>NC_058376.1:122388948-123020510 GCF_018350175.1 Felis catus | reverse complement strand
TTCTGGAATTTTTGGAGCCAACTTTTAAGCCGTTGATGGCTTAAAATTGGCCATGGTTGGGGTTTTTACACCATGGAAATGGGCAAACACTACGATTGAGGTTTTTGCTGGCCTTCTGGAGGGCCTGTTTACTAGTCACTGTGCCCAACTGACATCAAATTCAGACCATCTAGCCGCTTTCCTCAAAGGTCTGTGGTAACCCTCTGAACCCTGGGGCTACAGCCACAGAGTACCCGCACACCAGGCACAGACCCCAACTTTCTTTCTCAGCACTTCTGGCTCTTGGGTGATCGCTACAGCTGCAGGATGGAGCTGCCCCCAAATCTGTATAGCCAGGGGTTCCCACACTGCATGCACCTGAGTTCCCATATCTGCATGACCCCCAGTGCCTGAGAGATGCCTCTCCTTCTCCTGTGCTCCTCTCGGCCCAGCCGTATTCCTCTCTGCCCCTTTTCCTGCCCTGTTTCTATACCTTCATAGGTGGGAGACAGAGCTGTATGTGGGGTTTAGAGTCTCAGCCACATGATTCCATTAGCCTCAGGTTACATTTTTCAAAGGTTCCTGGGAAGCATCTCATTTACCATCAGAATCACCCTCCAAGTTAAGTTGGTCATGATCATTCCTATTTTATAGGTAAACACGATAAGATGGGGAGCAGTTCGGATGGGGAGGTTGTACAAAATTGTGAAACTGATGGTAGCGGAGGACTCTTCAATTGAGCAAGAAGATTCATTTTAAACAATAAAATGAACGAAACAGATGCACATGTGTGCACCACATAGGAGACAGCGGCATGAGATGTAGGGAGTCACTTGCAGCTGTGGGGAAGGTGCCGGCTGCATGGCATAACTGAGGTGGGTCATGCCAGTGAACCTGGGATGCACTGGGGGTCTATGGCAGTCTGCAGTAGCCTACAGCTGCCTCTGAGCAGACATGGATGGTTATGGTCCATCTAAGTCTCCTTGCTGGCCTTTAGGGTAAGGCCCAGATTCCTTGCTTCTATCTACCAGGCTTCCAAGCACCCCTCCCTGGCAGAGCTCCTGTCACTCTCGGGTGCCTTAAGATTCCCATCCCAGTGCGGTGCTCCCTTCTCCTCCTACACCTGCTCCAGCTTTCCTGAACTGCTCACCTTTACAGCTTCACATCTGTTGTTTCTTTGCTCAGGAAGCTCCCCATTACATCTGTCCTCAGCTGCAGGCTGGGTTAGGTCTACGCTGTGGTGCTCCCACTGCCGCTGGTGGTCACGACCCTCACACACAGCCTCCTGTCTTTTGTCTGTCTCCCGCTCATGCCCATCCCTAGCCTGTAAGTTCTTGGGGGAACAGGTTTGCATGAGGCTAGTCCCTAACGCTGCACCCCCCCCCCCCCAGCTCACGCTTCTCAGTACGTTTGTTTTGGGAGAATGCAGGGATGGTCTTAGACACAAGGATAATAACTCTCACGATAAAATCCATCTGATTTCCCCAGAAGAGCTTGTACATTTCAAGTGAGTGCTTTCCTTCAAACGGCCACTATACCTACTCCAGGTATGTGGGCCACTGGATTCTAAGGATCTTGGAAGCAGAATGTAATACTTCCATCATTTCTATCCCTGGTGCTGGGCACACAGGAGGTGCGTCACTCAGATATGTATTGGATGAACCAAAATAATGAATAACAAATGAATTGGTATTGTTTTCACCATCCCCGCTAGACAACGGCCTTAACCCTTTGTTAACCTGGCTAACATCCTCCAATGTCTGCTTTTCCAGGAGCCATCCCTGGAACCCTCTCCGTCATAGTAGCTGTGGTCTCCCCTCTCCTGCCTGATGTGACTTCCATGTCACCTTTTCCAGACCCACTCCTGGGCCCAGATATTATCTGTTTTCCTTCTTTGTAACAAGGCCTTTGGTTTGGCCAACAATTTACCATTTCCAGTATGCTTTCTGATGATTATATATCGGTTGTTCTCTGAAGGGAGGAAACATCAGCCCATTTTACCATTGAGGAAACTGAGGCTCCAAAAGTTGCAAGACTTACTCCATTATCATATGCTGTGTGCAAGTGAGAGGTGGGTCTGGAAACCATACCTCACTCCTCAGCCTCTAAACCTATTTATGCTCATTCTGCAATTCTGTCTTGGCCTTCCCAATTTCAGGACACTGTAGTCGAGTGCATGACATTTCCTTAAAACATGCATAGCTTTTTTTCTGTCTGCATTTACAGTGTTCAAAGGGATAAAATCACAAAATGCTAGGCAACCTCATTCCTACTTTCAGGGGGAGTCACATATTTCCTGGACCCTCACCCATGCTTCTGCTTACCAGGGCTAGAAAAAGACCTCATTCTTCATTCCTACCGGCACAGGGCTGAGCAGGCAAATGTGAACAAAAGGTCATTTGCAAAGGGCAGACAGAAAAAAAAAAAAAAATCTCTACTTCTGATTAGATTTTCTTCCCAAACCAGCTTGTCCCCTTCTGATCTCTGCACCTCACTGGGCAGGGCAGCCTGGGCCAGAAGCTTTTGTGTTTGAGATCCTTTTCAAGTGAAAGCACCAGGGCCATATCCTCATTGGTCACCAAGGTGTCATGTCCCAAGACACAGGTTGAAACAGTAAGGATGTCTTTACCAAGAAACTGTCCCCATTCTATTGTTCTCACTGAACAGCCACTTGTCAGAGGCTCTCATGCTTCAGGAAATAAAAAGTGGCTTCCTAGGTTTGATCAGAAATCCTCTGTGCAGAGGAGCTTGCCAAAGAGACTGCAAAGATGAGAAACCCTGGGAGCAGCGAGCTTCTGAGATTGTTTCTATGGGAAATGTAAACCCAGTGTCTTTGCCTGAAACAGAAGTCCTGCATTCTGCTGTCCTGGGGCAAGAGTGGCTTCTGGTGTGGTGGCCAGTGTCTGGTGCATTGGGCTTACTGCCAGGGACATGTGCTTCCTTGCCCCTCCCGGACTAACCTGTTCCATTGAAGAAACAGCTGTGCTGGGGAAACCTAGCATTTCCCAGCGGCTTTCACACTCCTGCCTGTATGTTTCCTCATCGGCATATCCTCTGCTCTATTTTTGACTTAATATTTTTCTCCAGTTAAATATATTTTAAGAGGAAACTGCGTATGTCGACCTTGAGTGGAAAACTAATATCGCTTGCTATAAACCTGTGAAAAAAAATATGGTGCACTGAGAGCAATTATTAAATTCTAGCCAGACATTGTTGCCTGTAGGGGGCTGTGAGCTTGAGACCTGCTCACAACCATAGAGAGTGTGGCCGGGTTGGGAAATATACTAGGCTTATTCCTGCAGAAATCAGGGGGATTTGATCATGAATTGAAAGAGGCTGGCTTTCTCCCTGTGAGCAGGGCCAAGAGTAGAGTGAGGTCAAGGTGCTAAATTAAGGAGGCACTCACCCTCCGGCCCATGATTCCCTGGCATCGGTGCTATAAGGGCACACCTCCCTAATTAGCTCCCTGGGCTCCTCACCTGCCTTACTCTGGTTCCAGCCCTCTCTGAATGGGTGTTATTCCACACCAGGTCCCCTGCCCACCTAAATCTGTCACTGGAGTGCCAGCCACAGCCTTGGGAAACCCTGACCTCCTCCAGCGTCCTGCCCAATCAGGAGCGAGTTTGAATTCGCATGTTTGTGCCCAGGTATCTCCTGACTGTGGCTGAACTCTGTTCTAGGTACTCCCTCACCACCTATTTAGTACCCAATAGCAAAGCGCATGGAGTGTTTTTATCAGGTTGTCCAACTCCAGCATCCAGAATCTACCATTTTGCCCCCTTTGAAACCGGGGTACTGCTTGCTTTTGGCCAATCTTCTGGCATCGCTTCTGTATTCCTGATTCCTTCTCTTATGCCTGCTTCAGCTCCCCTCACAGGCAGGGGAACAGTTTGTTAGGATGGCTCTGAGCACACCATGCTGTTTTGTGCCTGCAATGTACAGCCTGAAATTTCTCAGCCTGCTTCCTTCTCAGCCCTCAGAGCCCTGCTCAGGTGTCCCCAGTCCCTTGTGAGCATTCCTCTGCCCAGTGCTTAATGAAGATGACCCCTGCTCAGTCTGCTTCTTCTGTCTTCCATTGTGCATTGCATTTGGCGGCTTCTGCAGCCTGTGATCCCTTCAGAGGTGGGCTTGTGCCTCACACAACTCAGCGCCCCCAGGACACCAGAGCTAGGTCCAGTGCAGGGCCAAGGGCACAGGCTCTAGAATCAGAAGCTGGGGTTGTGCATGCTTGCTGCATATCCAAACCTCCTGAGGCCTGCTTTCCCCACCTGTGAGCCACAGCTGGCAGTACTACTACCTGGGTAATGGCAAGGATGTCCCCAGGCAGAGTGGACAGATCCCTTGACCCAGAATCTGCCCATGACAGCCCCCAGAACTGCTGGCTCCCCCGGAAGCGAGCTAATAGAAGAGGTGGGTCTCTGGTCAGCATAGGGAGGGGCAGGAAGGTTCCATTTTCTGTAAACACTTATCACTGCTTCTCCTTTCAATGGAAATTTTATAACCCACCGTGTGGGTGCAATGCTTTTAGCTTCTCAAAGAACCTTCACAACCGTAGATTTATAGGATTAGCAGAGCAGCTCTGGGACAGGCCAAAAAGGTAGAGTGGTGCCCGTTTTACAAATAAGAAAATCAGGGAAGTGAGGTGAGGGCTCAGAGCAGAGTCAGGCCTGGAATTCACGTCTCCTAACTGGGTTCCATATACCTTGTATTTGGTCCCTTTCCCTCTGGGGAACCTCATTATTGGGATGCCCTGCTCTAAATGCCTCCTTCTTAGGCATATTATGGGCTGAATCATGCCCCCTCAAATTCATATGTTGAAGTTCTAACCCCCTGTACCTCAGAATTTCACTGTGTTTAGAAATAGGATCTTTAAATTGTAAATAAGGTAAAATGAGGTCATACAGGTAAACCCTAATCCAATATAACTTGTGTCCTTATCACAAGAGGAGATTAGGACACAGGCAGGACAACTAAGTGAGAATGCAACAAAAAGGTGGCCATCTGCAAGCTAAGGAGACAAGCCTCAGAAGAAACTAGATCTGCCAACACCTTTATCCTGGACTTTTAGCCTCCAGAATTGTGAAAAAATAAATTTTTGTTGTTTAAGCCATCTCGTCTGTGTTATGGAAGTTTCGTTATGGAAGCACAAACTGACTAATAATATATTAAAAGACAAAAAAAAAAAGGAGGGGTGATGTGGGCCAGGGGCACGAGAGGAAAACTTCTCAGTTCCAGAACAGAGGCTCTCTGACGTATTTCAAAACACTCTGGAGGACCTGGGTGATGCTGAGGCTTGGGAAGGAAACCATTAAGTTTTCTCTCATAATCAACGTGAGGTTAGAAGAGGCAAAAATGAATGTGATTCCACATAGCACAGTCTGAGCCCTCTCTTGGGAGTCAGGGTCAGGTAAAGGACAGGTGGTGATCCTCAGAATGAGTTCTGCTGGGAAGTTTGCACTGGGGTACATATGCTTCCATTTCAGATACTCCTGGGTTTTGAATTACAGACATGGGGCGAGTTACTTAACCTCTTCAATGCTCAGTTTCTTCATGTTTGGAATACGGGCAATGTGTTCTCTCCTAAAGCAGGAATATATGTGTCGTGTCCGGACTAGACCAGAGCCTCTGCAAGTGGTGGCCACCATTGCCATGACCACATTTGTTAACAATTCCTTGGGTCTTGTCCTTGCATTCCCAGGACAGAGAGCACAGGGGTGGAGGGGCTGAAGGCAGAGAAGCAGCCTCAGTGGCCAAAACCCAGCAGAGCAGGCAGGTAGGAGCCAAGGGGGGCACAAGGGAGAGGTAGAGACAGGACCTAGTTCTGCATAGTCATGGGGCCCAGAAGGGTTGAAATGCTTTCTCAGGAAGTGGGGGTGGGGGTGTCATGCTCATGTTTCTTCCTCTGCCCACTGCCTACCTCTCCAAACTGCTTTCTTCTGGTTTAAGAACAGAAAGGACAGGATAGGAGTTCATGGTCCCTGACTTGGCAGAATCCCAGAGTCAAATCAACCCAGGGTCAATCAGAAATTGGTAATGATACCCTTTGTGTGTGCTTAGCTTAGCACTAAACACTGAGAAGCGGAAGCGGGGAGAGGCCTGGGTCCCCCCTGTGACCCGGACGTGGCTGGTGAGATGTCCAGACAAGACACGCTTAAGTGAAATAATGGGTGTAAGCCACCTAGCGCATGATAAATGTTCAGTTCGTGGAAGCTGTGAGTTAGAACACAGTTAATTGCTGGAATGTGTGGGCAGCAAGGCATCCTGTGTCTCAGAGGGAGCGCTGACTTTCAAGTCCTCAGCTGCCACATGGGTACTGAGTGGACGTTCCTTGAGCCTCCATTTCCTCACCCATGAAATGGGTGCATTCAGGACTTTCTCCCTGGGTTTTGAAGTGTGCCCAGTGGAGAGCTCTTTGCCTCCTGGGTTGGAGGACCTCTGTATGGAGGACTGTCCCGTGTACTGCAGGTCACTGGGAATCTCTGTGCCCTGGCCTCTGAACACGCTAGCAGCCAAATATGCCTACATTGTCAATGTCCCTGAGGTGTTGCAGATTACGCACCAGTTGAAAATCGTGATAGAGCACTGTACCAATCTGGGCTCCCATGGCAAACAGATAACACACTCAACTGATGTATTTTGAGGAGAATTTAATAAAAGGATGATTTTGAAATGTGTGGGCAGCACTAGGAAAGCCCCAGGAAATAGTGCAGTACCCGAGGGCTAGTAACAGCGAGGCATTCCCCCTGGGCTAGAAGTGACTAGGGGTGACAGGGAGCTTACGAGGCAGAGGGCTCTCAAGGGGGGTTATGTATGGCCTTCAGTGGATGGGTGCAGCCAGTGCAGAGTGCCCTGCAGGGAGAGACAGGGCAGTCATAGCCCAGCGTGCCTGATGGCTGAACCTAACCAGAAGCCAGAGGCAAGGGAGCCTGCTGATACAGGCTGCACAGGCTGGCCTCCCAGGGCCCAGAGCAGGAGGAGAAGGGCAGAGGGCCAGGTGCAGACCAGCACAAACACCCAACACACCATATGGACTCAACAAATACAAAGTCCTCCCCTCTGGACAGAAACCTTGCAGGGATTCAAAGAAAAGAGAGGCCACGAGAGCAGGCTCCGTTTAAGAATAAGCTGGGCTGGGGCACCTGGGTGGCTCAGTCAGTTAAGTGTCTGACTTCGGCTCAGGTTATGATCTCGCGGTTCAGGAGTTCAAGAGCTCTGTCAGTGCAGACTCCTCTTCAGTTCCTTTGAGCCCCCCTCGGTCTGCCCCCCCCCCCCACTTCAAAAATAAACATTTAAAAAAAAAAGAGGAAGAGGCTGGTTGGGTCTCAAGTCTCAGATCGAGATCTATGAGGTGCTGGGACCACCCCTCCAAATCCTCAGTACCCTTCTCAGCTCTGCTTGAGTGCAAATAGAAGGCCGATGCGGGGACATGCTATGGTCGAGAGAAAAGGCATGTGGCTCAGCTCAGACACTCTTCAGCGAGCAGTTAGCACAAGGCTTGTCACCTGGACCATCTCCCCTGTAGGGGAGGGCCCAGCTCTGCAGATCACTCTGGAAGATTGGGGCCTGGGCGTTCAGGGCGAGGCCTCCAAGGGTGGGCAAGCATGGGAAGGCTGTGGCCTGCTCTTACCTTCCCTCCTGAGAAAACCAATTCTCACCAAGTCTGAACTGGCGGTAAAATACGGAAGCCTGCTGGTTGGAGTTGACAGCAGTAATAGCTGTAGCAAGTGTGAGACAGCAACTGTCGTGGGGCAGGCGGGGGTCGTTAATTACATTTCTGATCCAACCAGGAGCACAGCAAAGCCAAGGGTGCTGCATCCCCTCCAGGTTCTCTGCCCTGTGGTTGTGCCTTGCTGCCCTCGGAAAATCACAGAGGTTTGACTACCATTCCCACTCCCTCGGGTGCACACCAGCTTGCAGCACGTGCTTTGCAGTCGGAGGACATCTCTCCCGGCTGCATGAGCTTGTCAGTGCGTCTTTAACAGTATGAATCTATTAGCTGTGCAGGGTTGGCATTTAGGAGGAGGCAATCCTGGATGGCCCCTCTTAACTTCAAAGCCAGCAAAATGCAGCGGATGGATACGAGGAGAAGAGCATTTGGTATACAACAGAAACTAAACGGCAAGGAGTGGCGGTAACTGCTAATGGAATCACGTTAGCTGAATCATGGACTCCTGGTTCACAATATAACTATTTTATTAGGTCATAAAGAATGTCTTCACTCCCAAGAAATGGATTCTTTGGAAATTCCCATGAAGAAACCTCTTGAGCACTCTGCTATGTACCACATTAGCTCCCCTAATGGGCTGGAGACGTGGAAGTAATGGCTCAGGGCGAGTGTGTGCCACTCTGGGTTACGCGGGAACAGCGTCTGCGTAAGGCGTGGCAGAGCAGTGGGCACAACATGCTCCCCTGAGGGCCACTGAGGCACGGGCATGCCCTCCTCTCACCTTGGTCTTTTTCTGTAAGCTTTTTCTGTAAAGGGTCAGATAATTTTAGGCTTTGCAGGCCATACAGTCTGTCACATACTCTTGTTGATTGTTCCTCCTCCTTCGCTTCCTCCTCCTCCTCTTCCTCCTCTTCTTCTTCCTTATCTTCTTTTACAACCCTTTAAAAATGCAAAAACCACGGGTGACTGGGTGGCTCAATCAGTTGAGTCTGACTCTTGATTTCGGGTCAGGTCATGATCTCATGGTGCGTGAGTTCAAGCCCCACGTGGGGCTCTGTGCTGACAGCGCAGAGCCTGCTTGGGATTGTCTCTCTCTCTCTTTCTCGCTGCCCCTCCCATCCCAAAATAAATAAACTAATTTTTTTTTTTTTAAGTAAAAATGCAGAAACCATTTTTAGCTTATGGGCTGTACAAAACCAGGCCACTGACTGGGTGTGGCCATCGGGCTCTTTGCCCAGACTTTTGTCATGGCGGATGGTGAGCCAGTCAGTCCGTGAGCCTCCCAGGTGGGGGACAGGGCCCTGAAGGAGACCCGTTGGGAAATCAGTCTCTCAGGCAGTATGTCTCCACTGAGTGCCTGGTGCACACCCACCACTGTTCTAGGACATGTGGGGTAGGCCAGTGGGCAAAGTAAACAGAGGTCTCTGCCCTTCTGAATCTCACATTCTAGTGGGGAGGGGGAAACAATTAAAAAGCATACTAAGTGAGCATGTAGGTGGGTGGTAAGTGCTAAGAAGGGTGTAAATGGAACAGTAGGAACTGCTGGACAAGGGTGGATGGGGAAAGGAGGGGTCTGGTCTACCTTGTTTAAAGTCTAGCTTGACTGGTATTTGGCTGTGTGATCTTGGATGATTTTGTTAACCTCTCCGAGTCTCAGTTGCCTTTTCCATGAAAGGAGGATAATCTTCAAGGGCAGTTGTGGAAGTAGATGAGCATGTGAAGTACAGGGCCCCAGTAGGTGACTTTCAACAAATAGTACCAGGTATCATCATTGTCACGTTAGCGGTAGTATTTGTAGCCATAATGGTAGAGTTACCAGTAATACAACACCAGAGTTAAGCTCCCAGATCGTCCACCCATTCATGTCAAGGCTGCCACACCATCACGTGTGGTTGGAGGGCTGATGAAGTCATCATGTTCCAAGTCCTCACTTCACCATCAAAGAAACTGAACCTCTACAGAGTTGGCCTTGCTTAAGGTCACACAGTGAGTCTCAGGGCACCTTCTGCTCCTGGCCCCAGCACATGATACCCCTTTACTCCTATGCTAATAACTTCTCTTTAGCTTCACCCACCACCAAGTGGGCCTGTAGAAGGCATCTCCTCCAGTGCCTTCACCTGAGCGCTAGTCCCCGCCTTGGCATGTGCCAGCTGTAGGACCTTGGGCGAGTGACTTAGTTTCTCTGTGCTTCAGTTTCTTTACCCGTAAAATGGGGATGATGATAACAAATCTAATCTCATGGGATTAGGATGAGGTTGACATATGTTAATATTCGTAACACACTGAAAGCAATTCTTAGAGCATGGAAAGTGCATCGTAAGTCAAACAAAATAGCGCCGTAGAGAAAATAAATAAATGAGGAGGGGAGCCACCAGAAGTGGGTGGCTGCTTTTAGCTACGATGGTCAGGAAAAGCCTCTCTAAGGAGATGGCACTTGGGCTGAAATGTGAATGCTGAATGCTAAGATGTGACCTCTAAAAGATAGAGGAATAGCATCCCAGGCAGAGGGAGCAGCACATCGCAAAGACCTGGATGGAAACTCATCCGGTGTATCGTAAAACAGAAGCCTAAGTGTCTGCTCAGCATTTGGGGGTGGACAGGCAATGAGCTGGAGAAGAAAGCCAGGGCTGAATCAGGGAGGGAGGGCTTCGTAACAGCTGATTTTTATTTCACGTCACCGTGCAAAGGCACTGGTGGTGGTAGCAGACTGCTGCGGGAGGGCCAAGCTGTGGCGGGCAGTGGTGAAGGCAGAGAAAGCAGGTGCCCTCCACTGCAGTAGCCCAGGCACGTGGTGGCAGTGACGTGCACTGGGGTAAAAGCCATAGGAGGTGGTGAGACGTAGATGGATTTGTGGAAGAATTTCAAGGTCGAACCACAGGCCTTGCTGATGAATGAGATGCGCAGACAGCATGGAAAGAGGAGGTAAGGATGACTCCCCAGTGTTTGGTCTGATCGGCTGAGTGCACAGTGGTGCCAATGACCAGGATGAGGCAGACTGGGCCGGAAGCAGTTTCGGGGAAGCAATCGGGAGTCTAGTATTGAGCATGTTGAGGTCCCCATGAGACACCCAAGCAGAGATGTTGGTAGAGACGGCCATTGAATATTCAAGTCTGAGATCAAGCACAGAGATAAAATGGTGCCATCATCAGCATATAGGAGGCACTTAAAACTCATTGCAGCATGAGAATGTGTAGGAAGTGAGCGTGTGTAGAGAAGAGGGCCGGGGGACTAAACCCTCGGCCAACACTGAAGTTAGAAGAGGGTAATCAGCTAGCTATAGAGACAAGGGCCATGGGGTAGGGGGAAGCCCAAGGAAGTGTGGAGACATAGAGGCTTAGAGAGACAGTGTTTCAAGAAAGCCAGTGTGATCCTGTCAGAGGTGAGCTGTGAGAACTGACCCTTGAGTTGAGCAGAAGAGAGATGACTGATGACCATGAAGGATGCACCATCAGTGGAGGAGTGAGAATGGAGCCCTGCTGGAGTGGGCTGAGGAAGGATTGGGGGGGGAGGAAGTGAGAACCATGGTGTTGCCAACTCTTTTGAGAAAGGGTGCAGTGAACAGCAGCGTGGAAATGGGGCAGTGGAGTTGTAGGGTGAGTTATGTTTCAGAGTCAGTGTTAAGGCGTGTTTATGTGTGACTATGGAGTTGACGCCTTCAGAGACAGAGAGCGGTTGCAGGAACAGAGGCCGTAGGTGGGCAAGCAGGATGTATCTAGGGCCCAGCGACAGGGTCGGCCTTAGGAGCAGAGAGGTTCTACTATGATTAAAGGGAAGGTAGGGTACGTAAGAACAAATGCTAGTTAAGTCAGAGAATTTCAGGATGGAGATATGAGGTCGTTCCTGATTCCATCTCTTTGCTTTATGAAATACCAGGCAAAGTTACCAGCTAGAGTGAGGAGGGGGAGGGAGTGTTGGAGATTTTCAGTAGAGAGAGGAGGGTGTGAAATGCTCAGATGCGGAGTGAGACAGTGCATTTGCTGGAGGAATGGCAGCCTGCAGTGCTGAGCACATCTGCCGGAGAGCTGGGTCCCATATACAGACCAAGCCTGGTCAGCACCATCTACCTGGTGATCTCCAGACACATGTACATGGGTGCGGACCAGAGAAAGGGGGGCCCTTGGGTTAAATTGGGGGTGGAGTAAAGCCAGGAGAAAAGGAAGGAAAGAGAGACATGGCTGGTAAGCAGGTTTACAAGGGAAGGTGGTCTAGACAATGGATTCTAAGCAGAATGAGGATGGATATGGGGACACAGGGTAATGGTTGAGGGCCAGTGGTGTCAGAGATTGTTAGTGCATGTACATTGGAGTGAGGAGCAGAAGGGTGAGAAGTGATGGTCAGGAATGGGTGATTGGAATAGAAAGTTCATTATTGGTTCAGTGATTGTACCAGATGATATATGGCCTTAGGAGTAGGTGCTCAAGGTGAGAAGAGAAAAAAAATTAGGTTGAGGAGGTCAAGGGACTGAGAAGCCATGGTTATAGAAGAAGCATTTCCATGGATGTTGGAATCTTCCCATAAGAAGACAGGGAAGCAGTGTAGGGCATCGGTGAATGGCAGGGACCGTGAAGTTGGAAGATGACAGCAGATGACGTGTTTCAGAAAATCTGGGGGGTTTTAATGAGGAAGGCAGGGACAGGGTTTGAAGTGGCAATGGGGACCTGCAGGGTACCTGCTCACCTCCAAACCCTGGGCTGTGAGAAATTTGCCTCTGCTACTAGAAAGGTCTGTATTAAGTGTCCAGAGGGACTTCTAGGGTTCCGTTAGAATAAGAAAGTGGAGGAACTATCCAGTGCTGAGCCCCACCTATGGGATTGAAATGAGTTTGCTTTTGACTTTCTCTAAGTTCCACAGGGCCAGGAGATGGGTTTGAAGATCACAGAAGGATAAGGGGAGGCACAGGCTAGGGTGGTCTCTCCATCACTTGCTTCTCCTTCCAAACCTTTTGCCAGTTTTTCTTTTCTGGTTACCTGGGCCTTTGAAACTTACGGGTCATTCTTTTAAACTTCATTCATATATTCTTGCATACGTTTATTTAAATGTTCAGGGCGCCTGGGTGGCTTGGTCGGTTAAGCGTCCGACTTCGGCTCAGGTCATGATCTCACGGTCCGTGAGTTCGAGCCCCGCGTCGGGCTCTGTGCTGACAGCTCAGAGCCTGGAGCCTGTTTCAGATTCTGTGTCTCCCTTTCTCTCTGCCCCTCCCCTGTTCATGCTCTGTCTCTCTCTGTCTCAAAAATAAATAAACATTAAAAAAAAAATTAAATGTTCGCTAAGGGCCTAGGCTGTGCTGGAGACACAGAGATAGTCATCCCTAGACCTTGCCCAACATTGTGGGCCCCTGATACCGTGTGCAGATGCACAAATGGGTTGGTGTCCCTCAGGAGGTGCCAGGACTGTGTTCCCATTGAAGGCTGAAACAATGCAATTAGCAAATTATTGACTTCAAATAATTTAGAGGCTAATTCAATGTTATCATTATAATGTCAGTCTTCCTCGCTTCCTCCCTTTCATACCAGGATGCATTCTCGAGTGGGGGAGAAAGGGGTGATTCTAGGGCCAGTGGGCTGGGGGATGTGGGAGTGTCCTACAGCATTATCTTAACCCTGGAAGGCTGTAGTAACCTGAGGGCAACCTGTTAGGGTTTAGCTCCCAGATCCACTTCTTAGCCATTTGACCCAGGGTAAATTGCTTAACCTCTGTATCCTCATCATAAAATGGGAATAGTAACAATCTACTTTTTTAAAATTTTTAATGTTTTTATTTATTCTGAGAGAGAGAGAGAGAGAGAGAGAGAGAGAGAAAGAGAGAGAGAGCGAGCGCATAAGTGGAGAAGGGGCAGAGAGAGAGAGGGAGACACAGAATCCGAAGCAGGCTTCAGGCTCTGAGCTGTCAGCACAGAGCCCGACGCAGGGCTTGAAATCGTGAACTGCGAGATCATGACCTGCGCCGAATTCAGATGCTCAACCGACAGAGCCACCCAGATGCCCCGAGAACAGTAACTCTCTTAATGATAGAATTGTCAGGAGGATTAACATAAGTATAATGCTTATGAAATACTTAGGACAGGGCTAGTCCAGTACATAGGAAGTTGTCAATACATTCTGGGTTTAATTATTGTTATTAGCATGCTACAGTCTCTATTCTGAGCCAAGTGTGTCATAGTGGGAAAGATGAACACCACTGGTCTGCCAGCATGCACAATATGCACAAATAGGTGGCTATAAGGCAGACAGCCAAGTGGAGGCATGGTCCTCAAAGCCAAGTGCTATGGAAGTAGGGATGAACAGACTGACAGAAATCTTAGCTCTCAGACCCTTCCTGAGTCCAATTTCCTAGTAAGGAAGTGACTTCCCTGGTCCTCTTGGCCAGAAAGAGCCAGAGTAATCTCAAAAGCTTGAGGAGACTAGGGTACAATAAGAACAGGACTGACATTGTTGTGTGTTTGTGAGCACTGAATGAGTTAATGTTTGTAAAGCAGTTAGGCCAGTGCTGGGCACAGAGTAGGGGCCATATACGAGTTCCTGTTGTTTTTCTCTTCTGTCCTTTATTTTATTTTATTAAAAAAAAAATGTTAATGTTTATTTATTTTTGAAAGAGAGAGAGTACAAGCAGGGGAGGGGCAGAGAGAGAGAGGCAGACACAGAATCCGAAGCAGGCTCCAGCTCTGAGCTGTCAGCCCTGAGCCCAACATGGGGCTCGAACTCACAAACCACAGGATCATGACCTGAGCCAAAGTTGGACCCTTAACCGGATTGAGCCACCCAGGCGCCCCTCTCTTCTGTCCTTTATAAGCTACTAGAATCTGGGTTATGAGATCGGTCTATGAGCTTGAGCCCTGTGTCAGGCTCTGTGCTGACAGCTCAGACCTGGAGGCTGCTTCAGATTCTGTGTCTCTCTCTCTCTCCCCCTCCCTGCTCATGCTCTGTCTCTCTCTCTCTCAAAAATAAATAAACAGAATCTTTGTGTTTCATCCCAGATCCTCGCCATACCGCCTGGACTTGTAAATCCAAGTGACATTCCCATTTAAATCGTCATTCTCGTAATAATAAAGCATTTAGAATTGACTGTGTCTTGAAATTAGGAAGCAAGTGCTCACATTACAATAGGATTCTCTGCTTTAATAAATAATGGATTCATTGCAGGGGGTCTTAACCTGTGGTTTATGAACCAACCACCCCGAAAATTTATGCAAATATTTATGAAAACATGCATTTGTATATTTTTCTAGGGTGAAGGTCTATAGCTTTCATCAAATTTCCTGAGAGATCTTTGTCCCCCAAATAGATTAGAAAACATTGAGCTTTCCCAGTTAACATAGAATTCCATTTGTAAAACCAAAACACAACAATTTAAATACATTTGCCATAAGTGCAACTCTTGGGCAAGTGAAAAGATATTCAGCAGGGTAGCTCCCACCCACTGTGGGCCTGGCCTCACTCTGTGGTCGATACCAGAGGTAATGAAACAATACATGAAATATGGCTTCTGCTCTCAGAGATGGTATCAGACAGCATCCTGGAAGGAAACAGATTGCACCTTCAAATTAGGTAGTTGGAAGAAAGGTTAATAAAGGCATTATTTACAGAAGTGTGGGTAGGATGTTGTGAAGGACGAGAGAGAGGGTGTGGTGCCCTAGTCTAGACGTGGTGGGCATGGCGGCCACCCCCAGACCTGAAGAGGGGGACTCGATAGGGAGCCTGAAGACAAAGCTGGGCAGGGAAGATCTCCTGACAGGAGCCATGGCCTTCCTTTTAGTGGAGGGAGGCAGCCATGTTGTAGCAACCTTGGGAGGGGAGGCCAGGGTCAGTAAAATACCCCAGCTTCGCCTCTCCCCTCCTTCCTTCGGTCCCCACTGCTGAAACCAAACACAAGAGGGCAGGCAAGGGGACTAATTTATGGGGACCATGTGGCCTTGGGGCACAGAGCTAAGCAGAAAAGGGAAGGTTCAGCTGGAGGGGTCCATGGAAGATGTCTAACTCTGAGACCTGAAGAAGGGGGTTGTGTGAGATTAACACACGAGGTCGTCAGAAGTACAGACATGATGCAGAATTAAATTCTCAGCAGGAAGAGTCGATGGTGAGTGTTTCCACAGCAAGGAGGTTTGAGAGCATGAAGTCCTCACATTTTAGGGGATGTGAACTCCTATCTGAAAACTTGTAATCCTAGAATCTGAGTAGCCATCTCGGTTTCTCTTAACAGTGGCAAAGAAAGAGCTGACCCCAATTTGGGTGTTTAGTGTTAAATTAAATTGATTCCTCCCACTTTTTTAAAACTTTTATTTTGAACTAAGTAGAGGCTCCTAAGAAGTTGTAAAGAGAGCACAGCCTCTCCTGTGGTGACATCTTATTTGAGTACAGCGCATTATCAAAATTAGATTCCTGCCAGCTTTTAGAGTATAACTTGTGCCATTGTGTGAGGGTCACATTTGGGGACGGTTTATTCAGAGACACCCACTTTGTAGACCAGAGGCCTGTAAACACGTCTCCTTGCCACTCCCATGGCAGCCCAGTGGGGCTCTTGGGAGACTTGGTGATGCAGCATACCATAGTTTTCATCCCTTTAGTAAGCTGTGTGTCCTTGGTTAAATGTCTTAACCTCTCTGGTCCCTGGTTTCCTCATTTGAAAAACTGGGAAAGTGATATGAGGTTGTCATGAGAATAAAGATGGACAAAGCATGTAGAACATCTGACACATTCTAAGGGACTACTTGTACATAGCTACTATTGTCTGCACGTCTGCAAAGAACTACTGGCAAACTACAGGTTTTTGTTCTGTTCTGTTTTGTTTTCTAATTAGCCATGAGGTCGCGGCTTGGTTAGTTCATCTTTCTTGGTCTTAGTTTTCCCACTCTTTATGTGAAGATTATACCTTACCCCACAGGGAAGTGGTGAAGCGTCAAGGAGACGAAGCACGTACAGTATCTGATACACAGTAAGTGTTCAATAATTAATGCTTTCATTATTGGGTGAAAGGTAGGGACTATAGCTTTCCTCTCTATCTGCGGTATCTAGCGAGCACCGGCTTGGACAGGTGCTCAGTCAGTTGTTAACAAGCGAGGGAATGCATGAGGGACTGGATCTTGAGTGGGTCGGTGTTCTTGAACCCCTAATCAGCCGCCACATCTGCTGGGCCTGGCGTGTTGAAACTCGGTGCCATTCCAAGCCCTTTCTCTTGGAGCCCCATTCATCAATCGTGACTTCTGCGTGCCGGCAGAGCGAGTGATGCATCGCCCAACCCCTTATCACGCGTAGGAAGCCCGCTCTCCAGACCCCCTCTCATGTAAATGCAACCAGAACCCCATTCATCAAGGGGACACCGAGTCTTCCTGGTAAACTGAACTGCCTAATGCACAGAGAACACGAGTTCCCTCCGCAGCATACAGAGCAGCCTAAGCAAGGCGCCCAGTGGGGCGGATGTTGGGTTTGGCTGCTGACATTCAGGAGATAAAACTCCTGCATGTCAGTGTGATTGTCTCTGACACAGGTTTCCAGACGAGGGCAAGGATGAGAAAATGGAGGAGAGCAGGAGCTTTGCAGTTAGAGAGGTGCAGCCAGCTCTCCTCCACTCCTTCCAGTGTGCTCTTGGAAATGCCACACACCCTCTGTGAGCCTCAGATTCCATCTCTGCCTCACGGGAGTGGCAATACCAGACTCTCAGTGTGGCGGTGAAAACCCCTTTTGGGGGGCCTCTGCAGTCACCCTGTAATATGGCTGCTATGCAGTGTGCCCAGATAATGAGCACTCCACCAGGGATTTTTAGGGAGACATTGAGGGTAGCTTTGGTCATGCTCAGAGTACATATTAAAGGCACATTCCAGGAGACCCTCACCAAGGCCCTGCCTGGAATCAGAGATCGTGCCCTCAGGGAAGGTTGCCTGGGGTATAATGCACGAACAGGCATACTTTTCTTCATTCATTCTTTCAGTGAACATACCGAGTTACAAACTATAGGCCACCCTGGGGGGAAAGACATGAATACAATAGCCCCTGCTCTTAGGGCTGGAGTTCTTGTAAAATGTGTCAGCTGGATGAGTGCGGTGATAGAGGGAAGTACAGGGACTGGGTGGGGTGGGGGCCTGGCCCAGCCTACGGTGTCCTCTATCCCAGGAAGCAGGAGTGGGTGGGCGGGTGATGTTTTTCTATATGGAGATGCAGATTTTATACTTGGTCTCTTTGTTTTCAAGAAGTTTTGACCTTTGTAGTTTTGCAGCCTAATTCAAAGCCATGTTTGCATCCTGGGTTTAATTGAGTTCAGCACTGACGGTCTTTTAAGCCACAGTTCTCCATTCTCCACTCTTAGTTTTGCTTCTCTTTGATATGATGGCCCAAGTTCACCCCCATGGATGTACTTCGATACCATCACCACCCAGAAGAGCACATCAGGGACAAGCTTTCTGGGCCCTTATAGACTGAAGGTAACCTTTTCCCTGCCTTGAAGGATGGACATCATGGCTGCTGTTCCTGCTTTGAGTCACAACCACTGTATCCCTTACAACTTGATAGATCTGTGACTGGCAGATAGTGTCCCAGAGGAAAAGTCTGAGGGCACTCTATTTGTCTGGCAGCAAAGCCGTTTTGTCATTTTTGCTTGGGTACTTATTAGACCATGTTTTGTCCTTTCATATCCAAATTTTTGCAGGTTACTAAGAGTGAGTTTCTCCAGGGTTTTTTGTTTTTTAATGCAGTGATCCTCTTAGGTCATTTTTTTTCCCCACTCAGCAAATTTCTTCTTTTATATCTTTATTTGTGGCTTCTACAGAGTATGCTCTGTACTGGTATTTTCTTCTGGAATGTAAGTTATGTGTATGTTTGATGATTGCAGTCATTTGTATTTATCATTTTCTGTATCGTGACTTTTACCTTTTTTGTCCTTTTCTTCTGTATTCCTAAGAGAGGTTGTCAAGTTTGTGCTTCACATCTAGAACGGCCATAGCCCCTTAGAGGCAATAAGCAGACAGTTTTAGCCTGACATTAACAACTTCCAGTGTGATCCTGCTTCTCTCTGTAGATAGTGGAAGGATGGGATGAGGTAAGATGGGCAAGTAATGGCTGGATGGTGAGAGGTCTTATGCCTCGTTGGTGATGGGGAGCCAGTCAAGGCTTTTGTGCAGGGCATGGCTCAGGCAGTTCTATGTTTTAGGAAGCTCACTGTGGCATTTGTGTCTAGGAGGGGAGACTGGAAGGAAAGAGACAGGGGTTGGAACACAAGCACAGAGAAGGCCCTAAAAATTGCCCTACAGTTGACCAGTGTCTTGTCTGAACTGGATGGCAATGGGGAATTAATGTAGACACAGGCAGCGATGTTAAAAACATTGAGGACTAAATAGATCATTGCAGCTATACTTGTGTGTGATTTAAAAGCAAGTGATACAACACCCCCAAAGTAATAAGCTTCTCTGAGAGATGAATTAGGATTCAGTCTGGCAATTACATTAAGGTTTCTGATAGATAGCTCACATGGAGTGCTGCAATTATGATACATATCGCTATTCTGCATGGCGGGCTCACATAACTCATCATGTTGGCTGAAGTTTAACAGGAGGAAAGAATGTAAAAGACTCCTCACTTTGAGGGGAAATGCGTTCCTCTGATTTCTATGATTTTTACCGACAGCACTTAAATAATTGATTCTTTTTTCTATGTTTGAAGGTGAATAATAAATAGATCCATATTTTCTTCTTATTTTTTCAAGCTAATACAGGTAACCTCACTTACAATGCATAAATCTTCTAAAAATACTTTGTAAACCAACTTTGTCTCCCCATAGAGGAAGAGAAAATAATCCTCCTGTGCCTTTGAAATGTAGAGGAGAGAAAGTATGGGATGGGAGCAAATGCTGGGACTGTGGGCTTTGTGGGACCCAATTTCCGGTCCCTGTTCTAGCACTTGCTAGGTGTGGAAAGTTATTTAGGGTGCCTGAAATTCAGTTTCCTGGCTGAAGTTGAGCACAGTAGGACATCATGAGGATTATACCAAATGACACGTGACAGTGTTATGCAAAGTAGGTGATTCAGAGAAGTGAGTTTTTTTAATATTTTAATATGTCTTAAAGTTGAAAAACATTGTTGATAGCAAAAGCCATCTAAAAAACTCTTATAAGAGCAACACAACTAATATCCACAGTTAGAGAATAGTCACTCCCTTGCAATTGTGTCTGTGTTGTTGTGGGTGGCAAAGCCGTCCCCTTTAGTCCACCCCAGGGATGTCCCAGAGGGAAGATACTCCATTGAAAGGTGTGTTCTTGGAAAGTGATATGTTTTTGTCATTTTACAGGATTTCTAAATGTCAAGATGGGGTACATTTTTAAAATGTTTGCTTGGTGGGGCAGGCATCTATCTGCTGACTTTGAAATCACACAGAGGCCTGATTCTGCAGTGGAATCACAAAGTCCTGACCCAGGCCTAGGCTATTTGCATCTATAGCCAAGGTGTCTCCAGAGAGACCTGGAGGCAGCTAACACTTGGTCAACCAATACCCAAGGACTGGGGTAGAAGCATGCCTGAGAAAGGCCCAGGTCACTCCCACACCGTCTGAAGGCTTGACGCCTGGAGAGTGGCAAGGGTGTGGCAGCCAGGAGCCTACCTTCATCACCAGGTTTGAGAGCATACACAGATACTGTCACTAGGAGGCTAACCACATTATACAGTACTGAGCAAGCTTGGGACGTGGGAATACATGTGCCGTTCAGCACAGCAACAGAACTCTTGGGCATTTCTTGGCAGATGAGAGCATAGTGTCTGTCCTTACAAAAATATTCACAGCCCACCATGGAGGCAGCAGTACACATCTGACTACAATTTGGATCTTGAGAAGTCAAAGGTTTGATGGGATATTTCTGTTCCCCACCCACCCCCCCCAACCCATGACCTTTGGGTAACTGGTTGCAGTTAGAGTGACATGAGCAACTGACTTGGAATCAAAGATCTCACCTGGCCTGGAGCCCCATCTCCGAGGGGCTTGCCGATGGTGTCTCCAGGAGATAATGTCACTGCCTCTGAGTCATTGTTTCCTTCATTTATCAAATATTGGTAAGCACTGAAGATGCTTTTATTTTTCCTTCTTGCTTGTATGCTTATACTCTGAACTGGGTATTCCCCATCTGGACATGGAAGAAGTCATTCCACTGGAATTGTACAGTGCTCTGCAGCCTGAGTCTGTCTCCTGCTCAGATGGCTGTCTGCTGTCTTGATGATATCAGACAGGGCAGCTCTTCTCCATGAGACAGGACTGTCTTAGCCCCCACACCAGTCAACTGGCTTCTTGGGAAGAGCAGCCATGCAGAGGGCTCATGAGGCCATCCAAATGGTCTGGACACTCTCCTTGAGATAATGTTTCCATAGAAACATGGCCTGTGCTAACACTGGAAAGCTTGGGGTTTTAATCAGGCCTCTTCGGGCAGAGGGAATTATTATCACTTGGGCTTCAGCTTAGGAGAAGATAGTTTGACCCTTGATGAGTATTGCCTTTACATATTTCTTCCAGTACAGCACAGGGGCCACCAGACAACAGCTTGTGCAATGCAGACCATCAGTGCGGAGCTGGGCTGGGTGGGGCATAGGGAGCAGCTGTCATTTAGTACCTGAGATTCATGTGCTGCCATTCCAGTAATCCATCAGGGAACATCACATTCATCAAACGCTCCAAAATACATGCAGCAAACCCCTCGGTGATGGCTTGTGAAGAATTCCCCAAGCTGAGTTGTAAAAAGAAGGTTGAGAAGTGCATATAAGAATATTTCAGAATGGAGAACACATGGAGTTTCTTGCCCCAGGATGTGTTTGTTTTGCAAAGAAAAATGGGTTCAAGAAAGGTTGAGACAGCTTTTCCAAGAGGTTGTTCCACATAATATCTATAGTCCAAGGTTATACCTTTTAAAGGATTAGCTATATTGGGATATACTGGGTATCATGGTCACTTCTGAGATTTATACAGTGCCTATTTACACATAAAAGACTGAGACCTTTGGTAAAGATGCCTGTTTAATTTTGTTTCATTAGTATTTCCCAAACTTATTAATGCTAGAGCTGTTTGATGTCCCTAATTGCATCCCATCCTTCTTTGTTGGCACATACTTGGGAAACTCTGGACAGTTTCCATCACACTTTTCCTCCATGTGATCCTTGTGGCCAGCCTCAAAGGTAGGATCTGGGCTGAGTGGAGAGTGAGTTGACCCAATGTGTCCTTTCTGAAGTGTTTTTATTCTCATGCTCTTTAAACATGAACTAGTTTGGCTGGGAGAAATTCATGAACACCCAAGCTTCTAGAAATATTGAATAAAAGCATCTGAAGGGGGCACATGGGAGCAGATATCATGGGACCATACGGCCAGCCTGTGTCATTGCCTTATCATACACTGAGAGCAGAACCATAGCAGAACACATGTGATCACGCATGGCATAAACACATTTGGCTTTTTGACAAATGGAGATGTTAATCTGGTGGTGCTGCCTATGATACTGAAGCTGGAGTCTATGTCTCAACCTGTTTTTGATAGCTAAAGCCAGCTTATAAAAGAATGACCTGTGTTGTACGGCTGTCTTCCTGTCCAGGACCGCCTCCATTTTAGGAATGTTACTTAAACCCAAATCCCTAAAATATTATAGCCCCAAACTAAATTATATTCTGCTGTTCACCTTGAGAGCACTGGTGAACGCAGCCCTATGCTTAGGAGATTTAGGTTTCTATCTTGGAGCATTAATATGAGTAAGTCATTATTTATCTTGGACTTAAGAAGATTTGAAGGTTTTAGATTCAGAAAGGCAGAGTGAGGGTCACTGTCATTTTTAATGAGCAGTTTCTTTAGAGCTTATGAAGTACAGTGAGGCTCACTATGCCTGTCAGCCACAGCTTCCTAGAAATGATTTGGATGTATAACAGTGCTCTAGTAATTAAAAATATATATCCCTTTGAGTCCTCAAGCCCCCGTAGGATCTTGGTTTCCTCTTGAAAACAGGCACATCTCCCCACCCAGCCCCCTTCGATTCTTGCTGCATTTGTAGTTGGCACTGAAGTGGTGTGGCAGTAAGGGAACAGGCTTTGGAATCAGTCAGACTTAACTCCACAACTTAGTAGCTGGGCCTTAGAGAAATCACTCAACCTTTCCAAACCTCAGGATCACATGTATAAAAGCGGGGCAACGGTGTTTATCTTCTGGGAATTGCTTCTGGGATTAAGTAAGATGACAGTACCTTGTCTTGTCAGTGGGATGCATGATACACAATATACAGTAGTTTTGTTGCTACTGTTATTATTATTTGGTCTGTGGCCTCCCCCCCCCCCCCCCCGACTTCAGCCCAGGTGGAGGCTTGACCACATGTGCCAGGATTTGGGCTAGCTACAGGGATGCGTTGGTTTATTCTGAAGAGGAAACCATTGAGGAGGGCTAGCTCTGTAATCAGGGGCAAGAAGAAATCCATCTTCCTCCTGTCCCTGCCCCAGCAGAGGCTCAGGAGCCCAGTACTATGAAATCGCTTGGGCAAGAAGCTGAAGACCTTTGCAGATACGAACCTGGGTGGAGCTTCAAGCGGTACATTTGTTCTTTGCTCTGTTTCATTGTACATACTGTTTCTCTGCTTGCTTAGAAAGTTCCCACCATCCCCAGCCTCCCAGCCTGCACCATTCTTATACATCCTCCTGAGAAAAGCTCAAGGGTACCTCTTCCCTTCGTAAAGCCTTCTCGGACCACAGTCTAGGTTAGTTGTCCCTTCTCCGGAACGCACATTCCCTTCCTGCACTTCCTTCCCTCTAGTTTAGCACCCACTACTCAGGGTCCTCTGACTGGACACATCTTCCTCCTAGACCCAAAGCTCTTGATGTGGAGATTCTATCTAGTCCAGGGACTGCAATGTGTTAGGGACAATACCAATGTGATTTGAATGTGTGTGGCTTAGCCTACTTGCAGATCACAAAGAGATGTAATAATGGTAGCTGTTATCATGACTATGCTAACATTTACATAAAGCTTTGCAGTTTACAGAGCACTCCTTCAGTCTTTCCTCACCGAATTCTCACCCTGCCCCAGGAGGCAGACAACATCTGTAGAGCAGGCTCTGTTTCCCTGTCCCCTGTCCTGCAGATGGGGAATCACTAGAGGACTAATTGTGTGGGCTGTGCTGTGTCCCAGTTGGCATTCAAATCCAGGTCCGTGTGGTTCCAAATCCTTTTGCTTTCTCTATTACCGTCATTTGTTTGTTAATTTCCTTACTTCACAGAAGTCTTAAGGAAAGGACACATGCGCAAACATACGACACATGTGCACACACAAAGACCAGTGGGCGGCACAGCAAGCAAGGGGCTCTTCAGTAAGGAATCCCCTAGTCCGGAGCCCTCCTTCCCCTGAATTACTTACCTTGGCTAATTTCCTGAGACCTGGCATTTCTCCATGGGGACAAAAGTCTGAGATCATACAATAGAGCTTGGGTAACAAATATTGCATCTACCCAAAATGGCAATAGCAAATTTCTCCTGAGACCCATGTTGCTTGAAGGGAGGACACAGTAACTTGTACAGGAACAGGGACAGGGAGGAGCTTTGCTGTCCATACAGTGCTGCTTGTCATGGGGCCTTTGCTGTGTTAGACCACCTGTCTGGGCCTTTCCAGGGAAGTGGGGACCCCATGCAGCCACCAGGCTAGTGCTCAGGGAGGAGAATCCTTCTTGGGTCAGAGTCACCTGAGGTATACCTTCCAAATGCCCTGAGACAGCATGGCTGGGGGATACACTGTGATCAAGGCTGAATGAAGCCAAGCAGACATAGGAACCTCAGTTTGAACCTCAAATCTCGAGGACAAATTCACCAAGTGAGGCATTGGGAGACATATCAACACCTATCCTGAACCTGGGGGACCGTGGAAACTCATGGACCCTTGTACTGAGTGGTTTTCTCTCTGAGCCAATTATATCTGTGGGTGATCCTCTGTTCTTACCAAGGTCAATGTGGCTGTCTGCGGTCCTTCTAGGTCAGTGTGGACGTCTGCGGTCCTTCTCTGCTCCCGGTTCAGCCAGGCTTTGAAGAAAAAGTAGAGGAATATGAGAAATTAGAAGTAATAGATGTACCTCTTTCTGGTGCTGAGTTACTTTGTTATGATAGCTCCAAATCAAAGAGCTCCATTTGGAGAGGCCATGTTAGCATTTTCTCATGTCCTCTCTCCCAGAAGGGCAGAATGGGATAGTGGAAAGGGAGCTATATTTAGAACAAAAAAGATGTAGATCCAATTCCAGCTCCATCATTTACTATTAGTTTGATATTGGGCAAGTCAATTATGTTTCTGCCCTTGGGTTTTCTCTTTGTAGAATGTGAAGAATCATACTTATCTGGCAGTGTGGATGCTGAGGATTAGGGATGATGTCATGGGCCTGCAACATAGTAGGTACTTAGTATTGGGCAAAAGGACAGAGAAGCACTCACAACATGCATACTCTTGTAGAAACCCACGGCCAGGGGGCATGTCTCAGCTCAGTTCTGACCCCCCTAAAACTCAGGCAAGCTACTGAACACATCTCAGAATCTCCCAGGGGCAGTTTGGAGTTTTTCTTCCCACAAAGTAGAAGAATAACATTTGCCCTTCCTTTCTCCAAACGTTTTTGTAAAGCCTAAGTGAATTTCAACTCATGAGCTGGCTTTCTGCCTCTTTACTGAGAATGACTGAATCTGTGACCTGGTGAGGAGACCAAAAGGATGAGGGTAGGGATGAAGAAGACACGGGCATGCTTCTGCTTCCTGCCTGACTGTGGACTGTCCACCTGGGTCAGGGGACAGCCGCACATTGGAATCACCTGGGGAGCTTTGACAAGTGCTTGTGTTGGGGTCTCACCCCCTCCCAGAGGTGCTGATGTGATCTATTGGTCTGGCATGCAGTGTGGGTATCTGGAGTTTTCAAAATTCCACAGGTGATTGTCAAATGCGGCCAGGGCTGAAAACCCACTGCTCCTGGCGGTAGCCCATATTTAACTGGCTCTGACTCTATCAGCACATATTGAGTGCCTGCTTTTAAGGCGAGTTCATTACTCTCTGTAATAGCAACCACTCACATCCTTACTGGATTAGATTGAAGTGGACGTTTTCTTGGCTCATGTTTAAGTCAGTGGAACCACACTCTCCTCCTGCACCCAGTGACTTGTCCCTCATGATCATGGTTCTATCATGACTGGTCTGGCCACTGGCCACTTCCTTCAGCTCTGGATCTGAAACCTGGGTAGAGATGAAGGCCATTCCTTCATTTCTGGCTGGGGACAGACTGACATTTATTGAGTGTCTACAAAGATTCTTAAACCTTTTGGTGCATTAGAATCACCCAGAGGCCTTGTTAAAACACAGACCACTAGGCAGGATCCTCAGGTTTTTGATTCAGTGGGTTGGAGGTTGGGTGGAGAATTTGCATTTCTAACAAGTTCCCAGGTGATGCTGATGCTGCTGGTCCAGGGACCACAGTTTGAGAACCCCTAGTGTAGGCAGCCTAGGTCCTTTTATTATTTATCTCTGATTTCCCAAAACTACTTGAGTAGGCACGACAGCCTTCATCTCCAAGAACTAAGTAACTTGTTAAGGGGCACAGCTTTTAAGAGGCAGAGTCAGTACCTGAACTCAGGACCATGTCCCAAATCTGTCCCTCTCCGCATACCACTGTGCCTCTTCACAGGTCAGCATTGGTTCCCGCAAGGATCTCAGGCATGTCCCAGGCACCAGAGAAATGACAAAAGACCCCTCCCTAACTCACTTAATGCCTTTTGTGGTCTCCACCAAGGAAGGAAACTCAGCCACCCCATACACCAAAGCAATAGCAATAGGAGACTGCCAGTGACCCAGTGACCCAGGGCCCAGGGGCTCCTGTCCACCCAGCACCTCCTGTGGAGTGGAGTCAGCTGGGGCAGAGAGGGCTGTGGGTGGCAGAGGTGAGGAGAGGCTCTTGGAGGAGAAGGAGGTAGAGAGAGACTTGAAGGACATGGCATTCTAGGTTCTACCTCTGCTCCGATTGTGGTCAAGGGGCTAGAGTCGTGCCCAGTCCCAGAAGTGGAGCCAGGTGGTCCCTAGCCTGTCGTCCTGCTCAGATGGACCAGGGCACCTCCAGAGCACACCTCCGCATGCAGTGGATGGGGCCTGTGTGTATGGCCCTTGCCTCAGCCTCGCCACCGCCTGAGTCAGAGCCAGTGTCTAAGCTACACCCAACTCCACTGCCACAAAGGACCTTTCCTTGAATCCTGGCAAGGGGTTCCATTGCTTCAGAGCTGTGCTGACCCCAGGAAGAGGTCTTGTCCTGAGTAGTTTCCAGGCTTGTTTCCCTGCTCACTGGAGAAACCAAAAGCTAGAAAGGTAAAAGGAGGTGGGGGCCCCGATTCTAAAGCCCACTTCAGAGCTCTGACATTTTGGACATCTCATTCCTTCTCCTCAGATTTACTTGCCTCACTTGCCTGATGAATACAGTCATTTGTGATCTGTACAAGGGGGTAAATAGGTGAAGGGGAGCACATTCTTTAGGAAACCTCAGCATCCAGATGTGTGTTTGCACAGTCTTACCTTGGCTCTTGTTACCTCCTTTGTGTGGAGACTGAAAGCTGGGCTCGTGGTTTTGCCGTGAATATCATCAGGACTCATGGAGATAGTTGCTGGGGACAAGGGATGGCCAAGAGAGGGGTGCCTGAGAGCACAGAGACTGCTCACAGCGCACCCCCAACCTGAGGTGAAGCATGAAGGACCACGGGGCTGTTCAAGCTACCCAAGCTGTGGAGGGCCTCTCCGTGAGAAAGCTGCACCCCAGGGTGGGAGGGAGCAGGATGTGGTTGGCAAATGCAGGGGAATTGTGCCAAACCAGGCCCACCTAGCCAAACTCGCACCAGCTGCCAGAGACCCCCTCGGGTTCCATCTCCATAAGTTACAGGAAGTGTTGTACACAACCAAGATAGATACACCTGGATTTCTGGCATCATTTTTCTTATTTTCAAATTCACTTACATTTACTGAGAAATAGTATTCCGTCTTTGTCTCCGGGCATTTCTGCTCAAGTCATGACTGGTCTAATGCTATCGAGCCCTTGTGTGACCTGGAGAGAAGTCCCAAGGGGCAGGAACAGAAGCCTCGTGATCCTGGCTTAGCGCATTGCCATCTAGGGTAATAAGCACCTTATCGCTTCGGGCCTCAGTTTCCCAGCTGTAAAATGGCAATAATACTTGTCCCAAGTTAGAGGTGTGATGATCCATTTGAGAGGCCATTGGGATGTTGCAGGCAACTTCAAACTCTACAACGTGAGGAGTAGCAGATCAACCTGTACTTGGAAGCACCTTAATTTTGTGCTAATATTATGACCAATGAGCTCTCGAAGCCCCATTTTCTTATCTGTTTGATGGGGATAACAATACCCTCATTACAACACTGGGCCCTCATTGGGCTGCTATGAATTAAGATTATGTGTGTAAAGCATATAATACGGTGCTTGGCATATAGAATACAAATCTAAAACAACGGCTGCTGTTTGAATGCAGTCACCAGACTGACTATAATGATCACATACATGAATATAGATATTTCCGCCAGGTAAACCCAATTCTTGTGTGGAGTTCCCTTCCCATCTCTTCCACTGCAGTGGTTCTCAGTGCCTCATTTTAAACCTAGAACCCCCCTTGCTAAGCCTTCCCAGGGCCTTGTTGAAGAGCATTGCCTAGAGCCCAGGGTTTACTCTCTGCATCTCACCCCCTTCTGGCGGTTTGGGAAGGACGGGCCTGTGTGCCAGGTGAACCCATTCCCTCTAATGCAGGCTGGGCTCCAGGTGGGAAGCCTGCCTAATCACTAGTGTAGGAACTTAGGATCCTCTGACAGCAAACTTCCAAATGCTTCTTTGCCTGGAATCTTTGGAGGAAGCGTGCAGAACAACATGTTAGGAGTTCAGCTTTGCTAACCGGTGAAGGCACGCAGAGGGTGCTGTGCTAATTAGCATGCTGTCTCCCTCCCCAAGTGCCTTTGTGCTGTCTGTCAGCTTCTGCTTGGTAGATACTAAACACTGTTAAGGCAAATGATATCATGACTGACAACTTAATAGATGTCTTCTTGAGCTGAACGTGCTCCCCAGCGCTCCAGCCAGATAAAATTAACAGAAGCCTTTAAGACCATCCTTTTTCAGGCTGAGGCTTGGGAGAATGAGGTACTTGCAAGAGTCCCCCTACTCGAATGAAAGGCACGGAACTTGGTCCGATTGAAGATTAGGGGATTGGATGTTTGTCAACAGGCTACCAGCTGACTTGCTGGGGAATAGATATTTTCACAGTTATTTCTGATGACAGATAAAAATTATAAGTGGTAGAGACAAATACGATTCTTGTTAATGTTGAGTAGGGCTCCAAATGAGGGCTGACATTAAAAGCAATCCCCTTAGGCGACTGCTCTCTAATTCTGATTACATTGAAAGTACGTACATGTTTTTTTTTTCCTTCTTTTTTAAAAACAGTTGTTTTCAGAGCCCATGAAACCAAAGATACCAAGGCAGTGCGGTTTAAGTTGGCCAGAGTAGGCTCAACGTGCATTTTTTTCTGGAAGTTAGGTGATGCTGGACCCCTCTCTCTCTCTCTCTCTCTCTCTCTCTCTCTCTCTCTCTCTCTCACATACATACATAAACACACACCCATATACCCATGATACCATCACCATAACCAAAGGTGCTAAGTATATTCATTACTTCCAAAATTTTCCTTGTGTTCTTTTGTGGCTTTTTTTTTTGTAAGAACATTTAACATGAGATCTATCCTCAACATATTTCAAAGTGCACTGTATTGTTAACTATAGATGCCATGTTGTACAGGAGATCTCTAGAACTTAATCATCTCGCATATCAGAAACTTTACACCCATTGAAAAACAATTCCCATTTTCCTCACCACAAAGCCCCTGGAAACCAACATTCTGTTCTTTTCTATGAGTTTGACTTATTTCGACACCTCATATAAATGGGATCCTGCAACATTTATCCTTCTGTAACTGGCTTATTTCACTTAGCATAATGTCCTCTGAGCTCATCCATGGTGTCGTAATGGCAGAATTTCCTTTATGAAAGTTGAGTAATAATGGATAAAGAAGGTGTGATGTATATATGCCCTGGGCTCCACTTTACATCCCAGCTCCATGCTACATTGTGCCTGAAATTCAGGTCATACTAAACCATCTCTTATTATTATTATTCTCAAATTAGTTAACATACAGTGTAGTCTTGGCTTCAGGAGTAGAACCCAGTCATTCATCACTTACACCTAACGCTCAGTGCTCATCCCAACAAGTGCCCTCCTTAATGCCCATCACCCATTTAGCCCATCCCCCAACCACCTCCCCTCCAGCAACCCTCAGTTTGTTCTCTGTCTTTGAGAGTCTCTTATGGTTTGCCTCCCTCTCTGTTTTTATCTTATTTTTTTCACCCAACAGGCTGCACATTCTCCTGCCTCTGAGCCTTTGCACACAGCTTTTCTTTTGCCGGAAACTACATCCCTTTTTTTCGGCACTTGATAGCTCCTTGTCATCTTTGAAGAATCATTTCAACTTACATCTTCTGTGAATAAGGTCCCCACCTCCAGTTGTCCCCCAGGAAGACCATTTGCTGCCCCAGTACGCCTGATGTTCCTTGTCCATTCCTTGGCGATTTTGTCATCTTAAGAGTTGAATTATGGGATATTTCCTTACACTGTGATTTCTTTTAGATGAGAGGATATATTTTTACTAAACCCTCTGTAACCTGCTTCTAGCAGAGCATCTGGCACATGGTGTCACCTCAGTAAATGTTTATTCAGTGACTTTAGACAGCTATAAATAGGAAGCATGAGTAGGTGGACAGCCCTTGGGCTATGACAGGACAGAGCCTTGATTTCAGATTCCTTCTCTGGCCCACAGGAGTTGAGGAGCCATGGGGAGACCTCACCGTCTCTGTGCCTCCTGATGCACATGTGGGAGACAGTGATTCCTAAACACATAGGGTTTCTAAGAGAAATAAATGGCATGAATCAGTTGCTCTGCGCAGCACATATGGGCTGTGTAAAGCATTTGCTGGAAAGATCATAGCTTCTCAAGGCAGTTCTCAGAGAGAAGCTCTCCAAATGGTTCCAGAAAGGCTGAATCATTGGAATAAGTGCATAGGCTCCCAAGGGGTTACTTAGAAGCAATCTCTCCCAACTGTTTGAGAGGACGTTGGTATGTGTTGGGAAATGCAGCTTTGCTTCCTACTACCTAGGCTTATGCTCAAACAGCACCTTGCCCAGGGCTGCCCCAGCCCCAGCCCCAAGGTCCTGGTGGCAAATTCTAACATATTTCCAGCTTTGTCTGCATGTTCTGATCAACCCTTTGCAGTTTAACAAGCTCCAGGCAAGTTTCCAACACCTCTTCTAAGCACAGGAAGGTTTCTTGGGTTCAAAGACTATCATTCCTGGAGCTGGCAGAAAGATCTTTCTGACACATTCCACCCATGTGGGGCAGATGGTGTTACAGAACCTTCTGCCTGATGAAAATCATTGCCTGTGATTGAGATTGCCCACCTCCCGTGATGGCCTGCCATTTCAAAAATGCTTTTCCATAAGAAGCCTTCCATAAGAAGGGAGTTGGTTTGAGGCACTTGGACATGTAGCACCAAAACGTTTGGATCCATAGTGCAGACCTGGGAAGACCTTTTCCCAGGATCCCCTGAGCCCACCTGTCACTGCCTGGTGAGGTATATTCCCCATGCTCCCTACTGGTTTAGAAAGTCTGTTGATAAATATATACAAAGGGGCACAGAATCCATTACAGAAATGAGAATAAACAAAACTGGAGACAAGTGGAATTTAATAAGTTCAGCTAAGCATATAATAAGTTACAATAGCTGGGATGCCCTGAAGTTGCTGAACACACAGTAAGGGAGGAGGAATTTAACTGTAGTTAAAATGCAGTGTGCAAAGCAGGTTGTTTTTATTAGGAAAAGGATATTATACAAATAGAAAAAGCTCAGCAAAGCTTTCTTAGGGTGTCTATGAAAAGCAGGAGGGCTAGTTCAGATGAGGCCAGAGAATGAGCAGTGCCCGGGGAAGGGAACTGAAGGGGTTTCACGGAGGAAGCAGTGCTGTGCAGACCAACAGGGAACACCTCACCTCCTCCAAGGCTCCTTGAGGTTTTGCTAAATAAAGCAGGTAGGTAATTCAGAGGAAGTTCAATGGGAGGAAAAGATAACTAGAAAGAAATTGTGTTGCACCTACAAAGTAGCACAAGTAATATAGTAAACATATTACTAGCAACACACAGAAGGAAAGATCTTAATCCAAAAGAGTAACAGCCCTGGGAATAGAGTTTTCATGTGCTAGAATGGAACAACGAGGGAGACCTTGCTGGGCCTTTGGAATATTTAAGTCGGTGTAGAACCTGAGACCAACCACAATGACGTCATCCTCTCCTTCCTCCTGCACCACCTCCTTCCAGCCCTCCAGCAGTAGTGCCTCCTGAGAATGCAGCCCTGTTTGCAGAACACATCCTCAGTCATCTGTGCATTTATTCATCAATGTTATTTAGTACTCTGGGTGACAGGCTCTATTGCAGGTGCTGGATATACAGAGACAAAGTACGCACCTGACACTGTGAAAGGAACTTGTTGACTCTCAATCTGTTGAGTGAATGAATCGAATGAGCGAATGAAAGGTTGAGTGAATGGGTGAGCCTATTTGGTTATTACCCTTCCCTCATAGAGGCCGCAGTCTAATAGATGGAAACAACAAGTACAACCAGACTGCTTCCATGTATTCATATAGGAGTCTGTATAGGACCCAGTAGTCCCCTGGGGAGTGGGCCACTCACCATAAAAAGCCAAGGAGAACATCCCAGAGAGGGAGGGAGGCATCCTGAGGCCAAGCCTTCCAAGATGACCTTCCTATCTTGTGGCCACCTTGGTCCTGTAGTCCCAAACATAGGCACATCCTTGAGGGAATCCTTGATACGTGGAATGGTTCAGCTTTTCTGCTGGACCCTTGGCCCAACTGCTTGCACACTCTGTCCTTTGCCCACTGAGTCTGGCCATTCCAGGGTGACATCTGATCCAGCCTGTGGCCAAAGATCCAGCCCTGGTGCCAGCTCCAAAGTCTACCCATGTGATTGACCCACACTCCCCATAGCTGTGACAAGGTCCCTGCAACATGGCAAGCAGGTAGCTCAGTCACTTTAAAATCATCCTGTGCTGGGGAAGCAAATGAAGATCATTCCAGAGTCATTTGGCACTTATTAAGAGGATCATGGTAAAAGCAAACAGTTGTGTGGGAAAGGACAGGATCAGAGCAGGGGTACAGGGTCTACCACACTGTTTGTGAGCTGCTTCTTGCCACCCACTGTGGCCCCTGGGCTACCTCTGAGGGACCTAGGGCTGCCTAGAACCTTGTGAGGACCACAGAAAGTCCTCCTCTTCCAGCTGGTCACAGGGTGAGGAAGGTGAAGACAGGATTGTTGTCACAGAGCCCTCAGGAGGGTTCAGGGAGTTCACTTAGCTGGTGAGATGGAGGTGGCCTTCTGCTTTTTTCCGAAAGCCTTTAGTTGCTAATGACTTTGAGTGGGATTTGTTCAAGTGATTCTTTGTGTTCAACCTTTTTTTGTTCACAGTCATTACTCACTATGTTTAGTTTGGATATTTGAGACAGCCCAGCCTGGCATATTTCCCATCATGGTACTTTATAAATGTTCATGCTGATTAGAACTTTTATTTTTCATAATGACCCACGAATGTAATGATAATGCAAGTAATAGTCCATATCTAATGGCTTCTTGTCCAAGGGCTAAGGGAATTTATTTAATGCATTTAGTGCCAAACTCCTAAAAGAAAACTATTTAAGCTGTTGCATTCACTTATGCTTTTTTATGAATCTCTACATAATAAAAAGGAATGGCTTATCTCGAAAACTGGGAGAAAAGGAAGTTCGGGTCACTTGTGGTGACATTTTTGGATTATCTGCATACTTTCTTGTCATCACAGAGCAGCTAAGAAGCTGAAGGGACTAGGCCAATGACAGGACTAGGACACTCCAAGTGTGAAGCTGGAGGTTTGCAACACCTGGGTCTTTTCCAGATGTGGGGGAACTACACCACTCAGTAGCCCATATGCAGGTCATGGGTATAGCTGGTTGCTGGTAGGCGGGAGCTTATTGGAGGCATGGGTGGGGGGAGCACCTGGAGTGTTACCCTCCAAGCCAGAGAGAGGAGCCTTTTGAGCAATCCCAAAATACTGGAACCTTCTCCTCCCGGAGCATGACTGAAATAAATGGAGAAGCTCTTGAGACTGCCCCACACACCATGAGCCTTTTCTTCTCATCCTGAGCCCTTCACCCCCTTAGTGTCTGCTTCTGGCCATCCATCGTCTCCATCTCTGCTCTCTTGTGCACATTCCCCAAAACCTGCTCTCAGTAATGTCCTGACGGTGAATAAGTGTAGCTCAGGGGTCCACTCTCGCTGGGGTGCTGGCACAATAAACATGAGCTTTAATGGTGCAGTGAGAAACTTTGGGTGCAGGAAAATGGATTTCAGACTGAGAAAGAGTGGCCCGAGGAAATTTTGTGTCACTGAAGTCATCCTGAGGATAGGGATTCCACTTCACCCTGAGTAGGGTTGCCAGATACAATACCGGGCACAGGGCTAATTTGAATGTCAGCTAAATAGTAAAGGACTTTTTAGTAGGAGCACGTCCCAAATGTTGTATGGGCATACTTAATATTAGAACAATCATTGATTGTCTATTTGAGCATCCAGTTTAACTGGGTATCCTGTATTTTTATTTGTTAAGTTAGAAAACCTCATCCACGAGACCTAGCCTTGGTGCCATCTCCTGAATGTGGCCGAGGATGAGGCACTGTGCGTACAGGCGAGTGGGTACACATGGTGGCACCCTCCTTCACCCCCAGACTGACCTGAGCATACTGCTTCCACCTTTTGATCTCCCGGTTATTTTCATGAAGAGCAGGTACTCATGGGCTACTGTGTGTTCAGGCTATGGTAGGTGAGGGCACACGGTTAAATCCTTACCCACTTACTTGGAAGGAATGAACATTAACAGTAACACAAGCAGAAGGTGTGAAACCAGAACTGAGTTCAAATCCAGCCGTGCAGCTTTGGGCACATGATACTCTCTCCATGACTCATTTTCTCGTCTGTAAAATGGAGATGATATCTACATCTTGGGTCCTCGTAAGTTTTCAAAGGGAAACTTTGAAAGCGGCTGTGTGTCAATCCTGCAATGTGCCACCTAAACGCCCCTTCAATAAAGTACCAGTTGCCCCAGCTGCTGGGAGACTTCTTGGCAGAAACAGCTTTCAGCTGTCAGCTCCTTCAGCCTTGCTGCGGCTGCAGGGGGGCACATTGCCCAAAGTTAACCCCCTTCCTGAGGGCACCCCATCCAGGGACTGATGAATTCAAGGGTGTAAAGGCGCATCCATCTGAGACCAACCCAGGACAACTTGGAAAGAGCCTTTCAAACTCTAGAGCATCACAGCTTCCCTTCCTCCACTGCCCTTCCTGCATCCTCTTCTCTTCTACGGCTGTTGATAGCAAGGGCACTCCTAAAGAAACATCCTACATACTACACCGTCTTAGAGTCTGCTTCCTAGGAAATCCAACTTGTGAGAGCATGGTACGATTCAGCCCTAGCATAGAGTATAGGGGCTGAACCCAGAGACAACTTTAATGACGACAACAAAAGAATGGCAACGGTAGGGTCAAGCGTACAATACCGATCTAGTTTTATTTACACAGCATCTCCTGCGCCTTCTTAAAAAGGGCCTCCTTCCTGGTGGTGATGTCGCTGACATAAGATTGTGATGAATGCAAGGCCTGTGTCTGCCCCTGTGCCTCTCTTGGTGGTAGACACGGGCCTGGAGACACAGCACATGCTCAGTAAGTGCTTGGGCGACATTTACCAGCTTGGCCTCAGAAGATCAGATAGAGATCAAATTCAGGAGAATTTGCCTATCAGCGTGTGCAGAAGAGACTGTGAGTGGCTGCAGCTGAAAATAAGGGGCTTGGGGATACTCTTGGCCCATAAAATAAGGTCATATAGGAAGAGCCCCTAGAAAATGGTGGGTGAGAAGTGTAAGTCAGGGCTGGAGAGAGAGCAAGGCAAACCCAGGAAACGTAAGGTGTCAGAGGAGACGAGGCAATAAGTGGGGGCCAAAGGCAAGTGGAAATTATGAAGTGAAAAGCCTGTGTGCCAGGCTGAGTGTGATCTTTATATCCAGGGTGATGGGGGCTGCTGGAAGGAGGGGAACAGGTGTGGTCCAAATTGTGTTTTAGAGGCTACTCTGCCTGCAGCAGCGAGGATGCCTTGGAGGGTGCAATATGAGAGATGATTGGAGGCAATTGCCACAAACACTTCCACGGTCAGTGACGGGGGGCGGGGCTTGGCCTGGGCAGTGGGCATGGAAAGCAGAAACCCAAGAGACATTTATAGGAGGGACGATATGTAGACAAGGTGAAGGACAGATTAACAGATGGGAGAAGGAGGAGTCGAGGTGGATATCTAGGTTTGGATCTTCCCTCATCTCTTTGCCTACCTAGCTCATCATGCAAGACCTGGCTGAGGTCCAGCCCCACCTCCTGAATGCCTGCAAAAGTAGGTTCATTATTGACTTCCTCTTCCTCTGAAGTTGCTGCAAAACTGTATCTGAGCTCCCCAGTTACACAGAGTTCCGAATCCTCTTCTCAATTTCTTACGTTGTTGGGAGCTTCTCCGAGCATGAAGCCATCCCCTGTCTCCCCATCACACACACTAATTCTATACTTCTTTGTCCAGTAGACCACATTCGGGTCTCTCTCAGAGTCTCTTCCCATGCTGTTCTCTCTTCTGGAATGTCCTTCCATCCCTCTCAGCTTTCGGGTCTCAGTTTACCTATGTCACTTTAAAAAAAATTTTTTTTAATGTTTATTTATTATTAAGAGACAGAGCATGAGTGGGGGAGGGGCAGAGAGAGAGAGAAATACACAGAATCTGAAACAGGCTCCAGGCTCTGAGCTGTCAGCACAGAGCCTGATGCAGGGCTCCAACTCACAGACCACGAGGTCACGACCTGAGCTGAAGTCGGACGCTTAACCGACTGAGCCACCCAGGCACCCCACCTAAGTCACTTTTGAATGGTGGTCCCTCCCAGCACCCCCACATAGGTCACTTCCCTCTAATATATATCCTCATAACATCTTATACTTTTTTTTTTTTTAGCATTTACCCAAATTACTAGTGTAGTTACGTAGTGCTGTATCTCCAACACCTAGCCTAGCCCCTCCCCACTTATCATAGTTACTCATTAAGTAAATATTTCTTAAGTGAAATTGTTTCTTGTGCACTACACTGTGTACATGGGCAGTGGGCATTCACATTCCATTAGCCTGGTCTTATTTGTGGGTGGAAGCCATTTTGCAAGTTACTTTCTGTGAGATGAAGCTACTGCCTCCCTCTCCCTCAACACCCTTGAGTAAGCAGCCCCCATTTCACACAGGTTTGCTTTACAGCTAGTTCCCTTCCCTTATGCTTTAGTAAATCCCATTTTCTCCCATTCCTTACTCAGTCAAGTTGGACATAATCCACATCTCCAAGACATAAATGCTTCATGAATCCGAGAGATACCTCCGGAGAGCCTGTTTTGCACAAGCCCTGGGGACAGGCCCTGAAGCCAAGATTTGTCCCCACATGCACTAACTTCAGCTCAAATGTTCCCAAAGGAGGCCTGAACTACCTGTGACTGGAGCCACATTGGCTGTGGAGCTTGGGTGCCTGCCTGGTTTATGTAGTGTCTCAGAGAGCTTGCTTTGTGAGGATTTTAGAATCGCATGCCAGAACGCGGTGTGGGGCTTGTTAAACTCCTGTAGAAGAGGAGATGAGGTTCCAGCTTACACTGTTGAGAGAAAAGGTCCTGGCACCTTGTCCCCTGTATGCTCCTCTCAGCTTCATTTCCGGTCCCTGTTGCTCAGACTGTGTAGGCAGAGGCTGTTTCATGAAGACATGGGGGTAGAGGAGCAGGTGCACTCATTGGCATGGTGAATACAGGGTGCTGCCAGGCAGTTAAAAAAACAAATCACCCTACATAAAAGCATGGGGATGCTCTGCCTTTGACTGTGTCACTCCTTAGGGCTAGAGTCACCTACCTGTGGTAGGAATTTGGCAAGAGCTCTGGCTTGGAGCTTCAGCATTCTGCCCAGCAGTGGTAAACAGAGAGCTCCCCTCTACAGTGCTGAGGTAGGCTCTGCTAACTGGTCTCCACCAGCTCAGACCATGGATGCTATGGAAAGAGCTATGGGGCCTGAGTGTACCTGTGTGTGTTTGTGGGGCCAGGGGCCAGGGCGGGGCAGGGGTGAGATTAACAAATCAAGGCACAGGTAAATCAAATAGACCAATTTCAAAATCATTACCTCACCCCTGAATTCCTTCTTGGAGAGCCTCATCCTTTGGAGGCTAAAGGACCTTGAAAGTTCTCAGATTCTCTTTGCAGGAAATGGGAGCCTTGAAATGGAGGGTGTCTGAGCATGATCCATCACTGGTACCTTGGGGACAATAGGGAGGGAGGAACAGAGGAGAGTGATGGCAGCATGGGAGATGAGAGAAACATCATGGTGGACATGGGGCTTCCCAGAGGGAGCTGAGCTGAGCTAAAGAAGGGATTTACAAGAAGAAAGGGGCTGGTGTCAGAAAGACATTTTTCTGATCCCACTGATAGTTAGGATGGGTGCTAGTTCATTTACTGACCCAGCACGTATTTACTGGTGCCTTCCATGGGCCAAACACTGTCTCAGCTGTGGAGAAACAGTGATGGACAAAACAGATAAAGCCTCTACTCTCAGGGTTTCTATTCCAAAGGGGGGTGATAGACCATGAAAAAGTCAAGAGTTACAAAGGGTAATTTCAGGTGTGATCATTGTAATGCAAAGAATCAAGGTGTGATAGGATGAGTTGGGCGGTGAGAAGATACTTCAGTGAGAAGATATTTTGAGGTCTTCTGGGAGGGTTTATTTGAGGTCTAAGCTGAGGGCTGAATGATGAGAAGGGACTAGTCATCTCATAGTGGGAAAAACGTTCAGGCAGAGGGAACAGCTAGTACAGATACCTCAAGCTAGGGCTGAGCTTGGTAAATCTGAGGAGCAAAAGGGAAACCACTGTGGCTGGGGCAGAGTGGGTGAGGAAAAGAGGTGGGAGATGAATCAGGAATGGATCTTCTAGACTACAGGAAGAAGTTTGCATTTTGAAATCATCACTCTAGAAACTCTGTGGAAAAAGGATTGTAGGGGACAAGGGTGAAAGCATGGAGGCAAGTTGTGGAGGGTTCTTTGTGAATTTAATCAAGAGATGGTATTGACTGGGGATGGGAGATTGGCAGGTGGGAGAAGAGAAGTCCCACATTCTCTTATGTTGGTATAGAAATGGCAGAACCTGCTGATTGGTTAGTGTGGACAAAGAAGGACTGTTGGTTGGTGAAAGGCAGGAATCAAAGTGCCTCCTGGGGTTTTTGCTTGAATAGCAATAATGGTACCATTTTCTGAGGGGAGGAATAGGCCTGGGTGGGAAATCAGAAGTTGCCTCCTGTTCCCAAGTGGCAGCCAGAGGTGAGGGTTTCCTGAACATTTGAATGGGAATGATAAATTATACCTGGTCAGGGACTCATTTTTAAGAAAAGAGCATGCAACTCAGACTCAAAAGCTTAATTCCTTGATTTCTTCCAAAGCCAGAGGCTGGGTCTAGGGCACCCTGAGTATGCCTAGGAATTCTCTTTGCATTGTGCATTGGAAAACCCTAGAGGATAATAGCTAAATGACCACCATGCAAACATACCTTCAATCTAATTCATTATGCATTTGCTGAGTGCCCATTATCAATGATTCTCACAGTCATGGAATAACTAGTAAGTCAAGGGATTCCAAAATTCTGGGACAGAGGCATGAAGGCTCACTGTACTATGATTATGATCTGTCTCAAAAACAATTTCCAAAATTGTTAGGCCTGAGATATAAGAGTAAGAAGCTGATTTTATATCCTTATCCATGCTTTTTCTCTCTCTTTTCTTAAAACAGATTTAATACCAACCCTCCTGGAGACAATCTTATTTACCTTTGTCTTGTCCTACCTTCTCAGCATAGATACATAGGCTGGATATATAATGTTCTTTGCATTCTGTAGCTCCCCCATTCATTATCCATTACTTCTCCTAGCAGAGAGTTGGCAAATGAGTTTCATCTTATTGATTAGATTTGCTTTTATTGATTTATACAGTTTGTTAGAAACATTGTGTTGGGAAAGAGTCTGAGGTCATGCCCATACTCAGTGGGATTGATTACCCATGCCCCTCATGGACTTGAGAAGAGAGGTTCTGTCCACTTGTTCCAAGATGTCCTAATTACATTTTACCTATGTCAACAAACCCCAGATATTTCTAGGAATATACTTCTCCTCAGTTTCATTGTTCATGCCTAGAATAGAGCTCTGTACATCATAGCTTCTAAGTAAGTATATATTGAATGAATAAATAAAGTTATTGAATGACTAAGTGAATAAATAAATGAGAGAATTTTTTTTTAAAGTTCACTCTGTGGGGGCTGAGAGCACGATCAGGCACCCTGTGTGCCTGGCAGTCATGAGAAAGTGTCTCCTAAACTTCCAGCCACAGGGCAATCAATGAGGGCCCCAGCTGCTAGGTGTTGAGACATCTTGGCTCTGAGGCCATGCCTTCCATAGGCTGTTTCCAGCCAATGACTGAGTGTGGGGATACTGGAGGATCCTGGGACAAACTTACTCCTAGGAGACACGGGATCTGTTTGACTGCTGGCTCTGAGTTGAAGATGGCCTAGGGCCTCAGCTTTATCAAGTTCCACTTAGATTTCATGACAGAATAAGACTCCTTCACCCAGTCTTCTCTTTTCTCCTGCATGGGACTTAAGCTTGCATTAAGGTCTGAAATCATGTCCAGCCTCCTCTGGCCCTTTTCCACTTTTCCCTCATTCAAGTATTTTCCCTTGTAAAATCCTTGCATGTTTAATCCCATCTTGGTATTTTGTTTTCATTTTTTTGAGGGCCTGGACTGACATGTCCTGCTGACATCAGAAGAGACGAGGACTCTGGGCAGCAAGGGAGGGCTTGCTCATGTCCTTTGTGAAGTAGAGTGAGTTCCTGGAAAAATGTCCAATGGGAGGAGGCATCACTGTTGAGAAATCCAATCAATCCTTATTAAAAAAAATGAGAAAATGATGTTGAGAATTAACATGTAACTTTTTATAAATGTCTCAATTTTTGCTAATATACAGGACACCAAATAATCCACTATCAGTGGCATGATACCCATCTTAAATTCAATATAATGAGCTCTGCATAATTAATTCCATTTATCATTCTGTGTTCCTAGGAATCTTTTAGCCTCTCCCAACCCTAAATCAGTTCATTGGTAGTGCATTTGTATTTTGTTGCAGATAATATGCATGTCTTCTTTCCCATCCAAATGTCCTGTGACAATGTGATTCCATAAGATAGGAGTTACTTTTCCTCCTGTGACCTACTCAATTCCATGTAATTCTTCTTATAACATGCTGCACTGCTCCAGGCCATTGTTTATCTTCTGCCAATTTCCTTTATAGACCTTGTCCATCTTTTCTCTTTGTTTTTCTTTTCCTTGTTTCTTCCTTGTTCGGTTATCCCCAGAAGTAGTGTTGGTATATGTGGAAACCAGCATTCTCTTGATCGATCAAACGTTATTCAGAAGTAAATATGTCCAAACCAGAAACGTTGGTTAAGAGAATTTATATTTGGGGAAGCAACATTGTGCATGGGGTCTTCATACAGATAATTGACACAAGCAGAAAGAGCGTATTCATTCATTGAGCTTTTAACACACATGTGTTGACTACCCACCATGTGCCATGTTCCCCTGCTTCCACAGCACCCGGGAGACCAGGGATCTCACCCATCTCTTTTGGGAAGGATGCCTTAAGTAAGCATTGGGAGACTCTTCTAGTTGGCAAATACCTGTTCTATTTACCGCTAGGAGAAATTGACACCTTTAACAGTGGAGTTACCCTTTAAAATCGCTAAGATCATGATTTCTCTTTTGAGACACACTGGTTGCCTCTCAAACACTCTGAAAATTCAGAGTACAGATTTATTTCAGAAATTCATCACGATGCTTTTAACCTTTGATGCCTTTTGCAGGAATGATTTATGAAGTTTGTTTCTTTTTATGGCGGCTTCTCCAACCAGGTTGCAAGAGATATAAGGACTGTGATTTCAGACAATTATTCTCTTGACAGCATGCGCTCAAGTTCATACAGCAAGAGAAGGTGCTTCTCTTGCTTTTTCCAAAAGAATCTGAAGGTCTGTTCTCTGCCCGGTATAGCAACAATTGGTGTGCAAGCAGTTCAGTCAACCAGTTGCTTTTCTTTCACATCCAGAACCAGAGAAAGGACTGATCTTGTCACTATATTGATCAACTTTCCTCCAACTGAGTTGAATCTAAGAATTGATTATGTGAATCTTGCCTTAACAACTTTAGATATCTTTTCTTTCTCTCCCTCTCCTCTATATCCTTGTTCTCTCTCTCCTCTGTCTTCTCCATTCACGTCTGTTCTTTTTCTTCCTACATAAAGAGTATTATGGTGTGAGTCCTTTGCCAGGTCATAGAGCAAATTTGGTCTCAAAACACTTTAACACTCATATCATTGAAAATCCCAAAGAGTTCGTGTTTTTGTGGATTACGCCTATAGCTGTTTATTACATTATTAATTACAGCTGATACAATTTAAAATATGCTTTTATTGATTCAGTTAAAATAATAATAAACCCATATGATATTGACAAAAATACTTTCTCTTAAAAACAACTTTGTTATCCAAAGTAAAAAAATAGTGAAGAGAGTGCTATTGTTTTATAGTTTTGCAACCGTCTGACTTAATAGAAGACAGCTGAATTCTCTTATCTGCTTCTTCATTTAATCTGTTGTGGTATCATGTTATATAACCTCTGGAAAATTCCATAGGGAATGAGAGCAAAGGAATCAAATAGTATCTCAGTACTTTTATGAATATAGTTTTGACTTTGTGAACCCTCAAGGGTCTTAGGGACACCCAAGAGTTCCTGGGCTGTACTTTGAGAACTGCTGTACTGGGGTTAGAGATACAGACATGGAAAACCCAGCATCTTTCCCCACCATCGGCTAGAGGAAAGACACAAAGGATATTTACAGCCCGGTATAGTGCTTACTGTGCTAAGGATAGGAATGGGGCTATGGGAGCACAAAAAGACATAATTCAGTCTTGCGTGCGTCCTCATGGGTGGAGGGAAAGGGGAGGCTCAGTGAATACTTCCCTGAGTCACTGGTGCCTGAGCTGAGCTGAGCAGGTGATACTGTAGACATTTAATTGCAAATGGAACAACCTTGTCTGAAACCCTGCCACTCAGGGCTGATCATGAGGGTGACCTAGGGTATTTAGCTTGCAGCTTTATTAGGATCATGTATTTGGTAGTGGTGGAGGGGAGGCTTTTTTTTTCTTTTTCCCTGTCCTCTGCTATCGATATCCCACAACTTCCCAGAAAGGAGCCAGTTAGCCCACATAAATAAGAAGTGAGATTGGCCTGCCAGTGCTTTCTTTTGGAAGCAGTGAGAAGCAGATGGGCATTTTGCAGTGAATATACTCTAAACCAGATAATTGCCATTCATTGTTCTGAACATCTTGGGATCTAAGGCATGAAATGGAATTTGCAATAAAAATGTATCACACATTTCCTGTCCTCTGGAACAAAGTTGATATCATAAGCCACAAAGGTTTTATTTATTAGTTTGACAGTAGAGAAACAAAAATATAGTGTTTCTATCTGAGGTTAAAAGGAATTTACACTGTCACCTCAAATCCTTTCCCTCATTTTTGAATATAACATTTTAAAAAATTATTCAGTGAGTGTGATGGTTAGTTTTCTGTGTCTATTTGGCTAGGTTATAGTATCTAGTTATTCAATGAAACACTAATCTGGGTGTTGCTATGAAGGTTTTTTGGAAATGTGGCTAACATCTACAATCAATTGGTTTTAAGTAAAGGAGATTACCCTCAATAATGTGGGTGCACCTCATACAATCAGTCAAAAGGCTTGAAGAGCAAAAACTGAGTTTTCCCAGAGAAGAAGAAATTCTTTGTCAAGACTGTAGCCTCAACTGACTGAGCTTTCAGCCTGCAGACCTGCCCCATAGATTTCAGATTTGCCAACCCCCATAGTCATGCAAGCTAGTCCTTTTATATATGCATATATACACATACAGAAATGTATACACACATACGCGTGTTATGTATATGTACATGTATTTATCTATCTCTTTCTAGCCCCTATTGGTTCTGTTTCTCTGGAGAACCCTGATTGTTGTCCCATTGATTTCATTCTTGGCTATTTTGTCCCCTTGTGCTCCCACAGGGCACTTGATCCAAGGCTGGACCCACAGGAGATGGAAACAAATGTGCTGTTGCATTGACCTCTGGACAGGGGGAAGAATAACCCGTTGGGGTGGGACTCTCAGTTCCTCCATTAGGGACCATTTAAGCACTTGACTTGACTGATTTAAGCACTCAGAACCTCCATAACCTCACCCATGAAATGGAGTCTGTGCTTTCCTCTCACAGGGATGGTTGTAAGGATTTAATGAGATTACAGCAATAGAGCCGGTCACATAGTAGCAATTCCTGATTATGTTGAGCAATGGTAATTACAGGAAGAGTTTTAGACAATTAACATTTAGTAGCATAAACTGCAAAGTAAGTGAAGGCTGGTTTTGGGGGTTAAAGATGTTTAAAAAGTAGTGAAGTATGAGATACTGAAGGAATAACACTGTTGGGAAATTAAAGCTGTAGCAATCATTTTGTTCAGAAGGTAAGACATTTTGTGTGGAAAAATGAGTTGGCTCTAGCAGCTGAATGGGAACATTACACTATCACAATCCCTGCCTCCCCCTGCCCTTCTTCCTGTTCCAAAGGATCCTTTTGAGTGGCTCTCAGTCTTCTTCACAGACTTAATCCAATTTCCCCATACCCTGGGAATTCTCTTAGGTCTTTAGGCCACCAATAGGTTTATTGGGTAACTTGAACACTGTCGAGCTGGGGTACACTGGGTCCCATGTGGGTCCTAACCCCAGCCCGTAGGTGTTGAGCTTCAGGATTAAAGGGACTTTACTGTGGACGTACAACATGCTGGTCACTGAGTCAGCTCTGACCCTGGGTCTCGTTTTGTGTTCCTCCCAGGAACCCTGCAGAATTGGTATTGCCTACATTTTATAAAGGAGAGGGAGCAGAGGTCTGGGAGGATTGAAAGACTTGCCTAAGACATCCTGTTGGTTACATGGTGTCAGAACTATGACATGAAGCCCAGTACCCCTTGCGCCCAATCTTGAACTTTGTCTTAGGGCAAACTTTGGGCAGTTGGCTTTGTCCAGATGGCTTATTCAGAGACAGCTAAAACTCATGTTTGTAAGATTACACAATCGTCCAGTGCACATTTCTCCCTAGCTTTGCTCCTGGCTCACATGCTACTACCCAAAGGGATAATGGAATGTGGTTCGTACCCAGGCTGGAGTAAGGACTTTAAGAGAACCCACACTCCAAACAAATGAGTATTCATGAGTGGAAAATGACAGATAGAAGGAAGAAAAAATAGGAATGGTATGAAAGTGGATTGATCGATGGATATAAGGAAAGGAGATAGGAAGGGAAGGAAAGCAACATGCTACCCCCACTGAAAGCACCTATCAAGCAGTTACAGATTAACAACTCAGTCATCTTCTTTTCAAATGCTTTTTAAACCCAATTAAAGCAGTGAAATTTAACTCTCATCTTCTGTGAATATTTGCATGTATGAGTCACACACATGGGATTTGTATTTAAAACTCTCTAATTGGTACCTCTAGCAAGAAAGATTCATTGCCTCTAATTAAGTGATGGCAAATGTCACCTTATGATTTGGGAGGCACACCCTCTTTCTATTTGGGTGATGTAGAAATACCTGCTCATTGGAAGCACAGTGCTGCTAATTGCTTCAGGCATTGGAGGTGCCAGCAAGGCAGAGGTGTGCTCACCTCATTTACCAATGTGCTGGGCACTGTGTTAGGTCCTGTGGATATCATCATGACTCTCCCCTGAAGAGGGCAGGTAAAGAGGGGTAGGGAAACAGCTAATGGCGATGCAGTGGACTTGTAGCATGAGATCAGGTGGTACAGGGTGACGTGGGTGCAGAGGAGGACAATTGGAGGAGGTGGGGCTGGAGGTGAATCTGGAAGGATGCACAAGCAGGAGTCAGGAGAAAGAAAGAGGTGAGGAGTAGAGGGCACAATGAGGGTAAAGATGTGGGTAATCAGGGAACTGGTACCTTTGGGGAGCTTCCTCTGATCTGCTAGTTGAAGGCAGGATTACTACTGATGGATCATAAGCAAGCAAGTGCAGCATCTGATTTGCCTGTAGGCAGGCTGACCTCTCACCTGGACAGGGGCCCTGTCCTATCTACACTTTGGAATTAGGAATAAAAACGCTTTTTAAAATGCTATTACAATTATTATAATTAGGAATCATTTTATTATAACAATAGAGACCCGGCTCAAACTATTACAAATACAAAAAAAAAAAAAAAAAATTGGTGCCTTGGCAGAAAAATTGAAAGGTTTCATTTGACAACTTCAGACCCCCCACAGCAAGCCAATGAGTCCAGTTGGCAACCTCAACCACTCCACAGCAGGCTGAACAGGACATCTACTGGAAAACCAGAGTGGGCGGCCAAACTCTGTACTTCCTACAGCTGCTTGGGGTGCTTCTCTTCTCTCTGCTTCTTGGCTCCCAAATCCTGTCTCCTGGTAGCTTTCTCTCATTTTAATGGCTTCTCAGCTCCCCCTAAACTTTGAGTGATTATTACATGAATACAAGCCCCAACTCCACATGAGCTTTTATCTCAAGTGTCTAACACCAAATAAATTATAGGTTCTGGGCCTGCCTCCTAAATAAAAGTTGAAAGGTCCAACCAGGGGCGTCCGACTTCAGCCAGGTCACGATCTCGCGGTCCGTGAGTTCGAGCCCCACGTCAGGCTCTGGGCTGATGGCTCCGAGCCTGGAGCCTGTTTCCGATTCTGTGTCTCCCTCTCTCTCTGCCCCTCCCCCGTTCATGCTCTGTCTCTCTCTGTCCCAAAAATAAATAAATAAAAAAAAAAAAACGTTAAAAAAAGAAAGGTCCAACCAGTTGGCCCAGCCTACCCCACTCATTGATTTCCCATTGGGATGGATATCCACTCTTTCTAAACACCTCTACCAGGGCACCTAGTCAGAAAGGGGAAGTTGCACATCACAGGCAAAAGACCAGCCTGACTACAAGAATGACCTGGGATATAAGTTAACTTCTCTAGAGGACTTTGTAATCAGTATAGTGTTTTTATTTTACTAACAGAGGGAAGCATTGGAGTTCTGAGGGTCAACTTTAGGATGAGAATAGAAAGATTCAAAGGATAAATCAACAGCTGCTTGGTCCCGCTGCTTGGATTGAGTGTTAATGCACTTTTTCAGAGGTGGAAGCAAGGAGAGGGAGGCAAGGAGTGCTCCTGAGAATGCATCTGCACTCTAGTTAAAGACGCATTGGGTGGCAAGACCTAATTTCTCTGTAAATGGAGCAGAAATATCACACTGGTGTTTCCTCTGTATGAGTGCAAAGACACAGGCATTTTTCCAGATGCTGAAACAGCATGGGAAAGAGGCAAGACAGAGGCAAGAAGCAATCCTAAGGGGGCATGATATGACAGAGTTCAGCCTCAGAAAGAGTTGTGTTGCAAACAGGGATGTTATCTTATGAAGAACTGATAAAAAGTCAGTTCCTCTGAAGTTACATCCAAAGGGAGTAAAGTGTGAGCTGATGGCCTCAGTCTATTGGAACAAAAAAGCAGAACTGTTGTCAGGGGAGGGAACAGATTGCGTAAAGAACAACAGCCAAGGCACAAGCATAAATAGCTATTGCTTCTTTCTGGAAAGAAGATGGTTCTCTGGTATCCCATGAACGCAGCATTTGGAAGTGGCTTCTGGAAGAATCTGTACATGCCAATAAACCCCGAGTGATGTAGATACTATCTATCAGTCCAGACTCTTGGCTGGACTTGCCCCTCAGACTTTGTTCTCAGCTAAACCTAACTATTTACAGTTCCCCTATGGTGCACCAGGTGCTTTTACCATTGGTCTTTGCCCAGGCAGGTCTCTCTGCCTGCGACTTGCACATCCTTTATCCCTGCTTAATTCCTACTACTTATGACTTTGATTCTACTGTCTTTAGGAAGTAATTCTGGATTACCATGGCTGGATTAGTGCTTCTCCTCTCTTTTTCTATAGCACTCTGCTTTTCCTTTGGTTCTCTATCTCTTACCATACTGGTTATCATAGGTCTCTCTCCAGTCTGAGGGTCCCTTGATGGTAAGAAGTTTGTTCTTACCACATATTTAACACCACATTATAAATTACATGTATAATATACATATAATAAAATCCAACCTTTTAAAATGTGCAGATTGCTAAATTTTGCCAAAGGCATGCAGAAATATAACCACCACAACAATCAAGATACAGAACAGTACCATCATTTAGAACTTCCCTTGTGTCCCCTGTACAAGCAAACCCTACTCCATCCCCAGACCCTGGCAACTGCTGACCCATAATCTGTCCTTATATTTTGGCATTTTCTAGAATGTCATATGAATGGCATCAAATAGCATGTAGTCTTTTGTGTCTGGCTTCTTTCGCTTCATTTCACCAGAGAAGTGCTTTGGATATTCAGTCATTTTCTTGTATGGATCAGTAGTTGATTTCTTTTTAGTGCTGAGTCCATTATATAGATACACTGCAATTTGTTTATCCATTCACTAGTTGATGGCCATTTTATTTTCCAGTTTGGCACTATTCTGAATACAGTTTCTCTGAACATTTGCATATAAGTCTTTTTGGATAATTTATGTTTTCATTTCTCTTGGGTAGATCCTAGGAATGGAATTGCTGAGTCATTTTATAAGAAATTGCTAAACAATTTTCCCAAGTAACTGTATTATTTTACGTTCATACCAGCAGTGTATGAGAGTTTCAACTGTTTCACATCTTCATTAGAACTTGGTATTGTCACTCTTATTTTAAACATTCAGGTGGTGGTATGGTGACATCCAATTGTGGCTTTAACTTACACATCCTTGATAACTACTAATGTTGAGCATCCTTTCATGTTCTTATCTCCTCAGGTGACAGGTGTGTTCAAATTTTTGCCTTTTTTGGGGAGCCTGGGTGGCGCAGTCGGTTAAGCGTCCGACTTCAGCCAGGTCATGATCTTGCGGTCCGTGAGTTCGAGCCCCGCGTCAGGCTCTGGGCTGATGGCTCAGAGCCTGGAGCCTGCTTCCGATTCTGTGTCTCCCTCTCTCTCTGCCCCTCCCCCGTTCATGCTCTGTCTCTCTCTGTCCCAAAAATAAATAAACGTTGAAAAAAAATTTTTTTTTAATTTTTGCCTTTTTTTTTTTTTTTTACAGATTATTTTTCGCATTATTGAGTTATAAGAGTTCTTTATGTGTTTGTGGATACAAGTCCTTTGTGAGATATGTCTCTCAAATATTACCTCACAGTCTATGGCTTCAAAAAAATATTTTCTGAAGAGTAAAGAATATAAATGTATAATTTTTGTAAAGTTTGATGTATCAGTTTTATTTTTATTCAGTGCTCTTTTTGTCCCTTGTCATAAATCTTTGCCTAACCCAAGGACACTGAGCTTTTCTTTTATGCTCTCTTTTAAAAGTTTCATAATTTTAAGTCCTACATTTAGGACCATGATCCATTTAGAGATAATTTCTGTGTATCATGTATAGTAGAATTGAAGTTCTTCTTTTTTTAAAATATGGATATCCATTTTTTCCAGAAGCATAAACGAAAGACCATTCTTCATTGAATTTTCTTGGAAAGAAAATTTGTCAGAAATTAATTGACCACATGTATGTCTATTTCTGCACTCTTAATTTTTTTTATGTTGATCTGTAGGTCTATCTTATGTTAATATCATACTACTTGATTAGAGAAACTTTATAATAAATTTTAAAATCGAGTAGTGTGAGTCCTCCAACTTTGCCCTTCTTTTTCAAAATTGTTTTGGCTATATCAGTTATTTAAATTTTCATATAAATTTTAGAATTAGCTTATCCCTTAAAAATCCTATTATTTTGATTTGGGGTGCATTGATCAATTAGGGTAAAATTTATGTTTAATTATATTGAGTCTACTGAACCATGAACACTGTCTGTCTCCATTAAGACTGCTCCAGGTGTTCTTTAAATTTTTTTTTTAACATTTATTCATTTTTTGATACAGACAGAGCGCAAACTGGAGAGGGGCAGAGAGAGAGGGAGACACAGAATGCAAAGCAAGCTCCAGGCTCTGAACTGTCAGCACAGAACCTGATGAGGGGCTCGAACTCATGGACCATGAGATCATGACCTGAGCCAAAGTCGGACGCTCAACCGACTGAGCCACCCAGGCACCCCTGGGTGTTCTTTAAATTCCTTAAGCAATATCTTGGAGTCTTGTGTGTGTAGATCCTACATGTATTTTTTGAAAGTTATTCCTAAGTATCTGTTGGTTGTTGATGTTATCATATTAGTATTTTTTATTTAAATTTTCCTTATTTTATTTTATTTTATTTTATTTTATTTTATTTTATTTTATATGAAATTTATTGTCAAATTGGTTTCCATATTACACCCAGTGCTCATTCCAACAAGTGCCCTCCTCAATGCCCATCACTCACCCTCCCCTCCCTCCCACTCCCCATCAACCCTCACTTTATTCTCAGTTTTTAAGAGTCTCTTATGGTTTGGCTGTCTCCCTCTCTAACTTTTTTTTTCCTTCCCCTCCCCCCTGGTCTTCAGTTAAGTTTCTCAGGATCCACATAAGAGTGAAAACATACGGTATCTGTCTTTCTCTGTATGACTTATTTCACACAGCATAACACTCTCCAGTTCCATCCACGTTGCTCCAAAGAGCATATTTCATTCTTTCTCATTGCCAAGTAGTAGTCCATTGTGTATATAAACCACAATTTCTTTATCCATTCATCAGTTGATGGGCATTTAGGCTCTTTCCATAATTTGGCTATTGTTGAAAGTGCTGCTATAAACATCAGGGAAGTACAAATCAAAACCACACTGAGATACCACCTCACGCCAGTCAGAGTGGCTAAAATGAACAAATCAGGACACTATAGATGCTGGAGAGGATGTGGAGAAATGGGAACTCTTTTATTTAAATTTTCAATAGTTTATTGCTAGTACATAAAAATATAATTGCTTTTTTATGTATTTACTTATTATACAGTGATTTTCCTAAACTCACTTATTAGTTCTAGTAACATTTTCATAGATTCCATAGAATTTGCTTCATTGAGGATCATGTTCTCTGCAAGTAAAGACAATTTTACTTTTTAATTTCCAATCTTATTTTTTTCCTTGTCTTATTGAATGGGTTAGAACCTCCAGTACAATGTGCATAGTACAGTACAAGGTAAGAGTGGACATCCTTGTGTATTCTTTCTGCTCTTGGGAGGGGAGCATTTACTCTTTAACCATAAAGCACAATGTTAGCTTTGGTTCTCTACAAAAGTTCTTTATCAGATTGAGGAAGTTCCCTTCTATTCCCTATTTACTGATTGTTCTGATTATAAATGGAGGCTGAATTTTGTCAAGTGTTTCATTCAGGGACTCTTCCCCAATTTACCTCCCCCACCCCGTGCTTAAGCTGTTCTTGCATATTTTTAGGTGACCCATAAATATTTGTTGAATGAATGGAGTTGGGCTAAATATCTCTGTGAGTGCAAAGCTACACTTTAGCCCCTTAGAAGTGTGAGATGGGCTTAGGGGAACTTAATATTTGAACGCCTATTCATGTCATAGATACTAGATTTGCCTAAATGATCTCATACAATTTTTACAACATTCTTATGAAGTAAGTATCTCCATTTTACAAATGAGGGATGATGAGTAATAGATAGAATGATTAAAAAGCTGTAACATGGTTGGGATTTGGGGAAAAGGTCCTGTGTTTCATAATTCAATAGAATGAAAAAAGATAATCTTTATGTTCATAAAACAAAGAATATACAAAGGAGGATGGTTTCAAATATGATGCAAGTTAAAATAGAGTATGATTTGGTTATCTGATGTCATGAAACTATCAAGAGTCCAGTCGGTCTGGGTACAAGGAATGTCATCCGTGGAATGACAGTTAAACCATTAAGAAGGGAAAGCAATCCTTGCATACACTCAGCTCAGCCATGAACAAAAGCCTCATAGTCAAAATCATGCAAATTTAAGTTATTGGTGTGCAGCCCTGAGGATGTGATCTATAGACAAAGCAAAGAAGATTTAATTTAGCTTACACATGAAAATGCAAATGTTTGTCAACCTTGACAACGAGAAAGTCAAGAAAGATTTGAAGGAAGTTAGAAGGTGGAAGAAAAATGTGGAAACTCTAGGGATGTTAACACTCTTATTTTTCAAAAAGGGAACATTTAAGCCCCTCTGAGCTTCAGTTCCTCACCTGCAAAATGAGCTATAAAGTCTTATATTATGGGGTTGTGATGAGGATTAATGAATGTATGTAAAATGCCTAATATGTGATAGGTACACAACTAGTGATGAGAGGAGAAAAGGACGGCAGGCCTATGGATAAAAGGAAATAAACCCATCCCCACTCTTGATGGGAAACCTCAACTGTAAGGTCTATAAATCCCCACCCTGCTGACACTGTCACTGCTCAGAGAGTAGTGGTCAGTCTGACTAATGAAAGGTCAGGGGCTCTGTGAGATGAGGGTGGTAAGTCTGAGTAATCAAAGGTCAGGGGCTGTGTGTCCAGCCCAGGGCGTCTGAACAGCATGACAACCCTGTGAGTGGAGTCGTTTTCCCCATTTTACAGTTCAGGGAGTTGACACTCTGAGTGGCCAACTGACTCACATAGAAGTGGCCCGAGGTGGCTAAGCCAGGCCTGAAACCCAGCAATCTAGCAACTGGCTCTAGATTCCATTGTCTGCCATCGAGTCAAGTGGCACAGTGAATCTGAAACACTGGATGAGCTTATGGCATATCCTCTATCCACATTTCTAATGAATAGCCCCTAGGTTTAATTAAAGGGGAAAAAAGATTAATTGTTTCTCCCAACAGCTGCAAATTATTTACATTGCGTTTGTGTTGATGGCTAATAAAAGAGCAAAGGTGCTCGGGGACAACCCTGGGTGGCTGTAATTCTTCCAGGGTCCATAATGAAGAACTGGTTCGAATGCCAGCATGTAAGCACGGAGGAGCCTGCTGTCCCATTCAGACCCACAGTGGGCAGAGCCGCTCTCTGACCTGGGCATGATCCAATCCGCAGAAATAGCTCTCAGGAGCCAAGACCTGAGAACAGGCATATGTCCCTGCTCCACTAAACTGCCTCTTGGTTAGTTCGTGATTGCTGTGAAATGGGTGAGAAGGAGCAAAATGGTGGCCAGGTTGAGTCTACCAGCTATCCTAGAGCAACTCTTAGCTGACCTTTTGAAGCATGATGGGGTGGAAAGGGGACAGGAGCCACTGCAACAGAGCTGTTTTCAATCTTATAAGCTCTTGCTTTGCGGTAACTACTGGAAATCATACACTATGATATGTATATATATTTTAATGTGTGTTATATATTATAATGTGCCTGACTTTGTATTATAATATGAATATGTTTATGTACACATGTATGTGTTTTTGGATCTCACCACATATGAGAGAATTGTTGGTCTTCCCAATTGTTAGTTTTCAAGCCTGTGGCCATCCTGGGAAAGTCACACCTTGTGAAAGAAGTTCTTCATCATTTTCATAATGATCACACCTACCTCTTAAGTCCCTGTGGGGAGCATTACGCATGTGACAGCATCATTCAAACTGTGAAGCAGGGTGTGAGGGTTGGCATCAGGACAACTTTGATTATTCTAGGGTTCCCTCTAACCTGTTATTTTGCTTCTTAAGCACCTACCCTGCCCTCAGACTTGTGTGAGTGTATGTAGGGGAATAAAGGACAAACCAAGAAGATCACAGTTGAGGAATCAGATTAATGTTTCAGGGTATTATTCTTAATGCCATAGTAGAGGATGAATTGGAGTGGGATAGGACTTCTTACTGGAAGACCAGTCAGAAGGCCACTACAGGCATGCAGAGAGGTGATGGCAGGGCCAGAACCAATAAAGGAGATGGAATTGACAGACTTGGGGTATTCACACAGGAATATTACACCAACCCTAGTACAAGTCTTATTTAAATTCTCGGCCCTTTATGTGTGGCTGTTGACCATAAGTATCTTGTATTCCTTTGCTAGGCCTGCCTTAAGAAAGTGCTACTAACTTTATGCTTAGAACAACGGAAATTTACTGTCTCACAGTTCTGGAGGCCAGAAGTCTGAAATCAAGTTGTTGGCAGGACCAGGCTTGCTCTGAAAGTACAAGGGATAGATCTGTCCCAAGTGTCTCTTCTGGCTTCTGGTAGTTTCTTGGCTGGTGGCAACAGAACACATTGCACTCGCATGTATGCATGTCTGTCTCTGTGTCCAAATTTCCCCTTTTTATAAGGCACCATTCATTTTGGATTAGGTCCTGCCCAAATGACCTCACTTTAACTTGATTACCCCTATAAAGACCCTCTGTCCACATAAGGTCACTTTCCAAGGTACTGGAGGTCAGGACTCTAACCTCTTTTTTTTTCAGGGCCATAATTCAACCAGTAGCATGTATTTGACGTGTGTTAATTTTCCATTAAATAATATGTTATTCACCTGGTAAAATTACTAAAGAGCAACTTAAACTGCTTAGGCAATTTAGACCATTAAGATAGACACAGTTTTTAAGTGCTAAGAAAGCATTCAAATGTCTGTTGTATCTTTACACATATGTTGGTACATATACAGATATGTATGTATATAAAATGCAGTAACAATTTGTAATGATTAGGTTGAGGTCAGAAATTCCAGCACACAGCCATGACCTGCTAGTTCATTGATTGATAATGAATATTAACCCTGAAACATCTATTAATAGGTGGTAGCATTTGAGAATTAAAGCTTTCAGTCAGTTTTTAAACAGTAGCTATCTACACTGGGCATCCAGGAATAGAAATAGTTGGATTTGGGTCAAGTGAAAGATCCCTGGTCTTGGAGCCCAAAAATCTGCTGCCCAACTTTCTGTGTGCCTCATTGAACTTCTCTCTGAACCTCGCTTCTCTGAAGGTTCCTTAGGTGTAAAATGGGACCATCGAGCTCTTTGTCTCTCATGCGGTTGTTGGATGAGAGCATATGATTGGACAAATGTGCACTATTAATAATATCATTATGGATGAGCTATTCAAGTGGTGATCTTAAAAGTCAATCTTTGTTTCCATTGTGTTCTAGTCAACAAGCACAAGCCATGGATCGAGACCTCATATCACGGAGTCATAACTGAGAACAACGACACAGTGATTTTGGACCCACCACTTGTAGCCCTGGATAAAGATGCACCAGTTCCTTTTGCAGGTGAGATGATGGCTTATTATGGTTGCACTTAGCCCTCTTTTAAACATGTCAGGAAGCCTCCATGGAGCTGAGACTCAGGCTGTCTATAGCTCTTGTCACCCTCTGTGCATCTCTTCATGATCAGTCTGTGATTTCAAAGCTCTGTGCCTCTTCTGACTTCTGGTGTGGTTCTGATTTCTGATTTATGGTTTTTTCCTTTGGTATTGCCTCCAGTGCAAGACCCTTATTTCTTCTTATGAGTGATGGTATATTGCTGAAGTGGCCTCTGGAGTTGGAAAAGCCGGGCTAGTAAGGTCCATAGGGGAATTTTCCCTCTTGAAAGATGACCTATCGACAGATTAAGTGTGTGACCCATTGTCCCCACTACCCATATATCATGGACAGGTGAAGAATTGCAGCTTGGTAGCTTGGCAAGAGAAGAGGGAAAGAAAAAAAGGACCAAGAAATATTTGCTAACGATAGGAGAGGGCTGTGCCCTTGAGATTCACAGTGGGTGTGGCTTTTGGCGGAGGAATCAAAAGACAGTGCCATTTTGCCCTCTGCAGCTTGTGGCTAGAGAGTCTTCTCATTATCATCAAGATAATGACTACTTCCTTCTCTAACCTCCTGTAAGGACCAGCTCTCTGGACCAGTGTGTGAAGAATATGGCTATGTCTCACATTTCCACAGACTCTGGCAAAGAGAAGGGGATGGCTGATGGTAGGGGCAGGAGGGAATGGGCAAAAAATTTCTGAAGATGCCTGCATCATGAGTAATATTGTTAACATTTTATCACTGTCAGGAGAAAGACAGGAAATTTAACGAAGGTTTTCAAGATTTCTAGAAGATTGCTTTATGATAGATGGGTGCCAGGCTGAGGTTTTCACCATGATGAAGTCTATTTTTTTCTGACAGTTTGTCTGCTACATTATGAGCTACTTGGGCAGAAAAAAATGGCTCTTTCACACTTCTAAGAGATAAGCTCTATGAAGGCCCCTTTTTCATTCCAGAACATTGTAAAGTAAGGAGTGAGGGGGTGGGTTCAATGGGGGAAATTCAGCGTTATGTGAAGATAAACCCATAAGTATTCTTACGGAGCATCGGGGAGATACTCTTGACTCTCAGAAGAAGCTTTATCTTTATTTCATGTTAGACTGATTACCACCAAGGGCACCTAACTGTGACTTGCATGGTGTTTTAGAGTGGGGATATTTCCTTACATCTTCCAGCCACCCTCAAAGTTTCCAGCTCAACCAAATTCCACTCGGAAGTGTGAATCCCGTGCTGTCTTTTCCACAAAAGAGGAGTTATCTTTCCCAGACCTTCTTTGCCAGCCTGAGACTATTCCAAAGCATCCCCTTATTGGATATAATTAGATGATATTGGGGTGAATCAGCAATTCTTAACCTCCTAGAAATGAGATTTTAAAACAAGCACTAGCAAAAAATGTTTGGGTTATGGAAATGTTTGGTTTGGAATGCACTGTGTGCTTAACAAAATGGAGACAATATTTAAAAATTGGGAGATTTAGTGTAAGAAGGCAGGATTCTGGTTTATCTTGATGAACCAGATAGGAAATGCAAAGCTGAGTCATGGCTTCCCTCTCTAGGCTGAGCAAATGCTCCTGGCTTCCCTCAGCCCCTTCTCTGCAGCCTGTGTGCATAGTTCTTTCCACCAAGCAGGTCCTCTCATTCGCCTTTCCTTTCAAGTGTGTGACTCTTCTTTGAAACATGACAGAAAAAACCAGTGATACATGAAGCAGGAAGTAAAAGTAAGTTACTTTAGTGTAGTGCGTCTAACATTTTAAAAGATGAGGGATGTGTCTGATTCTTTATTATGTCTACCCTGAATGAAGCCCTGTTCTCCTCTAATAGTGAACTAGGAAACTGAAGTTGTTGAATAAACTGTTCTACCATAAAGTTATAAGCTCTTTAAGGTACAGACCAAAATGGGGGAGGGGGGCACAGTTTAAGCAAATCTGATATTTGGAAGTGTGGATTTACAAAAGATTACTTCTCTTGCTTGGTTTATGGGACTGCAGGACAATTAATAACGTCACCTGAAGATTCACCAAAGTGTTTCATAAACCATAAATCCGTCAAACTTGAATTTGTATTCTGACCATCTGATATGCCCAGTGGTTTTCAGGCACATCTTGAAACTAAGATTTGCTTCTAAGCCAAGCCCTGAGTAGTTATTCCCATCTGAAGAAAATTTCTCTGCTCCTTGATATTTGCAGCTGCATAAAAAAAATCTAGCTTAATGCATCAAAATATAATCTTCCAAGCTCTTCAGAGTAAAAAATAAAGGTGCTTTTTGGAATGGTCAAAGCTATTTTTCTCAGTGTTATTTATGATCAGCTCTAAGACAGGACACAGGCACTCACCATCCATCCATGCTGCAGACGTTTATTTTAAAACATTTATCTTAAAAAGAAAATACTGAAGATTTATTTCAGATCCCTATCATTCTCATAAAATTGAAAAATTCATATCTGCCAGCTCCATCAGTTCTTGAAGTCAACTGTAGCTTTTAGTCCCCCCTTATCAACTGTTTGTGCATTGTCAGTTTTCCACCCCTTTCCCACTGGTCTTTATTTCCAATTTAGCCTGTGAGGTGAGCCATAAGCTTGCTGGGAGATGGTTCCATCCATAACATTTTTGCTCTGTCTCATTTCTTTTGTGATTTCCCTCTTTGAAGAATAAATTTAGAAAAATCTACATAAAATATCACTCACTTAAATAGAAGTCATCATTGCATTTTGCATATAAATGCAAATTCAGGGACATAGAATAGCTTTTCCTGCATATTTCCTGATTATTACAATAAGTGTTGATTGTGGAAAATGTGAGAAATATAGTAAAACACAAAAAGGTGTGAAAAATATGTTTTCTTACCCCCAGAGAGAGCCTCTGTTAACATTTTAGTGTATTTCCTTCCAGTCATTTTTCTACTCTTTTTCTTCTCCAAAAATTGTGATCTCTCCTCGTATTACAATTACTAACAACTTATTTTTCCCACTAAACTAATGAAAATATACCATTTCATTAAATATTAATTCTGCAACTGATTAAATGGCTGTGTGATGTCCTTCTCAATGAATATTCTGTAGCTTACCATTCTTTTTTTTTTCTAGCTTCATTGAGTTACAGTTGACATACAACATTGTCTAAGTTTAAGGTGTACAGTGTATTGATTTGATAAACATCTATATTGGAAAAATGATTATTGCCATAGTGTTATCTAACATCTCCATCACCTCAAATAATTACAATTTCCTTTTTGTGGTGAGAACATGTAAGATCTATTCTCTTAGCAATTTTCAAGGATATAAAACAATGTTGTTAACTATAATCATCATGCTGTACATTAGATCCCCAAAACTTATTTGTCTTGTAACTGAAATTTTCTACCCTTTGGCAACACCTCCCTATTTTCCCCACCCCCAGTGCCTGGTAACTACCATTTACTCCCTGTTTCTGGGTTTGATTTTTTAAAGCTGATTCCACATATAAGGGAATCTACATATAAATGATATCATATATGTGATATAAGTGATTCCACATACAGATTCTATATATAAGTGAGATCATGCAGTATTTGTCTTCTATGTCTGGCTAATTTCACTGACCATGTCCTCAGGGTCCATCTATGTTGTCACAAATGCAGGAATTTCTTCTCTCATGGCTGAATAATACTAATAATGGAGTATTATTTATACAGTTATCAATTTTCTTCTTTATACATTTATCAGTTTATCCGTTGACAGACACTTAGGTTGTTTCCCATATCTTGGCTATTGTGAATTATACTGCAGTGAACATAGGGATACAGATATCTCTTTGAAATTCTGATTTTATTTCCTTTGGATGTATATACAGAAGTAGGGTTGCTGGATGATATGGTATTTATGTTTGTAATTTTTTGAGGATCCTCCATACTGTTTTCCATAGTGGCTGTACCAGTTTACATTCCCACCAACAGTACACAAAGGTTTCCTTTCTCTGCATCCTCGCCAACATTTTATCTCTCATCTTTTTGAAGATAAACATTCTGATGGGTATGAGGTGATAGGCAAATAATCTGTTATAATTCTTTTTTATTATAATTGTCTGCATTTCTGATTCTATCATTTGGATGGATTTCCAGAATTGGAATTAATAGGTCAAACATTTTAAAGTTCTGGAAACATGTTAAATTCCTTTCCAGAATAGTTGTATGAGTCTTCAGTCCTATTCTTACCACTCTAGTCTCATTCCCTGGCCCCTTTATGGCTTATTCTAATGGTGGGATTTAGATGATGTGGTGCAATCACCAGTAACAGTAGCCTCACCATCTTCATCTGTAAAATAATATAAGCTTTCCAAGGTTGTTGTTTTGATTAAATTTAAAGAATGTCTATGATGAATGTTACAGTGATTCGAGGTATAATAGAAGCTTAATAAATTTGAGGGTTTTTTTCCATATCCTCTTCTGTGCCCATTTCATAGCAAGATAACCCAACTCAGAGAGATCTCAGGGCAGGCCAGCCACGGGGCTGGGACTGGAGCCCAGGACTTCTCACCACTTTCTCCGAGTTCTTTTTCCCAGTGATGTTGCCTTTCGATCCCTGCCCGCACTGAGTACTAGAGGTGTCATCAACTCTCAGTCAGTGAATCATCCTCTCTCAGACGTCAGTCAAATCCATTAAACCTAACTCAGTTCTCAACCCAGTGTCTGGGCCCCGTGGACATGACCTTCTTAGAGAATCAGATCCAGAAAAATCCTTGACTAATAATGAAAATCCTGTCCATTGCATGGCAAAAAAATGATAATGAAAGCAAGCTAGGCACGCTGTGAACTTATTAATTTCTACATGAGCCCCACTGAGGCCTGTTAGGAAACTGTGGAGACTTTTAAATTTGAAGGGAATTAGATTGCCTTTCAGAGATAATAGAACTGTTCATTTGTCTACATTGGGCCAGTCTGGACTTGTCTTTAGTAAGGACAGAGCAGCAGAGAGTGATCAGGCATAATTGGCTGGCTTCTCAGGCTGGGTGACTCTCTGAAGGCTGCCTGGAAAATTGCCCAGGATGTGATTTGGCCTGTTTAGATAAGCTGGTTGGAGCTGAAGATTCTCCCCTCTCTGTGGTTAGCTCCATTTGCCCCTCCTTGTGCTGCTCAGCATTTGCCCACCTATTTGTCCCCTTATCTTTGGACCTGCCCAGTGCCCTTTCTGTGCTTTGGGCCCCCTAGGTCCCTGATGGCAGGGATCCTCCCTGAGGGCTTGTGCAGCCCCTGCCTCTTATGGTGGTAGGGGAACGCAGAATGTGAACAGCCACAGGCTTTGACAGGTACACATTGCTGAATATTTACATTCTGCCGTTTCCTAGCTGTGTGGTCTCATATAAGTTACTGAACTCCTCTGAGGGGCAGTTCTCTCATAATTAAAATGAGGGTAAACACAGTATCTACATCTGGGTTAATGTGGATTAAATAAAATACTAATGTCCTGTGCCTAGCGCACTCCCTGGCAGCCAGTAGAGGTCCAGTATGCCACAGTTCTGATAATCCTAGCAATGATAATAATGAGAGTAATCAAAGTAGGTATAATTCTTAGTGTCACCAATAAGCCACAACGTTTTATTTATTTTAGGCTGATTACAATGATGGAATTATAATCGATGATAATGATATTAAAGGGAGGAGAAAAGTGAGTTTGGAGTTTGTTTTAAAGGCTTAATACAGTCACCCATCCAGCTAGGTTTCCTAGACTGGTTATGTGGCAGTGTCGGGACAATCAGTTAAATAATGTAGTGAAAGTAGTTTGTGAATTGTGCAGAACTCTGTAAATCGTTGGTGGGAATGTATTTCCTTGCATTGCACCTGCATTCTATCCCTGTGGAGTAATCCATTAGTTGCAAGATACACGTTTGGATTACTGCAAACCATATGCTCTTTTATTAGAGACGTACACACACGCGCACACACACACACACACACACACACACATACACACACACATGTGCCAGCCACAGCACACACAAAATTATATCCAAGCCTCACACCAACTCTGTGGAACAAGAAGGTCAGCTGTCGTGATTACTGTCTTGCCAATGAGGACATTGAAACTTGAAGAAACATTAAGTAACTATTCAGGGCTACCTCGCTGAGGATGGCTCGGCCCTATCACTCAATCCCAGATGCTCAGACTCCAAGTCCTGCCTTCTTTCCCCTCTGCCCATTGTCCAGTGGTGGATACATGTCTCATTGGCAGTCGAAGATTGACATGGTACCCGGACATAGCGTTAAGGAATGCGGCCTACCGTTCCGGGCTGTTCCCTTTGAAGTTCTTTTTCAATCTCTCTGATGATGTCAAGGAGAAAGGCAGTTGGTGAGGCTCAGCACCTCTCCAGCATTTGCTAATCCCTCTCTCTGACAAAGAAGGAACAAGCTCTTTCTCAAAGCATTCCATAGGCCACCCTGTTGAGGTAGAATGTTAATAGCATTCTGTCGTGTTTTATTTAAGTTCCTTTTTCTTTTTTTCTTTTTCTTACTTTTTTTTTTTTTGAGGCAAGTATTGCTGGCTTTTCAGTTTTGGGGGTTTATTTTTAAAAATATATTCATTTGGGTGTTTTTAAACCCCAATTTAAATGTTTATTTTATTTTTTATTTTTTTTTAAGTTTATTTATTTTCGAGACAGAGAGAGACAGAGCATGAATGGGGGAGGGGCAGAGAGAGAGGGAGACACAGAATCGGAAGCAGGCTCCAGGCTCTGAGCCATCAGCCCAGAGCCCGACGTGGGGCTCGAACTCACGGACCGCGAGATCGTGACCTGGCTGAAGTCGGACGCTTAACCGACTGAGCTACCCAGGTGCCCCAAACCCCAATTTAAAGAAAAATGTAAATAAATAAGTAGGTAGTTCATGGCAATGGCAAAAAAAAAAAAAACAAAAAAACAAAAAACAAAAAACCATGAAAGAGGCCCAGGACTGAGTGCCACATGGGACGCCATGGAATGACCACCTCTGAGCTTCATTCCTCACCCAGCCACCTCAGGGCTACCCACCATCTTCAGTGCCCTTCCCTGCCACAGAGTCTCTGAGGGCTGACCCAGGCAGCCAAGGAGCCACCTACACCAGCCTCACAGTAGATGGTGATTGTGTTCTAGGTGGTTTGTGTGGGGGGTCATTCTTGTGGGCCAGAGGCAGGGTGCCCCCTGGTCTCCCACCCTGGTCTCTGAGCATTTACTTGGCCTCAGCCAGAAGCCAGTCTGGCAGTCCTTGCAGAGAACTGTGGATTCTCTGGAATCCACAATCTGGGTAAATGCCCCGGACCTGACAGAGTTGGAATCAAGAATAAACAGTACCAGGGGCGCCTGGGTGGCTCAGTCAGTTAAACGTCTGACTTTGTCTCAGGTCATGATCTCATAGTTCGTGAGTTCAAGCCCCCTGTTGGCCTCTGTGCTGACAGCTCAGAGCCTGAAGCCTGCTTCGGATTCTGTGTGTGTGTCTCTCTCTGCCCCTTCCCTGCTCACACTCTGACTCTCTCTCTCTCTCTCTCTCAAAAATAAATAAACATTTTAAAAGAATAGACAGGACCAGAAAGACATGGATCAACGTCTGTTAATTCGAGTACATGTGACAATTACTAAAAAGAATAAAGAATAAAACAAAATTAACCTACACTCCTAAGACCCTGCCAGACCTTTTCCTGTTCATATATTAATACACAGTTCTGATTAATTTGGATCACAGTTTATTCGGTACAGAGTCTTTGTGTTTTCATCTTTCATAGACCTTTTCCAAGCTGACTAAAATATATTTTAAAATATTACTGAAGAGTAGAGTACAAAATTATGCTTCATAGATCCCTCTCGTGGTTTATTTAACCATTCTCTTATTTTTGTACATTTAGGTTGTTTACAGTGTTTTTCCAATTAAAAATAACATTGCCATGGGCAACTTGGTAGAAATACCTTTCTTATACAAACATAGGAGTCAGGATTTCATGTTTATGGTTTAGTTCATAGACGGTAAAAAAACAGATGTGTTCTATTTTCAGTGACAGATTGAGATTGTGTTGTCAGATGTTTTTGCCGATATGATCGGTGATCGCCCAATTTTCGAGCATATGGTGTGTTTCCGGATAAACAGGGGAGTAGAAACTGGACTGGCTCCCACACCTGTCCACAGCCTGTGGCGGAGCCTCCATCCTTGTAATGAACCCTCTCCCTCACCATAGTGACTGTCATCTAAGGGTTTCCAGTTTTAGTCAAGGTGTGATTTGAGAACTCATCAGGACAGTACAGAAGTTGCTTTAAAGCTGGGAAAAACTTGCAGGGTGAGGGCACATCAACCAGCAAATAAGCCAGAAGACCTGGTCAAGTGGATGCTCTGGGGAGGACCACCATGACAGCATCCATTTGTAGTCCCCAGGAGCAGCAAGGCCTGTTGGACCACACCCGTGGGCCCGGTCCTGTCGGTGGCAGAGGGGTCTACCAGGCACACTGGGAGAGAAGATAGACCTGGTATATCATTCACCCTGGAACTAAAGTGTTGAGTTAGCTCTGTTCTTGGTGCTCTCTTTTCAGCCAGTTTGGCAGCTTCCAGCCTTGACAGTGATGGGGGCATATTTGGGTCTTTTTCTTGGTTACCCCTCCATGAGCAGTGCATTCACTCTGGTGTTTCCCTTTCACACTTTTTACCCCTCCCTCCTATCTGCTGATGGCCAGGAAGCTCTGGAGGCAGATCTCATCACTGGACAGGGCCTTCCATATATAACCCTCGGGTTCCCAGGGCCTGGGACACAAAGCTCTGGCCTTGCGGAGTAGAGAAGTGAACATCTCTCCTGCCACAGAGGAGGTCGGTAGCCTCTTTCTATGGTGGAACTGTTCTGCTGGAGGGAGAAAAAGGAGCTTCGCAGATTCTCTGCTGCCCATGCATTTGGGGTCTTTGCCCTGAATTTTCTTTCTTGTTAATTATCCTCTTTGCCCACCCCAGACTTTATCTCAGTGTCCCTAAAGCTCTCTGTCTGTATATCGCCAGTCGCTGGGCCTTTTGTTGTTGTTGTTTTCACTTCTCTCATGCTGAAGGCTGTGTATATTTTTGCTTCATGGCAACTCATTTTAGGATGGCCCATCTCATCTGGAAAATTGTACTGTTCACCTCTTCTCCATTATGATCCATGCTTAATCCTGGAGTTCCAGGCATCTCCATAGGAGCCTAGTTGCTCAGGGTTCTTCTGCACCTGAGGCCCTGATGAGTGCAGTCACATAACCTCTTCTCATGCTTAGTGGTCAGAGGCAGGTGCTGAGGGGACACTGTGTCAGGATGGCTGGAGGAGGGACTAGGAGCCAAAGTACAGAGGAAGGAAGGCAGGAGCAAGGTCTGGCCAGGCAAGGAAAAAGAAGAGTGTGGGAGTCCCAGATAAATGCTCACAGCAGGGGTCCCACTCCAGTTCAAACTAATGTTTAAAGGAGAATTAGTGATTACTTGTGGGTCATTTTCCATAATTTAGGCTGAAAAGTGAGGGACACTTAGGGATTCAAACCATACTGGTTTGCCCAGGACTGAGGGTTTCCTGGGACATGGGACTTTCATTGCTATAACCAAGAAGGTCTGGGTAAACTGGAGTGAGTTGGTCACCCCAACAGGAAGGATGTGGAGTTCTAGGATAGAAAGCTTGAGTACTGGCACTAGGTTGCTTGAGAAAAGCCCTTGAAGGTAAGAATCCCAAGTCTTCTGGGATTTGGAGCTAATGGCAGTATTATACTAAAACAGGATGAAAAGTGGACAATGAAATCAATAATAATAGCAGGACTGGTGCCAGCCCATATGGTAACTGTGAAAATTAGAGACAGGTGCTCTTTATTACATATGGACACTGTCCCACACTGGAGCACATGACTTGGCAAATGGAGAAAGAGGCAGATTTCAGCCCCTACTTGTCCCCTCAGTCGTACATCCTTGTACAAAAAGCAACTTGCAGGCAACAGCACTGGAAATTAACATTTATCAAGCACTGACTACATACCAGGCACTGTACTAGGTAGTTTATCATACGTACAAGATACACACATACTGTATCATTTAACTTTTACAACAGTCCTCTGAAGTAAGCACTGTCATTGTTTCTTCTTTACAGAAGGAGAGACTAAAGCTAAACCAGATTCTGTAATTTGCTCAGAACACAGTAGTGATGATAAAATTGTAATTTTAACCAGGTGTCTCAGCTAAGGTATTGCTGTGCAACAACCACCCCAAAACTTAGGAGCATTAAAAATCAGACATTAATTCTTTCTCAAGAAAGATGCTCCCAAGTTTTGGGGTAGTTGTTGGACAGCTCTGCTAATGTGAGCCAGGCTCAGCTGGTCCCAGCTGGGCTTGTCCAGGCACTTGTGGGCTGGTGGGTAGGCTGTAGGCTGGCTTGTCTAGAGTGGCCTTGACTGGATGACACTGTTCTCCCCCATGTATTCTTCTGGAATGCTGGCCCAAGCATGATGGCAGACCAGCCTGAGTATATAGAGCATAAAGAGCACATAGTTGTGCAAGATTTGGCAACTACCTGGCAAGCTACTTGGGACAGGTTTGTTACTGTCCCACTGGCTAAACAAATCATATGGCCAAGCCCAGAGTCAGCGTCATAGCAGACTGCCAATGGCAAAGAGGGGTGACAAGTAGGGTCATCAGTGTGGTCATTCCATCACAGCCTGCCCTTAGGCCACACTATTTACACCCCTTTCTCATAGAAAATATGCTCACTTTATTTTAGGATCCCCAAAAGTGCATCCTATAATGGCATCTGGCTTTGAGGCCAAGATTTTGTGATCTTCCTCAGGTCTGGATGCAGGTCTCTTGGTCCAGAGATCTGTTAGCTAAAAGGGTAAGTTATCTCCCCACCCCCCACCCCAATTTTCAGGGAAGGGAAACCTCAACAACCTCCCATTCAAAGAGAAGAAGAATGGGAAGCACACAGCAATCACTGGGCTGATCTCTAGCAATCCTGTATCCTTCTGGAAAAATGTTGCCAGGTCCCTCCATTCTGAGGGTGATTCTGTTCCCTAGGAGTGGCTCCTAGGCTACTCTTCTCTACAGTTCCCTGTTAACCACTGTTCCCCATCATCATCATTTGGTTCTGCTCCATCCCAAGCTAGTGGACTCAGCAGGAGTGGGCACAGGGTCCTGGCCTCAGTCCTTGGGGACACTTCTAGCTTCATTCATCTCCCCATTAGTGTCCCTGATGCTGTCCAACATTAGCAAAAGACAGTGGGTCAAACTTAACTCCAAAGCCAGGGCTCTGCATACAATAAATCAGGGGAAAAAAATGAAACAAAAAACACACCTTTATTTCTATTGGAGAAACAATTCATAAGACATAGTTATCAAAGCTCCAAGCCCAAACACATCCTGGGGAATCAGTGACTCTCAATCTGTAGCCTTATTGGCAAATGTGATGCAAACATGTTTATGGTGCTTTCTCACTCACTGCCCCTCATGGCCAAATTCTAGGCCACTTGACCCAGACCCTCTCCCCGACTGTGATTGGACCTGAAGTGGGCACATAGCTCAGGCCAGCCAATGAATAAACTAGTTACAGCCTGTGATTGCTACCTGGATAGAAGAGGTCACACAGGCCAATTGGCTTCCTGTTTGAGTGCTAAGGGACCATGTGGGAGAGCAAGGATTATGAATGAAGCTTCTGTGATATGTGCAAATCATGATTTGGTCAGTAGACTGAGGCAAGCCCTTGGTCAGCCAACTGAGGTGAAGCAGCTGGTCCTAGGGAGAAACAGGTGTGCCTGGAGGGAAGGGTCTAAGTGGTTGCTCTTGGAACCATGGCTTCCATTCTTAAGTGGTTCTGGTGTCCAGGTGATCTTGGATTCCCATGAGATTATTTTCATTGCTGCACTTGTATCTCCACTCTCTGCTGAGATGACTCTGCCTCTTTGTCCCTGGAAAGCAAAGAGGCCAAATGAAAACCACCTGTTAATATGGTTTTCTGTATTGAGGGAAGGGGCATTGTATGAGCTAGGGGAGAAAAATGAACCCAAGAATGCTCAGGTAAGTGGGCAGCATAGAGAAGAACGAGCAGGGAATTTGAAAACATTGAAGAAATCCTCATAAAAAGCAGTAGCTGGTGATCATCACAGGGAAATCAATGATGATTGAAAACCAGCTCCAACTGTCAGTAATTGGACTGTTTAATAGCCAAGCTTAGACAAGTTAATACTGATTCAAATCCCTTCTCCAGAAGCCATTTCCGCAGCTTACAACAGTGGCCATATTGAATAGGCCTGGAATCAGAGCCCATCACAAATATTAATTATGAACATGAATTCGTAAGGTCAATGGTTTTACTTTAATAGGAATTTGGGGCCTATGAATGCAAGTCCTAAATGTCTTAGACTTGTTAGAGATTCCAAAGCAAAGAATAGGAGTAGAGCAGGCATTTACAGTTCGTTCTGCTTGGCATCGTGTCCAGCGTGAGATCACTGAATACCTTGGCGTGAATTCAGAGCTCGATTTTATTATCTTGTAGCTGCCTGTAATCACAGATGAGGCATCAAAGGCCAGCTGTCCCCCATGAACCTTGACAGTCTATATAAACTAATTACTTTTTTATGAGCCATCCTTTCAGAGGTTTGGAGAGAGGGCCTATTAAGCCAAGTTCAATATGATCTACAAACTTTAAAAATTATTATTATTTATCTAAGTTCCAGCTGAGTGCCATGGTAAATGACATCGTCTGTAATGGTTGGCTTGGGTGGCCATGGACTTCATTAAAATATAATATTCTGTGTTATCCGTCCGTCGTTCGTTCCTTCCTTCCTTCCTTCCTTCCTTCCTTCCTTCCTTCCTTCCTTCCTTCCTTCCTTCCTCCCTTCCTTCCTCCCTTCCTCCCTTCCTCCCTTCCTCCCTTCCTCCCTTCCTCCCTTCCTTCCTTCCTTCCTCTTTTTCTTTAGTGCAAAGGTAAATCCCAGTGAGGCAGGAGGTCTTTCTGCACATTAACGATACTAATAGCAAAATTTGAAGGGCAAGGAAGAAACCCCACAGATTTCAGAAGTGTGGGAACATTAGCAAAGCCCTTCTCCTGGCTCTATCAGGCTGTGGATTGCAAGGGTAAAGCTTTATGCTCTTTGTCCCTAAGTCCACTGCACAAAGAGCACCCCTTGACCCTTTCTCTTTTTGTGTACCTCTCTCTCAGAGTCCCTAAAGAGGTGGGATAACAGATGTAACACTCACTGAGGCCTGCCCTTAGACCACCCACCTTGGTGCTGTTCCCAGTTGTCTGTCACGTTAGCACTTAGGCCATCTGTGCCGCTCTGCCTCACAGGTGGTGGGCTGGCCATACCATTTGGGGTGCTTTCTATCTCGGCCTCTGCCACTGGGCACTCCATCACTGCCCACCTCCAGATGCTTGCTGCTATGATGTTTTCCTTCCATGTCCGCCATGATAATGAGAGGCCCCGGGTCAGCCCACGTGGCACTCCCCTTCGTCACCTCCCTCCCAGCCCAGGAGAAAATGGCCTTTTTCCTCTTCAGGCCAACTCTTGTTCAGGGCTCCCCACAGAAATGTTGTTTGGACTCCCAATGCTACAATTCTTTCTGTTTTACCATAAACTCTTCCCTTTCCAGAGATGGATGGGTACTCCCAGGATATCTAAGGGATGGGTTCACATACCAGACTGAGTTATGCTATGAGTGATATTCCACTTAGGTGACCCCTGCTGACTCTGCCCTTGTCTCAGTTCCTTCTTTTGTAGCACTTTATTTCCTCTCACAAGCAAAGACACTGCTGCCAGCTCCATGGTTTCACAGGCCCTCTCCATTCACCTCTCCTGTCATCCCCACACACAGTCCATCAGGCATCACTCGAAATGAGTGTGAACCTCATTTACAGAGAGGGGCCCGAGCCAATTGCAAGCCAGAGTGAATAGCCAGATAGCAGGGGAGTGGCTAGAGGGGCTTTATAATTCCACATGCCCCTTATCAGGATCACGTCCACCCCACCAGGACTCCTCCACTGACGGCATGTAAAGGAGACTCTTCTAAGTGGCATCCTCATGGTTCCCATGATGAGTTCTCTCCTCGGCCACGGGACTTGCCACACTGGGCTTCAACTGACAAGCAGAGTCTGAATCCATTTTGTGTCCCTTAGCACCTAGCACTGAGTAGGTGTTCAATTAAAATTGGTGCAATGAATGAAAGACAGATTGATATCATATTACGTGCTTAAGCTAACCTATCACCTTCTCTTACTGCTTTTGACATATTTGCTCCTGGCCTCAGCTGAGTTCTGCAGTACTTTTAATCAATCTATTGAATTATCTGTTCCTCCTACCAGAGCGAGTTTGTTTATACTTATGTCTTGGCATACAACCTAGCTTAGAGGCTCTTAGTAAATATTTGCTAATTTGAGTTGAAAGGATTGAGTGGGCTTCCAACCTACTGCTCACAGCATGGGGGTAGGGAAGGAGGACGCTGGTGTTCAGGGAAGTCTCATCATGGTGCCCACATTGTACACTGCGGGGGCTAAAACTGACTCCCGGTGGCCCTCTGATGCAATTGGGAGCAAAGCCACCCCAGCTAGTATGTTTCCCAGATCACTACTCCCACACTCAATGTAGCCAGTGAAGGAAGATGACTGGTGTACAGAGATCTGGACCCGAGGGGACTGTGGCAATCCAGAGAGATTCTTTGTGGTAGTGGAAAAGTTTCCTTACCTAAGGAAAGAGGCAGCTGCTAGTCAGTGCTGGCTAATTTCTTTTAAGAAGGTTGATTTTTTGGGGGGGCGACTGGGTGGCTCAGTTGGTTTGCATCTGGCTTTGGCTCAGGTCATGATCTCACAGTTTGTGGCTTCGAGCTCCACGTCAGGCTCTGTGCCGACAGCTCAGAACCTGGAACCTGCTTCAGATTCTGTGTCTCCCTCTCTATCTGCTCCTCCCCCAGTCATGCTCTGTCTCTGTTTGTCTCTCAAAAACAAAACAAAACAAAACAAAACAAAACAAAACAAAAAACATTAAAAAATAATTTTTAAAAAGTTGTTTAAAAATCACATTATTTTCAATTTATTGTGTTTTACATACATTATAAGAAATAACATGGAAAGACCCTGTGTACTCTTTACCCAGTCTCCTCCAGTCATAACACCATGAAAAGCCATTGTACATCGCAACCATGACATTGACATTGATAGTTAAGATACAGAACATTTCCGGGGCGCCTGGGTGGCGCAGTCAGTTGAGCGTCCGACTTCAGCCAGGTCACGATCTCGCGGTCCGTGAATTCGAGCCCCGCATCAGGCTCTGGGCTGATGGCTCGGAGCCTGGAGCCTGTTTCCGATTCTGTGTCTCCCTCTCTCTCTGCCCCTCCCCCGTTCATGCTCTGTCTCTCTCTGTCCCAAAAATAAATAAACGTTGAAAAAAAAAAAAAGATACAGAACATTTCCATCACCACAAGGATCCTTTTTGTTACCCTTTTATAGTCTTACCTACTTTCCTCCCACCCACTCCCTCCTTAACTTCCTGGCAACCATTAATCTGTTCCCCTTTGAATAATTTGGTCATTTCCAGTATGTCATATAAATGGAATCATCCAGTAAGCAACCTTCTAGAATTAGCACTTTTGTCACTCAGCACTGTTCTCTGGAAATGCATCCAGGTTGTTACCTGTCTATCCTTTTTATTGCTGAGCAGTGTTCCACAGTATAAATGTACCACCGTTTGTTTAACCATTCATCCACTGAAGGACGTCTGGGTTGTTTCCAGTTTTTAGTTATTATGAACAAAGCTGCTGTAACTATTTGTAGACAGGTTTTTTAATATTAAATATAATTTATTGTCAAATTGGTTTCCATACTACACCTAGTGCTCATCCCAACAGGCGCCCTCCTCAATGCCCATTACCCAGTTTCCCCTCTCCCCCACCCCCCATCAACCCTCAGTTCGTTCTCAGTATTTAAGAGTCTTATGGTCTGCCTCCCTCCCTCTCTGTAACTTTTTTCCCCCTTCCCCTCCCCCCTGGTCTTCTGTTAAGTTTCTCAGGATCCACATATGAGTGAAAACATACAGTATCTGTCTTTCTCTGCCTGACTTATTTCACTTAGCATAATACCCTCGAGTTCCATCCATGTTGCTACAAATGGTGAGATTTCATTCTTTCTCATTGCCAACTAGTATTCCATTGTATATATAAACCATATCTTTATCCATTCATCAGTTGATGGACATTTAGGCTCTTTCCATAATTTGGCTATTGTTGAAAGTGCTGCTATAAACATTGGGGTACAAGTGCCTCTATGCATCAGCATTCCTGTATCCCTTAGGTAAATTCCTAGCAGTGCTATTGCTGGGTCATAGGGTAGATCTATTTTTAATTTTTTGAGGAACCTCCACACTGTTTCCCAGAGCAGCTGTACCAGTTTGCGTTCCCACCAACACTGCGAGAGAGTTCCCGTTTCTACACATCTTCACCAGCATCTATAGTCTCCTGATTTGTTCATTTTAGCCACTCTGACCAGCGTGAGGTGGTATCTCAGTGTGGTTTTGATTTGTATTTCCCTGATGAGGAGTGATGTTGAGCATCTTTTCATGTGTCTGTTGGCCACCTGGATGTCTTTGGAAAAGTGTCTATTCATGTCTTCTTCCCATTTCTTCACTGGATTATTTGTTTTTTGGGTGGTGAGTTTGGTGAGTTCTTTATAGATTTCGGATACTAGCCCTTTATCTGATATGTCATTTGCAAATATCTTTTCCCATTCCTTCAGTTTCCTTTTAGTTTTGTTGATTGTTTCCTTTACAGTGCAGACACTTTTTATCGTGATGAGGTCCCAATAGTTCATTTTTGCTTTTAATTCCCTTGCCTTTGTAGATGTGTCGAGTAAGAAATTGCTGCAGCTGAGGTCAAAGAGTTTTTTTCCTTTCTCCTCTAGGGTTTTGATGGTTTTCTGTCTCACATTCAGGTCCTTCATCCATTTTGAGTTTATTTTTGTGAATGGTGTTAAGAAAATGGTCTAGTTTCATCCTTCTGCATGTTGCTGTCCAGTTCTCCCAGCACTATTTGTTAAAAAGACTGTGTTTTTTCCATTGGATATTCCTTCCTGCTTTGTCAAAGATTGGTTGGCCATACATTTGTGAGTCCAATTCTAGATTCTCTATTCTCTTCCATTGGTCTATGTGTCTGTTTTTGTGCCAATACCATGATGTCTTGCTGATTACAGCTTTGTAGTAGAGGCTAAAGTCTGCGATGGTGATGCCTCCTGCTTTGGTTTTCTTCTTCAATATTACTTTGGCTATTCTGGGCCTTTTGCGATTCCATACAAATTTTAGGATTGCTTATTCTAGCTTGGAGAAGGATGCTGGTGCAGTTTTGATTGGGATTGCATTGAATGTGTAGATTGCTTTGAGTAGTATTGACACTTTAACAATATGTAGTCTATCAGTCCATGAGCATGGAATGTTTTTCCATTTCTTTTTAGGTGAATGTAAGTATTCACTTCCCTGGAAAAAAATGTCAAGGAGTAAAATTGTAGGGTAGGATGATGGTTGCAATGTTTTGTTTTTTAAGAAACTGCTAAGTTGTTTTCCAGAGTGGCTATACCATTTTACTTTCCCATCAGCAATGTATGAGTGATTAAGTTTCTCTGCATTCCTACCAGCATTTGATGCTATCCCTATATTTTATTATAGTCACTCAATTAACTATGTAGCATTATCTCATTGTGGTTCTAATTTGCATTTCTCTAGTAGCTAATGATGTTAGATATCTTTTTATGTGTCCATTTGTCATGTGTACATCATATCCCATGAATTGTTTCCTTATGTCTTTTGCCCACTTTATAATTGGATTGTTTGTGTTTTTACTATTGAGTTTTGGGAGCTCTTTATGTATTATTCTAAATACTCGTTCCTTGTCAGATCCCTGGTTTGTAAATATTTTCTCCCATTGTATAACTTGTTTTTCATCCTATTAGCATGGTATTTCTCAAGGCGAAAGTTTAAAATTTTGGTGAAGTCTAGTTTATCTTTCTATGGATTGAATTTTTGGTGTACGGTTTCAGAACTTTTTGCCTTGCCTTAGATTTTAAAGTGTCTCTAATGTGTTTCTCTAAAAGTTTTGTAGTTTTACATTTTATATTTAAGTAAATAATCCATTTTGAGTTAATTTTTGTATAAGATTATATTAGGTTGAGATTTCTTTCTTTTTCCTCCTCCTTCCTTTTTTTTTTTTTTTTTTTTTTTTTTTTTGTTTGCCGATGGATATTCAGTTGCACACCATTTGTTGTCTAAAAGTGTATCTTTCCTCCATTGTAATGTACTTTCCTCTTAGGATTGCCTTTGCTGCATCCCAAAGGGTTTGGGCTGCTGTGTTTTTATTTTTATTTGCTTCCATGTGTCTTTTAAATTTCTTCTTTAATTTCCTGGTTAACCCATTCATTCTTTATTAGGATGTTCTTTAATCTCCATGTATTTGAAGGCTTTCCAAATTTTTTCTTATGGTTGGTTTCGAGTTTCATTGTGATCTGAAAATATGCATGGGGTGATCTCGATCTCTTTGTACCTGTTTAGATGACATGCAAATTCATGAAGTGTGTCTTTCCTCTATTGAATTGCTCCTGCACCTTTGCCAAGAAAAGTCAGTTGGGCATATTTGTATGTGTCTATTCCTGGGTTCTCTTCACTGTTCCATTAATCTATATGTCTACTGCATCAGAACTACACGGTCTGGATTATTGCAAGTATTTAAGTCTTAACAGGTAAATAAATTAATGACTCCCAGTTTACTTTTCTTTTTTCAAAATTGTATAAACCATTCTAGTTTCTTTTATGTTTCCTATAAATTTTAGAATAATCTTGTCTACATCTACAAAAAAATCCTCCTGAGATTTCAACAGGAATTGAATTAAACTTATTTATCAATCTGGGGAGAATTGACATTTTTACCATGTTGAGTCTTCCAATCCGTGAACATGCTGTGTCTCTTCATTTGTTTCAGTTTTATTTCCTGCATCAATGTTGTTTAGTTTTAGCATAAAAATCCTGCACATGCTTTGTTAGATTTAGACCCAAACATTTCATTTTTGATGACTGTAAGTGGTATTGTGTTTTTAATTTTGTTGTTCATGTGTTCATTTCGGGTATAGAGACATATAGTTGTCCTTTTATGTTTATGTTTTTATGTGTATATCCTCCAACCTTGCTGGACTCCTACAGACAATCGTGCAGTCTGCAATTAGAAACCATTTTATTTCCTTTTATTGTCTTACTGCACTGAATAGAAAGGAGAGAAGATTTTCTTGCCTTATTCCTGATTTAGGGAAAAGGATTCAGCATTTCACCAATAAGCGTAATGAATGTAACCTGTAGAGTTTTAGCAAGTTGAAGTAGTTTTCTGTTTCAAGGTTTCTGAGAGTTGTTTTTTTTTTTTTAATCAAGAATGGTTGTTAAAAAAAAAAAAGAATAGGTATTGATCTTCTTAAATTCTTTTGTTCCAGTATCAATTTATATGAATATATCTTTTTTCTTCTTTGTTTATATGGTGATGGATTGATTGATTTTCATATATTGAACCAACCTTGCATCCTTAAATCCTGTTTAGTCATAGTGTATAATTTTATTTATAGGTTCCTGCATTTGACTTGCTAATAATTTACTCAGGCTTTTTTCATTCACATTCATGAGCAATATTAGTCTGTCATTTTCTTTGTATTGTCATTATCTGTTGTTTTTTTTTAATCAGGGTGATACTAGCTTTATAAAATGAATTGGGAAATGTTCCCTCCTTTTCTGTTTTCTCAAAGAGACTTTGTAGTATTGTCATTATTTTTTTTATAAACATTTGGTAGAATCATCCAGTGAAAACTTTTTGGTGTGATTTTTAAAATGATAAGTGAAATTTCCTTAATAGCTATAAGACAATTCAAATTATCTGTTTCATCTAGGGTTAAGAGGTAGGTTGTGTGGTTGTATTTCTCAAATAATTGGTCCATTTCATATTAGTTGCAGATGTATGTGTATAGAGTTGTTTTTAGTATTCTGTTACCATCCTTTCAATGTCTATAAGGGTCTGTGATGATACACAGTTCAATCACAATACTGGTAATTTATATCTCCTCTCTTTTTTCTTTTGGCATACTTGGTAAAGGTTTGTTAAATTTATTGATCTTTTTGAAGAGCCAACTCATTTAATTGATTTCTTTCACTATTGTTTTTATATTTCTTATTTCATTGATTTTTGTTTCTATTTTTATTACTTACTTCATTCCACTTGTTTGGCTTTGTTATTCTTTAGTCTTTTGAGGTGGGGACTTAGATTATTGATTTGAGATGTTTTCTCTTTTCTAATGTAGGCATTTAATGCTATAAATCTCCTTCTCAGCACTGCCTTAACTGTGTCCTACAAATTTTAATGTGGTGTATTTTTATGTAGTTCAATGTATTAGTTTTATTTTCATTGAGACTTCCTCTTGGAGCCATAGTTATTTAGAACTGTGTTGCTAAGTTTCCAAATGTTCGGAGACTTGCCTGTTTTCTTTCTGCTGTTGATTTCTATTTTGGTTCCTTTGTGGTCAGAGAGCATACTTTGTATGGTTTCAGTTTTTTTAACTTTTTTTTTTTCTGAGGCTTGTTTTATGGTCCAGGATCTATCTCAGTCAGTATATATTCTGTGGGCACTTGAAAATAATTTCCATTTTGCTATTGTTGGGTTAAATGTTTTAAAGATGTCAATTAGTTTCTGCTGGTGGATAGTGTTGTTAATTTTTTTCATATCCTAACTGCTTTTCTGTCCAGTTCTATCAATTATTGAAGGAGGCTGTTGAAGTATTCAACTATAATTATTAACTTGTCTTTTTTTCTCTTAGTTTTCGTTCCACATATCTTGCAGCTCTGTTGTCTAGTGCATACACATTTAGGATTGCTATGTCTTCTTGGTGGGTTGACTTTTTAATTATTATATAATGTCAGTCTCTGTCTCCAGGAATTTTTTTTATTGCTCTTAGGTTTACTTTATCTGATATTAAGATAGCCACTCTGCTTTCCTTTGATTAATTCTTACATGATATATCTTTTTCCATCTTTTACTTTCACTCTACCTCTATTATTTTATTTGAAATTAGTTTCTTATAGACGGTATATTGGATTTAAACTTTTACCAGTCTCTGTCTTTCAATTGATATACTTAGATCTTTTACATTTAATGTAGTTATTGATATGTTAGGCTTTAAGTCTGCCATTTATTTTTTTTTTTTATTTTTGTATGTTTTCTCTGCTTTTTTTAAAAAAAAATCTCTGTTGCAATTGTGGTCTCTCCTTTTAAACTATCTTTCTTTTTCCCCCCTGCCTTTGGTCAGAATTCGTTTTGATTGATTTATAGTGTTTTAAAGTGTATCTTTTTGTATAGCTTTTTTAAGGGTTGTTCTCACTAGTGTATGTACATAACTTATCAGAGTCCACTACTGTCACTATTTTGTTAGTTCAAATGATGTAGAGAAACCTTACCTCTTTTTATTCCCTTTAGCCTCCCTGTGTGTGATTGTATTAAATATTTCTTTTATATACATTTAGAGCCATATCAGACTGTGTTATAACTTTTGCTTCAACTGTCAAATGTAATTTAGAAAACTCAAGAGGAGAAGGAAGGACTATTGTATCTATCCATATTTTTGCTTATCATATTCTTTTTTCCTGCTGTTCCAAAGTTTCCTCTTTTACAGTTTCTTTTTTATTTCAAAAACTTCCTTTAACCATTACTGGAGAATAGGTTTTCTGGTGACAAATTCTCTTAGTTTTCTTTCATCTGAGAATGTCTTGCCTTCCCCTTCACTCCTGAAGCATATTTTTTTCTGGATATACAATTCTGGGTTGACAGTTCTTTTCTTAAAAAGAATTCCTTTTAACTTCCTTGGTTTCTGATTAGGAATCTACTGTCACTCTAACTGCTTTTCCCTTATAGGTGATGTGTTGTTCTAGCTGCTTTCATTGTTTTTTTTTTTTCTATGTCTTTTATTGTCAGAAGTTTAATTATGTCACCTTGCCTTGGACTTCTTTAACTGTATCCTGTTTGATATTCACTAGACTTCTCGAATCTATCGGTTTGTGTCTCTTGTCAAAAAGGGGAGTTTTCAGCCATTGTTTCTTTGAGTACTTTTTTTTTTTTTTTCAGCACTGCTCTTTTTTTTTCTTCTCCTTCTAGGACTCTAATGACATAAATGTTAATCTTTCGATCTTTTGTTACAGTCCTGCAGGTCCCAGAAGCTTCTTTCTCCTCTCTCTTTCTTTCTTTCCCTTTCTTTCTTTCTTTCTTTCTTTCTTTCTTTCTTTCTTTCTTTCTCTCTCTCTCTCTCTCTCTCTCTCTCTTTCTTTCTTTCTTTTTCTTTCTCTTTCTTTCTTTCTTTCTTTCTTTCTTTCTTTCTTTCTTCTTTCCTTTCTTCCTTTCTTCCTTTCTTCTTTTCTTCCTTTTTTCCTTCCTTTCCTTTTCCTTCCTTCCTTCCTCCCTTCCTTCTTTCCTTCCTTCCTTCCTTCTAGTCTATTTTCTCTTTCTTGCTCAGCTTGGGTATTTCTATTTCTCTCTTTTCTAATGCACTGATCCTTTCCTCCCTTTTGCTGATGAGCCCATCCACTGAGCTTTTTATTTAATTTATTGTGTTTTTCCATTCTGAAGTTTCCATTTGGTTCTTCTTTATATCTTCTGTTTCTTTGCTGAGTGTTTTAATTCCTTGCTAGGCTTTATATTTTATTTTGAATCAAGCATGTTCACAATTGAACATTCAAGCATTTTTATCATGACTGCTTTAAAATCTTTGTCACATAATTTTCATATGTCTGTTATCCCATCAGTGTCATTTATTGATTATCTGTTTGTTCAGTTTAAAATCTTCCTGGCTTTTGGTATAATGAGTGATTTTCTACTGAAACTTGCAAAATTTTATATTATTCTCTGAGACTCTGGATCTTATTTAAACCTTCTGTTTTAATTGACTTTTCTGACACTGTTCCAATAGGGGATGGGGCAGTACTACCCCTTTACTGCCAACCAGAGGTGGAAGTCCAAGTTCTGTACATGGCTTTTAATGACATCTCAGTGGGGGGCCTCCTCATTACTGGTGGTTGGGGCGTGGGAACTTCAGCTTCCCACATGGTCTCCAGTGACACTGCAGTGGAGACGGCCTCATTACAGCTGGACAGTGATGAAAGTCCTGACTCTCTCCTAGGCCTCTTTTGACACCACCCTCATGGGGAGGGTAAAGGGTTCCCCATTACTGTCAGGTGAGGGTGGACAGCCAGGCTCCCTACATGGTCTTCACTGACACTTTAGGAGGATCCTTGTAGTGGGCTACTGGGATGAAAGTCCCAGCTGCCTGCTTGATCTTCCCTGATACCACTTTGGCCAAGATATTGGGGTATACCTCATTACAGCCTCATGAGGGTGGAGGTCTAGGATCCCAACTCAACCTTTTGTGGCATAGGTAGAGGTGAGGCCACATTTTTTTTTTTTTTTAATGTAGTGCTTGTCTGAATAGAGTGGCAGTTATCTGAAAGTTATCTGTCTTGGTAGGCTACTCCTGTGCTGGTCCTTTGGCTAGAGAGAGCAAACCTTTTGCTTGGAGTCTTGTTGGTCTGTACCTGTCAGCATTTCTAAGTTGCAGGATTCTTCAGGTCCCAGTTTGGGATTTATGAGGCAAAAAGAAACCTAAGATTCACCACCATGTCATTTCTCAGATCCTGAGCTCCCAAACCAGTCTACCTTGTCTCCAACTTAGAGTCTTCCTGTGTTTATGTATCTCGTCCAGGGCTTTTACTTGTACTTGGTGGGAAGAATAGGTAAAAGTCTAATTTTTTTCATCTATAAACATAGGCCCAGCCTATCAGGTCTTGTCATTTTCCAAAAGAAGTCAGAAATCAAGAGCATTTTTGTGTGAAACTCCCCAATTTTTTCATAAATAATTCAGTTTTATCTATAAAGCAGTGCACAGACAGGCATTCTACAGGTTAAGTAACCCTGATGGCTAACTTTGTTCTCAGACCACTTGCTGGGACCTTTGGTTCAAGCTACCCAGATAATGAAGGATGCGGGGCTATGGGTTTGGTCCACTTGGAGGTTTGCACACTGCCAAAGAAGGGTGGTAACCCTACCCCACATTTACTCATTCATTCATTCATTCATTCATTCATAAGAAATTATCACATATCTACTGTGTGTGAACTAAGTGGTGAATGAGACAAATACTTCTCACCATGGAGCTTACATGAACAAACAAAGCACACTAGACTAGGCATTGTGATGGAGAAGTTTTTGGAAATAGATGTAACTTTATAGGCAGCTACTGAGGTGGGATATCTTTCTCCTGGTTACTCATGGTGAATTTCTTCAGGAATCCAAAGTCATCTTTCTCATTATTTAAAAAGATGGCCTGGGGAAAGCCACATTGGCTCCAGTGACAGCTGGAAGAGAGAGAACAAGTGCCCTTATCTACATCCTTTCCTGGAAGCTGGCTGTGGCCAGACGCACAGAGCTTTCCCAAACTTCACAGTGGAGGAAAGGCAGGGGAGAAAATCCAGAGTGACTCTAATGAAAGTCAAGGAAACAGGAGGGCTGACATCTGGATGTAGGGTTGGAACACGCTTTATCATTGTGTGGACAGGTCCTGGAGGTGTAGGTGAAGGTCAGAGGTTTCACACAGCCTGTTTCTTGCCTGGTCAGACTAGAAGCTGGCACGTAATAGGCACTGTTTGCCATTTCCAGCAGAGAGAGAGAGGACAGGGATGGACCCAAGAAGTCACCAGTACAAATTCCTTTGAACTTCTTCGTCATCAGGGTATGAGATAATCAGTCCTGGTTGTGAAGATGCATATGTGTCTTTAAGTGCCCTGGAATCCCAGCCAGCATAAACACCCATAGTGGGGTAGAAACAGAATGAGGCCACCTGGACAGCAAAAGCTGTCTCATTCTCATGTGTGGCACAGTCTTAGGCTTCTGCACACACATGTTTTACGGTGAAGCCAAAGTTTAAAAACCCCAGAACTGAACTTTCTGTTTAGATTCCTATCTGATCATTTCTATGATCACAGCAGCAGCAGCATGGTTACTTTGTTATGAAAAAGCATTAGTTCTCTCCTGTTACACTTGGGCCTTTTCCATCTCAAAACCTTGAAATCTTCAGAGGTCTTTGGCAATTCCACATTTTTTATGAGTTTCGGCAATAAAAGAAGTTGACTGACTCAGCCAGGAAAAGGATGATAAATACTAATTGAATTTTATTTTGCAGAATCCTGCAGCTGAAGATAAGGAAGCTTAAAGACATGACAAAAACAAACAAATAGCACGTAGTTTGTTTTCCTGTACAGCAAATACAACCCTGCCTGACTTGCAAACGTTCCCCCTTTCCTCCAAATGTGAGAAGGTCACAGTCTCAGCTCACTGCTGCCAAGGTAGCTGTCCCCACTACAAAATGATTGTTCAGTGGCATTTACAGCAAATTGCAGAAAGGAGAAAGAGCTTGCTGGAAATAGACTGGTGTCAGACTATCGCATCTCATAAAAATAATAAAAATAATAGCCACTGCCAGTCTGCTATGTGCCTGGCACTGAACATAACTTCATTTACACTCACCAATCACAGGAGCTTGTACAGTTAGCACTAATTTTACTTGAAAGATAAGGAGACTCGGGTTCAGGAGGTAAGTGACTTGCTGAGATCACATAACCTAGTAAATGGTAGAGCTAGAATTCACATAGACACACTTGTTCACTCAGATCCCTGGCTCTTAACTGGGGTGATTTTGCCCCCAGAGGATGCTCAGCAATATTCAAAAAAAAATTTTTTTTTTTCTAATGGGATGGAGGTTGCTATGGCATCTAGTGGGCAGAGAGCAGGGATGCTGGTAAACATCTGACGATACACGACAGCCCCCGAAAGAGTCATCTGACTCCAAATGTCAGTAATGTTGAGACTGAAAACCCTGCTCTGGAAGACAGGAGGCCACAGTTTTCTGCATCTAACTCCGAGCATAACTTTGGAAAACTTACTTCCTCTTTTTGAGCCTCAGTTTTCTTGTGCCTAAACCAGGGGTTAGGCTGTTAGATTGGATTATCTCTAAGGTATTTCCAGCTTTAATACCCTGTGGATCCTGAGAAACTTTAGCATTTCATCCGTGGCTCTTGAAGTGGCCTTGAAAGTACCCATGAATCATACTGAGGCTTGAAGCAGAGGTCAGGAGAGTTTTTGGAAGGCATAAATAAATCCTGTTGAGAGGATACACACAGACACGTCATGCATTCAGCAATAGAAAAAAAAGTCTTCATACTGTATTCAGGTCTTAGTTGATGGTCCTGTTAAAATTTGACTTCCTACATATTTAGCAACAGATTAAATCTTTCAACCACTTTATGTGGGTTTGCTTTATGAGGATTTAACTTCATCCATTGTTTTATAATTGTGGAGAACAGACCTTTGGTATATTGAGGATCCAGAGCTAGTGCTCTTGCGAAGATCAGGGGAGAAAAAAAAAAGGTAAGAATTTACTTGAATTTTAGACAGGAGGGTATTTGAGTACTGGTAAATTAAACTAGTGAGTTAGACTCTCAGCTCTCTGAATCATGGGGTAGATGGGGCGCCTGGGTGGCTCAGTCTGTTGAGCATCCAACTTGGGTTCGGGTCATGATCACACAGTTCGTAGGTTTGAGCCCCACGTCGGGCTTTTTGTGCTGACAGCTCAGAGCCTGGAGCCTACTTCAGATTCTGTGTTTCCCTCTCTCTTTGCCCTTCCCCTGCTTGCTCTCTGTCTCTCTGTGTGTCTCTCTCTCTCTCAAAAATAAATAAACAAAAAAAAAAAAAAAAGTTTTTAAAAATGAATCATGGGGTAGCATGTAGATGTGGGCACGATTCGGTTCCTGCCTTGAGGGGCCTGGCAGTCTCTTGGTGGGAAGGCACAGCAGAGCTGGGTTGGAGGCCAGTAACACCGCTGTAGCCTTAGATGCCGTGAGGCTGGGCCAGAGTCCTGAGGCTGGTGAGCTTTTTGCAGGCCGCGCTGTTCCTCCATCACCAAGGTTGAGCACAGTGTTAGGCACACAAAGGCCTCAGTGAACACTGCTCAGTACGACAGACCGGCACAGTTGTCTGTCGCAGCTCTACTTCTGCTACATGGAAGGTGTCACTCCACCCTGCTCTGCCTGGACTAGGAACTCTGTGAAGGCAGAAGCCCTGACTTGTTCACCTCCGTGTTGCCTACACCTGGCCCTGAGAATTCCCGAGGAATGGATGAATTCCTGCACAAGTGAGTGATACTCCCAAGGGCGCTGTGTGTCAAGGACTGCATACTCCCTGAGGGCTGGGGACGGTTGGGTGAGGCTCTGTGGATGTCAGGGAAACTGAAAGATGAGGCAGAGAAAAGTAAGTGGAGACTTCCAGAGTGTACGTTGGGCAGGGAGAGGGTTAAGAGTGTCTTTCCCTGGTGCGAATCGGCAGCTCTTCGGTGTCTGAAGGCTTGCATGAATCTTCGCTTGCCGTGTAGCGACGTCCCACAGATTCGGTGGCTTAAAACAACATCCATTTATAATCTCACACGGAGGCAGGAGACCCAGCACAGTGTGGCTGGGTCCTCTGCTCAGGGTCTGAAACGAAGGCATTGGCAGGGCTACATTCCCATCAGGAGCTGAGTCCTCTTCCACGATCCCTGGTGGTTGGCAGAATTCAGTTTCTGTGCCTGTAGGACTCAAGTCCCTTCTTTCTTGATGGCTACCAGCTAGGAGACATTTTCAGGTCCTAAAAGCTCTTATAAAGATACGGCATGTAGTATATGCCAGGCACTTCACACAACTTATTTCATTTAGCCCTCTAAACCAGGGGTCAGCAAACTTTTTCTTAAAGCGTCCAATAGTAAATATTTTAAGCTTTGCAGGGCAAGAGGGTACTTCGAGGTTATTAGGCAGGTACTTAATACAACCACGTCAAATGTAATCATTTACAGATGTAATAACCATCTTTAGCCTGCAGGCTGTGAAAATCCACTGGCTGAATTAGCCTGTGTGATGGGTAGCTTGTTCTCTTCCTGCTCTGGGCACTCTTATTAGGCTAAAATACTGTCATATTTAGAGAGGCGTAAATGGAGACACAGACCCTTTAGGTTACTTGCCAGACTCTCTCAGCACCCAGGCGGGTCTGATTCTGGTTCCCAGATCTGGTTCTGCAAGGCTTGATCAGAACCCACATGTGTAGGGATTCTCCGTTTGCTGATCTTCCTTCTAGATGCTAACTTCCTTTCTCTCAAGTCCCCACAGGGGTGACAGGACCAGAAAAGTAGAAAATCACTCAACCACGTGCCAATTGTGAGGTCTTGGTCTGTAGCCTGTTTCCTGTTCTCTGAAGTAGGTGGGGGCACTGTCTTAGCCTTTGCTCTGGCCCCTTGGCCCCTAGTGGCTGGTGGCTGGAGGAGGAGGTTAGGGTTCTCCTTGGGAGAAAATGAGTGAAAGTCTTTGTAAATGTCCAGGTTTATCCATCAGATAACCCTTCATCTATTCATCTGCACCCTCGCCTGAACATCAGAATCCCCTGGGGAGCTTTCTAAAAATCTAAAAATGTAAAATCAAATTCATGGACTTTGTCCCTAAAACTTCAATCCAGTAGGTCTGGGGTGAACCCGAGAATCAGAGTCGTTTTGAAACTTTCTAGGCAATTCTGATGCAGCACCAGATTTGAAGCCACTAAATATATCAGCGCTTGTAATCAGCTGGATGATAGAGACCCACCAGACGTGCTTTCTCCCAGTCTCCTTCCAGCCTGGAGTCCTCACACGTGCTTACAGCTCGTCTTCTCAGAGATGGGGCTGGTGGGTGAGTTTTGGATAGAGAGATGACTAACAAGCACCACAGGTGAATCTCATGTTCTCAGAAGTCCACCATGCACTGCGATGCACAATCTAGGTCAGCACACCTGGCCATCAGGTGGACTCGGTAGAGTGTGCCTCTAGCAATCACTTAATTAGAACTTAATGACATTTAATCCAAATCAGACACTGGGTGTTAGGCATTGCAAAAGTCTTCCGAGTCTAGTGACACTGAACCCAAACACTGTGACAAATATAGTTCAGGATCTGGCTGGGGGGAATTATTTATGCTAGGATTGGAGCAGCTGGTGGCAGTTTCCAGGTACCTCCTAGGAGACCTTCAGTGCAGACGCAGAGGAGGTTCAGGTCAGAGGAGTCTGTGCTCTACGTATAGCCTCGTGTATCTTTCCCTGGGAGCTTCACTGTAAGCAGGAGCTGTATCTACTAGTATATACTTGTTGCAAGTTTTTCTTTTGTCAAGGTCATCATAAAAGCCAAGATTTGTTTTGTTCTTTCTAATTGGCTTTGGTTGTGATATGGTGCAGTGGTTTGCACATATCTTAAAATCACAGTCCCTGTGATATCTAATGAAAGACACAGAACTTCATTGCCCTGAAGAATACCTGGAGAATTTCACATAAATTTCAAGGGATTCCTGGAGCCTCTAGACCACTCCATCCTTAGACTCCATCCTCACCGGGTGGTGACCCCCAAATGTAGCAGAAAGTCGCAGGAGGGGAAGAGAGAGGGGCTGTGTTTTTTTTAATATGAAATTTATTGTCAAATTGGTTTCCATGCAACACCCAGTGCTCATCCAAACAGGTGCCCTCCTCAATGCCCATCACCCACTTCCCCGTCTCCCCCACCCTCCATCAACCCTCAGTTTATTCTCAGTTTTTAAGAGTCTCTTATGGTTTGGCTCCCTCCCTCTCTAACTTTTTTTTCCCCTTCCCCTCCCCCATCGTCTTTTGTTAAGAAGATGAAGAAGAGCCTAGAATATTTTTCCATTTTTTTGTATCTTCTTCAATTTCCATCATAAGGTTTCTATAGTTTTCAGCATACAGATCTTTTACATCTTTGGTTAGGTTTATTCCTAGGTATTTTATGATTCTTGGTGCAGTCGTGAATGGGATCAGTTTCTTTGTCTTTCTGTTGCTTCATTATTAGTGTATAAGAATACATCTGACTTCTGTACATGAATTTTGTATCCTGCGACTTTGTTGAATTCCTATATCAATTCTAGCAGACTTTTGGTGGAGTCTATTGGGTTTTCCATGTATAATATCATGTCATCTGCAAAAAGTGAAAGCTTGACTTCATCTTTGCCAATTTTGATGCCTTTGATTTCCTTTTGTTGTCTGATTGCTGATGCTAGAACTTCCAACACTATGTTAAACACAAGCGGTGAGAGTGGACATCCCTGTCTTGTTCCTGATCTCAGGGGGAAAGCTCTCAGTTTTTCCCCATTGAGGATGATATTAGCTGTGGGCTTTTCATAAATGGTTTTTATGATGTTTAAGTATGTTCCTTCTATCCCGGCTTTCTCGAGGGTTTTTATGAAGAAAGGATGCTGAATTTTGTCAAATGCTTTTTCTGCATCGATTGACAGGAGGGGCTGTGTTTAAAATAGAGCTAGCTCACCCATCAGTGGTCAACAAGCCACACAGAATTTCCAAGTTTATTTCTAAATCTGTGAAATGGGAGTGCTAATAGCATGGTCTTTGTATCCACATGATACTTGCAAAAAGCAGAATGTATCATGGATGTGAAAGCATCTAAAAGCATTAAAAAGTCTGTTTCAACATGCAGGACCCTGTTACTAGCTTATTAATAAATGTTTAATAATATTAATAATAAAAGTGTCTTTTATTATAAGGCATCACTTTTTCTTTAATCTCATTACAGCATCATGTAGAACCAGACATTTGAAAGTGCATCACAGACAGAACATTTCTCAATGACTGATTTGAATGCAACAAATACTATTGAGTCCCAGGTTGGCCTCTGTTCTAGGATGTCTCTGCTCCCCCCACCTGCCTCTTCTTTTCACTCCTTCTTTAGGCTCTGGCTCAGGTGCCTCCTCCTGTGCTAAGCCTTCCCAGCCCCTCCCCCACCCAAGTGACACATCACTCAGTACCCACTTCTGCAGGACCTTGATCACGACCTGGGAACCCTTTGTTCATCCAGCAGTCTTCTCTCCCATCAGTGACCACCCTGAAGTCGGGGAAGGTGACCCACTTACCCCTGGGTCCCTCATCCTGGCACAGAGCAAATATGTCTGCTAGATGAGACCTGGATAAAGGAGTAGAAAGCCCCATTCTGTTGCTTGAATATAACAAAGGCCCTGCCTCCAAAATATTTATTCAGTGGGGGAAGCAGACGAGAGACTGGCTGGAGACCATGGTGACGTTCAGAGACTGGGGAGGTCTCAGTTCATTTGGGAACATCAGGAGAGCTTCAGTGTGGCTGAGGATTGTTGAAGTGGCCATTGGAAGATGAGTGGGTCCTGGGAGCTGCACTCAAAAGGAGAAAGGAAGCCAGGAACAGAGACAGAGGGAATGAAAAATGTGGCCAAGTTAAGGCTGTGGCTGTCAGTCCCTTTGCCTGGCACACAGGCCATGTGCATGGAAGAAGTGGGAGCCACAGTGAGGGGAAAGAGCAAAGCGACAAAACGTGTGGCATGTTCACTGCCAGGCTGGGAGTTTGCACTTGGTGGGGACTCAGGAAGGTTTTGAGCGACGGGACTGACGTGGAGGCATAGGAAATTGAAGTGGCATTTTGTGGCCACCGTGAGAATAACTATGAACACTCTGTAAATTTGGGAGGTGCAAAACACTAATTATTTACTCAAAAAGTATTTATTGAGCACTCAGTATGTGCTCTTTTCTGGAAACTCAGGATACAAATCAGTGAACCCAAGAGAGTCCTGGGCCTCCTAAAGCTTACGTCCTAGCCAAGGTGAGAGTGAGACACAGATAATCAACAATAGACGTAGCAAATCAGCAAATTATATAGGGGGCCAGATAAAAAATGAAAAGGGAGAAAATCCTGAAAAGGTAGAGCAGGGAGTGGGTGGTTGGGAGTGTCAGGCGTCACTGTGAAGATGCTATTGATGGAAGGGTGGGGTTGTGTGGTGCGTCATCTGGATGGGTGGCTCGCAGGGTATCTCGGGCAGAGAGAACTGTCAGTACAAAGGCCTGGAGCTGGGTTCAGGGAAAGGCTATGGTCATGGCGGGGGGGGGGGGGGGGGTTGGGGGGTGGTACGGGTAGATCAAGCACAGCTTGTGAACCATGGTGACAGCTTTAACTTTTCCTTTGAGTGCTGTGGGAGCCATGGCAGGGCTTGGAGCAGAGTGGTGACATGAATTGGCTTACATTCGGGTAGGACCTCTCTGACTACTGCACGCAGAATAGATCGTAGGAGGGCAAGGGCAGTACCAGGAAGGCCAGGTAGGAGGCTACTGCTGTAATCCAGTTAGGAGTGCTGGTGGCCTGTCTAAGGAGGTGAGAAATAGTGGGATTTTTTGGGTAAGTATGTTTTGAGGGTAAAGCTAATAGGATTTCCTGATATTTGAGGTGTGAGAGATACAAAGGGGTCTCTGGTGGCTGCAGGGTCCAAACAACTCGAATGATGGAGGTGCCATTGCCTGAGTGGGGGCAGTGGGTTTGGGAAGGAGTACTTGGCCTTCACTTTAGAATGTTCAGTTTGCTGTGTCTTCTAGCATCCACGTGGAGATGTGAAGTAAGCAGTTGGACACCCACGTTTAGAGTTTGGGAGAAGGGTCCGACTGGAGGAATAAATTGAGAATTGTTAGTTTACAGCTCGTCTTTGAGGGCATGGACTATTAAGACGTTCAGGAGGAGAGGTAGGACAGGCAAAGGAGACTGACAAGAACTGGCCAGTGAGTTAAGAAGGAAACCAAGAGAGTAAAGTATCTGGAACTAAAGGGTGGGGGGGGACATGGGAGATACCAGGGGGGTACTCCCCAAACTAGTTCCTCTTTTTACCAGGCACATAACTAGACTACATTTCCCACCTTCCCTTGAAATTAGATGCATCCACACGACTGAGTTCTGGATACATGTGGCTGGAAGTGATGTATGCTATCTTCAGTAAAATCTCCTGCTCCCTTGGCCCCAGGCGATGGTGGAACCTCTGGATGGGAGGATCTGGTCCCCTAATGACTGTGTGGAGTAGCAATCACCTTGCCACACACACACACACACACACACACACACACACACACACACACTTTGGAGTGTGTCACAGGTGAGAAATAAACCTTAACTATTTTCAGGCGCTGAGATTTGGGGATTGGTTGTTACAGCAGTTAGTGAACTCTAACAAACACAGGGGGCGATCGAGGACTTCAGACAGGTGAAGGAAAATGAGGACCGAGGAAGGATCATTGTGTGTAGCAACCTGGAGGTCACTAGTGACCTTGAAATGGGAGTTTTAGGGGAAGACGACTGAAACTCTGGGCAGTAAAAAATGGGAAAAAAGAAGTTGGTGACAGTGAGTCCAGATCCACCCCCCCTTGGAAAAGCGAGACTGTGAAGGGGAACATATGGGGCGCTAGCTGATGGGGAAGGAGGGGTCAAGAAAAGGGTTGTTTTGTTTGTTTTAAGATGGGAGAAATAAGCACACCCTGTGCCATTTGTTGGTGGAAAATGTCAGCTCCTTTCCTGAGACCATGGTGCAATTTGGCACATGGCCCGTGCCTCTGCCGCTCACCTGGGACAGTTATTTGTTTCCGCCTGAATAGCAAATGATATCGTTTTGAAAGGCCTCCTGGTGCCTGATTGATTTGTTAGGGAACCTGACAGCCTTAATGGACTTTTCTGACAAGACAATGGCTTCTCTCGGCAGTGCTTGTCTTGGCGAGATTCCAGGGATGGTCATGAACAGCATTATGCTGGAAACAGAGGAGGAAGAGGAGGAGGAGGAAGGGGTAAATGTTGCAGAGAGTTTACTTAAAGTGGAACCCGAAGCATGGGAAGGAAACAAGCCTCAAGGTCCAGTTTAATTGTCAGATGCCAGGGGAGGGAGCAAAAATATGAAAGAAATGTGTCTCATTACGGTTTTGGTTAGTAGGAAAAAACTAGGATCACCCAAGGAGGATATTTCCTTTTGCAGTTAATCTCCATGGATCACCCCTTTCCTTCTTCCCGTTTTCCAAAGGAAAGGTGTCCTTTGGGATGCAGTGTCACATCTTAGACTCAACTTTAAGTTCTTGCTTCGTCACTTCCTGCCTGTGTGATCCTGAGTTTAGTCACCTAACTTTTCAAATCGTCCATTTCCCCTTCTGGAGTATAGAAATGATCATACCTGAAGTAGTTTCTGGCCTGTGGCAGGTGTCCACGAGTGGTGGCTGCTGTTGTTTGGGACCCGAGAAGACGTGATGGCCTAGATAGAGAAGCCGGCCGTCATGGGTTATCATATGGTGCTTTTCCCCAGCCTTCTGCAACTTACCTTGTCTGTGCCTCCTCATCCGTAAAGTGAATGAAGGTAATCACTACACCAACCTCACAGATCTGAGGAATGTATTAGTAAATGAAAGCATGTAAGATACTTAGTGTCTGGCACATAATGACTTCTTGGTGAATTAGCTGTTACAATTATTTGCACACGTGTGTGTGTGTGTGTGTGTGGTTTTGTGTTGATTTGGAGAAAGGCACATCTCCTGGTTGGTTGCTTGTACTTAACATGGAACCTGGGCAGAATGTGGAGATGGGGTGATGGATCTGGAACTAAGGATAACAGTGTGATGGTCAGCCTATCTCTCATTCCAGCTATGCCCAAATGTCCCTTCTTGGAGGAGCCGGATCTGCTGAGGGGGACCTCCATCTTAGGGGTAACATAAGCCACCTTAAGGTCCTTAGGACCTAAGGTTGTCTAAGGTCTTCTTCCCTTGTTACTTCCCCTTCAGGCAGCCAGGTTGCAGTGGTCCTTATGATTGCTCAGGCCTGCCTGTTCCCCATTCTGGCTCTATGAGGCCTTGGGAAGGCACTGGCGATCCCTAAGGACAGTACATTGGTGGACCCCCTGTCATTATTGGCCTGCTAATGATTTTTAGGGGCTCTAAATATGGTGGGGAGTGGGGGAGTAAGGAGATATGTGAGAAGAAGGCAGGCATTATCTTTAAGATGTGGCCTGTGTCCTACCCGTGATGAGGTCAACATTATTATGTAACTCTTAAAGTTAAGGAAATTGAAAATCAGAGAGGTTGTGTAACTTACCCAAGATCATACAGCATCCAAAGGGATTTGCCGGCATCTGAACCAAGGTTCTTCTGACACTGAAATGCTATGTTTTTTAAAAACTTTCAGGGTACCTGGGTAACTCGGTTAAGTGTCTCACTTTTTTTTTTTTTTTTTTTTTTTTTTAGAGAGAGAGAGAGAGTGAGCACGCACATGAGCAGGGGAGGGGAGGAGAGAGGGAGAGAATCTCAAGCAGTCTCTGAGCCGTCAGCATGGAGTCCAATGTGGGTCTTAAACTCACAAACCATGAGATCACGACCTGAGCTGAAATGAAGAGTTGGATGCTTAACTGACTGAGTCACCCAGCTGCCCTGTGTCTGACTCTTGATTTCGGCTCAGGTCATGATCTCCTGGTTTGTGAGTTCAAGCCCCACGTTGGGCTCCTTGCTGACAGTGTGGAGTCTGCTTAGGGATTTTTTCTCTCTCCCTCTCTCTTCCCCTCTTCTGCACTCTCACTCACTCTCTCTCTGTCTCTCTCTCTGTCTCTGAAAATAAATAAACTAAAAAAAATCTTAAAATTTCTTTAACATTATGCCTATGTGTGGCTCAACTCAATTCAAATGTTTATGGAGCTCACACTGAGGCCCCAGTGCTGGTCAGGAGGCAGAAGACATTACACCCACCTGTGAGGAGTGGTCAGCGTAGACAAGAAGGCAGAACATGCTCATGGAGTGCCTGACCATGTGATAAATGTTCAGTGATCAGGTTGACCAAATAATAAAACGGGTTCAGAGAAAAGCGATTCTAAGTACTTCCTGGGTCACACAAGGCAGGAATATCAGAGACATTAAACTGAGGTTGGTGAGCAGATAAGGTTGAGAAAACCGCAGAGGAGGGGTGAGGAGGCAGGATTGGATGCAGTTGCTGCTTGGACCTGACCCCACACAGCCACATTCTCTGCATGTTCCCAAGGCAGGTCTTGGTTAGTCAGTGAGATCACTCAAAACGCCATCTTCCGCCACTCCATGAGGACTAAGCACCTACTGTATGTAGGCGCTGTGTCTGAGACTTGAGCCCAGAGGACCATAAGGCAAGGTTACTGCCCTAAATGGCTGGTACTCCCTGATCAGTACAAACATCCATGCCTCACAAAGCTCCCGACCTGCACTCCCACCAGTCGGCCCTGGGCTGGGTGCGGCTCATGTGGACAGCACCTTGCCATGGGCATACACTGTGCCCCCGGGGCCTGGGAGCTTCATCTTCTGTCCCTGAAGAAAATGCACCAGAATGCACACCAGGAAGGGATTTTGTTATAGATGTAACCTTGAATCCATTCTATTAAAAAAAAAAAGGAAAAGGAAATCATTCACAAACTTCAGAACATTCGCTTTTATTAGTAACAAATTACCGCCTGTGGAAATACTGCTGCTGAGATCTATAGCTATAAACAACTCTAAATTAGTCTGTTCATGGGGCCGGGAGGGCACTTGATCTGGTTGGTAGTGGAGCCAGGGTGTTGAGAGAGGCAAGCAAGGAACCCACAGAGACACCTTCTCCTGACACCCTGCAGAGCCCCTCAGGGCGTCCTCCCCAGCTTGGGGACAGAGGCCAAGGCAGAGGGCAAGGATGAGCAGCAGGGCAGGGATTTGGCAAAGTGGCCCTACGGGAGCAGATTGAGGAACCACGGCCCCAGCCAGCCAGAAATGAGCGTGAAGTGCTCCAGGCGGGTTCTGGCTTTGTGAATACCCGTCTGCTCTTATCAAGGATGAGGACACCTGACACGTGAAAGCCAAACATGACTCTTATCTTCCAGCCCTGAATTAGCTCCCCAAACCAACTCTTCAGGGCTTCTTCTTTTAAATAATGAAGTATCTGATAAATGTGCTGCCAAGTGCAGCTGAGAAGAGCGGCTGAGACCAGGTTTAAAATCTCCCAGGGAAGCACCCTCTGGACCCTCGAGGGAGACATTTGTACCTGTCCTGCTAGAATCTCCGCTTGGGGAGGGTCTGATGGATTGTTCCCTTCCGACGCTGGCTGAGCGCATCCAGGGTCAAGAATGCTCAGGGGCCAACCAGCACGTGGTAGACCTGAAATGGCAGATGTGGGGCCCATGACACAGCTGCCCGAGCCAGGAATTCGGAGCCCCAGAAGGGAAGCTGAGCCTGCCCTGCCTGAGCAGTAGATTAGACAGCTGGTATTGGTTCCCTCCTTCTCCTCTATTCCTACTTCTTCATGCATCCCACAACCACTGCGTGACCAGAGCCCCCAGGGTGAGGAGCAGACTTTGGGATATTCTCAGACCTTTCTTCAGACTTTCCTCAACCTCCTGTTTGTCCATCACAACCGACTCATCACGTGTCCTGTTTCCAGTGTCTAAGGTGCCAGTGTTTTAGCACATAAGCTCACGAAAACAGCAAAGGAAGAGCTTTGAGAACAGATCCTCCTTTCCGGGAATGTCTGTGCCTTAACAGTGAGTTAGTCCAGGAGAAAGTGTCTCAGAATCACCATGTGCACCTCCGTGAGAAACTTCCCCTCTCTGAATCCCAATTATCTACTTTATAAGAGGAAGGAGTTGTTCCAGGTAACCTACCCTTCTCATTCTATTTATGCTTTAATGGCATGATTTCAGACATCAGAGAGAACTTTCTGTGACCTTTAACTCAGACTACCCTACCCTTTTTGTCTTCCAGGCTCTTTAAGTGGGGATAATGATGATAATGCCTTCCTTAGGAACTTGTTTCCAAAATTAAGTAAAATGACACATGCTCTACAAATTCAGAAGGTCAAAACCTGTGGGGACTGACGTTGATGGTGGTTTTTTAAATAACCAAGCACCGGGTAGATAGAGCATTCTCTGCCTGGTGAAAATCCTCCTACCTACATCTTGATGCAATTATTGGATTGTTGCGCTGGGTGAAGTCCTAGCAGATGAATCGGCAGGTCAAATGTATACTCTTAGTATTCTTGGTACCCAGAGCAGAACTGTCTTCCCAGGAAGGAACTGATTTACCAGTAGTTAAGAAAGGAAATGCTCTCTCCCCTGTTTTGCCAATTTAATGAGCAAAATTGTGACCACATTTTAGTTTGCATCTTGTTGATTACTGAGGGTGTGAACATTTCCAAAATCGTTATGAGGTATATGTGTTTTTTGTTTTGTACATTTTATATTCATATATGCTTACAATTGAAGAGATTATTGCTTCCCTATTAAAATGCAAAAATGTCTATCTCTCGCTTCCTCTTTTTAATAGTAACCCATTCATATATCTTTGTTTTGCAGGAAATGTTATTCTTTTGTGCTTTTAAATTTTGATTAGATGGTTTTGGATATAAATTTTAAACGGCATTAGTCATATCCATTAATGTTTTCTTTTATGATTTTTTTTCCCATTACTTTTTGCTCTAAGCAAAAGGAAAAAGGTTCCTCATCCAAAAATCCATACAATACTAACACTTTTTCCCAAGGTTGTATATGGCTCGTTTTTTTTTTTTTTTCAACGTTTATTTATTTTTGGGACAGAGAGAGACAGAGCATGAACGGGGGAGGGGCAGAGAGAGAGGGAGACACAGAATCAGAAACAGGCTCCAGGCTCTGAGCCATCAGCCCAGAGCCCGACGCGGGGCTCAAACTCACGGACCGCGAGATCGTGACCTGGCTGAAGTCGGACGCTTAACCGACTGCGCCACCCAGGCGCCCCAATGTATATGGCTCGTTTTTAAACTAACTCTTTAAACTCTGTGAAATTTGTTTTGATACAGGATTGGAGGTGAGGCTCTAGCTTAATTTCTTATGAGTAGAAATATTTCACTAATCCCCTTGAAAATAATGTCATTAATCTTAATTTAGTAAATCTAGTTGGCTTTATCCAGGAAGGCTTCTTTTCATGGATTTTCTTTCTTTTTATGAAATGCAAGGAGATCTGTTAATCTTACAATTATGATTAATGTTTTTTGTCTGTTTTATTTTAGTCAAGGGAAATTTAGAATATCTTTGTTTATTGATTCCGTTCCCCACAGTTACTGACAATGCTTACAATCTCTGTTCTCCATGTATGATGTGTTCTGACACTGATGTGTGTTTCTTTGGCATTTTCCTGCCTTCTTAGATAGTTTATTTTATTTTTTGCATCAGTTTTACAGTGTTCACTTTGTTTTTTGGGTACTACCAATGCAAATTTTCTTTCCGATGCCATGGTTTTAGGTTCTGTTGCAATCCTTTTTATTTCACTTATCTTTTTTTTAGTTAATTCTGTTGGGTTTTCATATTATTTGTTATCTTTTAACCCAGTTTTACATATAAAGACCCTGTGACTTTGAGCAAGCTGTGGACCTTCTCTGTACTTCCCAGCGGTAATTGGAGAATAAAATGAGTCAATACTAACAAAGCGCTTCTAGCTATGGCTGGCGCAGAGAAAGGGCACAATTAATCTCATTATTATTAACCCCCACCACACTTACTTTACACTTTGAAGAGACACAGTGGATAGAAAATGACAGTTCCCAGTTTGAAGTGCCCCCAGATTCCTTCATAGCTTTGCCACTGTCACAGCACCTTCCTGTGAGAACCATTTATTTAGGAAAAATATGTTATTACCATTCTATCTATTCCACTCATTTCTCGCTCTCAGAATTTTGAAACGTAGAGATTCAGTTATCTGTAGAATAAAGTCCGGTGTGTGTACTGTGGTGGTTGTCAGCAGGGTGGGGATGCAGAGTTGGGGTAATGCTTGGGGGACAGTATTCTGGCTGATCAAACCAGGATCCATTCAGTAGAAAAGAGAGGGCTCAGTGTTTGGGTAGGTATTGACTTTGCATTTCTAGATCAGGGGTCCATGGAGAATGAATGGATTATAGTCCCTCATGCTTTCAGGTCAACAGGTTCACTCCCTTTCAAACACATAGCTTTGGTGCCCGTTAGTGGATTTTTTTCATTTCCATTTCATTGATAGAAGATAGACTTTTCCTCTAAGTTTTGTTAATAGGTTAACTTCCAGGGCCAGATTTCAGTGCATTTGTGAGTGGTGGTCCCTGTGGTGGCTTGGTACGTACTTCCATGGGGTCCTTACTGAGGGAGACTGAGTCCCCTGCTGCTATCCAGGGAGCCTTCCAGAATATATATCCCTGCTGAAGTTCCAGTGGTATCTGCATTGCTGTCTGAACCTGCCGTTGCCCAGGCTGGGAGTTAGAGCACTGTGGGCTTTAGTAACTGAGAAAGTAGCAGTAACAATGCACACTACTCTCTCCTGTGGACTGGCACCGGAGAAGACAAATGGCATAAAGAGGCCCGCATAATGAAAGGGAGTCAACTCTTCGTTCACGTGGTGATGGAAGAGGGTTTTACTGTGGTTCAGCTTTGAAAAGGTGCTAAATTTTTATGTGTAAGTCAGAGGCTTAATTAAATTCTCACTACAAGCATAGATTTCAAGGACTTTTCTAAGCACCTACGTGGCTGCAAATCAGAGGCCATTCGGATTCTCATTCATTCTCTTCCTTATTTATATTTATTGAGCTCCTGACATGTACTAAGTGCTGGCGATACAGTGGTGAACAAGACAGAGCCCTCCCTGTCTCCTCTGAGAAAATCTACTCTTCACTGAACACCTACCGTATCGGATTCATTTATTAGGAGCCTTATATGCATCGCTGCACATGTAATGACTCTGGGAGGTTGCCACCACTGTCCTTATTTTACAAGTGAGGGATTGGGACACAAAGAGCTTTGTGTCATTGGAGGGCCAGGACTCAACCCTCTGTTTGCCTGACACTGAAGCCCTTGGCTCATGATTCCCAAATCCACCAATTCCCACATGCCATGCATGATCAGAATATGTTTGTGAGGATGTGATTCTGCAACCAGAGATGCAGTGTTCAACTTGATAGAAGCAGCCGTAGTTGGAGCATGCTGTACATCTGGATGCTGAGAAACATCTGGAAGCATTACACACTTTTAGGCAGGTGTTTGGCAACAAAGAGCCAGTCAACCCACATGATAATGCACCCAGCGGGAATGAGGCATTCCCACCTGGAGTACAGACTCTTAAAGTCTGAGAGCAATTTTCAGTTTTGCTCTTGTAATCCTATGGGAAATCATGCAGTAGCCTGAGCTAAAGTCATGAAGGCTCAAGGAAACCTCAAGCTGCTGCTTTTTTTTGGTTGGATAACTCATCATTTTGAAGCCACACTGTGTCCTAACCATTCTTTGTACCATTCCTGAGGGAGGGTGCCACTTGTCTCGATGTTTCATCTTGCGTAGATCTTGGTGGGCCCTGTCCATGCAGTGGGTTTGAAGGAGGAAGATTGTTACAGAAACCCGCAGAATAGGCCTACTTACAACTATTGAGGTAGAACCTGGGGACAGGGAGGGAGTTGTAACAAATACTTAGACAGCCATGAAGCCAAGGACAGCTCAGCATTCCCTCCACTTCCTAGGGAGTTTCCAGTCTCCAAATTCATAGCTTTCCCCCTCGCCATCCCAACTATTCCGTGAACAGTAACACCACGTTATTATGAGCATGAGTTTTAAGAGAGGTTCTGCAGACTTAGGGGTGGAGCGGTGTCTCATTCCCTGGACAGGCAGAGTCAGGCTCCTGTAGATGGTCAGCTTGATGGAATGAAAGGGGCTCTGGACTGGCTGTTGGGAGGGCTGGGGCCTCATCCCAGCTCCGCCCTGCACTGGCAGTGTGGCTTTGGTAGATCATTCCCTTCCTGGCCTCAGTTTCCTCCTCCATAAATTGAGCTATTTAGGTCGGTTTGGATTATTTTAAGGAAACTTCCAGCTCTGTTACTTAAGATTCATTCTAGAGTGGTTGGTTTGCAGGGATAAGCAATCTGTTCTCAATTATCCATGACCAATAAACAGAAAAGGAGAGGCCCCAAACCACATAATATATGCTGGGTAATTCATATATATCCAATTAACCCCCATAATAAAAAACTTTAGGTAGTTGTAATAGTTAACAGTGGTACCGTGGAGTTGAATCATCATGCACATTTGATTTACTTGAATGAAACCAGATGTGGATATTGAGAGAGAAATCTTCATTTATCTCCTCTTTACATCCCTGCCCCCACCCTGTTTACCATCTCTCCCTCAGCCTTTCAAACTAGACCTTAACCTCTAGTGAATCCAAAAAAAAAAAAAAAAAAAAAGTAAGAAAAGAAAAAGAATAATAATCAGTGGAAGCTTTGGGGCTTTAAAGTGCCTGGCATTCACAATTTAAAGAGGATTTAAAATTTTGTTGTTTTATTTTTCAGGCACAACATGTGCTTGGTTTTCAATTCCCAGCACACCTGCTGGCTTTTGACCCTAAACCTGAATAGATTTCCCCTGCCTCATCCGTAGTAGCTGTGAAATGAAAACGACAGGCGTCAGGGATTAAGTAACCTGCCATCACAGGTGTGGTGAGGAGCCAGGGTTCAAATGTTGCACCAAATGACCAACTCCGTTCTCAGTCCCTTACAGCCGTGCCCAGCAACTGCATGGACATTTGGTTCCTCAGGAACGTTCTGGGTGCTTGCTGTGGATATTCCCCTGAATGAACAGTCATTTACACTTGGCTTTCTCATGCGTTATGTTAATCATTTTTAGCAGAGATTTCCCTTCTGGATTTGGTTTGGCTCAGCCCAGTGTTAAAAATGAGTTTGAGGCCTAGGGGAGCCTGGTGACTAATGACAGAAAGGCAGCCATCAGTGTCCTATGCAAGAATGGAAAATCATTTTTGGGTTAACGTTTCTCATTTGCCACAGAAAATCCACAAAGCAATTAATCTGCATATAGATAATTATTCATTTGTACCTCTTCAAAAGCAATACTGCGGCTTATGTAAGTAGAAAGCTTATACGCTATGTTCTGAGGACCACCCAGAGCCACCCTTCCCAGAAAACTCCCTTAGCTAGCCTGAAAGACTACCATTAACCTCTCAACCACTTGACATTCTTCAATGGTTCCCCACTGTTTTTAGGGTAAAGTCTCATCTCTTTGATGTGACCCATAGGGCCTCTATTATCTATATTCTGCTTATATCTTTAGATTTGTTCCCCACTGTTCCTCCTACCTCCCAGCAGCTATAACAAACATTTCCTTTTCTCAAGTAGGCCATGCTTCTGTTCACTCCAGACCTTGCTACATATTGTCTGTCACACCTGGAACGCTCATCCCCCACGCTGAGACCCACAAGACCTCAGCCCTCAGGCCCTGGGAAGCCCACACTGTTGCCCCTCACAGCCTTGCTTATACTCGGTTGCGATCGCTGGTTCCTATGCCAGAAGCTTCTTGAGGGGAAGAGCTCTGTCTTCCACCATGCCTTGTATCCTTACCATGCCAGTGCATAGGGGGTGTTCAATGGCTATTGATGAATGAATGACCTGATCATTAATTAAGATTAAACTCGCCATTTTCTATCTGGGAGAATTAGCCTCATAGCCATCAGCATTTTTCCTTTCATTTTCAATACCATAAGTAATACATGAAAATATTCTTCTTGTTAAAAAACATAAGAAGAAGGAAAGAAAAGAAACGTAGCAAATGAAGCTAAACTCTTCTTAACTACCATTTCCAGCCCCCAAATTCTCCCTTATATATTTTTTATTTTTCCTAGCCTCTGTGTGTGTGTATGTGTGTGTGCACATTTTCACATTTGTATTTCTGTACCCACATATCCTACAAAGAAAATGTATAGTATGATATAGAAATACCTATTCGCAGCTTGCTTTGCCAAATTTACAGCTTGTTATGGATTTGATACTGTGTTAGCATCCTTAGCTTTAATTCATTCTTTTTAGAGGCTGTCAAGATTTCAGGCTGTGGATGGAACAATGTATGTAGTCACTCCCCTATTGTCCATCAGAATTTACGTACAGAGTAATCCTGGAGTCTTTTTTTTTGTTTTAATTTTTTTTTTCAATGTTTTTTATCTATTTTTGGGACAGAGAGAGACAGAGCATGAATGGGGGAGGGGCAGAGAGAGAGGGAGACACAGAATCGGAAGCAGGCTCCATGCTCCGAGCCATCAGCCCAGAGCCTGACGCGGGGCTCGAACTCACGGACCGCGAGATCGTGACCTGGCTGAAGTCGGACGCTTAACCGACTGCGCCACCCAGGCGCCCCTATCCTGGAGTCTTTGATAGAGGGGAGGACTTTAGGGATCATATGATCTGATCTTCTCTAGAGACTGGAGTCCCTCCAGGAGGATCCCTGTGCAGATGTCTCCCATTCTTGCTTAGATACTTAAAGGAACAGAATATTCCATACCAGAGAAGGCAACCCTAACTACAACATTTATTCCCACATTAAACTAAAATCTTCCCTCTTTTAATTGCCACCCTCCACTGTTGATTCTTTCATCTGCAACCTCAACCACGAAGTGCACTTCCTCCTCCTCTCCCCTTGCCCTCCAGACTTGTGATGGGAACGGTCTCCCACAAATCATTCTTCTTAGTCCTTTGCCAATTTCTTTAGGATTTTATTCCTAGACCCCATAAACATCAGGCAGCCTTCTGAACGCACCCAGTTTGGAAAAATACTCTCTTAAAGTGTCACTCTTAGGAGAAAAGGCAGCATACTAGATTACAGCCTAACCAGCCCTGGGCTCTTTGGGATTATAATCTCCCTCAAATTAACCACTATGCTTCCATTAATGTCACCCATTATCCTCATAGCTTCTGTCCCCAAGGAAAGAGGGAGCAGGACAAGTAGATTTGGGTCAGACTGGGATGACATTGGGTGAGGAATCTTCTCCTAGAATGTAGGTCTGGGCAGGGGTATGGAGATAATAAGAGGATTCTGAATTCCCCCGGAAAATGCCAGTGAACACAGGGAACAGAATGACCATTTTACTTGGCATGTTCTTGGAGGAAACCAGTCCTCAGAAAGCTGGGGACCCAGCCCTGCCTGCTGATTCTTACTAGAGTAGAGGAGGAGCACCTGGCCCCCCAGGCCTGTGCAGGCAGGCCCAGAGCTGCTCCAGGCTGAAGAGTAGGAGCACTGGGGAGTAGCCCTTGGTGCCCAGTGTCCGTCCTTCTCTGTTCAGTCCTTCAGGACGCCTAGTCTACCCTCATTCACTTATTCTAAAGTCTGACCCTGTGATGGGAAGGTAGGTCCCCATGGTGGGATTAGTAGGAGGGATGAGTTTCACCTTCCTTTACAGAGGATCTGTGTCTTCAGGCAGAACAGGGCTCAAATCCAGCCCCACCCTCCATCAGTCAGCACCCTTTGGTTGTCAGTAACAGGAACAGACCCTGGTGGCTGAAGCAGAAGAGGAATTACTAGAGGGTAATGTGAGCGGAGGGAACTCAAAGACCCCACGGAAGCTTGAAGGCCCAGGTTTGATTCCCATCCTTGAGCCAATCCATTCAAGATTCAGTGATCTGTAAAGGTCATTTGGCCTGGCAACCTGGTTTATGGTTCTAATCTAAAGAGCAACGAGTATAAGGCATCCCCAATGCAACCATTCTAACTCTGTCTTAGATAAGATTATCCCAGCTTCAGTTTCCTTATCTATTAAAAAAAAAAAAAAAAAAAAGGATGAATGTGCCCATCCAATTTGGAAGGTTTTTTGTAGAAGTGCCTACATGGAGCACACCTAGCATGGAGCAGGTGATCAACATTCTTTAACTCCAGCATGCCCCAGGGGACTAGAGTCAGCACTTGTATCCTCTGCCCATAGACTCAGCACTACATTTACCAGCTCCTGACCTCTTTGTAACAGGTCCTCACTGCTTGCAGGCCTTCAGTAAAGAATCTCTTAAGTATTTAAATCGTGTCTTCAAGGATCGCTTCCAGAGATCGAGGGAAAATCCCACCCCAAGTGATTGCTCATGTGGCAGACAGCTTTGAGAACAGGGAGAGACTATCATAGGGGAAGAAATTCAATAACAGCATAATTTAATGAAAGCAATCTTTCTTTGACTGTCTGAAGCTTTATCTGTTTTCTTACACTTTGGGAAAGCACAGACACCACATATTTTTGAATTCTTTATACAACATAATAAAATTAGACTATTTATTATATGTGTGTTAATCAGAATGTATCAAATTTTTATCAAGCAGCCAAAATAGCTAACACTTATGGATTTTGCATTATGATGTAGATCTGGGGCAGAGGGATGAATATTTGAGTAACAACACTTAGTCCTTGCTACGGCAAAGATCTGGATCCCCTGGTAGAAATAGGAGGTGGGAAAAGTCCCTTTTCTGCCTTGCTCTTATATGTGGCTGGTGGTTTGATCAGAAAAAGCTCTCATTCTGCCTTCCTTCTTCTTCCTCTCCTCCTCCCCTGCCTTGTCCTTTTTCCTTATTCTTCTCTTTGCCCCTCCTGCACCATCCACCTTCTCCTCTTTTCCTCATTCCCTCTCTCCTTTTTTTAATTTCCCCCTACTTCTGCCATGTATGACCATAACAAATTATCCCTGGGTCACAAGACCCACCATTCATTCTTTGGAATAAAACAGTTTCCTTGGTAAAATGTAAGAAGTGCATAGAACGGGACAACTTGTTCTTAGACAGACACCCTTTAACTGTAACTGTTTATACATCCTTACATCTGTGGTAGTTCTCTCCATGCAAGAGGCATCAGAGGTTTGGGAAAAGAAACACTGGGTGGAGAGTTAGGAAGGGATGGGAATCCCTGCTTGGCTTTTAACTACCTGTTACTTTGGGAAACCGTAACTCATCCTTCGTTGAAATACTCAGTACAATGCCAGGCACATGGTGAACATTCAGTAACTTAACAGGGTCTATAGAGCCTAGTGATAACCATGCAAAAGGAACTTTTCCTCTCTGTGCCCCAGTTACCATATCTGAAAAATCAGGATAATTGTGCTGCTTTTCAAACTGCATCATTATAAGGATTAAATAAGTTAACTCACATAAAATGCCTAACACAGTGCCTGGCATAAAGTATGTACTCATTGTGTGTTTTCTAATATAAAGTAGGTCTGGGTTTGGTCAGGAAAATGGCAAACACTCTAGATATTTCCAGCACAAAGGGATTTCATAGAGAAGATTTGAGGGCGCAGATCTTTAGAGGAACTAAGGGGATGAAAAATCAGCCACCGCTAGTGTTCAGGAAGTCAGGAGTTGCAGAACCAATGGGGGTAACTTGCAAGAGGACGTCCAAATGCTCCTGGCATCACTCCGTCCCATCTGCCTTCTGCTGGAGAGCCTGCATGGCTGCCCACCACTGCTTAGGAGGGTAGGGACTCAGCACCTCGTTACCTTGCCTCTCTGCTGTTATTCTTACAAAGACAGAAAACCTGTCAACCGCTGGTTAAAATCCCAGGAAATCTAGTTCCCAGGGCTCTAGAACTGTGATACAGGAGAAAGCACAGAGGAGAGAAAATGGCACTAAGTTGCCCAAAACCCATTGGGCAGAGTAAGGAGCATACCCAGGGCTGCTGTGAAGATTATATGAGATTTAGAGTGTAAAAGCATTTTGTAAACTTCAGAGTTCCAGGCGGGTATTAGATTTTGATGATAACGGGAGGGAAGCAGGAGCAATATGCCCCAACAATGAATCCAAGACCGCATAAGAAAACCTAGGAAACCAAGTGACAGTGTACTGAAGTCACATGCCATGGATAATTTGACACATTTAAGAATTTACCGTATGCCAAGTTCTATCATAAAAGCTTTACATGCGCTCAGTCATTTAATCCTTACCAAAACCCATGCAAGAGGTACCATCATACACATTTTACAGATGAGAAATCCTGGTCTGGAGAAGTTAAGTAACTTGCCCAAGGTCACACTGCTTGTAAATGGTCAAGCCAGGATTTGAATCTCAACAGTTTGATTCCGGGACATGGTTTCTTACCTGGTGTGTTGTAGCGGGGAGGAATGCACAGGCTGAGGTTGGCTGATTTCACATTTCCTGGGCACTAGCTCTGACTGTAGCCAAGTGTCTGTTACATCCTCCACTATGATTATTTTTTTTAATTTTTTTCATGTCTTTTTATTTTTGAGAGACTGAGAGAGAGACAGAGCACAAGCATGGGAGGGGCAGAGAGATTGGGAGACACAGAATGGGAAGCAGGCTCCAGGCTATGAGCTGTCAGCACAGAGCCCGACACGGGGTTCGAACTCACGGACCGTGAGATCATGACCTGAGCCGAAGTCAGACGCTTAACTGACTGAGTCACCCAGGCGCCCCTCCGCTATGATTTTTACATCCTCAGAGTAGAGGTTACTTTTTAAAAGCCCAGGTCCTTATTTCTTGCTTCTAGAAGCAGTCTTTTGCCAAGGCTGGGGATGTGCTCTCCTATGAAGAGGAATTTGACAAAATGATTAAGCAACTTTGTCCCATCATGGCTGCTCATGGAGCAGAGTTATAACCCACCCCAAGAACTGCCCCAAGATCCTCATTCAACACAAAGTGGCACATCCTCTGTGGTTTTCTGAGATCCAGGAAAAACTGATTATCATTCAACGGTCAACATAAAAAATTTATTTTTTTAATTTTTTAATTATATTTTAAATGTTTATGTATTTATTTTGAGAGGGAGAGAGAGCGCGTGCACATGAGCCGGGAATGGGCAGAGAGACAGGGAGGGAGAGAGAATCCCAAGCAGGCTGTGTACTGTCGACACAGAGCCCAATGCAGGGCTCAATCTCATGGGCCATGAGATCATGACCTGAGGTGAAATCAAGAGCCAAAGCTTAACCAACTGAGCCACCCAACCACCCCCGCCAAAATTTAATTTTTTTTTAAATTTCAAGTTCATTAATTACTTTGTACGTGACATATATAGGAAATAAGAACATGCAAATAAAGTCCTTTCTCTTCAGTATAATTGATATTTTCTGCACCTTTTCAAGATATAGGAGAAATAGAAATGGTGTCCTGAGAGACAGTTGTGGCTCCAGGATTTGTAGAATGTGACCCATTTCTTCTAATAGCCTTCCTTCATCTTCGGTTTTCTCCATCAGCTGCTTCTAGAACAGAAATGGCCCTATTTACCTTAGAAAGCCAGAGCATTGTTTTTGGACTAGAAAATGAAACTAAGAAAAGTCAAGTACAGAGAAAGCTTAGAAATTACGGTTTGAGATTTTTAAAGTTCTCTACAGCAGAAAGGAAGCAAGAAACCAAACTATGTTCTGCTTCCGCTCAGAAGCACATTAGCTGTGGAATGAACGAGACCCTCCCTGAAACCTTCATCAGTGACTCGGCATACATAAACTGACCTGTTTTCTAGCTGCCCCAACAGGAGGATGACCAGGAATAGGAACGTGCACCTCATCCAAAAAGTCATCAAGGGGCTGGAACTCAGGAGGTAAAAGCAAAACTAGAATGTTGCTAAGAAAATGTAATAGTTATCCCTTTTTTTCATGTTTATTTTTGAGGGAGAGACCGTGTGAGCAGGGGAGGGACAGAGAGAGAGGGGGAGACACCGAATCTGAAGTGGGCTCCAGGCTCCGAGCTGTCAGTACAGAACCTGACTCAGGGCTCAAGCTCATGAACCCCAAGATCATGACCTGAGCCGAAGTCAGATGCTTAACTGACTGAGCCACCCAGATGCCCCAACAGTTATCATTTTTAAAGACGCGCAAAATTTCCCTAGCTGTTGTCAGAAAAAGATGGCTACCCCTATTAACTGAGAGATTCCAACATTTGGGAATAAGACTGTCTGGAGTCCCTGCATATGCTCTTGTTTTGCCTGTATTAACCTCCATGCCATTTAAGCAAAGATGCAACCTCACACAACCCCTTAGTGGCAAAGTTGTAAGGGATTTGGGGTGGTGCTTTCACAGCAGCCCGGTACTCAAGTCTTTGCTCCCTTACTTTATGCTTACTTCTTGGTTTGGAAAGACCCACCCCAGGGCCAAGCAGAAAGTAAAAGTGAGTGTGGAAGACACAGGGGTACTGGGATTGTGCTGAGCTGCAGGGGGGGCTGCTCTCACTGAAAGCAGGACCCAGCCAATTGCTGCCTTGTTTGATTGTCGGTGCATGTTGCTAGGTATTCTGAGTTTTGAGAAGAAACTGAATTGGAAAGGAAAAAAAAAACTCCTGAATTCTAAAGATCAACAACTAGCTGTTTTTGAAACACTGAGTAGGTCGACCTCGCTGGTGTTGGGACCAAATTCAGCCCAGAGGAACCTTCTCCCCAGAGACCTTTCAAGGCAGGTGGCTGCTTTATAAAATAACTAAAGCCCCATGGAATGTGGAGCAAAGCTAATGTTTGGGGTGGGATCTGTTGAGGGAAATGATAATTTGAGTTGGCTTCTAATAACAGATTATGTGGAGTCCCTGCGGGGACAAGGACATCCAAAGAGCCTTCACAAACATGGCCATGTGCAGCAGGACTGAATGGTGCAACCATTCAAACCATCACAGTGAACCACATGAGCAGCGGTGGTAAAGTAGGAATTTATTTTACCACCACCAGTATGTCAACTCCAACCATGTTCTGCCCCATGTGTAAATTGCAGGGATTATGGACATTCCAGAGCCTGGATACATTCATGTCTGAAGAGTAGGGTGTCCAGCCTTTCCTAAAAAATAGGAACAGGAATAGGAGAAGAGGGGGCTTGCATGCAGCGCTGAGGACTTCAGAGTTTCTCATCTCATCAGAGACCTTTTCTGGCCTGTGTTCCCAGAGAGCATGCAGGGGACATCTGGGCTCACACATTAGTTGCGTGTGAGTGAGTTTTAATTAAAGCCCAGGGCTTTAAAAACTCCGTATTTCCCTCAGGTAACCTTTAAAACCACAATTCCTTAATTCAGAGAATTCAAATCTCCTTAAGAAAACAAGGTAGCTTTTTATCTAGGAGTAATGTTGCTTCCAGACTCCTTTTCTTGATGTGTTTTTTTAATGCTTTATGGATGCTGCTCCCTCCTTGTTCAGAGCAAACCCTATCTTGGTATCCTAGAGGCTGGTACATGCAGTTGGAGGGACACCTGTGGTCCCAGGATGGAGAGGTGGTACCCAGCCCTTCAAGACTGTCCAGCAGATTCAGCTCTGGTGTCAGAGGCAGCTGGATCTCCTGCACAAACACTTGGTAAAGAGAAACTTCTAGAAGGCACCTCTTGGAAGCCTGGCTTCCTCCAAGCTTCCTGGCTGACCATGGCACCTCCCTGGGAATGTGCTATGTCAGGTCGTGCGTTACAGAAGTGTCTCCAAAAGGCGCTGTTGTCATTATCATATCTATATTCACCTACGGCTTTCTCTTTGCTTCATACTTTGGCCATAGTTGGTCACTCCACCTTCAGGGCCATGGGGCACTATTTTTGTCCTCACTCTATAGATTGGGGAATAGAGGATGAGAGGGCTTATGTTATGTTCTCAGCATCTGTAAATGGCTTCAGGCCCAGGCAGTTGGCTCTGGATGCTGTGCTCTGACCTACTGTGCTGTTCTGCCCCTCACGGTTCCCTGCAGCCAGGAAAACAACATCCAGATGAGAACAATCAATGCATCAGCTCAACTTTAAGGTGCAGACCGGGCTGTGTCACCTGCCGCTGAACTCCTCAAAGGCCTACAGGCGAGTCTGACCACAGCACCCCCCAGCAGAGGTTGCCCCTTCCAGGTGCCATCCCATATGTTCATGATACTATACACATCAGTGTTATGATGTGTTTAGTCACTAGCCTGCAACACTGGCCGGGGAGAGAGTGCAAGTATCCTGGGAGAATAGAATTGTGGACCACTATGTGGGATTTGGCTCCTTGTCTCCCCACCTGAGTCCCATGGTTAGCTTATGGACAGTTTCCATTTTTAGCCTGAAATTGGCCTAGATGTCTTTAACTTTGGAACCAGGCCTCCTTGCCTGGGCAGCATAGCAAGTACTCCGTCCATGTCCATTATTATTAACTCTCTAAGTCATGGAGAAGATTCGGGGTATATTCAGAGGCAGATTTGCCAAGAGCCGTTTCCATTCAGTTTAACAGCAATGTCTTCAGTGCCCAGTACTGAGCATGCCTGAGCAGAACTGGAGCCTTCTTCCATAATGCTTTCTAATGGAAAATCCAAAAGCAAGGCCCAAGAACTCAGAGAAAGAACACAATACCCAATACCATTTGTGCTGATTGATGATAGAGACAGGGCAGTTTCCATCCAGAGAAGGAAGAAAAGTGAAATTGACAGATGCCTCTGCGTGTCCAGGACTGTGTGCTCAGGACTGTCACCTACGCTGTGGCCTTAGATCCTCACAACTAGCTGGTGAGCTTAATAGTATTATCTGGGGCCAGAGAGGACAGAAAGTGATCTGAGGCACTGGCTCTGTGGGACCATGGGTTTGTGACTACGAGGAGACAAGGTTGAGAGCGGGGGTGGGGGAAGTGGAGAGCAGAAGACAGGTGAGGAGTTAGCCAGGCTCTGGACACACATTACCTTACTGGGTCTGACTTCAAAATGAACAACCACCCAGTCAAAGCAGAAATCATGGACCAAGCCTTGTTCTTCTCTGTACCTCTATAATGGCTGAAAAAAATGTTTTATATTATTGAAAGAATGAATTAATAGTATCATTTGAGGGCTCTTACGGAGCAGAAACATGATGGATACGCAGAAGAATAATAAATTTAAACCCATGATTGCTGTCCTCAAGTCTTTCCCTCTGACTTTAATTCTCAATTATCTCTCCACATGTCTGCAGCTAAGAACTGAACATCTCATTAGAATATGGGACAAATGCTGAAGACACAGAATTCTAGGAGGCAGGAAAACAGGCTAGATCGGGAGCCCCTGAGGGTCTCATTCTAACTCCAGCAAACCCTGGGGCTTCCAGGGACACCTACACCCTTCAGGTGGTTGGGGATGAACAGCACAGAAGGTTGTTTGGTACCTGCTGTGAGACCCAGGTATTTATGGTCTACAAGGCTCACAGGGCAGCCATGACTGGCACATGGCCCCAAAACTAGAATTTATTTGTGCCCCAGAGTTGATCAACACCAAGTGGCTGTCTCACACAGTACCTAAGTACACTGAGGCTGGTGTTAAAACCAGAAGGCCAGCAAGACATAAAAGCAAGAATATAACCAGACCACCACATGTCCAAGACCAGAGTTAGGAGGAAACGTCAGACAACTCACATTTTAATGTTTTTATTCACTTTGAAATTCCATCGTGTCCATCTTTATTCCAAGAGCAGGCCATCCACAGGCCCTGGGCAGGATGTGTTGGAGGGGCACAGTCTCTCCCCTGATTATTTCTCAAGTGGGCAGGGCTCTGTCTTCTGGTTGGCTCTTCGTTTTCATAAGAAAAGACTTCAGCCAAATAAGCGTGTCTAGCTCAGGAAGCACTTTATTAGTAAAGTATCTCTTGTGCCTCTAGGCTCTCACCGGTGTGTATTGCCTTCAGTAGCGTGGGGCCCAGAGTGGAAGGGCACCTTTTTGTATCTCATGTCGAAAGCTTGGATTTTCAGTAGATCTGAACCATAGCCTAGGCCACCACATTAATTGCTTTAACTTCTTACTTCTCATTTTCCTGATGTATAACATGGAAAAATAGCATCAAGTCCAGAAGTTTGGAGTAAGTGGCATGGCATATGAAAGTGGCTGGTGCAGGGCTGAGCCCCAAAACGGGGCCATTCATGGGTTCATTTTAATCACAAGGACAGCCTTCAGTGTCCCCTTGGGCTTCCCCTCCTTCTACTTCCTTCTCAGCAGTTAGAATTCAGACAATGTCTGCAAAGACAGGATTGTGCTCAGAAAGAGTTGACAAATCTTTGAGTGGGCACCAAGCACCAATATTCACAGAGAGGCCCAGTACAGAGGCCCAAATTCCTGCCTCTATTTACCACAAATTCTGACCTACGCAAGGCAAGGGGACTAATAAGTGGTCCTGAACAGGGCAGACCTTGGTCCATCCAGTCTCCTACTGCAAAAATTCCCACATCTTGGTGGCATCTTCATGCAGTTTGGGGGAAGCAGATGTTGACAGATAAGTTGATATTTCCATTCTTGCTAACTTTAGAGCTGGAACCTAGCTTAATTCTTTTATAGACTGAGGATAAATGCTCTTTTGTAGAGCATGAAGAATCTCATGGGGAGAATTTAAGAGCTAGAACTCTAAGGGTTGGGTGAGAGGTTCAGACTCCAGTGGCCCCAGGCCTGAGGGAAGGAGGAATCCAGTCTGCCGATCTGGTAAAGTACAGAGCACAGTGCCTGGCCCACATTCCAAATACTCCTCACTGTTAGCTTTATATCATTGTGACTCTGCGGACTCCTGGCCATGCAGGGCCTGGTAAGGGTCCTGGCACAAAGTAGGACCACAGTAAATGTTTACTGTGAGTGAGTGAGTGGACAGATTTGAATCCCACCCAGCCCTCACTCAGCTGCCTGTAAGTCTGTGATTTCAGAGCCTCGAGAGAGAAGGTCCTTCTTGACCCTTTTTTCACTATGCTTCCCAAGTTGGCCCATGACTATATCAGGCTGCTCACTTCACTTAAAGGAAGAGATCTGTCCAGGAGACCAGCTGTAAAGCAGGAGCCATCACTAGTCCAGGCTAGGTGCAGGACCGGGCACTGTGCACACAGCGTCAGGGACCAGCAAGAAAACCCAGCCAGGCACTGGGCATCAGGCACCTAGCACCTGGCACCAGGCAGGTACTCACAGCTGGAGGCCCTGACCCCTGTAGACCACTGACCATTCCCAGGCTCAGCCTAGAGGCTCCCTGAAGTTTCCTGCACAAGGTCTAGGCAGGAGCCAAGAATCTGCTGCTGAAACAGACCTCCACAGTGAGTCAGGAAAAAGACTGAGGGCTCTGAGTATGGATGGCACCTGATCCAGTGTAGACACAGCAACCTATTGCAGGAGTACCTGTCAGACAGGTCAAAACTCTCTTATCCAAGATTTTAAAAAGCTCTGAATCCTGAAAGCCTTTTCATAAATTTGATGTCAAAACTCACTGGGTGAGAACATTTGACTGAAGTAACAGAAAAGTATTTATAGTATTTATTTATCTCACTTAATGTGAATGTTTCTATATTTAACTACATAAATATTAGCGTGTTTGATTGTGAGACATTGCCCTCAATCCTGCAGGGAGTGGAACATAATATAAATTGTGTGAGCCACATTAGCTTCCTAAATGCCAAAGCGCACCCCCCCCCACACACACACACACAAACCCCAAACAAAACAAAACAAAACAAAACCCCTGAATTCTGCAACCCAATTGGCCTCAAATAGTTTGATTAAGAAAATATACACCTGGAATAGTAAGATTGGCAGCTAGCACTCATACTGGGTCTTACATCTAAATGCCTCACTCTATTCTCTCTTTTAATCCTTGCCAAAATCTTAAAAGGTGGATGCTATCATTTTTATCCCTGTTATAGAGAAGGGAAAACTGAGGCTGAAAGACATAAAATAACTTGCTCAAAGCAGACACAGTAAGCAATAGAGTTAAGAATCAAACCCAGGCAATCTGCTTGAATGTCAGCCTTCTTAACCGCTGTTCTATGCTGAATTGGAGTAATGTTAACTAAGAAATGTCTTACTCACCCAGCGACCTTGTCTGCCTGGGCTAGAGACGATGTTTTACCCGGAGCTGGCAACAAGCCTCCGTCTTTGTCAAACATAAGATGCATGGAAAAATCAACAGGACAATGCATTAATTAGCAATTAGAGTGTACTTACAACACAATCCCTAATCTTAATGATAATTTATTTCATTTATGCTGCTGAGGCAGCTGAACAATTCCTTATCCATTAAAAAAAAAGGGCAGAAGAAGAAGAAGAAAGAAAATTTTTAAAAGTGGAGACTGCTTTTCCCTAAGACAGGGCCATGCCTAAGTCATGTTTGAGAGGCACTCCGCAAAGCCCCCAGCCCCCAGTACCTGGACCAGTCCCTAATGGGACCTGGATCTTGTGGCTGGCCTTTGGGCAAAGCTGTAGGAGACCCTTGAATACTAGGGTGATAAACCGGCCCTTTCTGAGGGATGCACTTCCTGTTTGCAAAGAGGGATCTTGAGAACGCCTTTTTTTGCACCTGGCTTTCCGCCATATCAGCATCCACTTTCCTAGGCGGGTTTGTTTCCTATCTGCCACAGTGCTGGGTAGAAATGTCTAGTAGACACATTACCAACATCAAGAGGTCGAGATGCTCTCTCTTGGGCCTTGGTCTGCTGTGCTGAAATTAATGCTCCTAACTTCCCATTGGGAAGCCTTAGTGATTACTCGATCCCTGGCAAGAACTTCAGCCCCTGCCCCAAACCCTGTTCCTGTGGCTGTTTTATTCTACATGCTTCGGTGTTCAGTGTTGACTCTTGTTTCAAGGAGACCTGCACACAACTTAATGAAGACCAGATCAAGTTTTGCAGGTAAATCTGGTCCTTGGTAATACTACAGTTCCCACAGGCATGTATGGCATGCTCTGCAGCCAGGAAGGTTTTGGGAATGTGTGCTGTCCCCCACACCCTGGAAGGCCACCTCTGAGGATGAGTTCACTTGGAGGAATGGGATGTTTTGGTGGGACCCTCAGGGCTAGTTCCCTTCCGATGAGTGATGCCTGGATGGGTTTTGGATTCATTTATCTACTTACCTGGTCCTTCCTAGAAGCAATGCAGAGAAACAATTACTCGTGTGGGTTGTAGAGTTATATAATCTGGATTCAAGCCGCAGCCTGACCCCCTCTTATCTCTGTGACCATGGGCAAATTATGGAACCGTCTTAACCCTCAGTTTTCTCACCTGTAGAAGGGAATAACAATGAGAACTGGTTCTCAGTATTGTTTTGAGAGTTAAATGGGATAATGGCTGAAAAAAGCTCAGCACAATTCCTAGAACTCAAGAAATAATAGCTATTATTTTTAGTCATGTAACCAGCATTCATTGGGCACTTACTGTGAGCCAGGCACTGTCCTAGACAGTAGAGATACAGCAGGGAACACAACGGAAAGTTCTCTAGCACAGAACTTACCTTTCTGTGTTCATTGCGGTCCTATTCATGCAAGCCTCACAGACAGGAACCCAGTGCGGCAGCCTTCCTCCAAGTGTGACCCAGAACACTTTTGTCTGGGTCCCTGGTCAGATAACTTTTTAAAAAAAAAATCTGATTATAATCTTACAATCAGTAATTATAACTCTCCAGTCTTATAATAATCTGTAGATGCCCCATGCACAGCCTCAGATCAATAGGTCTGGGCCATCCTACAGTAAAGAGGCCTGCTTAACTTTGATTAAACCTGCGTTCCTCGAATTTACATGACCACAAGAAATCGTTGCTAATTCCTGTTAGACTGACGGCCACGGGTCTATGCTCAGAGGAGCACATGAAGGCAGTGCTCAGCTAGAGATGACTGAACAGGCAAGTACAAGATAGAGTGAGGAGTACCTGGGTCTGTACTTCACCGAGCTGCGAAACAAAGCCTTCCCTGCTCTCAGGGGCAGGAGGCTCTCTCCAGTAGCCAGCGCTGGCCTGATGTCAGGGTCTGTCCCAGGTGCATCTGCCTGTGTGTGAATTCAGTATCAACAACTAGAGGAGCATCAGCCTGACCATCCTGGTCCACAGACGCCCAGCTCTGGGGCACAGGCTCACATTTCCCACTGCAGACCTCTCTACTGCAGCCCCTGCACAGGACTCCTTCCCTTGTGGGCCGCTACATTCCTTCCCCACTGGGAGTTACTTGTGGAGAGGCGGGAAGGGCAGGGCTTGAGCCCTAAGTGCTAAACTTTCCCTCCTCTGCAGAGAGGTCCATAAATCTGTAACCAACGTTTGCCCCCTTTGGAATAAACTCCTAATTGATTTCTAAAGATTGCTGTTTGCAAATTAAATTACACTTCCCTTATCCATTATATAAAGAAGCATAAAGCAGTCACCTCTCCTGGGCACACACCCCCTCCTCAGACTCCTGGGGTGTGATTACATTACTTCAATTGCAGGGCTTCCATTCAACTCAAGCTACATGAATTGTTTCTCTTGCTTGTTTAATTGCCCATGTCTTATTACAGAGACAATTTATTGTTTTAGTGCAGCATAAAGTTCAAATATTTTATGCAAGATGAATACGGCCACTGACATTTTTATTCTCTTCTCAAGTTCACACATACAAAATCCACATTGGAAACTTTTCAAAATGTTTGTGGCTAATACTGCAAAATGTCAAAACCTCCATAAGTTGTTTTGTTTTGTTGTTTTTTTTTTTCAAAGAAAAGACTCTAAAGAGTATATTTCCTTTTCTAACATTGCTGGGGATTTTATGGGGTGATACTTACTGGCACAAGCTCATGAAGAACGTCCCCTAGGTGTGAAAATGCCTTTGAAAACACATTGGGAATGAACTGTTGATACACACAACAACTGGAATCACTAGAAAATGGTACTGAATGAAAAAAGCCAATCCCCAAAGGCTACAACCGGCATAACTCCATTCAGATAACATTTTTTGAAAGACAAAATTATTGAAATGGAGAATAGCTTAGTGGTTGCCACAGGTTTCGGAGGGGGAGGAAAGTGAGGATAGTAGGTGTGGCTCTAAAAGGGTAAAGGGAGGGATCCTTGTGGTGATGGAATCTGTATCTTGGCTGCATCCACGTTGATATCGTGGTTGTGATATTGTGCTATAGCTTTGCAAGATGTTGCTACTGGGAAAAGACGAGTAAAGGGTACACAGGATGATTTCTTATAACTGCGTGAGGATCTATAATTATCTCAAAATAAAAGTGTAATCTAAAAAGCACATTGAAAAACACAGAGACGTGACTAGATACATGTATAGCTATGCAACACAACTTGATCCATTGTGCAATTGGGCATTGTACAAATTAGTATGGATATTCATTGTACAATTCTTTCCACTCTTCTCCATCTTCCACAATTTTCACAGTAAGCTATTGGAAAAAATATACTGGAAATGTGAGCAATAGCCCTGACAGGACACTTGTTATATTCTGGTTTTTTTTCTTGTGTTTGTTTGTTTTTTTGATAGCGGCTATCCAAACGTGTAAAGTATAGCTCATGGTGGTTTTCATGTCCTTGATGATTAGTGATGTTGAGAAAATTTTCATACACTTGTTAGTCATTTGTCTTCTTTGAAGAAATGTCTATTCAAATCTTTTTGCCTATTGTCAAGTCAGGTGTTTAGTTTTTTGTTATTGACTTGTAAGAGTTCCTTGTGGTTTTTGGATATTTACCCCTTCCCTGCTATAAGTTTGCAAATAATTTCTCCCATTCTAGACGTTACCTTTTCACTCTGCTGATTGCTTCCTTTGCTACACAGAAGCTTTTTAGTTTAAGATAGTCACACGTGTCTAAGTTTGCTTTTATTTCCTCTGCCTTTGGCGTCATACTCAAGAAAGTATTGCCAAAACCAAACTTATGAAGCAATTGCCCTACATTTTCTTCTAGGGTTTTGTAGTTTCTTACATTTCTGTTCTTACATTTAAGTATTTAATCCCTTTTTAGTTTCTTTTTGTTTATGGTATAAGTGTCCAATTTTATTCTTTGCAGATGGATATCCTGTTTTCCCCAGCATCACTTATTGAAGAGACTGTCTTTTCCCTATTCTCTTCTATCTAGGTATCTATCTGTTCTTTTCTCTATCTCTGTTCTCTCTAAGTATCTAATCTGATTTATGCCAGTACAATCCAGTGTTGATTACTGTAGCTTTATAATATGCTTTGAAATCAGGAAGCTTTGTTCTTTCTCAGGATTATTTTGGCTATTCAGGATCTTTTATGGTTCCACATGAATTTTGGGATTGTGTTTCTATTTCTGCAAAAAGTAACGTTAAAATTCTAAGGAGGCTGCGTTGAATGTACAGAATGATTTGGATAGTGTGGACGTTTTAATATTAAATCTTCCAGTCCATGAAAATAGGATGTCCATTTGTTTTTGTCTCCAATTTCTCTCATCCGTGTCTTGTAGTTTTCAGTGTACAAGTCTTTCACCTAATCAGCTGATCCCTAAGGATTTTATTCTTTTTGGTGTTACCGTAAATGGTATCACTCATTAATATCCTTTTAACATAGTTCAGTGTTAGTGTATAGAAATGCGATTGATTTTTGCATATTGAATTTGTGTTCTCCGACTTTACCAAATTCGTTTGTTAATTCTAACTTTTCAGGGAGAATCTTTAGGGTTTTCTACATATAAGACCATGTTATCTGTAAATGGGGACAATTATACTTCTTCCTTTCTGATTTGAATGCCTTTTATTTCTTTTTCTTGCCTAACTGTCCTGGCTAGGACTTCCAGTACTATGTTAAATAGAAGTGAGAGTGAGCTTCCTTGCCTTGTTCCAGATCGTAGAGGAGAAGCTTTCAGTTTTTCACCTTTGATAATGATGTTTGTTGTGGACTTATATGGCTTATATTATATTGAGGTAATTTCCTTCTATTCCCAGATAGTTGAGCATTTCTTCATGAAAAGGTGTTGAATTTTTTCAAATGCTTTTCCTGTTTCTATGGAGAGGATCGTGTGATTTTTATCCTTCATTCTTTCAAAGTGGTGTATCACATTGGTTGATTTGCATGTGTTGAAACATCCTTGTACCTCAGAGATAAATCCTACTTGGTCATGGTATATGATCCTTTCAAACTGTTGTTGAATTCAACTTGCTAACATATTGTTGAAAATTATTGCATCGATATTTGTCAGACATATTGGCCTGTAGCTTTTTCTATTTTATTTATTTATTTATTTATTTATTTATTCATTTATTTATTTATTTATTTATTTAGTAGTGTCATTGTTTGCTTTAGTATCAGGTTAATGCTGGCCTCATAAAATGAGTTTGGAAGTATTCCCTCCTTTTCAGTTTTTTTGAAAGTTTGAGAAGGATTGCTATAAATTCTACTTTAAATGTTTGGTAGAATTCTCCAGTGAAGCCATCTGGTCCTGGGCTTTTCTTTGTTGAGAAGTTTTTGATTACTGGTTCAATCTCCTTACTAGTCATAGATCTGTTCATATTTTCTATTTCTTCATGATTCAGTCTTGGTAGGTTGTATGTTTCTAATAATTTATCCATTTCCTCTAGGTTAACCACTTTGTTTGGCATATAATTGTTCACAGAAGACTCATCATTCCTATTTCTTTTCTAAAGAAAATATTTATTTATTTTGAGAGAGAGATTGAGAGAGAGAAAAAAAAAAGCATGAGCAGGGGGGAAAGAGAGAGAGAGAGAGAGAGAGAGAGAGAGAGAGAGAGAGAGAGAGAGGGAGAGAGAGGGAGAGAGAGGGAGAATCCCAAGAGACTACACACTCAGTGCAGAGCCCAATGCAAGCCTCAATCTCACGACCGTGAGATCATGACCGGAGCCAAAATCAAGAGTCGGATGCTTAACCAACTGCACCACCCAGGTACCCCCTTTTTTTTTTATTTCTGTGGCATCAGTTGAAATGCCTCTTCTTTCATTTCTAATTTTGTTTGAATTTTTCTCCTTTTTTCTTAGGTAGTCTAGCTAAAGGTTTGTCAATTTTGCTGATCTGTTCAAAAAACCAACTCTTAATTTCATTGATTTTTTTTCTATTCCTTTTCTATTCTCTATTTCATTTATTTCTACTCTAATTTCTATTATTTATTTCCTTCTCCTAATTTTAGGCTTAGTTTATTCTTTTTGTAGTTCATTGAGGCTTAAATTTATGTTGTTTGAGATAATGTAGATGTTTACCACTACAAACTTCACTGTTAGTATTGCTTTTACTGCACCCTATAATTTTTCATGTGTTATGTTTTTATTTTCATTTGTATCAGGACATTTTCTAATTTCCCTTTTGATTTCTCCACTGACTCATTGGTTGTTCAAGAGTATGTTATTTAATTTCCATATACTTGTGTAGTTTGCAATCTTCTGCCATTGATTTCTAGTTTATTTTATTGTGGTCAGAAAAGAAACTTGGTATGATTTCAATTTTCTTAAAGTTAAGACTTTTTTTGTGATCTAACACATAATCTATCCTGAGAATGTTCTGTGTGCACTTGAAGAATATGTATTCTGCTGCTGTTAGGTGGTCTGTCTGTTGGGTCTGTTTAGTCTATAATGTTATTCAAGTCCACTGTTTCTTTATTGATCTTCTATCTGGATGTTCTATCCATTATTGAAAGTGGGGTGTTGAAATCTCCCACTATTATTTTTTCCTACTGTTATTATGTTGCTATTTCTTCCTTCAATTCGGTCAATGTTTGCATAATATATTTGTATAGTGTGATATTAGGTTCATATATACTTACCATTATACCTTCCTGATGAATTTCCCCTTTTATTGTTACATAATGTCTTCTTTATCTTTTGTGACAGTTTTGACTTAAAGTCTATTTTGCCTGACATAAGTATGGCCATCTCTGCTGTCTTTTGGTTGACATTTACATGGAATATATTTTTCCATCCTTTCATTTTCAGCCTGTATTAGTTCTTACTTATAAAGGGAAACTCTAAGATAGCATATAGTTGGATCTTGTTTTCTTTATTTTTTATTTTAGAGGGAGAGATGGCGGGGGGGGGGGGCAGAGGGAGAGAGAGAATCTCAAGCAAGCTCCACTCTCCGTGTGGAGCCCAACACAAGGCTTGATCCAATGACCCTGGGATCATGACCTGAGCCAAAACAAAGAGTCAGACACTCAACTGATTGAGCCACCTAGGTACCCACCCCCTTTAAAAATCTGTTCAGTCATTCCATGTATTTTGATTAGGGAGTTTATTATTTATTTTGAGTAGGCTTTATGCCCAGTGCAGAACCCAATGTGGTACTTGAACTCACAACCCTGAAATCAAGACCTGAGCTGAAATCAAGAGTTGAATGCTTTATTGACTGAGTCACCCTGATATGCCATCTTTTGATTAGGGAGTTTAAATTTTTTACATTTAAAGTAATTACTGATAGAGGGCCACCTGGGTGCCTCAGTCAGTTAAGCGTCCGACTTTGGCTCAGGTCATGATCTTGTAGTCTGTGAGTTTGAGCCCCACATCGGGCTCTGTGCTAACAGCTCAGAGCCTGGAGCCTGCCTCAGATTCTTTGTCTCCCTCTCTCTCTGCCCCTTCCCCACTCACACTCTGTCTCTCTCTCTCTCTCTCTTCCTCAAAAATAAACATTAAAAAATTTTTTAAAGTAATTACTGATAGAAAAGGACTTACTATTGACATTTTGTTCACTATTGACATTTTGTTCATTGTTTTCTGCCTGTCTTATAGAAGGTTTGTTCCTCTTTTTCTCTTTTGCTATCTTTTTTGTGTTTTATTAATTTTTTTTGTAGGGGCATGGTTTGATTGCTGTCTCCTTTTTTTGTATTGTCTATAGGCATTTTCTTTGTGGTTACCATGGGGCATACATAAAACATCTTATAATTATAACAGCTGGGTTTGCATTCACTTTGGATGCAGTGTCCTTTTAACTGGTTTCTGGTGTTCTCACAAAGGAATTGGTTTGCGCGTTGTTGTTGGATCAGTATCTTTATGAGAGAAGGAGGGTCTGGGGATTTCCAGTCCACCAACTTGCTCCCTAGCATCCTGAGTTATCTGTCTTTGACAAAGCAAAAACTGTATTTATGCTCCTCAGGTGGTTATTCAGAAGAGCCAGAAATTATTCAGAGAGGTAAGAAAGTAGGTATCTAAGTAAGTGAAGGGGGAAGTGGGGAAGCCACCATGCTTACTCTGGTAGCCTTCCAATACTATTCCCATCCTCTTCTTCACACATTCCCCCAGGGCTTCTGGGGATTCAGCTCTCCAGGCTTCTCTTTATAAAGATGTTCTCTTACAAAGGCAAATCAAGATCTTGCTCTGTGCAATGTAAATTTCTAATAATAAATTCCTTTCTACCCTGTGGGGACATAGACAGTCTTCAGCTGGCTAGTTCTCTCACAGTGCTCTTGTGATTGTCACGCTGAACAGGATGTGAGGTGGGAGCTCAAACTGGTTTTTTTTTGAGATAAAATTATTATAGAATCTATCACACTATATTAAAATTATTGCTTTCTGATCTGTCTTCTCTAATAGTCTGTGAGCATTTTGAAGGATGTGCCTGATTCATCTCCTTGCCCGCAGGGTAGGGCTTGGTAAAGTAAATGCTTAGCCAGTGTTTCCTGCATGTCTAGGATGGATGGATGGATGGATGGATGGATGGATGGATAGATGGATGGAGCGAGCACTGATGGAATATCAGGCCACAGTGAGCAGGGGCAGGAGGTAGTTCGGGCATTGATTTTTGATGTATGTAACAGTATATCCTAACAGCAGTGACATGAGATGAATATATTTGTTGGAAAGGTTCCACATGGCAATATAGTGTGGTCAAACAGGCAGCTAGCCTAAGTGCAAAGGGATATGTCAAAACCATGGGTATTTTAGACCTACCTGTAATATCCTCAATGAGTAGACATAGTCCAGTCCCTGAAGCATGCCTCAAATAGTAAATACAGCCATTTTAGAAACCACCTTTGAATGTCCTGTAAACCCTACATATGATACCAAACTGATATTTGTAGAGGGAATCCTTCCCAAATCACCCTCAGAATATTATAGTCTCCCTAGAGACAAAGAACCTTATGTAGGATCTCAGGAGACTTTATTAGCAGGTCAGCTTGGCAATTCCTGAAGGCAACAAGATAGCTCAAACTTGGGTTTTAAACAGAGAAATAATTCTCTCATTTATTTTATAAGTCAAGTATTTCTCCATAGTAAAATATTTAATGTAGATTCTCCCCTAATTCAGGCCTTTCTCATCCCCATGACAATCAAAGCCCATGGTGAGCATTGGGAAAGGAGATATTATCAAGAGATAAAGGGGACCAGTAGGATCTTGACTTTTTTAAGGGAGCTCCCACTATGTCAGGATGTCACCCAAGAGTCCTTCATACCTGAAGTAGATATACTGTCTCCCCTTCCTGGCTCCAGAGTTGTTAATATCCTTCCCATCATCCAGCACTGGATGAACTCCACAATTTCATAAATAGTAACCCTCTAAGTTTTAAATATCTAAGTGTATCCCCATCACACACAAAAAAAGAGATTGAAATAAGGTTTTATGATTTAAAAAAAAATGCAGACTGTCTCAGGAGCAGGGAATTAATCATCACAAAAATACCTTCCACAGTAAAACACAAGGGGAGGAGACAAATTCAGGTCAGGCAAGTCTGAAATACCCAGCACTATGCCCTTAAACTAGTTTTCCCATTATAGCTCATCTCAGGTCTAGAGCAGTACTCCACACAGAGGTGTTCAATAAGAACCTGCGTTTCTCTTACCTGGTCCCCAATTCAAGTGTCCTGCACATTCCATCCCTCAACTCTTGTCCCTTGGTTGTCTTTTCTAGATAATATTGAAGAGGTACTGAACTGTAAGATCCATTTAGGTCGGGACTGTAATGTTTCAGTGCATTTTTGAATTGCAACATGGAGCATAATGCCAGGTACGTGATAGTCACCTTATTAGCCTCTGCTGAATTAAAGGCTTAAAGGTTTCAGATTTGAGTTGTATGATGAGGTGGTGAGGAGCACAGGCTTCCTATATTTAAAACCCAGCTCTGTCATTTTCAAGCCATGTAATCTAGGGTGAGTTTTGTTTTTTTTTTAAACAGAGGATAATAATGGTACTGGAGTATTGGTACTGGGTATCACCGGGTTGTCGTGAGAGTTAAATAAGTAAATATTTTCAAAATGTTTATAACGGTGTGTACAGTACCTACTAAATAAATGTTATTCATTTTCTTATTGAAATCTCTGATGTGGCTGATGGAATAGAAGTGCATAGGCTTCAAAAACAAAACAAAACAAGACAAAACACCTCACGGATGTATGTTTCAATGCCACCTCCAAAATCTACTGGCACTGCAAACCTAGTCAAGTTGCTTTTCCCACTGATTCCCAGCTCTCTCTCTCTTTTTTCCCCGTTCTTTTCCATTTTTTTTGTTTTTTTGTTTTGTTTTCTTGTTTGCTTATTTGTTTGTTTTAGTATAATTTATTGTCAAGTTAGCTAACATGCAGTGTATACAGTGTCCCCTTGGTTTCAGGAGTAGATTCCCATGATTTGTCACTTACACATAACACCCAGTGCTCATCCCAACAAGTGCCCTCCTCGATGCCCATCACCCATTTCCCCCCCCCCCCCATCAACCCTCAGTTGGTTCTCTGTATTTAAGAGTCTCTTATGGTTTGCTTCCTTCTCTTATTTGTAAAATAAGAATAATCAGATCCAGACATACAGCTGTTGGAAGCGTTATAGGAGATAGTCCATGTGCCATCCCTGACAATGACTGTTATGTCACTCTTTCTTGGTCCTCCTCCTCTCCTCCTGGGTGTCCTTTCCTTTCCTCATGGTTTCCCTACTCTGTCCAACTCTCCCCAGGAATTCCTCCTAGGTCTTCTGTTCTTCTTACTGTATGCACTCTTTCTGTGTGCTCTCATCGCTACCATGGCTTCTATCACAGTCCCAGTGTTCTAAACTCCTGCCTCTTGCCCTGATCTCTCCCCTAAGTCCCAGTTCCAGTATCTTCACTAGTCTGGCTTACAGCCACAGAAAGTTAACAAGTCCAAAGCTGAAGTCATCACCCCTCTTCCAAACCCAATCCTCCTCTGTATTGAATATTGCACTAAATGACATCAGCACCCACCCAGTTAGTCTGAAACTTGGGTGTCTTCTTAAACACTCTCTCACACCAAGCTTTATCAGATCTAGCTTTTAATTCTTTCTGATACTATTCCCTTCTCTCTGACCCCTGTTAGTAGCTTAGTCAGGGCACCAGCTCTTTCCTAGGTGACTTCCAGAGTGTCTTGAACACTGGCCTCCCTCTATATTGTCACCCCCTTAGTCCCTTCATTGCTATACCAAAGTCTTAATAAAATGTCTTTAGATTAAAAAAAAATTCAGACATTGTTTCTCCTTGGTTTAAAGGGCTTCATTGTACTCCCATTGCCCTAAGAATTGGACCCCCTTTCTTCAGACTGAAAAGGTCTTTGACAGTCTGGCCCGAGATTGTCCGTCACCCCATTTCCCTGCATTTCCTACTTAGACTCAGTTTTCTGGTTCTGCAGTCACGTTGCTTTAAGTTCACATGCTCCTTCCACCTGTAGCCTTTGCACATTTTTCACTCTGCCTCTCCTTCACTTGGTTGACTTTGCATCCTCCAAGACTTGAGATATCAATAGAGGCTTACCTTCTCCCTGATAGCTGCTTCTAATTCCCTTCTCCTGGTCTGTATACGGTGCCCTCCTCCAAGCTCATGTAGTACGTCTTAGCTTTCACCTTTCTAGCGCACACAACATTGGCTCGGGCTGTGTCTTTATACCTTCTTCCCCCTTTGGGTTATGAACTTTCTGAAAACAGGGGAATTACATAATTTATCCTGTATTTATTTATAATATCTGGCATATAGTAGTCACTCAGTAAGGATGAATGAATAAAACAGAATTGATGGAAATTAGTTGACATGCCCTTCTCTTCTGCAGAGCCCGTCTGACAAGAGTTTGACATGAAGGAGCGAAAAAGTTTTCCCTGCCATAAATAGCCTGTTACTGTTCTTCAGTCTGTCAGTACATCTTGTATTCATTCTAGATACTCAGAATCCAAACCTTTCTTGGACTCCTTGGAATGTCCTGCCTCCAGGTGGCTACTAGAATGTCCATTCAAAGAAAAGCATATTTTCTTACCTTGCCCTCCTTTCTACAGCCCCTCTTTGAGAGGGAATATCTGGTGTTCTAGCATTGGGATGGCAAACCATAGCCTGGGAGCCAAATTCAGCTCACCTCCTGTGTTTATAAATAAAGTTTTATTGGAACCCAGCCACGCTGTTCATTTATGTATTGTTTGTGGCTGCTTTCATGCTACAGTGGAAGAGTTGAGTAATCATGACAGAGACCATATGGCCTGCAAAGCCTAAAATATTTCCTCCCTAGTCTTTTATATAAAAGGTTTGACGACACCTGCTCTAGGGCTTTGCTCAAGAGCATCTGGACCCATTCAGCTCTGTGCTGAGATTCAAATATGCAAGACATAAACCAAGAAAGGGTCACAGTCTTAAATCCAATTTCCATGGCTGAAAAGCATTTCTAATACCTTCCCTTTGATAATGCTTTATGTTTTTCTAAGAGCTTTCATATTCATTAAGGAAAAGATCTTCAAATACAAATACTCCTGCTCCCAGGTGAGTCCCACACTGCTGCTCTGCAGATCATACTTCGAGTTACAAGGCCGTAGAGCAAAGGCTCTGGAGTCTCATGTCTAAATCAGGCTTGCTCCTTACCAGTGGTGTATACTTGAGCAAGTAAGGTGCTTGACCCTCTGGGTCTCAGTTTCCTCCTCTGTAAAATGTGCTCAGTGAAAGTGACATATTGCCAAAGTTATAGTGGAGAATAGATGGGGCATGGAAAGATTTTATCAAAGTGTTTGGTTTATTCAAAATGTTTAATAAGTGCCAGCTGTTATGGTCTTATTCAGCTGTGTGCTCAGCACCGTGGTAAGAGATTCCAAGAAGCTCTCCTGGATTTGTTTGTTCCTTCCCAAAAAAGAATAGCTTAGTTATCTAGGAATAGCCAGATACCTAAAACTTCTTTTCTTTATACTACTCCTCCACATGAAATCGTCTGTCTGTCTCAGTGCCCACATGAGAAGATCGTAAAAGGATTGCATCCATTTCATCCACTCTGATCTCATTCCGCCTCTATCACTATCAGTGGGTCTTGTCCCTGCCCTGGTCACTCTTGTTCTTTTGCTTTATTAATGTTGTATCCCTAAGCTTGCCTTCTTTCATCCCTCCTCTCTGCCTGTCTCAAAGCCCAGCAGGCACACCACTTCCTGCAGGAAGCCACCTGTGACTGTGGCCACCACCCACAGTGCTCTCCTCCTGCCTGAGCTCATACAGCGCCAGGAGAGACAACTGCCCTGTGTGTGAAACTTGTCTCCTCAGCTTTTATTTCGCTCTATGACTCACTTAGCCTCTCTAAGCATCAACTTCCTCAACTACAAAGTAGGAATAATAATATTCATACCTCCATGTTGTTGCAAGGATTAACTATAATAATTGTTTCTTGCATGTAGTAAGTTCGAGATATATTCATTTTGTCCTCCATGTTTTTAACACATGACTCTGTATATAGCTGGGCACATGGATTGATTAATGTGCATTGCTGCTCCCTGTTATTGGCCTCTTAGGGCCAGATGGGGGGGCCCTGACAGTTGCACACCAGCATTTTTAACCCTCTTCTTTCCCTGAAGTCTTTGCAGGTCTACCGTGTAACCTCCCAAGAAGAAAGGTGGTGGTAAAGGGGAGCTTAAGTGTGCTGGGTGCAGAAGCGGTGTGTTTGGGGAGAAACTTAAATGCACGCTTGGTGATAACAATTTTAAGTGATAAATCAGGGCTTAAGGTGTGTCCAGTGCTGTGCACCTCTGGAGACCCACCTGTTAGTCTGAGTGGCTTTAATTAATCTTCTAGTTTGTTGTGACTAACAGAGGGTCTGGTCTTACCTTTTCAAATATGCTCCAGTGAGGAGCCCTTGCTGTCTGTTTTTTCTGTGCCAGCAGGCTCCAAAGCTGTTTTGCCAGTGGAACTGGGGGAGGTAGGGGGAGGTAGGGGCCCAGAGGGGTAGCCCCAGAATCTCCCCAGGGATCCTGAGCACCCTCCTAGTGACTAGACCATTGCCTTCACAAGCTGGCAGTGAGTAGGGGGACTTATCTTCATCCAAGATTTAAACTCTGCTTTGAACTAGATGACTATAGATGAGACCACTTTATTTGCTAGAAGGAGGAAAATGAAGAAGAATAAATTGCTTGAGCAAAGCAAATTCTTAGGAGAGTAATTTCTAGGGAAAAGCCACAAATACAAGAAGAAGGTTGCAGTGAAGAGTGATACTTGGGAATGAGGCCGGAGAAAATCAAATGGTTGACCGTGGATAGTGACTATGGCAGATGGTGTCATCAAGAAGACCCATGAGTTATTGGGGTCCCAAAGCTCCCTCTGCCTGTACCTCATTTTTGTCCTTGACCAAGGGTGATCCCAATTCTGAGCCTCAGGGATCAGTCCTGTAAAATCATTGATTTGGATTTGATGATTTCTAAGGGCCTCTTTGCACACCTAAAATTCTGGGATCTTTTGGGAAAGGAAGCCTACAATTGTTTTTGTTTTTGTTTGTTTAATTTACTAAATACTTAAAATAGTACCCACTTTGTGCTAGCCTAAGAATTATAAAATAAAAATATTACCTCTTTTAAACTTTAACACACCCTTACGAGTTAATTCCTATTATATTAAAAAAACAAACAAACAAACTATAAAGATGTTACTCAACTGTCTCCGACTAGTAGACAGACTTTTCTGATGAAAAGTCTGTTCTTAATCTTACCTTTGTTTGTGTGTGTAATAGGCATTTTTTTCTCTGGGTGAATTTAAAGATTTTACTCTTTAATATACTGTGCCTTATGTGTTTTCTTATTTCTTCTCCTTGAGGCTTATTGAGCTTTTTATGAGTTTATAGTTTTCATCAAATTTGTTAAATTTGCAATAATTGTTTCTTCAAACATTTTTTCCATCTCCACTCCTATTTTCTCGGATTCCAATTACAAGTATGTTAGGCTGTTTGATATTGTCCCATAACTCACTGACGCACTGATGCCGTACTAATTTTATTTTTCATTCTTTTCCCCTCTTTATTTCATTTTGGATAATTTCATTGCTATGCCTTCAAGTTCACTGCTCTGCTACAGTATTTAATCTGCTGTTATCTCCCATCCAGTGTATTTTAAACCTCATGTATTTTTTTTCATTTATAGAAGTTCTATGATAAATAGGTATAAAATCATCCTCATGTGTCTACATCTGTTATTTATCTACCTATCTATTCATCTATTTTATTTTCCATCTTTCCTATATCTGCCCATGCTTTTTGAACATATGAGATATATTTATAGTAGTTGTTTTAAATCCTTTGTCTACTAATTCTATCATCTATGTCATTTCTGAGTCTGTTTTTATCAATTGGTTGTTCTTCTCCTATGTTTTCCTGTTTCTTTGCATGCCTGGTAGATTTTTACTGGTTTCTGGACATTGTGAATGTTATGTTGAGTTGCAGCATTTTTTATTATACCTTTAAATATTTGAGGACTTCATTCTGTAACCCAGTTAAGTGATTTGGAATCAGTTCAAGGTGTTCAAGACTTACTTTTAAGTATGGTTAGTTTGGACCACATCAGCCGTAAGTCTACGGATAATTTGTCCCCACACCTAAGCAATACTCCGTGCCTCATGTATTACAAGGTTTTCCTCACTGGATGGTGGGAATGCAAACTACTCCTCGCCCCAGGTGAGTTCCAGGGATTATACTTCCTGTTCCTTTAGTAGTTCTTTCCCCAGCCTTGGTGGTTTTCTTACTCGTGTGTTCTGATTGGGACTCAATCAAAGACCCAAGGGAAGTTCTTTGCTATCTCCAGAGCGTGTTCTCCTTCCCTCTGTCTTTGTCTCTGTGTCTCTTTGTCTTTGTTTCTCTCTGCATCTCCTTCCTTTCTGATACTCTTGCCCACAGATTCTAGCTGCCTTGATCCTCTCAAACTTCTGAATCTGACTTCTTAGCTCAGGGGGGATTGCTGAGCTCTCTCTCTGGACACTCTCTCCCTATGACAAATCCCAGAAACTCTTGCCAAACAGTAAGCTGGGGCATAAGTTTCACCTCATTTCTTTCACTTCTCACAGAGATCTCTATGCAGTGCTGCCTGTTGTGTAGTTTGTGTAGTTAACAACTGAAGTAGCCGCGGATTTGAAATGATGTTTCTAAACTCCAGGCTCTACTGTCTCAAAAGTATTTATATAAAACAAATTAAAGCCTTTATGAATGATTATTTGGTATTTCCCAATTACAGAAGAAAGAAATCAACATGCATTCGCATAAATCCACCCAGCATTCAGAGGGACAGACCCATTCCACGTATCTGTGTGCTCAGAGCTAAACATGGATGCTTTTCCAAGTGTCAGCCTCAATGCTATATTTGCATCCTGTCTCAGATCTGAGGACAGACAACGTTTCTCCTGACCCTTTGGGGCCATAGGATAGATTGCTAGGGCCTCTAGTTGTGGCAGATACTTGTATTGAAGAGAAATACAATCTGACTTTTCACTGCTATCTGGAAAATTCCTGTTTTCAGAGCACAAACCACTTACCCAAACAGTGTAAAGAGATTATGGTTCACTCTCTATGCTGAATTATGCATGGTTTTCAGCTAGGTAAAGTTCTCTGTGTTCTATTTTAAGAACATTTCCTTCACAGAGTGGAAAAAAAATCTATACTGTCCAGAAGAAACTACTTTTAATATATTTCACTTCTACTAGGAACCTCACCCATTTTCTTTGCATCCTGTTTTGTAATTAGTAACCAGAGATTTCTATTCACTTTTAGAAGTGGAACTTTCCTTTCATGTTCCAAGACATTAAGGGAAAAATAGAAGCAAATTTCATCCAAATTTTAAAACATCTGTTGTGGTGTTCTCATTATGACATCTTTTTAGAATTAGGTTGACTAATCCTGCTTAATACATGAGAAGTGTTTGCTATTAAGCCCTGTACCTTCTCAGAACGCCATGTCAAAACCATTATAATTTGAGTTAGGGGTGAGTTTTAAATGTCAGCTTTAAAAGAACTATTTCAAGAATGCCTCAGAGCCTTGGGTTTGGCTACAAAGAAATTTGTGATGCATTGAAAGAACAGAATGATTAAGGCAAGAAGGGATTTGAATTCCAGAGTTTTAGTTCAGCATTCATGGCGTAAAGTACAATGGATGTAGATCTAAAACGGAAGTTAGATTGCCCAGCTAAATTTAACACATTCCTTTGGGGGAAAATAAAAGCGACACATGGAAAAAAATATTTCTGTATATTTTTCATATGTGCTGTACATCTCATCACCTGTCCCAGTAATCTTTTTCTGCATTTGGGTCGTACAAAGTCCTTAATAGACACAATTTTTGCTGCCAGTCTCCCCAGAGGTTGGCTGTGAGGACGGGGCAGGTTGGTCGGTCGCATAAAAAGCAAAATGATAACTCCACAATTCTGGTTCAGTCCAGACCTGTAACTCAGTTTTTCTTTAGGGTTGTAGAATAGACACACGTACACATGTGAATTAACACACAATATGTATGTGAGCTCTACTTATTGGTGCAAAGGTGCCATCAATTTTAAGATGCACCATATTTTTATGTGCCACTAAAAACGGAAAAATGTTGCCAGCTAACCTATGGCTTTCTTGCTACTTTGGATAAAAGTTTATATGTATTAAGAGCTTTAAAATCAGAATACTATTATCACTCCTATGTATACTATAAAACACTAGAAAATATAGCTAAAATTCAGTGCTTGAGCTGTCCACAAGTTATCCTCACATTCAGAGGCTGAAAATTCTAATCAAGTATCATCTATCACTTAGTGCTATCTAAGTCCAACTTTTTCTGTATAGTATCATCCTCGGTACCACTGGAGCATAGCTAGGGCAGCATGTCTTAAAAGTTTCCCATTATTGTATCCAGGATTTTGTTCAAGTGATAAAAGCCATTTTGTAAATTTTGATGTGTATACACTGTCCATGACAACTGCACTATGACTACAGCCTGGCCTGACATTGAGAGATGCCACTGATTCATTGTTTGTAAGATACATCCTGATTTCAATGATGATGAAATATGAAAAAAATACATCTTAAAAGAGATCAAATTATGTATGTATATATATGTGTGTGTGTGTGTGTGTGTGTATATTTGTGTGTATATACACATATATAATAGACATTTTGAAAAGAAAAAAAACATCCTGTATTGTAGAGTTTCACTCCAGAAAAATAGAATATGCTTCTGTCTTTCCCAGGTACAGACATTACATCTGTGCATTTCCCTCTGGCCTTGACATTTCTCTAAGCCCCAGCCCCAGCCATAGAGCTCTACCTTAACTGCAGCTGGATGTTCTGTTTTCTTTTTACAGTAGTGCTTACTGAGCAAGTTATCACGATCAGAGAAAACAAGCATGAGACACTGAATAGCATTGTGGAAAAAGAATGAGATTTGGAAATAAAGGGACAACATTTGAGCCCCGCTGAACTGTAATATCCACTGGCTATGAAACCTTAGTCAAGTTACATACCTTCACAGATCCTCATTTCTTCATTTGAAAGTAATGATACAGTTTGTTGGGAGGGCAGATGAGACAACATTTATACAGATATAAAATGATAACACACATGAATCTCACTTATACTGCCAGTGTGCTGACACAAGTTCTACAGGCCAGGAGGTGAGGCCTTTGCTAATGGTGGATGATCCCTGGGCTTACTCCTAGCAAAGAAGAATAAAGAACTAGGGAGGATGTATGCCAGCTCTGAAAGATTGAAGCAATGAAGACACACCAGGGGATATGGAGTATTCTAAAGATGGTTAAAAGAGGTGGCCAAAGTTTTACAGGGCGCTCCTAGGGTCCCTCCCTTTATACTTGCCGTCTCCATCAGAGAATCTTCCTCTTCCGATGACATGATGACCATCCTTTAGGAGACTCGGAGTGGGGGAAGTGGTATAGGTCCCCGATAATTAGTTGTAATGTATTGACATCCCAGGAGATGAAAAATTGTAACTGTTGACAATGTGACACAACATGAAAAATGATAATGCATGAAATCAGCTGTAGATATAATTTGTAAGTTATTCTATGTGTTGCTTTCCAGTATTTTTAGCAAGATAATTTAAAAAAAAAAGAGGAATATTAACAGTGCCATTTCATGGCGTGACTTACACCTATTATGTCAAATTGTGCCTGCCCATCCCTGTCACTTGTGGTCAGGATGATAAATAGGTTTCTTATCTCCTGTCATTTCATCAGGTGTCAGTGACTACTGGAAGTGCTATGTTGGAAAATATTCTCAGGACATGTTTATGTTCAGCAAGTAAGTGTTCTGTAAGGACTTAAGTATTACTATCTGGCATGGATGAGGGAAAAGAGAATAGACTCAACGTTCCATAAATGCACTTACAGTGGCCTGTGGTCCAGACCACTCATCCAGATCTCTTTGTTTGAATAAACATTTAAGAGCTGGCAGAGGAGGGAGTTGGTCCTTCACTTAGTTCCAACCTTGATATTAATGTCCTGTAACTGTTCCCTGGCATCCTGCTCCAATGCTAGTGTCCCAGACCCTTCTAGCCCAAATGATTAGACTATGAATTCACTCAATCAGTCATAAATTCACTAGAGAAAATTTTTTATATAATTGGTTTTCAGATTGGTTTCCATACAACACCCAGTGCTCATCCCAACAAGTGCCTTCCCCAATGCCCATCACCCACTTTCCCCTCTCCCCCACCCCCATCCACCCTCAGTTTGTGCTCAGTATCCAACAGTCACTTATGGTTTGCCTCTCTCCCTTTCTGTAACTTTATTTTCCCCTTCTCTTCCCCCATGGTCTTCTATTAAGTTTCTCAGGATCCACATATGAGTGAAAACATACAGTATCTGTCTTTCTCTGCCTGACTTATTTCACTTAACATAATACTCTCCTGTTCCAACCACATTGCTGCAAATGGCCAGATTTCATTCTTTCTCATTGCTAAGTAGTATTCCATTGTATATATATACACCACATCTTTTTTATCCATTCATCAGTTGATGGATATTTAGGCTCTTTCCATAATTTGGCTATTGTTGAAAGTGCTGCTGTAAATATTGGGGTACATGTGCCCCTATGCATCAGCACTCCTATATCTTGAGTAAATTCCTAGCATTGCAATTGCTGGGTCTTAGGGTAGTTCTATTTTTAATTTTTTGAGGAACCTCCACACTGTTTTCCAGAATGGCTGTACCAGTTTGCATTCCCACCAACAGTGCAAGAGGGTTCCCGTTTCTACACATCCTCACCAGCATCTATAGTCTCCTCATTTGTTCTTTTTAGCCACTCTGACCGACATGAGGTGGTATCTCAGTGTGGTTTTGATTTATATTTCCCTGATGAGGAGTGATGTTGAGCATCTTTTCATGTGTCTGTTGGCCACCTGGATGTCTTTGGAAAAGTGTCTATTCATGTCTTCTTCCCATTTCTTCACTGGATTATTTGTTTTTTGGGTGGTGAGTTTGGTGAGTTCTTTATAGATTTTGGATACTAGCCCTTTATCTGATATATCATTTACAAATAACTTTTCCCATTCCATCAGTTGACTTTTAGTTTTGTTGATTGTTTCCTTTGCAGTGCAGACACTTTTTATCTTGATGAGGTCCCAATAGTTCATTTTTGCTTTTAATTCCCTTGCCTTTGGAGATGGGTCAAGTAAGACATTGCTGCGACTTAGGTCAAAGAGGTTGTTGCCTGTTTTCTTCTCCAGGGTTTTGATGGTTTCCTGTCTCACATTTAGGTCCTTTATCTATTTTGAGTTTATTTTGGTGTATGGTGTAAGAAAGTTGTCTAGTTTCATTCTTCTGCATGTTGCAGAAGTCTTGTTCTTCCAGCACCATTTGTTAAAGAGACTTTTTTTTCCATTGGATATTCTTTCTTGTTTTGTCAAAGATTACTTGACCATACATTTGTGGGTCCAATTCTGGGTTCTCTATTCTATTCCATTGGTCTATGTGTCTGTTTTTGTGCCAATACCATACTGTCTTGCTGGTTACAGCTTTGTAGTAGAGGTTAAAATCTGGGATGGTGATGCCTCCTGCTTTGGTTTTCTTCTTCACTGTTACTTTGGCTATTCTGGGTCTTGTGTGGTTCCATACAAATTTCAGAATTGTTTGTTCTAGCTTTGAGAAGAATGCTCATGCAATTTTTATTGGGATTGCATTGAATGTGTAGATTACTTTGGGTAGTATTGATGCTTTAACAATATTTATTCTTCCAGTCCATGAGCATGGAATGTTTTTCCATTTCTTTGTGTCTTCTGCAATTTCATTCATAAGCTTTCTAGAGTTTTCAGCAAACAGATCTTTTACATCTTTGGTTAGGTTTATCCCTAGGTATTTTATGGTTCTTGGTGCAATTATAAATGGGAGCAGTTTCTTTATTTCTCTTTCTGTTGCTTCATTATTGGCGTATAAAAATGCAACCAATTTCTGTATATTGATTTTGTACCCTGCAACTTTGCTGAATTCATGTATCAGTTCTAGCAGACTTTTGGCAGAGTCTGTCAGGTTTTCCACGTAGAGTATCATGTCTTCTGTGAAAAGTGAAAGTTTGACTTCCTCTTTGCCAATTTGGATACCTTTTATTTCATTTTGTTGTCTGATTGCTGATGTTAGGACTTCCAACACTATGTTAAACAACAGCGGTGAGAGTGGACATCCCTGTCGTGTTCCTGATCTCAAGGGGAAAGGCTCTCAGTTTTTCCCCACTGAGGATGATTTTAGGTGTGGGCTTTTCATAAATGGCTGTTACAATGTTTAAGTATGTTCCTTCTATCCTTACTTTCTTGAGGGTTTTTATTAAGAAAGGATGCTATATTTTGTCAAATGCTTTTTCTGCATCTATTGACAGGATCTCCTGGTTCTTACCTTTTCTTTTATTAATGTGATGTATCACACTGATTGATTTGCAAATATTGAACCAGCCATGCATCCCAGGAATGAATCCCACTTGATCATGATGAATAATTATTTTTATATGCTGTTGAATTCGATTTGCTAGTACCTTGTTGAGAATTTTTGCATCCACATTCATCAGGGATATTGGCCTGTATATCTTTTTTTGCTGGGTATCTGGTTTGGGAATCAAAGTAATGCTGGTGTGCTAGGAATTCATAGGATTTCAAGGAAATCCAGAAGTTTTCCTTCCATTTCTATTTTTTAGAACAACTTGAGAAGGAGAGGTATTTACTCTGCTTTAAATGTCTGGTAGAATTCCCCAGGGAAGCCATCTGGTCCGGGACTCCTATTTATTGGGAGATTTTTGATAACTGATTCCATTTCCTCACTAGATATGGGTCTGTTCAGAATTTTCTGTTTCTTCCCGTTTGAGTTTTGGTAGTGTATGGGTGTGTAGGAATTTGTCAATTTCTTCCAGGTTGTCCAGTTTGTTGGCATATAATTTTTCATAGCATTCCCTGATTATTGCTTTTCTTTCTGAGGAATTGGTTGTAATAAATCCATTTTCATTCATGATTTTATCTCTTTGGGTCCTCTCTCTTTTCTTTTTGGGAAGCCTGGCTAGAGGTTTATCAATTTTGTTTATTTTTTCAAAAGTCCAACTCTTGGTTTCATTGATCTGTTCTATTTTTTTTTATTCTATATTGTTTATTTCTGCTCTGATCTTTATTATTTCTCTCCTTCTGCTAGGTTTGGGGTGTCTTTGCTATTCCACTTCTAGTTCCTTTAGATGTGCTGTTAGATTTTGTACTGGGGATTTTTCTTGTTTCTTGAGATAGGCCTAGATTGCAATGTATTTTCCTCTTGGGACTGCCTTTGCTGCATCCCAAAGGGTTTGGATTGTTGCATTTTAATCTTTATTTATTTGTTTCCATATATTTTTTAATTTCTTCTCTAATTGCCTGCTTGATCCGTTCATTCTTTAGTAGGATGTTCTTTAACCTCCATGCTTTTGGAAGTTTTCCAGGCTTTTCCTGTGGTTAATTTCAAGTTTCATAGCATTTTGATCTGAAAGTGTACATTGTATGATCTCAATTATTTTATACTTATTGAGAGATATTTTGTGATCCAGTATGTGATCTATCTTGGAGAATGTTCCATGTGCACTCAAGAAGAAAGTATATTCTGCTGCTTTGGGATGTAGAGTTCTAAATATATCTGTCAAGTCCATCTGGTCCAATGTACCATTCAGGGCCATTGTTTCTTTACTGATTCTCTGTCTAGATGATCTGTCCATTGTTGTAAGTAGACTATTAAAGTCCCCTGCAATTACCACATTCTTATCAATAAGGTTGCTATGTTTGTGATTAATTGTTTTATATATTTGGGTGATTCCGAATTTGTTGCATAGACATTTATAATTGTTAGCTCTTCCTGATGGATAGACCGTGTAATTATTATGTAATGCCCTTCTTCATCTCTTGTTACAGCCTTTAACTTAAAGTCTAGTTTGTCTGATATAAGTATGGCTACTCCAGCTTTCTTTTGACTTCCAGTAGCATGATAGATAGTTCTCCATACCCTCACTTTCAATCTGAAGGTGTCCTCAGGTCTCAAATGAGTCTCTTATAGACAGCAAATAGATGGGTCTTATTTTTTTATCCATTCTGATACCCTGTGTCTTTTGGTTGGGTCATTTAGTCCATTTACATTCAGTGTTATTATTGAAAGATACGGGTTGAGTCATTGTGATGTCTGTAGGTTTCATGCTTGTAGTGATGTCTCTGGTACTTGGAGGTCCTTGCAACACTTCACTCACAGAGTCCCCATTAGGATCTCTTGTAGAGCTGGTTCAGTGGTGGTGAATTCCTTCAGTTTTTGTTTGTTTGGGAAAGCCTTTATCTCTCCTTCTGTTTTGAATGACAGACTTGCTGGGAAAGGATTCTTGGCTGCATATGTTTCCTGTTCATCACATTGAAGATTTCCTGCCATTCCTTTCTGGCCTGCCAAGTTTCAGTAGATAGGTCTGCTACTACCCTTATGTGTCTACCTTTTTATGTTAAGGCCCATTTATCCCTAGCTGCCTTCAGAATTCTCTCTTTATCCTTATATTTTGCCAGTTTCACTATGATATGTTGTGCAGAAGATCAATTCAGTTTACATCTGAAGGAAATTCTCTGTGCCTCTTGGATTTCCATGCCTGTTTTCTTCTCCAGATTGGGGAAGTTCTCAGCTATGATTTTTTCAAGTACACCTTCAGCCCCTTTCTCTCTCTTCTTCTTCTGGAATTCCCATGATATGGATACTGTTGCATTTGATTGAATCACTTAGTTCTCTAATTCTCCCCTCATGGTCTGGGATTTTTTTTTTTAATCTCTTTTTCTCAGCTTCCTCTTTTTCCATAATTTTCTCTTCTAATTCACCTATTCTCCCCTCTACCTCTTCAATCTGCACTGCGGCCACCTCCATTTTATTTTGCCCCTCATTTATAGCATTTTTAAATTCATTGTGACTATTTTTTAGTCCCTTGATCTCTGCAGCAATAGATTCTGTGCTGTCTTCTATACTTTTTTCAAGCCCAGCGATTAATTTTATGACTATTATTCTAAACTCTTGTTCAGTTACGTTGTTTATATCTGTTTTGATCAATTCTTTAGCTGTCACTTCTTCCTGCAATTTCTTTTAAGGAGAATTCTTCTGTTTTGTCATTTTTGGCTAGTTTTCTGTCCCTTAAGAGTTTTAAAAGCTTGTTATGTGATCTGCACCTACAAGCACTGCTACCTTAAAGAGGGGGAGGGGGTTCATATACTGTCCAGGACCTAGCCCTTCAGGAGGTGTTTTTTGGAGAGTGTTACTTGTTCTCTCTTGTTGTGACTTTGGTTATTTATTTCCCTACTCATAGTGATGTTTTGGACCCTCCACCAGGTGTGCTTTGATTTGTTCCTTGAAGTAGCCCCATAGCCCATCAAGGATGTCCCAGTGTCTTCCTTTTAGACTCGGTCTCTTTTCCCCCCAGACTCTTGAGGTTCAAAGTCCTTTGGCTTCAGTCCTTCTTTGTTTGAGAGATGTGGGAAATACGGTTTCCCCTACTTCTCTGCCATGTTGGCCCCAGACTCCGCTTGGCAAATTTTGATTGGGTTCTTATTATGTATCAGGAATTGTACTTGAATCTGGGAAATAAACAAGACAGATAAAGGCCCTGGAGTTCTGTCAGGAAGGAATATGGGCCTTCAATAAGCACACAAACTATTTAATATAGTTGCCTTACATGCTGCAGAGGAGAGGACCTATACAGTATATTGTGAATATGTAAAAGTGGGGGAAATTGACCTATTCCAGGAATCAGTGAAGGTTTCATTGAGAAAGACTCATAGAAACCACACCGTGGTTTTAAAATGCATCTTCACTATTTTCAGGAAAACCTGCCTATGAGATATATGAGCAGAAATATGAAGAAAGCGTATCTGAAATATAATATTGAAAAGTGTGGCCATGTGTCTTCCGTGGGCCGACATCTGAGAGTATTTTTTACTTAAGTTTACTTTGCATTTTGAAAGGCTCATGTGCTCAATGCTGAACATCATTCTCTGTGCTCTGGCTTCCCAGAGACCAGGGAAGCTAACTTCTGCCTATACAAGACAGAGATGCAGTCGTCCACCACAGTGACTTCCCACTTGGTTGGTAACTACAGGGTTTTTATGGACCTGGAGGGTTTTGACACTCAGCCATCACCTTCCCACGGGGAAGCTTACAAGCAGCAAGAGCTCACGGGACTCTGAACTTTATGAGAGGACATGACTCCCATTCCCCAGGCTGCCATGTCTGGCATTCACAGAGGCAATGGGGCCTGACGGAGTCCTCACTGCCCAACAGCCTGTGGAGGAAAAGTGCATATTCCCGAAGTGATTCTCTTGGGGATGAACATTGCTGTGTTGCAGGCCCCTCCCCAGATAAAGGGCCTGAGCTTACCCATATCATCCTTCACTCTCCATTCACATAGAGAAGTACATATACGTGCTGCCATGGTTATCTGTACTTTTTATATACTGCTTTTCATCAACACCACTTCTTTTTCTTCCACCTCACTCATTGTGAAGCTCTGATTGTTCTAGAACCCTTGCCAGGGGCGACTATAGCCCACGGTTCTTTTTTCCTTCCCTGATTTTCGGAAGCACGTGTTTCCTATCTATATCAGTCCCATTTTCTCCACCACGCTCTAGGAACAAAAAGCTTCTCAGATCTCATGGCTCAGTCTTTCCCCATCATGTTGGAGTGTAGCACAAAGTCAGTGGGAGGTATATGCATTAAAGCCCCCTACCAATGGACAGGGACAGCAGTGTGCTCTTGGTCTCCCCTTTCCAAGTTAGGATGTGAATGCTCACTGTCGAAAGGCTAATTCAGGGCTCAAAATTTTAATCCAGACTTTAGAAAGAAAGCCATTGCCAGGTAAATGGTCAGCTAGCGGTGTGCTTCCCAGAAGTGTGTTATGCGAGGGTGTTGATGTTTTGGGACATCCTGGGTACTGTTGCTGTCATCTCTCTGTGACATCTCTCAGGGTGATCACAAGATGGCGAATAGGGAGGATGTGTGGCATGTGTATGTATGTGTGCATGACTTTACAGGAGTGCATGATGTGTGGATACCTGTTGTTCCCCCATGTGACTGCGAGTACATAGTGAAAGCACCCCATTTGGACTATATGCAGCTGAGGCAATAGGTAATGATCATAACTATATACAGTGCAGGGCCTCCATAAGTTCCATGGTTTCAGCCTTCCCAGGGAGTGCTAAGAAGTGGGACTGCAGGCTCTGGGAGAGGGAAAAGAGGGTTTTCATGCCTCCTAAAGTGTGGTCCATGGGCCAGCAGTTTCAGCATCACCTGGGAGCTTGTTACATATGCAAAATCTCAGGTCTCCAGATCTACTGAGTCAATCTACATCCTAATGGAGCCTCCAGGTGATTCACAAGCACATGGATGTTTGAGCAGTGCTTGCCTAGAGTCCACTACCTGCATGGCACAGATGATAAGCAGGCCTAGAGTTAACTAACTCCAAAGGCCTAGACTAACGCCAAAGTTAGTCCATGTCAGAGCTGGAACCACAACCAGGCCTGGTAATGCTGAGAGCACACTTTGGTCCTCCTTGGTGTAGCCCAGGTCTGTGCCCATGTTTCTTCTGCCCAGTGTGCAGCTCCTCTCCTATAAGGAGTGTAGTCTGTCCATCAGAAATGCCAGGGGAGTGGAGAGGAAGGCTGTCTGCATTCAGTGCCAGGGAGGAGCGTTAACATCTGACCTCAGTCACGGCTAAGAGGATTAGAGACTTGAGGCCAGGGCTATGCAGCAATATGCCACAGGGCTTCCTGATGCTGCCTGTACCTGGGCGGCCCTCTGGGTGGCAGGCCGACCAGTGTGGCAGGGAATGGAATGGTTGCAGAGTGGAGCTGCCTGACATGGGGTGGGTTTTGTAGTGTGGTTATTATCAAGAGAATGACGTTAGCATGAAGTTAAATTCACATCACAGCCATTCGGGACTTTATGTCATATGAGACCCTGCCTCACACCTGAGGAAATGTCATCTCTCCTTTCCTTCACTCTATATCTATCTAGGAGTCTAGGCTCTTTGTAGGAGGAGTCTCTGTCTTAGGCATCACGTGCCCACATGTGCACACACACACACACACACACACGCACACATTCAGTCGCACACACTTGTACATCTACACTCACATGCTCACAAATCTAGGCACAGCTTTATACTTGATCTGGTATCTGGTTCATCTCTGTGGCCACAGCCCCTGGGATCATGCCTGCCACATAATAGCTGCTCAATACAAGTTTATTGGAGCAAACCCAAGTGCAATAGCAGAACAAAGGAGGACTTTCTCCAAGACAAGGCCTCGCTTACCTTCCTTTATTATTATTTGAGACAGAGAGCACGCACAAAGGAGGGAAAGGAGCAGCAAGAGAGAATCTTGCAGAAAGAGAGCATTTTAAGCAGGTTCCACACTCAGCACAGAGCCCGACGCAAGGCTCTATCCCACGACCTTGGGATCATGACCTGAATTGAAATCAAGAGTCAGACACTCAGTCAATGGAGCCACGCATTTTTTTAAGGCCTCACTTATCTAACGGAGAGGTCAGACCTTTTGAACTTCTTCCTAAACAGATTTTCATTTGTGCTTGTATTTTATTAGGTTTATAGTTCTAGTTTGAGGTTTATTGTAATTTGTTCTCTGTAGCACTTTCTCCTACAGAATGTTAATTTTATTTATATTTTTAAAAGTTCCCGTTGCCCAATAAATTTTGAAATATTAGGGTTTTAAAAGGCCACGGTGTGTGTGGCTACAAGGCTTCTCAGACCTGAGCTGCACGAGCCTGCAGGCTGACTCCCCAGGAAGCAGAACTGTGCAAGGCTCCCCACACTTGCCTCACCACAGATCCTCTTTCTCACAGAGAGTCTTGCTTTCTCAGGAGACACTTTGGGAAATACAAATCGAGTTGTTTTGGTATGCGTGTCACTTGTCTCCTAACTTGGCAACCACGTGTTACGAGGCTGTCGATGTATTTTGTACTTGGCTTTTAGTGTTCAAGGCTGAGGGCATAGTAGGTATTCAAGGAGTGCCTGTTTGAATGATTAATGAGATAAAAGTAAGCTTGTGAGAAAGTCAAACAGAAATAAATTTCAGGGTAAAACATATTCAGTTTAGTTTTAATCCAGTGCAGTGAAATGTGCAGGTAACTGCTTCCATGCCTTGCACGGTGGTAGGCGTGGTGAATACAGAAATGAAGGAAACTCACCTGCACCTCCAGGAGGCTCAAAAGCTTGAAGGAGATACTGCCATTTAAGTGAAGAAATTGCCCAACTGTGGATAAATGGAACAAGTGGTGGATATATGAGGCTTAGAGGCTGCAAAGGAAAAGGAGTGTTTAATCCTTTACCTACACGATGACTAAAGTGGGTTTTAGAAAGGTAAGTTAGTTTACCAGGGTGACAAGCATAGGGGAGAACAATCCAGAGAGAGAGTCCTGGATGGTCAAGGGTTTCTAAACGTTGGTGGAAACACATTGCCATGTCCCCGAGACTAGCGCTTTCCAAAAAGGAAAACGCAAAGACTGACAGATGTTGGAGTTGAGAGTGTCCTTGGTCACAGTGTGTACTTCTTTGCTTTCCTAGAGGCAGTGCAGCTCTGTGGGGACAATGTCTTACTCTGATCCAGGAAGGCACCACACTTCCTGACTTCAGGGATCCGTAGTGGCTTTGGACAGTGGCCTCACCCCTGTGAGCTCACATTGAATTGCTGGTCCAGGACCTGAGGGACGCTGCCATGGCGCATGGCCCCTGCTTTAGCCAGCAGGGCATCTACTGAGGTCATGCGTGCCAGTGAATCTCTCATTTTCTTAAAGTCTTCTTGTTATGCAGTATGATATGCATAATTTTTTTTAACTTGCAATCAATAAACTGTGAATCTCAGTGACTGTAAATAAGACAACTTGTAAAAATGCGTTTACGTTGATACTTCCAACTTAAAATTTATTTTGCTTTTACTTTAGTTTATTTATGAGCCGGGGATGACACTGATGGAGAATCTGTTTCCATACTAATAACACTAAAATAGATTTAGATGCACATCAGATGGAAGCTGAGTATCATTTTTAATTATGATTAAGGTGACGTTTTATTATTTTCCCCGGGAGAGTCATGAATTTTGACTCTGCATGAAATGTTAATTGAATGCACCTCCTGCCCCTTCAATCAGAGGATATTCCTACTAAATAATTGTGGTTCTGAGTGGGCAGTTGCTATCGGGGGAGCTTCCACTGCCATGAGTCCCAAGAATCCCCGGGGATGCCTTTCCCCTTCTGAGCCAGGAGAAGGGCTCAGACACATGTGAATTTGGAAACCAGCCTTCCCATGGGGTAGCTGCACGTGCTTTGATGAGTTACCTCATCTTTCTGAGCCTGAGTTCCCTCAGCTGTGCAGGGGGCATGGTACCCACCTCATATTGCTGTTGTTGTTGTTGTTGTTCTTGTTGTTCTTGTTCTTGTTCTTGTTCTTGTTGTTTTATTGAAGTCTCAGTACAAATGAGAAATCTCAAACTAATAAACCAGTCTCAGGAAGGGCTTGGCAGAGAGGATCGGGGGCACATCTTGGCAGGTAGGAAGGCACGTCTGGAGGAATTTCAGAAGCGGGTGTTAGGCATCCTCACTCCTGAGAGGCAGCATGATGTAGTAGAAAGGGCATGGGCTGTGAATTTAGATACACTTGGAGTCTAATTCTAGAGTTATTAATATGGGTATAATAATGCTATTTTAGTTATTGTTGAGGATTATGAATAATGGATAAAATTGTCATCTAAATTCCTGGTGCCAGGTACCTGGGATCTGTGGTTATGAACTGATACCAGAAAACATAAAATGGGGGACACAACCACCGTAATGGCGTATGAAGATTCCTCTTCAAATTGGAGATGAATTCCATTGAGATTGTGGCTGGTTTTCAGAAAAGTGAGCTGAAGATCATGAAAGGGTGTTGACATAGATCTTGGGATCTTGACTTGGCTATCAATGATATCTGTCCCAAGAGGGTCCGGTTCTTAACTCTGTGTTTCCTTCATGGCCATGTCAAGAATCCAGCAATTGGGACCTAATTCTTGGTAGGGTGACCAACTTGCTAAGTTTTCTTGGGACTTTCCCAGTTTTAGCAGTAAGAGCCCTGTGTCCTGGGAAACAACATCTTCCAGGCAAATTAGATGGTTCATGCCCCTAATTGTTACCCTGCAGATGAGAGGTGACCCTTGTAAAGCCCTGGCATCCTTATGGTGTCCAGAATTACATTTGTGTTAAGTCCCTTTTTACCTAAGCCTAAAAAAAGGTCAACTTCAAACTGGCATATTAGGTTTCTTTCCTTTAAAAAACAACCACAAGAACACAGAACACCTGGGTCTCTAAAACAAAATGATGTGACTTATTTGCCACTGTTCTTCCCTCCTAATGGTTGTTGGTGTGCTCGTTTGTTTGTTTGTTTGTTTGTTTTTGAATGTGTATCACTGAGTTGGAAATGCAGGCATTTTCATGTTTGAAGGGGTGCAGAGCACATGGACAATGAGAAACCCCACCCCTCAAACCTTCCCAAAACCTTCCCAAGACCTTCCTTGTCTCCTCGTATAGCGAGACACGAAGACATGGAGTGTCTGGGCACCCTGCATTCTCCCCCACACCCCTGCCCAGGTAGTACCCCAGAGGCACCATTCTTCCTGCATGCCAGAGCTTTTCAAACATACTGATTCCCAGGGCACACCCTCTGAGACTCTGATTTAATTGATCCCAGGTTGGACCAGGCATTACGATTCCTTAAAAGCTCCCTGAGGTGATTCCAACGTGCTGCCAGAACCGAGATCACTTTTGTAATCAAACAGGATGTATGAACAGTAGGTGGTTCCAAATGCCAGCACATTTCAGACCTGCTACTTCCCAGGCATCTGAGGGCACAAATTAATAGGCACGTGAGAAGGGAACTTCAAAGACCCGTCTGTGGGTATCTGAGGGGAGATGAGAGGCGATGATGTCATTCCCTGAGTCGAACAAAGCATTAGATTTGACATCGCACAGAACAATGGGGGTACAGGTTAAGCCGAAGGGGCCATTTTGAAGTGGAAACACAAGCCGTACTGCTTAGGGGCCCTGCTGGGGAGGGAGTGCCACACATCAGGAACAAGGCTCCCTGTCCTGGACCCTGCAGGCAGTGATAGCTGGGTCTGCAGAATGACAGCATCCCCAAGCACAAAGGAGGAGGTAGTGGTGGTAGAACAGGCTAAGGATCCTTCCCAAATGCTGAGGGCAGCAGACCTTGGCTGAGCCATCATGCGTTAAGTGGAGTTGCTCTCAAATGGGTATGAGACTCACCCAGAGAATGTCCAGCTGTAAGAACTGGCAAGACCTGCATTGGTGGTCAGAAGAGGGGTGGCTGACAAGCTGTGGCTAGGAAGGTGGGACTGAAAGACTAGAGACTAGCTCATTACAGATCCCCAGGGGTTGGGGCCCGGCAACAACAATTTTACCAGTTTTCTGTTGATGCAGGATCAGCATATGAACAAAACGTCCTTACAGCGTTCTTCCAATGGAGGTCCTTCATAATGTTTGAAGATTAATTTATTATAAAATTTTTGTCTGCACACGAGCCAGAAGAAACTGCAGTCTACCGATCTCGAGCTCAGGTTTCAACCTCAGTTCTCCCACTAAGTAATTAAATGACCCTGGGCAAGGTACGTTCCCTCCTTGGGCTTCCATTTGCCCAAGTTTGAAATGAGAAATGTGGCTTAGGTGATATCTAGGAGACCCCTTAGCACTGACACTTTAGGAATTCATGGACTTTTTTTTAGCTCAGTTTCTGTATTAGAGTTCTTCGGAGAAGGAGGGCCAACAGGCATGGATCTATATCTATACATCTATAGATAAATAAATGTGTTATTTTATTTTATTTTATTTTATTTTATTTTATTTTATTTTATTTTATTTTATTTTATTTTCAATATATGAAATTTATTGTCAAATTGGTTTCCCTACAACACCCAGTGCTCATCAAATAAATGTTTATTATGAAGAATTGGTTCGTGTGATTGTGGGGGCTGAGAAGTCTCACAGTCTATAGTTTGCAAGCAGAGAAGTGTCAGAGAAGATGAGGTGAGTTGCCCCAGCACAATCAGTGAGGCATGAAAAAAGGGATGAATTCCTCCTTCCTCTGCCTTTTGGTCTCTTCAGGCCCTGAAGACTTGAATGATGCCCATCTACACTGGAGAGGGCAATCTACTACATTGAGTCTGTCAATTCAAAGGGCAAAATCTCATCTGAAAACACCCTCACAGACATACCCAGAAATAATGTTTCATCCGGGCACCCTGGAGCCAGTCAAGATGACACACAAGTTTACCACAGTATATGGGGTGCCTGAGTGGCTCAGTTGGTTAAGCATCCGACTTCGGCTCAGGTCATAGTCTCGCGGTGATTGAGTTCAAGCCCCGCGCCAGGCTCTGTGTTGACAGCTCAGAGCCTGGAGTCTGTCTCCCTCTCTCTCTGCCTCTCCCCCATTCACACTCTGTCTCTCTCAAAAATAAATAAGCATTAAAGAAATAAATAAAAATAAAATAAATTTACCACAGTATCTTTGTAAAGAGAAAGAGGGTTTTCAGGAAGTGTTTGCCCATGGATCTTTGATTCCTTGCTCTCATTCATAGTCCCCTACTCCATCCCTGCTTCTCCTAAGCACATCCCTGCAACTTCTGGAGCCTCAGAGGGCCTGCGATGCCAGCCAGCTTGGCTCACGTCAAGCCCCGCTACCCCTGTGAAGATGTCATTCCAACAAACAGGGCCCCAAGAGAAACTGTCCTGCCCCTAAAGTTATTTCCCTGCTCAAACAACTCCAGCTGCAAATCTCAGCCTAGATGAAGATAAATTGACACCGACAGCTGTTCTAGCCAGAGCAATTTCCCTACAGCTCACACAAGAACATTGAGTCAACGTGGCCAGCCTGTAGTCTGAGAAGTCTGACAAGGCCGGGGGTTGAGGGAACGCTCGGCAGAGGGCGAATCTGGCACTACACTGCTCTGAGGCCTGAAATGATCAGGGGGAGTCAAGGGGGATGGATTCTGGTTTAACAGGTTGATAGGACCTGAGTGAGCTAGGGGATAACAGCAATGGCTTCCATACCGGGCACCTACTATGTTTCACATACAGTGTAAGCACTTTGCACACTTTATCTCACTTAATTGTCTTCCAGACCCTAGGGCATTATGATCTGTTTCATAGGTGAGAAAATTAAGGCTTGGAGGTTCATAAGGGGAGACTTGATTCGTGCCCCAGTCAGTGTGGCATGAAAGTCTATCCTTATCTGGCTTATAGTCTATCTGGCTATCCTTATTTCACCCACCACTCTTGGAAAACTATAATCCATGGGTGCCAGTCAAGGGAACGTGGGAGTGCAGGAGGTTAGAGACGTCAGTGAGGGGTTTGGAAAGGTGTCAGATTAGGATAGTCACGAAAGAGCCCTGCCCAGAAGGGCAATGGGCTGCAGCAACAGAAGCACTGACACAGCCATGCATCCTGGCTGTAGCCTGTGGCTGGCTGGGAGAGCCCGAAAGACAGCAGTGTGACCTCAGGTGCTAGCCAGGAATCACGTCAATTTAACAAATAGTGAATAACCCCTCTTCGCGAGGTACCTGCTTAATTTCTTTAAACTTGTTCTGCATTCATTTTATGCTGAATTCATTCCTGGGCCATAAGTTTTTTGTTCTTCAGTTTCTTCTGAGACGTATTTTTCTTCTGTGCCATCTCCTCTGGTGGTTTAGGAACAATCTGTTCTTCTTCAGGAAGGATCGTCTCAATGTGACAGGTGGAGCTCATGTATGGATGATTTTACCTATGAGCTCTCTAAGCACAGAGGCCCATCTGGGGGCTCTGTTCATCTGGATGTGCTTTACGATCAAAGGTTCTACATCTAAACTCTTACGTTCAGCATTACTCTGTGCATTTTTAAACACGTACAGGAAAAGCTCAGCACTCGTTTTTGGCCACCGACCCTATGTCCAGCCCTACTGTTTGGCCTGGGCCTACCCACCAGCTCCACCGTGTAAGGAGAGAATGGCACGTACTACATCTGTAAAATGATGTCTTTCAGATACTTGGTAGCTTTTCACATAGGCGTACCCTGATGGCCTGGGCAGTTTCATGAGTGTTCCGAAATTGGACATGAAGAGTTGAACCTCTTGATTTGCGTGATTTTGTGGGATTTTCTGGGTCAAGTGAATAGAGATCCATTTTCAGAGATCACCTCAGGCCACTTATGAGAAGACCTCGTCATTAGAAGGTCTTGGGAATTATTAGAAGCTTGGGAATAATTTGTACTATAGAGGGATCTATGGTAACAAGTCAAACAGACAACATACTAGGAAGACAGGCATCGTTTGGCAACAAGACAGAGCCAGCAGCAAGCATGGGTGAGGGACCGTGCGTGCACTCAGCACGGCTTCACTGGTGCCCACCCTGTGCCCAGTGCCGTACCAGGATGTGGGAACCCTGAGTGAGCCAGGTCCGGCCCTGCCTTCCCAGAGCCATTCTCCTCCAGGGCCTTCCAAAGAATACGCCATGCTCTAATGGTGGAATGGAGGTGGATCCCTTGAGAAGAAGCTGGGGAATATTTCCATGTCAGTCAGTTACAGCTGAGAGTCACAGCTATTTGGCTGGCCTCTTTGGGGGCTTAGGGCTGATGCTTCATGGAGTTTTCATAGGGAAGAAATGAGAAAATCTATTTCAATTACTTTTTAGAAGTCAAATTTACATAATCATTTGATGTAATACTGTTCGTTACGGGCTTCCCTAGAGTGGCATTAGAGCCACTGTCCCTGCAAGTGCATCAGCCCCTGGAGTCGCAGCCAGACGTTTCTCCGCACAGGGAGAGCCAAGCTGCACTCAGCTGCAAGTGGGTGCACCCCCGGCCAGGGATAATTAGGCCAAATGGGTGAGAAAACCCACCTGGGGGGGAGAAAAGAAAGGAAAGTACTCTCTTTAATTAATCACTGTTTTTCCAAAGTTAAGAGTAAAACACTAAAATTAAAATACATTTTAATAATATAGTCTTCATTAAAGTGAAATGTGGTTTTAGGCAGACCTTAATTCAAAGCCTGGTTCCTTAGAAGAAAAGAATATTGCTTCTTGTGTGACCTTTATTAAATCCAAAAATGACAATATGGAATTATAAAGGATTTCTTAAGCAGACGAGTTTTGAGAAGAGCCTTTTCCCCTTTGATTGGTTCTCCATGTGGCAGATGTGTCCATGCTGTGACATTTGTTTCCAGCATATGTTGACTGTGACTCCTGCAGGCTTCATGTGTGTGGGGAAGCATAAGTATTTGTACCTCTCTGTGAGTGCCAGAACCACATCTTCTCTGGCTTTCTCTGTGTCCAGCCTGGTAGGCATTCAGGTACTACAGAAAGGAAGGAACAGAGGAAGGGAGGGAGGGAGGGACGAAGGAACGAAGGAAGGAAGGATGGAAGGAAGGGAGGGAGGGAGGAAGGATGGAAGGAAGGAACAGAGGAAGGAAGGGAGGAAGGAAGGGAGGGAGGCAGGGAGGGAGGAAGGAAAGATGGAAGGAAGGGAGGGAGGAAGGAAGGGAGGGAGGCAGGGAGGGAGGAAGGAAAGATGGAAGGAAGGGAGGGAGGAAGGAAGGAACAGAGGAAGGAAGGGAGGAAGGAAGGGAGGGAGGCAGGGAGGGAGGAAGGAAAGATGGAAGGAAGGGAGGGAGGAAGGAAGGATGGAAGGGAGGAGGGAACAGGAAGGAAGGGAGGGAGGGAGGAAGGAAGGATGGAAGGAAGGAAGTGAGGGAGGAAGGAAGGAAGGGAGGGAGAAAGGAAGGATGGAAGGAAGGAAGGGAGGGAGGAAGGGAGGGAGGGAGGAAGGAAGGATCTAAGGAAGGGAGGGAGGGAGGATGGAAGGGAGGGAGGGAGGAAGGGAGGGAGGAAGGATGGAAGGAAGGAAGCAAAGAACAGAGGAAGGAAGGGAGGAAGGGAGGAAGGAAGGGAGGGAGGGAGGAAGGACATTACCAGAAGGTAATTCCATTGTTCTCAATACTAAAATTTGGCATCTCCTCTGGGGCAAGGCTATTGAGTTTGTTTTTTGTAAGAAATTTTCAAAAAGAATAATCCTAAGTGTCTTCTTCCATTAACATTTTCTCCAGCCTGTATGATTTATTCGGCATCTGTTTCTATACTTTGGTAGTTTGCCTAGTTATTAAATGAATATTTTGTGACTAAGAGTCTGAAGAGCTCGTTTATTTTCTTTGAAAGTCTGACAGGAAAAGTTAAAAATGTTTCATCTAGTTTGGAGATAATGTCTTTACTCAAGCCTGGTGATTGACACCTGGTTCCTTGGCTGGGGTGGCAAGGGAAAGGCCAATCACCAAGGGCTGGTGCTGGGTCCCTCCTTTTCTTCCCTCCCTCCCTCCCTCCCTCAGAGAGTTAGCACTTCTCGGAGCCAAGCCCCATGCCCTATGCTGTCAGTCCACTGTGCATGTGATGGAAGGGACATGCAGCTCCCACCCCCATGGAGCTCTGTCAAGTGAGGGAAACAGAGAAGGAAACAGACAACACAAAGGAATGGACCTAGTACCCCAAGGCAGTGGAATCTGTGCAGCCTGGAAGACTTTCTCTGGTGGAGAAGGGGATAGGCTGGAAGGAGGAGGTTTCAGAGACCACAGCACTATGCTCAAAGCCTGGAGGCAGACAGCCGTGACACGCTGGGATTGCAGGGTGCTAAATTTGCACCAGCTCAGGATAAGAAGACAGCAGTGGGAGGACGTGAGGCTGTGGTGGAGAGACAGGGCCTATGCTACAATGAGCCACAGGTGCCATATTAATAAGTTGGTTTCCTAAGCACAGTGGAGAGGTACTGAAGAATTTTAAGCAAGGGAGTGACCCAATGAGACATGGGTTTGATTTATAAGGAAAACTTTGGAAACAGAACTGGAAGAAGTGGTGATGGATGAGAGTAGACCAGAGACAAGGAAGCTGATTAGGAGGAAGGTTAAATGGAGAGTGGGGGGAAAAGAAGGTGCAGATCCTAGAGTATGACCCAAGGCTTATAATTATACCATGTGTAAAGATTTGAGCACCCCACCCTTGTTGGAGGTCCCAAACTAGCCCACAGAGACACTACTCAAATCACAGCCCACAGGCCAGCCACACGGCCTCCATCTGGGGTTTGTTGGAAACACGGAACCCACCCAGCCCTACTGAATCAGAATCTACATTTTAACAAGCTCTTTGGGTCATTCATGTCTGTGTGAAACTTTGAGAACACGTCTTTAGTGGATCATGGGAAGGAGGAACACAGCTCTGTAAGGTGCAAGCAAATCAGGACAGTATGGTGCACAGGTACATCTTGTTGGATTGATTATGTTGTTTAAGGAAGTAGAAGCTATGGCTCAGAGACTTGAAGGGATATATGGACCAGTGAGAGATTCTGAGAGCTTTTCTTCAGCCTTGACCTGGCCCATTTTATGAAAGCCCTTGACAGCTGGATCTGCTGGCCAGTGTCTGCATGGAAGCCGGGGAGCCCACACCTGCATGCTAAGTTAACACCAATCCCTGGATCTCCCCCACCCCCAGCCTATACTGTGTCACTGTCAGCCAAATGTGCTTTTCCGCCTAAGTCTATCTGTTTATCCATGTGTGAGTTTGATCACTAGGATCTGTCTGACCACCTGGATAGTCCAGGTACACCCGGCAAGGGACAGTGGGAGCTCTACCCAAGGTCAGAAGCAGAGAGTTAGAAGGCAGAAGACAGATGGAGATTACAAAGTTACTGTTGCAAAGACAGAATCAGCAAATCTTGGTCGTGGGCAGGGTGCAGGAGTAAGATGGGGACTAGTTGAGTTCAGCATTTGAGCTCTTCTGTCATCACTGCCAGGTTCTTCAGTGTCGGGGAGGGCGGATCATGGGAGCTACCTCCTCAGGGTACTTGCAGGAGCTGTTTGCATAGCCAGAAACTTGTTGTGAGCCTCTCTGAGCTCAAAGGCGCTGTGCATGTGACACCTGAGTAGTTGATCTCCCTAATTAGTGTTGGCAGCAGCTACATTTGCTTATGACGTTATGTAATCAGATTTGTATAATTGCTCTTTTATAACTCACTTAAAAAATTCAAAAGAGCACAGTTCCGGCAGGGAGACTGTGAGCAGGGTCCCCCTGACAGGTTGGCGTTCCGGGCTGTTCCTCACAAGGGAAGGGTATGTGTGCTGGGAGAGAACACAGCCAGAAACGTGTAGGGGAAGAGCCGTTTCCAAATCTGCCGGAATCATGGATGACTCCCTTCTTTGGGACAGACCTTAGTTGGATTCTTTTCAACGCGAGGAGATACAGAGTTCAAGAACTCAGGACACAGGGATCTACTCAGAGTTTCAGTCTTTGTTTTTTTCCTCCCAGGTAATGCACCATCCAGACGTGACTGTTGCCTTTTTGTTTCTCTGACAGATATGGGATTCTTTGATTGAGTGGCACTCCTGGAATTGGAGCGCCCATGCTTGGTGATGGGGGTGGTGATGGGGGTGTCAGTGTTCTGCTCAAGGCCACAGGCAGCCCTTTGTTAGGGGCAGTTGGATAACTTTCCATAGTGGTCAGGGAGCCATGTTCTGTTTCCTTTGGAACTTTCCTTGAGGCAGAAATTCTAAGTCCCTTACTTAATTTGAGCCTTTACTTAATTTCTCCCCATCCTTTTCTAGAAATCATAAAATAGGTAAGGAGGGACTCGTTACAAGATATTTGCAGACTTCCCGTGTTCTCACCTCTTCTTGCAAATATGTGACAAATCTGAGAAAAGGTGCAGATCCTTACAAACCTTATTTAAGCGATAGAAATAGTCAAATTACTACTCTTGGCTTTCTGCGGGAAGGAAAAATCATCACATATAGGGGTGAGGAGGTCTTGGACTCTGTGGGGGGGACTTCTAGGAGAGTTTCTCATCACTAATTTACAAGAGACTCATTATGGCTTTGGGGATTCCATGAACTATCTGAAATAGTTTTGTTTACAATTTTTGTATACATGCATTTGAACGTTTTTATGGGAAGCAGAATTATACCACTCATAGAATTGCAAAGGCTATATTTTAAAATAGCTTAAGAACTTGGAGAATTTTTAATGATTTGAAGTTTATGAAGGGCCTTTAGATATATACTGTGTAGTCCTCCTGTTCTCCTTAGGAATGGTGCAGAGCAGAGACAATCATCCCTAGTTTATAATGTGAAAACTGAGGCCAAGAAGTGTTCACTGCTCACCACCCACACGCCTGTTGATTGTGAGAAACTGGACACATAACCAGGGTTCCGATTCCTGATCTTTCAATTCTAGCACAGCTTTAGGAACAGAAATTACTGACTCCTTCTACATAATCCAGAACATTTGGACATTTGGAAACATTTAAAATCCTTAAACTCTGAATTTGGAGAACTGATTTCTATGTATGCAAGTCATATTTCTGCCAACTCAAATATTCCCTTCCCCACATTTTGCAGATATGAGGGTCATGGATAGTGTGAGATGAAAAGCTATTCCTAGGTCAAAGTTAGTCCTAGGTATGATGGCTGAAGACAAGAGAGACCTTTGCTCAAAAATACCCATAAGAGCTCCCTCACCCATCCTTTATTCCAGTCCTCTCCTGGACACTGGGACCTCTCCTTTCAAAATGCAGCTGTCTACCCCCTTTTGATGAAGGTAGACCTTAAACTTCATTTTGAGCCATGCTGCTCCAAAAGTAACCATAAGAAATGCCATGTTGTTAATTTTCATGATCAAACTAATTCCTAGAGGAAAATATATATTTGATTAGTTGCAACCTGTTTCAACATATGAATCGAAGTCTGGTAATTCACATCTCTGAGCTCTTGAAAAAGGGTATCATCATATCAACCTTACTGAGTGACTTGTGCAGATTGAATGAGATGAAATTAGAAAGTGTCATCACTATCCCTGGCCCAGAGAAGGGGCACAAAAGTAGTCATTTGCCTTGATATCTCTCAGAGTGAGTTTCAGGTTGATATTTCCCTTCTCTGTCATCCCTGCTTTATATCCTAGAAGAATATTGCTGGATCTGACATTCTAGGGAAGAAATGGTTCTCTAGGCTTTACAGCACCCCCCTTTTGAGCTTGGTTGTCCCCAGGTTAAAAATTCTGATCGTTTGAGACTTCTCTTTGCTTGTGTTCAAAAGAAAGACAACAGATGGATATCATTAACTAAAATATCATCAGAACCATTGCATGACATTTGTAAAGCACTAACCATGAGCTCCATACAGAGCCCAACACGGTGCTTAATCCCGTGACTCTGGGATCATGACCTGAGCCAAAATCAAGAGCTGGACCCCTGGGGCACCTGGGTGGCTCAATCAGTTAAGCATCTGACTTCAGTTCAGGTCATGATCTCACAGTTTGTGAGTTTGAGCCCCACGTCGGGCTTTGTGCTGACAGCTCAGAGCCTGGAGCCTGCTTTGGATTCTATGTGTGTGTGTCTGTCTCTGCCCCTCCTCTGCTTGTGCTCTCTCGCTCTCGAAAATAAATGAATGAACATTAAAAGAAGAAGAAGGAGGAGGAGGAGAGGCTGGACTCTCAACCGACTCAAGCCACCCAGGTGCCCTCAGTTTCAAACTTTTAAAGCAAATATGCTTCAAACTAATACAGTAATGAAGTGTATGCTCCATAAATAGCCTTTGGTTCACACTATAAGTGGAACAGTCTCTGAGGATCACTTAGGACATTAAAATGATTTAATAAGGGGAAGCATTTAGGTGAGAAGGAGAACACCATGATCCAGTGGGCAAGTAATAATCAACAGTAACACAGTCTGCCTGGATAATGAGGAAGGTCTCACAGTACTTGGAGAAATGATGGAAAAAACTTACTATAGATCATATGTGTCACGATAGTATCTTCTTGTATTCAAAATTCATCATTGCTCAGTTGTTTATTAAGAAGAAATTTAAAATCACTGGTAGCCTCACTGGCACAGAGTGACAAACATTGTCAGTATCCCACCATTTATCCTCTTTCTTTCCAGGGTTCGGTGTATATAAGGGTGCACATGCATGGGTGTGCACACACATGTGTGTATCTGTTATGAAGTCACATTCTGTGTACACAATTATTTTTCTAGGGATGCCTGGGTGGCTCAGTCAGTTGGGCATCTGACTTGGGCTCAGGTCATGATCTCGTGGTCTGGGAGTTCGAGCCCCACATCGGGCTCTGTGCTGACAGCTCAGAGCCTGGAGCCTGCTTTGGATTCTGTGTCTCCCTCTCTTTCTGCCCCTTCCCACTCACTCTCTGTCTCTCTCAAAAATAAATAAACATTAAAAAATTCAAAATTGCTTTTCTATATAACATTATTCCCATGTCACTGAAAACATCTTGAAAATGCATTTTTAAAGTTTATTTATTTTGAGAGAGAGAGAGAGAGAATATGTGGGGGCGGGGGGGGAGGGGCAGAGAGAAAGGAGGAAGAATTCCAAGCAAGCTCTATGCCCCGTGTAGAACCCGACATGGGGCTTAATCCCACGAACCGTGAGATCATGACCCAAGCCAAAATCAAGTGTCGGACGCTCAACCAACTGAGCCACCCAAGAGCCCCTTGAAAATGCATTTTTAAATGGCTGCAAACTGCTGATGTATAGATGTGTCATAATTTAATTAACAGTTCTGCTGCTGGCATGTAGGTTGTTTCCAAACCTCTGCAGATACAAACAGAAATGTTTTTTAAAGTATCATAGTGATCACTTTTGTGTCAAAATATTAGTCTCCTTTTAAGATTCTTTTCTTAAGATGAGGTTCTTGCTGAGTCAAAGGATATAAATATCTTTAAGACCCCTCACGTATATTCTTTTCAGATTTGTCATTTTACTTTCCCACCAACAGTGTTCAGGTGCTCTCCCCTTGACAAATTCTGTCAGTATTGAATATTATATATTTTTTCTACGTTGGTAGAAAGAATTATCTTTGTTTTAATTTGTTATTCCTTAATTATTAGTTAAGCACTTTCTCCAATGCTTAATGGCATTTTTAATTTCCTCGTGTATACATTTTTATTCATAGGTTTTCAGCCTCTTTATTGTGTTAGCTCCCTTTTGTAAAATTATTTAAACTATACCTTGAGATTAAGGAAAGAAGGCCCTGTGTGGAAACTTCTCTCTACTAATTTGCTAATTCCACATGGGCAGTGACTTCCTCATAGACGTATGTAGCTGAAATTACTTTAATGCTTTGTGCTTAGGTCAGGTACTTATCCATAGGTGTTTTATTTGACAGCTAATCCATGGCCCAGCTTTGGGAAGGCATTATTTCCTTCATGTGGACATAGATAATGGATGAGGTCATCTCCAATTCATTTGTCTTTTCCTTTTTCCTTCTTCTGGCTCTCTTTAGTCCAATTCTTGGAAAAGCTGTAAATGCACCACCACAGGAATGAAAGTCGTATTTCTGATGCAAGGTTTGTCGTTCCGCATTTGCTGCTCTGATATGTATTCTTTACAAACCTGAAGCGAGGCCGAATTTTCTACTTCAAGTTAAATTTCATTACTTCCTCCTTATTCATCTTCCCCACCCCGCCCTTCCTTTACTGTCTTTTTTTTTTGAAACTTCCATCTTAATATCTTTGAACTGTTTTCTATGGGGTACAAGACCTCTTTGAATTTCAACGATACATTGGAAATTTCCATTATTCTGACATTTGCCAGATGATTACTAGAAGCTGTCTGATGACAAAGCGTACTGAAGAAGAGTCTTCTGTGTAATTATCTTTATTTTCAAAACCTATTCACCATATCAGCTTTCTCACTGATGAAAATCATGATATGCATATAACATCATGACTGTTTATATAGAGGAGGCACTAAGTAACACATAGACATGTCCTTGCAGTAATATATGGATAAGTCTGCAAATTTGGTGCTTGTGAACCATACTTTTGACTCACGTTTGGGTCAGTCCCTTTGGCAATTTTTCTTAGCTTCCATGTATCTTTCATGGCTTATCTTAGCTATCAGAATGTCTTTAGAGCTTGCTCTGCTACTTATGTTTCTGTTCCTTATTAGAACAATAAAACATTCATATTAACTACTCATTGAAAATTCCATGAGGGAGGAAAAATCCCGGAAAGGAAATTTAAGGTGAACTCTGAGTCTGAGAACATTTGCAGATACAATTCTATAGGCATTCATTACAAATGCCATGCTAAATATGTTGCTTTCTTATTTCAAGATCATATACACTCAACCCTCACTATTCACCGATTCTGTATTTGCAAATCTACCTACTTCCTAGAAATTATTTGCAATTCCAATATCATTACTCATGGTGCCTTCACAGTCATTTGAGTACATTCAAAGTGGCAAAATTTAAGTTGCCCAATGTCTACATTTTTAGCTAAGGCTGAACAAGGTGATATTCTGCCTTCTTGTTTTAGCTTTTTGTACTGTAAACAAATGTCCGTGTCATAGTCTATTTAGTGCCTGTTTTTTTTTTCATTTTAGTATTTTTCTGTTGGTGATTTTTCTGTTTAAAATTGCTTTCAAGCATAGTGTTAAATGCTGTCTAGTGTATCTAAGCACAAGAGGCTTTGATGTACCTTATGGAAAAAATATTTGTGTTCGATAAGCTTTGTTCAGGCATGAAATATAGTGCTATTGGTCATGAGTTCAGTGTTAATGAATCAACAGTATGTATTAAAGAAGGTGTCTTTAAACAGAAACACACAAAAACCAGGTTATATATTCATCAGTTGATGAAAATGTGATCAGAGGCTTTCAGGAATCTGACTCTGTATTTCCCTTAGGGGCAATGATTCAGAATTCACTAATCCAGTGTTTGTAGTGATTTGATAGAGCATAACTACTGCACATAACACGAATTGACTGTGGTTGATGATGATTCCCTTTGAGGATGATTTCCTTGCATTGCCTTATGTTGACCTGTAGCAAGAGATCATCTCTAGCCTGTTAGGCAAGTGACCCAGGAGAATGGGACAGAAAGAGACGAAAGGACTGGTCAGTGGTTTTTAGGGCAACTGAGAAGCTGGTGTGGTGGTTCTCGTTGAATGATGGCTATTCAGCGAGAACCAGGCCAGTGGGAGAGAATCTAAGAGTACAGGCCTTCTTCCACACACATTTGTCGACAGTTTTCTCTGTGTCAGACTAGATGTGGAGATTACAGAAGTGATTCGGACGGGGCCGTGTCACCAAGGAGCTCACCATCTTTGATTCCTTACCTCCCCACTCCCAACATTCGCAAAGTGTTGGGTATGTGCTGGTCATCGTTTTAGTGCATTCCACATCACAGTCCACGTAATCTCCCCAATGACTCCACGAGGAAGTTCTATTGTCACTTTTTAGAGGAGGTAACTGAGGCTAGATCACTTGCCTGAGCTGACTCACAACACAGCAGAGCCAGGAACGGGGTCCAAACAGTGGAGCTACAGACAGCCAGCCCTTCAACCATGGGTCTGCCCTGCCCTTCCTGGTTGGGGGACAAGAGTACAAACAAACACGGTCTCGAGCTATGGTTGCATTCCGCAGGCAGTGCTCACAGGGGCTGAGGGAGCTAGGAGCAGGAGCCCTCGGCCAATCTCACCCAGGAGTCTTGGACTCCGGTAGGGATGGGAAGGTGTGAACTAACAACTTGTCAACATAGCAGAGAGGGCTCAGAGACTGGGGGCTAGGCAGACTCCATGGGGTCAGAGATCTGCTGTGCATGGGCCTTCCAAGGCCCTTGTGGCCTGTCTTCAAGAAAACAAATTCTGGCGAAAAAACACAATCATTCCAGCTAGCCTGTCCCCGCTGAGTGTGAATAAGTGCAGTTAGAATGCACTTTCCATCAGCATTGACTTTTAAAAGTGATTCTCCTGCTGAAGATATGAAATAAAAGCCGGCTTTATCTGGAAGAAAAATAAAACCATCAGTGCTTTGAGGTTTCTGAGGTAAGGGCAAGATTCTCCCTGTTCTTCCCACTCCCACACAGAGCTCCTGAAAAGGCAAGTTTGTAAGTCAGCAAGAATGTTACACATCAAAAGGATATTCAGGGTGAGAGGCCCAGGGAAACTAGGCAGGTGGAGGCCTCCGTGCCAGTCTAAGTCTCCCAGTTGTGATCTGTAGCGATGCATTCAGTAGGCATTACCATACTGGGAACATTAGGCTGTGGGGGTCTTGGGCCCCTCACTAGGTGAACACAGCTGGTGCAGACATCAACACTGCCTTGCCTTGATTCACGCAGCTGTGATTCGTGGGTGCTCCTAAGAAACCTTCTAGTGCTGCTCCTCAGTACTGCTCCTGAGTCAGTAGCCTAACGCCAGGAAGCCAGAAACCAGGGGCCTGGATTATTGAGGGTGACTTAACCCATTCTTAGTGTTGGCTTGCTCTTCTTCTCCCCATTAACCTTTGTTTTCCCTCATCACCAGGGAGAATGCAGGGAAGGGGTGGTTCCCTGAGCAGATGCTCCTAAATTCTTAATCTTATAGGTGAATGAAATCAAAGTGTAAATAGGCAGGAAGAGGGTTGAGGGAGAAGGAAGAAGGGAAGGGGAGGGGAGAAGGAAGAAGGGAGAGGGAGGAGTGAAAGAAAAAAGGAAGGAAGGGAGGGAGGAAAGAAGGAAGGAAGGGAAGAAAGAAAACATTGGAAATCCCACAACAGTGAGATCCAAAAAGACAACGGCAAACTTGAAAAAGTATTGAGCTCATATTATAAGAGTGTAGTTTTGGTGTTCTTGTGAAACAAAGAGAGCATCTTCCAAGTTTCCTTTAAGTGTAAGAGATAAATGCCTGGCTGCACCCACGTGTATGCATCCCTGAAGAACAATTCCTGTCCTCAGCTACTAGAGAGCAATCGGAAGATGTATCTGTTGCTATCCTCTTTACATTTTGGTTGCTAAAACTTATCATTTGTTTTAAGTAGGTTGTTCTGCCTTGAATAGAGGCGGAATAAGTGAAAATGTGTCTGGATTTCCACTCTTGTGTTTTGGTTTCATCCATCTAGTGTATGCCAGGTTTCAAAGCTTGGCCAGTTTAGTGTTGAGCTAATGGTCACCACACAGGATGTTGATGAGTCTAAGAAGTGATCATCCTTCACTGTAAGTTTAAATAGACCCAGTTTATAAGCACCACTGGTTGTTCCACCTGGCCGTGGATGTTAACCAGTGACTTGTCCTTAGCTCTATGGAAAGAGCACTGTTGGCATTTCATGTGCCAACTCTGATTGTTAGTTATCGTCTGGAACATTGTGTTGGAAAGAATTCCAAGGCTGAAATTGCCTCAGTAGGAAACAGTGTCATGATCAATTAGCAGTGTCTACCGTGAGTTTAGGTAGAAAGAATTAGGACAAGTGAGACCTGTGTTTTTCTTTCATGGGATCAGAGCTATAAGATTTGGAAGCCAGTGATACCTGGAAATCTGAGGTGGATGGAGAATGGACCATATTCCTCCCAAGCCATCAAGTTGAGTGCGTAGCTGGGAAAGATTGTATATCTTCCTGTCTGTTACAACACTTAGTTCCTCCTGTCAGTCCACCAAGACTTGTCTGAGCACCTGCCAATATCTAGAAGCTTCAGATCCTTCCTTGAGAAGGAGGTAGAGGAGAATGCAGCCTAATGAGCAAAAGTAGATAAATGAGATTTTGGAGCAAACCCAGCTCCGTGTTGCTCTTCTAAGTTTTTGTTTGGTTGTAGAAAGCCTCTGCTCTGGCCTAACCACCTCTCATCCCTGCGTCTGCTGCACATTTCTGGGTTGCAGAGCAAGACGAAAGCCTATGTGCAATCAGGTAACAATGAAGGTCGGGGAATAGAGCTGAACTTCACCAAAATGGAGAGAGTGAAACGATAGCAGTTACCAAAGGAGGCTGAAGGCAGGTGGACACCTGTGCCAGATGGGGACATACCTGCATCCTCGAGGGGCAGTGTGCTTAGAACCACTCTGCTTCCTCCTTCAGGCAGAAGCCACATGGTTTGCCACGCCTCAGGTCAACAGACAGGCAAACCTTTGAGTGTGCGAGGGAAAACCCCAGTGATTTTTGTTTTGGTTGGCCTGAGGAAGGGCTGTGCCATCCTTTTCATACCTCAACGTGTCATTTGCCCTGAGCTTTGGAGGCGTGGGAATTCTGGTACTGCTCAGAAGCCCCAGCATAGGGATAGAACAGTGGGTAAAGGCCTCGGGAGAACACCCCAGAAGACTGCATTCCTAGAAGGTGTAGCAGTTCTTGGACTCTGATTGATTTCTGTGAAATGAAATTATACCCATATCAACATTCATTAGCTCCTGTCACAGAAGCATATTATTTGTCCTTAAGAAACAGACCCCATAGAAGTGGGAAATGAATTGGGGGCACCTGCGTGGCCCAGTTGGTTGAGCGACCAACTTCGGCTCGGGTCATGATCTCGCGGTTTGTGAGTTCGAGCCCCGCGTTGGGCTCTCTACTGACAGCTCAGAGCCTGAAGCCTGCTTCGGATTCTGTGTCTCCCCCTCTCTCTGCCCCTCCCCTGCTCACGCTCTGTGTCCCTCTGTCTCAAAAATAATAAATAAATGTTAAAAGAAAAATTAAAAAAAAAAAAAGTGGGAAATGAATTGAAGGCAGTGGAAAGGGGAGGGAAGTAACATTTAATGCCAGGCTTGGAGCACAGTGGCAAGAAGGCTCCTTGGCCTGAGTCTGTGGCTGCCCTCGCACAGTTGACTTTCTAGTAAGAGCAGGAAGTACACAATGGCCTGAGACCCAGAAGGGAGCGACCGAGGGCCCTGAGTCTTCAGAGGAGGGAAGGGCCATCCAGCAGAGGTCTGGGCCAGGAACCTGTAGTGAAAGGAGCACACCGGGCATGGCGTTCATGCATTCACTCACCCAGCCCTTTGACCAACCTTTTATCCCGTGTTTACGAACCCCGTGTTGGGCTCTGGGGACATACTGATGTGCACCCTGGGAACATCCTCAGGGGAAGGATGGCGCTTTACCCATCAGTAGTGTTACGGGTGCTGAGATCGATCTGACGTGTGAGGAGGTGAGCATGCAGCACTGGCTGCTGCAAGCCACCACGTGGCACTTTGGGACACCTTAGAGAATGACACCTCTTCCGGACAGACACTACCCACAGACATCCCTGTGGCTTGGCAAGCAGAGGCATCGCTGTGCAGATAGAGAAAAGGGTCCCAGTCTCCTGTCTGTCTCAGTATGCGGCCATGGTGTTGACCTAGCCAGTGAACCATGGGAGCCCCTAGGCACCCTTCTGCAAGGTGCAGCCTGCACACCTGTACACGGCACCCCGGTGGCAGCCGGCTGGAAGCATATACGGCCCACGTCTTGACTCTGATGCTGTGTAACCTTACGTGACCCACTTGACCTCCCAAAGTCTCATTTTCTCTATGTGCAGGATGGAAACCATAATATGCACCTACCTTACTTGTCATGAGAAACAAATGACCTAATGTATATAGCGGTGCTTTGGGCCCTGGAAGGCTCAACACAGATGAAATATTATTATTCAGTAGAGATTTGTCTATTGATAAATTAATCAGGGAAATCTTTAATAAATCTGCTAGCAGGTAAACCTTGCATTCCCCAACCTCTTCTGTTTTTGCTTCCCTCTCCCTCCTCTCTCTCCCTTTCTCTCCCCCTCCCCCTCTGTCTGTCTCTCTCACACTCACACCTACCTTCTGCCATCAGCCCTGCCAATTCACAGGCTTACTCTCTCTCTCTGCTGAGAGCCCCTCACCTTTGTTTTCAGGATTTTAGTCAAGAGGTAGGTTTTCCATGGAGTTAGAACTGGACACAACTCAGAACTTAGCGGTGTCCTTTAGGCCATACCTTGCTCAGTTTCTTGCAGAAAGGATTTTTCTTAAAGAGGACACAGAAAATAAACAGTCAAGAAGTGTTTGTCCCCAATAGCTTTATTGGAAAGCATTATTGGGCCAAATGAACCGAGCTGAACATTTGCATTAATTAAATTGACCATAAACCCAGCATAATGTTTCATTTCACCTTTCTCCTGGCATGATGGTGCCTGAGTGTTTTGGAACTCAGATACATACCCGCTGGCAGGGATGGCTGAAAGATCAGCAACAATCAATGTTTGTAATCAAAGAAGATTAAACTTGGTATTAATTAACAGAAATCTAATGATCAACACTCATATGGGGCAGAGTGGCCCAAGCCCGCAGCGCATGCACAGAAATGGAGGTAATTAAACACCGGACCCTTCTGGAAGGAAACACTTTTGCTACTGTTGAGTTAAACTCTTGTGTGCATAGCCCCAATGTTTAACCAATGGAGAATCAAAACGAGTGTTGTCAGAAATCGGGACAGCATGAAATGCAGCCCCTGACCTGCATTTTCTGGGTACTTCTGGCCCCATGGGAATCTGGGCGAGTATTAAGAAAGGGGTCTTACTCCTGGGTTCAAAGCCTAGCCCATCACTAGCTGTGTGATCCTGAGAAAGTTACCAAGCCTCTCTGAGTCTCAGTTTACTCATTTGGTGATCATAATAGTTGTACATATCTCAGAGGGGTTTTGTGAAGATTTGGTAAAGTCTGAAGCGGTGAAGACAGACAAGCAGAAAACAAGGGAGAGGAAATGCAGGATGGTTTCTTGAGCCAATGCTTCTTACCGGGCCCCCATCTTTACAGACAGGAACACATTTAAGCCTCAGAACCAGCATATGAAAGACCTGATATTAAGCCCACCTTCACAGATGAACATGCCAAGGAAATTAGAGTAATACTGGAACTGCATAAATGTCCTAGTGAGGACTTCATGGCTCTCATTCACTGAGAGGACTAACTATGTGGCCTCTACTATGTGCTACTCGTTCGTTGCCTCCTTCATCCCCCTGCCATCCTTGGAACCTCTCGCACACGTGAGGAGAGGGAAACTCAGGTCAAGAGTCCATGCTGGAGCTGGGCTCTCACCCGGATGCTCCACAACCCAGGCTCTGCCCTGGTCGGCTTGGTGGTGTCCACGGGAGGCAGGAGCCTAAGCAGCAGATGGCAGTCATCTACTTGCTCTGTCAACCACCTTTGTGACAAAATGAGACAAGGTCCTTGTTTGGGATGTGCCTATTGTCTGGTTGCGGGAATGGAAGGACACGTGCTATCCGCTGTCAACTCAGTGCAATCCCAGTGTGCCCCACCCAAAGGATTCGTGTGTTAGGCCAGGAAAGAACATGATCCTCTGCGTCGAGGCCAGGTTGTGTGTGTACAGGACAGTGATGCAGGGATCTTCCCTGTCCACCTTGTGGGTCTATGGATCTACAATTGGAAACCCTGGTCCAGGAAATGGCCAGTGCCACAGAAACACTCAGCCATTTCCAAATGATTTCATTGCAGTCCACAGAGTGGTTGAAATGCACATTCATTATCATCTGGCTTCCGATAGCAGATTCTGAAACCTGTGGTCCAGAGTAGTCTCAAGGGAGGGCTTGGCTTGCGGCTCCCTTCCCATCATCACTCCCCTCCAACAGACCCAGGAAGATGTCTGCATCTGACCTTTCATCCTAGCGTGGAGACAAGCTAGCACCATTGGATAGTCTTGCAACAAAGTAATAATTTACGAGGAATTACTCCCTAACATTCTCATGCCAGATAATTCTTTACCAGCGTCTCTGGGTGATTTCCTTCCCAGGGAGCAGCATAATCACTTTGTACTGGCTCACCAAACAGCTGATGGCTCGGTGCATCATTGCCCCCAATCGAATGGATTTAGAGCACCATTGCATTCTGAGATCATTTATCCGCGAATCTCTCAGAGGTCACCTCTGCTCATCAGGGCCCCAGGTACACAAGAGGGCAGAAGTCCCAGTGGCAGCTAGTGTCCAGGCAGGAAAGGGCAAGCTGCAGGTTATCCAGAGTGCTTTTGTCCGCTGGCCTCTCCCCACTCCGGGCTAATTGCTTTATTTCTTTGGAAGTTCTCTGCATTTAGTAGCACATGAAGCTGCTTACCAGGCTTGATTAGTTTCAAAAGAAGGAAAGCCTTTGAAATTCACTAAGTGTGGCTTGTGAATTGCAGATACACAAATGTGTGTGGGTTCCCAGCTGAGGCAAAATGTGTTTACTTAAACCAACGAACACTTAGCTTCTAGAATAAAAGTATAAACAGAAACCAACTCTGCATTCTCCCACCTCCTTCCTTAATATTTCTTGCTTGTCAAGATAATAGTGCTGTGTTTAAAGCAGCTGCCAGGGCTGTTTTTCAAAGTGAAGCCATTAACTCTCTGCCCTTCTAGAATAGAGGTAGGGGGCAAAGGAGAAGCCGGATAAAGGACCACCTTCTCTGTTTGTGTTTTGCCCACATACAAATTCACAAAAGCCTATGGAGTGATGTGGGAAAAGAAAACTCAAGAGCTTTTGAACAAGTACCATCTAGGTTCACATTCCCAAATTTTCCAAGACTAGCTGAGTGACCTTGGTAAAGTTATTTAGTGTCGCTGGCCTCAGTTTCTTCCCCTCTGATATGAGACACAGAATTACAATTTAATCATTATGCGTAGGACATGAATAAGGTCAGCAACAAAATAGCTCATGAGATAAGTGTGAAAAGAATGTCCTGTATAGAAAGGGGCATACAGTAGCCAATGAGATTATAATAGTTAAAAAGATTTAGATTATTTAAAATCTGATATTCTGTATTTTACATCTCATTGTATTGATTACTTGGTGGGAAAATTATATAGTGTTTAAGGAAGGTTAACAATATCCTTTTCAGTCTGGTTCACTTTTGAATCTCAGAGGAAATATCTCTTCTATACACTGACCTGGTTCTTTGGGGGTTCAGACCCTCCCACCCCTATGTTCTCCTTGGTTCTCTCACTCCGTTGTCATTTGTTATATATTCAGATATAGACAAAGAGCACCCAGGATGGGGGGATTATCTCACACTAATTTAAGGGCAAACTTCCTCAAGAATGATGTTGCCCTTGGAATCACACCATCTTTGAATTATTGCTGGTTGGAAAATATACTTATTTCCCTCTCTTTCTTAAAAATATCATTCACCCGGGGCACCTAGGTGGCTCAGTTGGTTAAGCGTCCGACTTTGGCTCTGGTCATGATCTCATGGTTCTCATGGTGAGTTCTAGCCCCTCATCAGGCTCTGTGCTGACAGCTCAGAGCCTGGAGTCTGCTTTGGATTCCATGTCTCCCTCTCTCTGTCCCTCCCCAGCTCACGCTCGGTCTCTCTCTGTCTCAAAAATAAAACATTAAAAAATTTTTTGTTAAATATTTCAATCATCCAAGATGCTGTAAGATACTTTACTTGTGTTAATTTAGTTAATCCTCCCCACAATGTTATGGATGAGGAAACTAAACCCTCATGGGTATATGTGACCTGAGCATTAGCATGACTCCAAAATTTGTAGTTTTTTCCTATATCACATATGCATAAGGATAGTAATATTAAGGTGCAGAGGAGACATATATACAAGCTGTTATGAGGGGTCTGTGAGCTGCTTTCAGAGCCCTGGGGCCTGTCATCACATTCGTCCCTAAGGGATGCTTTTGCTTTTGGATCCTCTCCTCACCCTCCAGGGGCCTCCTCAGAAAGCCCAGCAAATCAGTCCCTCAAAGTCCCTCTCTGTTGACTCATGGTGTGGGCGACAGAGCACTGGAGAGGCTTCCAGAAGTTTACTTCTGATACTTAATTGTAGGAAAGTGCTTTGTAGTTGATCATTTCCTATCACCGGGAAGGGTTTCCTCACCCACTGTCTCCCTGTCCACATGTGCGACTCTTTGAGGGTCTGAGACAGGACTGAAGCAGCTCACAAACCCTCAGAGGATGTTTCGTGGTTAATTTACAGTGCCACAGCAATGAGGTCATTGGCATCCTCAAGTGAGCGAAGGTTACCTTGTAACCCCTGCCCATTGCCAGGGTAAGAGCCAGGAGGAACCCACCTCGAAGACATCTTTCTTGGAAGCACGTGCATGTTGACATTGAGCTTGACACACAAGCCCATCGTGGAGGGTCAGAACATGCAGCATGCGTGCACCAAGCAGAGGCCATGCAGGTCAACACAAAGCTGTTGGAACGTCAGGGGCACAGAAGACTTGGGCACTGTAAGGGACGTCAGGGGCACAGAAGACTTGGGCACTGTTTCTCCAGAGCACCTGAGAAGAGCTCTGACTGAGGACAACTGAGGGGCAGCTCTTGCTGCTTGTGAGGAAGGCTCCCCAAAGTCTGACTGACGCTACCCCAACTCTGTCCATTCAACCAGTTTTGATAGTGGTCATTTATATAAATTGGCTCTATTAGGACTTACCTTATAAAACAGTCAACGGTGAGCTGGCATCTTCACACAGTAACAGCAGGACATTAAGGCAGCAACAGTCATATCCACAGGTTCTGAAAATCCTGATGTCCAGGGTGTTGGGAGAGTTGAGACAGGGCAGACCTGTCATGAGCCAGGATAATTCCCAGCGTGCAGGGTGGGTTATTCCCAGAGCTACCAGAAGTAGCACAGTCAGAGAGAGGGTGTGCTTATCTTCAAGGAGGCAAGCCAGAGGTCTGGGTGCATGGGACAGTAGTGTCATCAGACCTAAGAAGTGAAGAAAAGCTATCACGGGTCAGAGGGCAAAGGGTGGGCACAGATCGTAAGATGAGCTAGGCCAAGTGGGCCAGAATTTAGCTGGGAACTGAGGAAGTGTCAGATACTTGCTTTTACATAGCAGTGACTTTTGTAGCATACGAGGCTTTGCTGTGCCCACGTAGCCAGAGGGGACAGCAGGGGCCCCCTTGGCTGTGGCTCAATGCCAGCACCTGAGTCTCTTCTTTGGCCGACTGTCTTTGGGCTGCTGGAAGCACTTCATCTGCAGAAGTGCCTGGGGACCCATGCTCCCGGGCCCAACACCCTTGAACCAAAGACTGTCTAACAAAATTTGTAAGTCCAGCTCCCTTGCCTCAAGTCAGGACAACTCTAAGCTGTGTGTCATTCTCCAGGTCTTACCTGCGGGATCCGAGTAAAGCCACTCTCTGTGGGGCTTTGCCTGAGATCTCATCCTTGCCCGACTTCCACCTTTCCCTGTCTGGCCATTCCCAGCTCCTACAATCTCCCCGGGGAGGATTTCTTAATGAATCACTTACACAAGAACCTGCATCTCAGGGTCTGCTCCTCAGGAGCACCATCTGAGGGGCCTCTGACTCATGTCCATGATGGCCCATCACCTGACAAGCAGGTTCTGAGCCCCACTGTGTGACCCATGTGGTTCACACAACTATGCTCAGATTCCATCCCTTTGACACTCACCTCTGGCTGGGGAAGCAGCAGAACCGTGAGCCGCAGTGAGTTAATGCGAAGTGGGACACAAGCCGTGGAAAGATTGAGGTTGGTGTGTGCTGTGACCATTCAAGGAGAGCTCATACTTGGGTGATAGGAGCTCATGCTTGGTTGGGTAGGATTTGGAGAGGCTGAGGAGGTTGTAAGCAGAGGGGCCCAAGAACAAAGATACAGAGGCACCGGGGGCCTAGAGAGCAGAGACAAGGGAGGTCTGGTGCCCGGGCTCTCATGTGGGTTGGCTAGGGAACCTGGATGCGGACTGGAGACCTGCCTTCCCATACTCCTCCCAGGAGCAAAGAATGCACCTTGTCTCTCCCACCCAAAGTAGCTCCACATGCGTGGGAACAGTGGAGAATGCACGAAGTGTAAGCAGAAAGAGTCAGGGGGCCCCAGAAAAAGGAAAGATGAGACGTAGCTTTCGGACACAAGAGAAGTCATTTGAAGCCCCAGCTATCTTCTGCAGTCTGTGCCCTCTGGGGTCTACTGGCCCAAGCACAACTCTCGCAGAATTGCCTAGGAGGTGTCAGAATTACAAAGAAACACAAAAACCTTAGGAGTAAAGGATTTAAAAGGGACAAAGAGAATGCAAAATCTAAGTCTCTACCGGGCCTGGAATTAGCCATACCATAACAGAGACAATAAATCAGTGATAAAAATTCCCACTGCTGTTTCCAAAGTGAGGGAAGTTCTGTATTCCTTACTGGAAACCCCATCCAGTTTATACCGGCTCTAGGAGCATGCCCACAGCCCCTTCCCCTTGCCCTGCAGTTACCTCTGCTTTGTTAGAATATTAACACAGGGGGGCCTGGGTGGCTCAGTCGGTTAAGCGTCCGACTTCAGCTCAGGTCATGATCTCACGGTCCGTGAGTTCGAGCCCCGCCTCAGGCTCTATGCTGTCAGTTCAGAGCCTGGAGCCTGCTTCAGATTCTGTGTCTCCCTCGCTCTCCATCCCTCCCCCACTCACACTCTGTCTCTATCAAAAAATGAATAAATGTTAAAAAAAATTCTAAGAATATTAACACAGACACTCAAGGAGGAGGACAAACCTTATTTACATAACACACAGTGTTTTATAGGCATGCTTCCTTAAGGCACATGCATGACCTTATGTTCCCCTGTACCTAGGGTGACAAAGCTCCCCTTTGAATCCAAAGCAGGCTCTGGGCTGTCAGCACAAAGCCTGATGGGGGGCTCGAACTCAACAAACAAACGGTGATATCACACCTGGGTTGGACATTTAACCAGCTGAGCCACCCAGGCACCCCCACTGAATATGAATCCTAACACTAAATAAAAGAAACCCACTCACCCCTACCAGGGGAGTCATGGCTTTGGAAGTTATTCCCCCGGATCTCTTTATTTGCTGCAAACGAAGTATCCTTTGTGTGACCTGTAACTCACCAAGGTGCGAACTCATGTAAATTCAGTCACACAAGGTGGAAACGAGCTCTGGTGTCTGGAGAATGAACCAGCTGACACTGCCCAGAACTGAGGCCGCGGGGTATGCACGTTTCCTTCAACTTGCCCACTGTGGAGTCCCCGAGAGTCTCCTGACTTCCAGCAGGCAGTCTGTCCCATGTGGTTTTATTACCATGCCCCTGCCCACCTCAGCCCACCCTCTTGGCCATTGTGAGAAAGGGTCTGGAGTGGAGGCAAAAGCTAGGGCAGAGGGAAGGAAACACCATGTAGCCAGTGCTCTCTCAGGCTGGGTTTCCCCGGACACAAGGACTTGGATGTAGGAGTGGCCCTAGGAAGCTCAAGTGCAAGAGTGGAGACCTTGAGTCAGGGAAGGGAGAAAAACCCAACAAACAGTAAAGGAATGCACAGGTTACTGCTGTGAGCATCTGGGCCCCATCCCACTGGGGATCTCCTGAGATGTCATTAGGGTGGCCAACCATCCCAGTCAGTCTAGACTGACCCGGCGTTAGCCTCCCAAGAATCCAGTCAGCCCCTTGTAGCCTTGGATGGTTGGTCACTGATATCATGTTGAATGTGCCAAAGGATGGGGGAGTTGGAGTTATTTGTTGACACAAGTCCCTCTTTGGTTGAGTGCTGCCTCTGGGGGGTCAGCACTTCTGGGCTGTTCTCCTAGGCAGCTGAGCAAAAGACAGTGGCAGAAAGTTCTTGGCCAGAGAAGCAGGAAGGTACAGGCTCCTGAGGTAAAAAGCTGTCACCTTACACAGAGCAGTGCGTGGAGCTGCAGGTAAATTCAGACCTGGGCCAGGGGGGATATGGGTAGAAGCACCGGTAAGATCAGCTCTGAGTACCTGGGGTCTCAGATCTCTGTGTATATTAAACCATTTCATTGTTCCTGGAACTCGGGTAGGCAGGGAAGATGAGGTAAGTTGCAAGTTTGAGGAGTTCCATTGCTTCCTCCAAGGTCACTGGCTTTGTTTCCTCCATGTCCTGCATCAAAGCCCCGTGCTCCTTGCCTTTCACCCCCGTAGCCTCCAGTTATCTATTTTTCCTCCAGCCATCTCCAATTGCATCGAGCCCAAGACAGATTCCTTAGGAATAGTTCTGCAGACACTGCTGCAAAGAGAAACTATTGAAAACTTCATGCTAGAATTTAGTTCATAATAGCTCACCTTGAAAAATAACAAGGTTAAGGGGAAAGAATGTTCTATTCAATTCTGTTGTAATTAAGAGAACTTTCCTGCTTTGCATGCTGCATAATTGAATTATACCACGATTAATTTTTTAAATAATTATTTGTAGATTTGTTTCCCCTACTGGTGTACTTTTTTTTTTTTAATAATATACTTTGCCACTTAATAAAGCAGATAAATGCTGGGGGAGAGACATTGGAGAAGATATTGTTTGTGCTCGGTGGTTCCATCATTACTATTGATTGCCTGGTCTTATTATTCACCTCAAAGACACTGCAATTAATAGAAATGGAAATGAAGGAATATCTGTGTTCTGTGAGGCTTTATTGAAGAAGGAAATAAACAATACATGTAGACAAGCAATAATTCTTTGTTGGCCATGACAGTGGTGCTTTCAGAGGAAGGATTAACCTGGATCTTAAGTGAGCAACTTAGACTCTCTCTGCCGATGCTAGATGACATTCCCCATGCAGGCCAGATAGCAGGTCCGAGGCGCACCTTGCTGCAGACCCGGCCCCACTGACCTGTCTGCGGTCTGCTGAATAAGGTGGCAGGCATGATCAGGGTGCTCTGAGAAGGCCCTTCCCAGACCTCCTTCATCTACTTGGTACTCAAGGCTGAGGACTCTACACTGGATTATGTTAAGTCATTCTCTAGATTCCTGGATAGTTGGGGCCTAAATAATGAGGTGAGATAGTAGGAGCAGACCCAAGTGCTCACAGGTGTTCTCAGGCAACGTGGTCCTCACAGCCTGTTCTGGCCCCTGCCTTCCTTCCCAGCCTTGCTTTCGGTCATGCCCTGGTGCAGCAGACTACTCAAGATTCCCCTCCACTCTCCCTTCTCGTAGACCACCTCCTTGTCTGCAGAGCGCTGCCTCTCTTCCTCCTCAGGCCGGTGGCTGCTCACCCTTCAGGACACGGCCAGCTGTCTCCTATCCTCTGGCTGCCTCCCATCCTGATTCAGGGAACATGGCCATCCTTGGCCAGACCTTGAACTCTGCAGGAATGAGCCCTGTGCTTCTTCATTTCCAACCCAGGCCCAGCACAGAGCGTGGGAAAGAATAGCACCCTGAACTCTCTGGTACTTGAGTGAACTTACCTTTGCACACTCACAATGACCTTTTTGCCAATGTCCCAAAGGTTTTGGGTTTTTTTAAATAATTGAGGTATAATTTATATATAGTGAAGTTCAATAATTTTACAGACATAGAAGGATTGTTGTTCACATATACAGTGAAACCTTGGATTGCAAATAACTTGTTCTGCGAATGTTCCACAAGTTAGGCAGACATTTCTAATAAATCTTAAGTTGATGAATGACTGATGTCTTGCAATACAAGTAGTACGTGATGCCAAATGTCACATGATCACAAGTGAGCCGGTGGCTCTTCTCTTCCTCTCTCTCGCACGTGTGTGCTCGCTGTGGGATTGTGGGTCATTGTCAATGCAATGTCACATTTTCATGAAATCCTCAAAAGGAGGCAAAAGCCAGTGTCATTGGATAGGTTCCTTGTTAAAGTGGCATGAAAAGAAAAAGATTCCACAGAGCCAATAGATAGCGGTGGTTCTGTTAACGATAGTGAAAGTCGTCCTACACGATAACCCTCCTCTCTCTTGTCTCTGTCACACCAGCCACGAGGGTTTTCAAAGGTAAGTGCAGGTTGATTTGTTTATTTTTCCTTATATTTTGTATTTTCTTTATTATCTTGTAGTAGATTACCGTAGTCATCGTTATAGGAATATTTTGGAGTGTGGAACGAATCGTCTGAGTTTCCATTATTTCTTATGGGGAAATTTGCTTTGATATACAAGTGCTTTGGATTACAAGCATGTTTTTGGAAAGAATTATGCTCGCAAACCTAGGTTTTACTATATGTACAAGTATGTAGCTCCTGTACAGATAAAGTCTGGCAACACTGTCATCACCCCAGAAAGCCCCCTCTTGCTCCTTCCAGACCTCCTACCTCCCAACCCAGGGTAACCACTCTTGTGATTTCTGTCACCATCCATCAACCTTGTCTGTTGCAGGCCTTTGTAAAACATTGAATCATGTAGCAGAGACACTTGTGTCTTACTTCTTTCCCTCGACATTATGTCTCCGGGGCTTATCCCAGTGGTGTTTTATGAGCCGCGAGCTCATCCACTGTGAGGCTTCCCTATTCAGATGCCTCCAGGGAAGCCCTGACTGGGGAAGGACAGGGACAAGCCCAAGGCTGCAGAACTCCCACCAACTGCTGCAGGCTCAGCACCAGAGTTTGGGACACTTGGATGGTGTTCAGGTCACTTCTGGGTGACCAGGCTTGAGCCAATAAGCTGGAGCTGTCAGAGGCCTGGGTTCATTGAAAAGAGGCAGCCAAGGGGCGCCTGGGTGGCTCAGTCAGTTAAGCATCCGATTTTGGCTCAGGTCATGATCTCGTGGTCCGTGAGTTCGAACGCCGCATCAGGCTCTGTGCTGACAGCTCAAAGCCTGGAGCCTGCTTCTGGTTCTGTGTCTCCCACTGTCTCTGCCCCTCCCCCGCTCACGCTCTGTCTCTCTCACTCTCAAAAATGAATAAATGCTTACTAAAAATTAAAAAAAAGAAAAGCAAAGAGGCAGCCCAGAGTGTACTCCTAGGAGTTGAGCAAGGAATACATGGAGAAAGAAGAAATGGTCAGTGATGGGTATGGGCAGATGGCTATCCTCTCAGGAAACCCCTGATTTGCTCTGCCAAGTCACCGTCTCTTAAGTGACCTGTCTTCTTGATCCCTGTAACAATGTAGCCATCTCTACTCAGGCCCTAACTAGGTGAATTCAAGAAATCTGGTGACATCTGGTGAACTCTAGTGAACACGAGCCTCTCAAGGCCAGTGGTCTGCCTTATTTGTCCCCATGTCTCCAGTACCCATCAGATGCCTGGTGCATAGTATATGCTCAGTAAAATAGCTGCCAAATGAACAAAGAAGGGGGAAAATGAGCAACTAGTCCCCCCTTTTGCTCGTTCAAATACCTTTAAGATGATGATCAGGCCTCCTTCCTCATTCTGCCCTGAGGAACCTACACCCATCAGTGCCCTCTTGATCTGCCCCACAGGTGAGCAGGACCTTGCAGGCGCATAGTGGGCCATCACCTGGCAGTTGGCCCAGCCCCCACTCTCTTGTCCATCCCCATGCAGTGTGTTCATGCCCAGAGTCAGGGCCCTGCCTTGTTCCCCTCTATGCCTATAGCCCTAGCACAGGGCCTGGGCCAGAAAGGGGAGCTTGGGGAATTGTGCAGGCATCAAACTGAAATTTCCATGTCCTCTCCTCAATAAAGGAAAATTTTAGCAAGAAAAAAGAAATCTCCAGAGTAGGCTACACCCTGAGATTCCTGAATCTTACATAATAATATATGTGTGAAAAGAAGTCAATACTACCATTTCAGTACCCACGTTCTCTCCCCTCCTCTGCCCCATAAGTGGAATGCCGGCTCTGTCACATCAGATCCTGTGTCCTTTTGGTACAGAATCACGGCCATGGGTGAGCAGGGCAATCGAGAGGAAGAACGTCAGGCTGGATTTATTTGCATTGAAAAAGACATAGGATTACTGGTGGAAGAGAGTAGGCTGGAACTATGTGGAAGGTATAAGGAGGGAGGACGGCATGAGGCAAGGCGGGCTGGCGCGAGGAGAATTTCCGAGCTAGCAGAGTGAGGAAAGTAACTGAGAAGCAGCTGCCATGCCTGTGAGGAGCTGAGAAAGAGAATGTGCAGGATGTTTTGCTGTGCAGAGTGGACGAACGCTCCTTGCACAGATTCTGAGACAGCTCAGTAGACACTGCATTTCGGCTCAGTTGTTTTAGATGTTGAACTGGAGCACCTTCCAGTGTGCTGTAACACACACGGGGCTGGTGGGGGCGGGGGGGCGGCCAGCTTCCTGCACACTTCACACGCAGGGACACCGGGGCTTGTAGGGGAGGGGCACTGGGCACAGACAGGCCAGTCTTGCTGCAGGGAAACTCTTGAGAATTGGAGCGAATGGCCCGGCACGTCTGAGGACAGCCCCGCCTTTGTATAGTGAGGACTTTGGTATACTCAACTTGATCTGGGATGGCAAATAACTTACATCCATCCCAAGGCCAATTCTGATTGGTTGGTAGTCTTCCTGGGACTGAGAAGGATTTTGAGGTAGGATCGAGGTTCAGTAAAAAGAGTGACATGATTGACGTGATTGGCCAACAATGTCTGTCCCACACACCATGGAGAGCACGTGGCTGTGGTTTAGAGCTTCCCTAAAGCTCCTTTCAAGGCTTAAGGTCGACATGTGACTGTGAGACCGTGTGTGTCCACGTGTATGGCAGACAGCCTCACGAGGAGTGAGTGGCATCATTAAATATGTAAAATCTCATTCCAAGAGCACTTCGTGTAGAGTAGGAACTCTGTAAAATGCTTCTGAGTGAGCTCGTAAATAAATGCACATGGGTTCCTTGAATGCCGGAATCTAATATGAACGAGTTGTTTACATTTTAACAAATATCTAGTGCCAATAATGTCAAAGGTATGGTAGCACCTACCAGGAGGGAGAGGGTTCCTGCCCTCAGTGAGCTCATGGAGTTTGAGAAACTTTCAGAAATTAAAAAATAAAGAAAGAAAACAAAAAAAAAAAAAGAAACAATTAAAATTCTATCAAGCTCATGCTCATCACATCGGCCTCAGGGCTCCTGGTGCCTGGGAAGGGGTGTGTAGGTGGCTTCTCACTTCAGGTGAGGCAGGGTGCAGAGTTGTGTAATCCCCATTATTTTGCCCATTATCTCTTCATCCAGAAGCATGGCAGGGGGGGTTGGGGAAGCACTTCTACCTACTTGATTAGTTTGCTCTGAGAGATACTCCCAGGCCCCCATTCACAGGCCACTCATTGAGATTTTATGGATAAAAGCTCTTCCATTTAAAAAGCTTAGTAGCCTGATTCCTCACCCCACAGCTGATTAGAAGTGGCAAATTTTGAGAGGAGGGGTGGGGGTGAATCCTAGAGCGAGCCCTCTGATAGGGATTAGAAAAGAAACTATCAGACACGGAGACTAGCCTAGAAACCACAAGAAATAGGAAAGTGAACAGAAACCCAGTGACAGCCCAGCCCACCCCTCTCAACCACCAACCGTCCATGCATAAGCTGCTGCATCACATTGGCTAATTAGTCCAAAGAGGACAGGCATGCAGACAGGGATGCTTCCTGGAGGAGGCAGGCAATTGGCCGTGTCAATCCCAGAGAAATAAAGCTCAGCAGTGGGATTCCTTCAGGCACTAAGCACACCAGCCAGAAACTACATATCCTGATTGCCAAGGGATGGTGAGGATATGCCGTTGAACTAGGTCCTTCACTCATATTTCCTTAAAGATCACAAACAGCAGCCTCACCCTCTAGGGATCTGGGTGTGGATGGTGACACAGGGGTTGCAGTGGGCCTGGAGGGGCTGCGATTGGCCGGAGAGCATGTGGTGCCTATAGAACTACCACCTACTACAGCATATGCGAATGAAGGCCAGTGAGGCTGGACTTGGGATTCTCCAACCAGCTGGAAACTGGGGCTTCCCATGAAATCTCCTGAGTGTAAAAATATTGACCAAAAAAAAAAACCCAGTTTTTTAGAACACTTTATAGACCAAAGTAACTTGTCTGTTACTATTTTCTTTTTTTTTTTTTTTTTTTTTGGCCCAAAGATTTCCTTCCTCTCTCTCTTCTTCCTTTGCCCCATGAGTGATCTCTGTCTGCTTAGAGGGGGATTAGTATCCTGTATACATCAAGGATGCCACCTTATGGAGTGGTGTGGTCATTTGCCAAAGTTCCTAGAGCTGGTGGTCAGAGGAACTGAGTTTTGCAGCTAGGTCTGAGTTCATAAGAGACATACATTTCTCTAGTCCACACTGTCTTATAGTGTGTGTATTGCTTTAGAATTTCGGGCACGCCAACTTTTACCATTTGCAACCCATCCTGCCAAAGCTGAACAAGGGAATGTTCCATCGCAAAAGAGTCTCTGAGCTTCGGTTTCCAGAGCGGAAGTGATCATTACTTCTCAAAATGGCTTTCTCTCCTAAAACTGAGCTGTCATCTCCCCCCAAAATGATATACAGGGATGCACAGGAGAGCTGGGGATGAGGTCCCATCTGGCGATTGTCATGGTCTTCAGACCTCATATTTTCCTACTGCAACCAGAGGTTTACCCTTTGTTTTACCCTTTGTTATTTAGATAAGAAGGTAGGGAGGGAAGGAGGGAGGGAGGGAGGGAAGTAAGTCTGTCTGCCGGTCGGTCAGTTGGTCGGTAGGTAGGTGGGTTGGTTGGTTGGTTGGTAGGTGGGGTGGGTAGGTGGATGAATGCATAGAAAGGTGGATGGATGGATGGATGGATGGATGGATGGATGGATGGATGGATGGATGGATTTCATAATACAGAAGTTTCTAAAGACTAATACAACAAAACAGAGTTTTCCTACTACTCAGCTTAAGACAGAAAGCATCACCAGTGCAGATGAAGCCCTGTGTGACCTTCTCTGACCAAATCTTCCAGCTTTCATCAGCTGGAAGTTGGTGTTGACCATTTCCATGCACTCCCTCATCTTTCTGAGAGCCTAAGTCTATGTACTTTAGTAGGTTGCACACATGCACACACAGACACTGGTACACTCACACAATGACATCATGCAGCAGAGCGCATACCCACGTACGCAGGCATTCAGGCCCACACGCAGAGTTTTCACTCCTCCTCACGGATGATCAATGCTTCACTTTCAGCTCCAGATCTTGTCCGGCCTCTCCAGTGAGCAGGTGGGGTCTGTGGGGCTGATTGCATTACCTTTATTTTTTTTTTTTCAACGTTTATTTATTTTTGGGACAGAGAGAGACAGAGCATGAACGGGGGAGGGGCAGAGAGAGAGGGAGACACAGATTCGGAAACAGGCTCCAGGCTCTGAGCCATCAGCCCAGAGTCCGACGCGGGGCTCGAACTCATGGACCGCGAGATGGTGACCTGGCTGAAGTCGGACGCTTAACCGACTGCGCCACCCAGGCGCCCCAACCTTTATTTTTTTAAGGAGGAATAAGGACTTAAGGAGGGTTTAAGAGATGGTCACAAGTCCCCCAGATGGTGGCAGAGCCAGACTTGTACCCTAGGCCTCCTCCGCCTGGTTCTAGGGTGCATCCCCTTCCTGGAACTGCACTGTCTCCTCTTAAATTTTTTTTTTAATGTTTATTTATCTTTGAGAGAGAGAAACAGAGCGTGAGTAGAGGAGGGGCAGAGAGAGAGACACACACACAGAATCCCAAGCAGGGTCCAGGCTCTGGGCTGTCAGCACAGAGCCCGATGTGGGGCTCAAACCACGAACTGTGAGATCACGACCTGAGCCGATGTCAGACGCTTAACCAACTGAGCCACCCAGGTGCCTCTGCACTGTCTCATCTTAGCGCTGGGCCACTGAGAGGCAAAGACAGATGAGTCCAAACAGAGAAATCATTCCTTCTCAGACTGAAAATAACAAGCCTCAGTTGCAGTTTGTTTTTCCAGTTTATTTATGCATTCTTTTTTCCTTTTAACTTCTCTCATTAATTGATAATGTTCCTTCCCAATCAGTTTCTTTGATTGTGTCTCCCTTTAAAGCTTAGGGCTGAGAGCTGGGTGGGTGGCATTTAAGTTATGACTTGTTTAGAAAATTGATATTGGCATTTTCTGCATGGCTTGCCTTTCTTTAGTGAGTTACTTTGCTCTGATTCCTTGGTAGAAGCTCCAACTGTAAAGGAGATACAGGCTAATTAAAAATTGGAAGCTGGTAAATTTCACCTTGGGCAGCTAGTATGTGCTTTTGGCAGGAATTGATGCAATTATTGATCAAATAAAATTGTCATCCAAAAGAACATCTCCTTTTTTTTTAAAGAGAAAGCAGTGAAATACTGATTATTGAAATCAAGCCGTTACTCCAAAGACGCAGTAACAACATATGAAAATCTGGTAGGTTTTTGTCAAAATGAGGAATTATATATATTTATATATATAAATGCTATTAGATTATTTTTAATGAAAGAACAAATTGGGCTTCAAATTATTGCTGAGGTAGAAAGCACCATACTAGGCCCACCATAATTACTCAATAAATGCTTGCCAAATTGAACTGAATTGAAAAGATGTCAAGATACCATCACCCTTAATCAGTTTTTAAGGTAAAACAGCCAATTGTAGGACTGTTCCACACATTGTAGGACAATATTGAGGGAGTTGTAAAGAAAAGAAAACATAAGAGTGGTTTATTTATTTTTTTTTTTTAATTTTTTTTTCAACATTTATTTATTTTTGGGACAGAGAGAGACAGAGCATGAACGGGGAAGGGGCAGAGAGAGTGAGGGAGACACAGAATCGGAAACAGGCTCCAGGCTCCGAGCCATCAGCCCAGAGCCTGACGCGGGGCTTGAACTCACAGACCGCGAGATTGCGACCTGGCTGAAGTCGGCCGCTCAACCGACTGCGCCACCCAGGCTCCCCAAGAGTGATTTTTTTTAAAGAAAATAGCATTATTCACAAACTACAAGGGATTGTGGGAATCAGGATCTCAAATCAAGGCTGTGTGCGGCCACTGTGGATTTCCTAGCTCAAGAGCCACTCTGTCCAGACATGCCCTGCCATGGGGACCTATTTCCTGCGGAAAGAAAAGCTCGAGTAGCACCAGTTTTTTCTCAAAGTCAATGCAAAACTCTGTCCAAAAGGGCTCATTCTGAAGGCTTTCTTCTCCCGTCATCTTCAGGTTACAGTTCTCAGTGTAAAGACTCCATCATCAGCCTGTGTTTGCTGTATCCCTGCAAACACAGGGTAGAGCGTATCCCTGCTTGGCCTGCTCAGCCTGACACCAGGGACAAAGGGATGGTGGGAGCTGGGACCAGCGACGGGGCTGGAGTCGGGACAGGCTCTGCCTTGGGAGCTCCCCGTGCTGTGCCCGCACCCCCACCTCCCATCCCTGCCCCAGGAAAGCTGAGCCCCAGACAAAGGCTTGCATGATTTCAAGGGATGAGATTGAGGAGGCTGGGTGGGGTGCAAGAGGGAGTGAAGAAAAGCCGATGCAATGCAACGTTCTCCAGTTGGTCACCAGTGAGCCGGGCTCTGTGGAATAAGAACTGTCTAGCAGAACTCTCTATGATGCTGAGAATGCGCTCTGTGCTTCCCAGTACAGCATCCACCAGCCACGCGTGGATGACTGAAATGCAGTTCATGAGACTGAGCCACTGAGTTTTTCCTTTATTTCATCGTAATTAATTTTCATTGTGGATTAGGTATAGACTGCGTGGTCAAGTTGCTGGCCGAAGGGGTGGCAAAAGGATCGCTTTCCCACTAGCTCTGTCTCCTGTCGCCTCAGGGGCTATTACTCCCTATGTGGGTGCAGGCAGTTCCTACAGGCACCACCCCAACTTCTCCGGGCAGCACTGCATCAGTTTAGCTACAGGTGCAAAGTAGGAGCTCTTGGGGGTGTAACAGAGGCGGAAGAAGCTGGTGAGACACTCCTGCGTGAGGCTGTTTGCAACAGACGTGGCTAGAGCAGTGGTTCACAAAGCTGAGTGGGCAGCAGGAGGCGCTCCTGGACAGCTTGGTAAAACACAGGTTTCTGATGGCCACCCCTAGGGTTTGTGATGCCCATGCCTCTGGTCGGGTGATCACATTTCCAGGGTCCTTGGGCTAAAGCAAAATGTGGGCCAGAGGATGTGAGTTGAAGCTGCGGTGACCAACCATTCCCATTTGCTTGGGACTGCGGGGGAGGGGATGTCCTGAAACATGACAGTTTCAAGCGTTAAAACCAGAACCGTCCTGGGAACATGGGGACAAGTCAATCCGATCACCCTTGCTGGAGGTGTCTTAGCACACCACCCCCTGTGCCTCAGCGACTTCACCTGCCAAATGGGAAGTTTGGGCACTGTCCTTCTTGCCTCAGGTGTTTGTGGAGAGTCAGGGTGGTGGTGCAGTGCCTGAGAGATTTTAGTGTCGGGCTTTAAGATGAGCTGCTTCTTTGACAGCAGAGTGTTCGAGAGGCCTCTGGAGCCAGAGGCTTGATCTTATCCCCAACCTCTGAGCAGCATCCAGAACTGCAGCCCTGCTGAAGAAACCAGCCTCTCTGTCCAGGTCCCAATTCGAACAGAGGTGACACTGGCAGCCTGCGGATTCATACCTGGCTGTGGGTTTCTTTCATTGTTAGGTGTGGTGTCTTCATGGAGAGCTGGGGAGACTCTTTGGCCTGTTTTTTCCTTCACGAATCAATTAAATATTTATGGATTATCTTCTCCATTTAGCCCTATATAGACAGGGGCAGACAGGAGGTGTATAAAGCTTGCTCCTTGCTCCAGTGATGTCCCTGACAAATTGAAAAGAATGGTTGGATGACCCCCATCCCCATTTCCCGATTGCAGACAGACAGACAGACAGACGTGCACACAGCCTCTTTCTCTCCCTCTATCTTCCATCTACCCACAGGCAGGATGAAGCCCTTGGCTGCCTCCCTGCCCAGCCCTGGACCGTGAGCATCCCAAAGGGGCTGACCATGTCTTGCCTCTCTCCCTATTCCCACGCTCAGCTCACAGCCTGATGTGGAGCTGCCAGTTGGAGGTTGTTGGCTGAAGGGAGGAGGGGCCTGCTTGGTTACGCATGCTGAGTTGTGAGACCTATAGGTTGGGTAGAGGGGCCCAAGGACAGCTGGAGAAGCAGCAGGGCCTGGAGGGGGTAAGGCCGCCACAGAGTGGGTAGGATTTTTAGAGGCGAGGAGGTGAGAGACTGTGTTCCTGGCCATGACCCAGCAATGGCCAAGCCAAGGCATAGACGCTAAAGAGATCCTGGGAAGTGTGGGTGACCGGGAGGCCCGGCCTGGGCTAGAATGAGGAATCAGGCTGGTCAGCAGAGGGGAAAGATACTGGTTCAGTCCAAGGAGCAGATTCATGAAGGGCCTCAATAGTCTAGCAGAGGAATAGACATCATGCATCAAAGGAGACTATAATAGTGAGCAAAAGTTTCTGAGGATGAGAGACAACAAGATCTTTCTGGCTTCCAGATCTCCAGGATGTTGTACATGTTGAGGCGTGCCTTAATGGCTTGAAAAGTACAGTTAAGAAAATATTACTCAGCAATACAAAGCACTAAATTATTGTTCTTCCCAACACCATAGATGAATCTCAAAATCGTTATGCCGAGTGAAAGAAGCTAGGCCAAGCAGGCAAACAAAAGGACACCCGGTGTGACTCCCTTTATATATAGTTTGAGAAAATGGAAACTAATCTCTGAATACAGAATGCAGATCGGTGGTTGCCCGGGGAAGGGAGCAGAGGGAGAAGTGGATTGTAAAGGGGGCATGAGGACGTTTTCGGGCTGATTGAAAATGCTTGTGATCTCAACTGTAGTGATGGTTTCATAGCATACGCACATATCAACACTGGTCAAAATGTACTTTCACTGCGTGCAGTTTCTTAGAGAAACTGGAAAACAGTTTACTTTCTCAAGGAAAAGGCAATGCTTTACATACCAATCTGTGTAATTCTCTCATCATCCAAGGATGTAGATATAAAATTCCCATTCTGGGATGCCTGGGTGGCTCAGTCGATTAAGCATGCGACTCTTAATATCCGCTCAGGTTGTGATCTTGCAGTCGTGAGACTGAGCCCCGCATCAGGCCCTGTGCTGAGAATGAAGTCTGCTTGGGATTCTCTCTCCCTCTCTCTCTCTGCCCCTCCACCGTCCTCTCTCTCTGACTCCTTCTCTCTCTCTCTCTCTGTCTCTGAAAAATAAATAAATAACCTTTAAAAAAAATTCCCATTTTACATTACAGACTCTGAACTGAAGCTCAGAGACGTCCAGTGATTTACAGAGGATCATACAGCTTATGAGTGAGGGTAAAGCCAAAATTCAAACACAGGTCTGTCTAATCTCCAAGTCAGTGTGCTGTTCACTGCATCTGTGCCTCTCAAACTTGAATCTCCTTCTGAGAGCATGTCCCAGTGCTCTGGAGGAGAGAGGGATAAATTGATGAGCCACATAGCACTTCAAAAACTTCATAGGACTCCCTCTCTCATCTTCTAGAATGGGTTTGGCTCAGGCAAGAGTTCTTCCTTATGATTACCCAGGTGTTTTTGCTCGAATTTGTAGCTCAACCACGTGTTCGTCTCAACAGAAAAAAACCCATAACCTTAGTTAGAAAACCAATCGGCAGAACAGGAAACAAGGGGGTTAGAGATGGATGTGGGCAACTTATGTTTCAGATATATACCTACTGTAATCTTTGAATGTTTGATCATTAACACATATCAGATAAAAATAGAAGTAAAAATATGAGGAAAGTAAGAAAGGAGGGTGGGGGAAAAAAGTGGAAGGAAACAAGGAAGGAGGGAGAGAGAAAGGAAGGGAGAGATGATGGGAAAAGATCTCTACTTTGGGGCATATGCCAGGTGTACAGACCAGTTGATCTCCTGGCCCCTCTGCTCTCCACTCAAGACTCTCAACGGTAAGAGTGATGATCTCACAGACCCTCTAGGACCTTCCCAGATACCCAGCTCTTTTGAGGAAGAGTCTATTGTAGTCACTGAACACCATTTCCTGGAAGTTTTAGAAAGATTCCTTCAGTGCTAGCTGGAAAAAAAAAAAATCACAACCGATTGGTCCGCTTTGATTTCCTGAATTTTTTGGTGGAATTTAGCCTCTTAAGTGCAGGACATAATTTCTGAAGTTTGTATATTGGATTGAGAGATGCTAATCGATTGTTTTGATTTTCCTTCTTCTCACCATGCTCCAGTTAGCATCTCCTACTTCCCACCAATACCACTGATACTAATTATTATTTTTAACGCTTCCATTGATGCTGTGGAAGGTCCCATTAACACCTTTCAAGGGATTCATATAAAACAACTGTGAACCAGGCTTAGCCACTAATGAAATAATCCATAAGTTGGGAAAATTCAGCTGCTTCTGAGCTGCATTCTCCACAGCCCCCTGAATGAGCTGGATTCTTTCTATCCATCCTTTCTTCCTACCTCCACTGACCCCAGAAGCCTCCCCAGACACCTCTCCTCCCCCATCCTGGTGCCCTGTTCTTCCTCACCAGGGTCATGCTGCTGCTATTGCATAACTGCCCTATTAACACTGTGCTGAAATCCTCTGGGATCTTTACTGGTCGCTCCCTGAAAATAGGGACCTGTGGCTACTCCTTGTTGTGTCCACAGGACCCAACACCAAGTACCCCAATAGCCAATATGAGTTATTACCATGTGCCAGAAATTATTCCAAGGGCTTTACCTTGTTAAATCCTTTATTCTGCAGAACTGTATGAGATGAACTGTGGTATTGTGCCCATTATATAGATGGGAAAACTGAGGCCCAAAGCAGTTCAGTTACTTGTCCAAGGTCACACAGCTAAGAAGCCAAAGTGCTGGGATTTAAACCCAGACAGCTTGGGGCATGTGGGTGGCTTTTAGTTAAGCATCCGACTCTTGATTTTGGCTCAGGTCATGATCTCAGGGATGTGAAATCAAGCCCCAGTCGGGCTCCATGCTGAGCATGGAATCTGCTTAGGATTCTGTCTCCTCTCTCTGTGCCTCCCCTGCTCATGCACATGCACTCTAAAATAGATAGATAGATAGATAGATAGATAGATAGATAGATAGATAGATAGATAGATAGATTTAAACCCAGACAGCCTGTTTCAGAGTCCAATTTCAAAGTTTGCTGACATCCAATGAGTTGTATGTTTACAAACTGAGGTTTTTCTTCAGGTATCTAGTTAATCTCTGTTTGCAATTGGCCAACAATTTAAGCTGAAGGAATAGCCCATACCGGGGATGGTAGCCTAATTCCATAGCACTGTCCCATCTGTGGCACAATGCCAACCGGACCTCTGTCCTATTTCTGACCCTTGCATGGGTCCTCACTGACTTCAGTATCAAGGCCAAACACTTGGGCCCACCCTTACTCCCTTTCTTCTTTAACAGATAATACTGGCACATCATAGATGATATAATTAACATTTGTTGAATGAACGAATGCACTAAAATTACATCTGTATGAGGACAACGTTTCACAATTGTTTCCTTTCTAAAATCACATCCTGCTAATTTGATCATGAATTAAAAATATAACCCTGTCAATAGTCTCATATATAAGTTTCTTACACATCAGACAAGATTTTAAAAAGCCCAACACATAGGTTTTATCAGGATCCTCATTTATGCTAATGATGACACATTTTCATATTGAGTCAGGCAAAATTGTGTTTTCAGGTTAGAAACAGGGCTTGCGAGGCATGTAAAATAGTCTCTGAAGCCTCTTTGACCAGTCTGCTAGATGCTGAACAGGCATTTTTAAGGCTTTTAAAACAAGACTTTATGTAAAAGGTGGAGAAATAAAGATCAAAAGTCCCTTTAGTGCTCTAATTTTGCTAACAGGCATCAGAAAAGAGTTTCATTATCTTTTTGCATTTTTAAGTTAATGATGGACTCCAGAATTGTCTTGGAACTCCCATTTTATGATTTTTTTTTTAAGCGTGGTTTGCAAAGTACTTGAGTGCATCTTGCATTCACATATTGAGTACCTTTCATGAGTTAAGCACTGCAGTCAGCCCCAGATTGGGGTTTGGGGGGCTGGTAATACAGAGAGATTCAGAGGTGACTAAGAGGACAGAGTCCTGCCTTCAAGGAACTTCCCATTAGTAGCAACACCAGTACGGCTGGAGGGGCCTGCCACGTGATGCAGAACATCCATCAGGAAGGAATGGGTTGATTGGGATGGCCCAATCAATTCAGGACTCTTGGAGGGGAGGCCTTTGAGGTGGGGTTGAGGGATAGGGGGAGAGATTGCTACCGATGAAGAGAAGGAGGAGGTGAGGAAGAAAAAATCCCCATGCCTTCTTCTGAGCTCACGGAACCACAGGAGGAACAGACCCAAACATGCCTGGTCATGTCAATGGGTAACACAGGAAGGGCTCTTCCCTGGCTGAGATCTTCTCAGGGTCCTGGCTCACCCTCCAGTTAGAAGCGTGGCGTGGATAACTCAATGTGCAGGCACAAGTATCCTGGTTCACACTTCATCCCCTGTCCTCAGGCACCTCTCCTTCTCAAGCTGATGACCCCTCCCTTTCTGAGACACCTCTCCCTTGGATTCTGTGATTCCATTGTCTCACTGGACATTCCTTATCAGTCGCTTTGCTGCCTCCTTCCTCTTCTTCCACCAGATAGCCGGGTCTCTGGGAGTCTTTTATTTCCTCTTTTTTACCTTTCCACCCTCTGCAGGCAGGCCCTCTTTTGACCTCCAGGCTGGCATATTGCCCTGTCTACTGGGCATCTCTGCTCCACTGTCTCACAAACACCTTAAACCCAATGTCCAAAGCAGAGCTCTGTCCACTCCACTCACCTCAAATGGCAGTCCCTCAGTCCTCTCCGTCTAAAAATGAGCCACAGTCATCCTGGGCTCCTCTGTGCTATCTGAACAAGACCAGTCTTACCAGAGCAGCTGCAACTTTAAGACCTATCCCAGATCAGTGCACCTGGAGGGCCTTCTAAGCCCCCGGTCTTGTCTCCCTGCTCCCGTGCTTGCCCCCTGCTCCATGCATTCTTCATTCAATGCCACAGGGTTTTTGTATTTTATGTTTTATTTATTTATTTTGAGACAGAGTTTGAGCGGGGTAGGGGGAGGGGCAGAGAAGGGAGGGAGACAGAGAATCCCAAGCAGGCTCTGCACTGCCAGCATGGAGCCCGATGCGGGGCTCAAACCCACAAACTGTGAGATCATGACCTGAGCCGAAATCAAGAGTCAGTGAGCCACCCAGGTGCCCCGCAGGGTCTTTTTAAAGCAAATTCCAAATCATATTTCTCCCTTGTTTAATTCAACTCAAAGAATTCCCAACATCCCAAAGATAAAAACACTCCTCATGCCCCTACAAAGCCCCCTGGCCTGCCTGAGGCCTGCCTCCCACGCTCTACTCTCACTGCTCTTCCCCTTGCTCCAGGGCACTCACACTGTGTGGCTTCTGTCTGTTTCTCCCACAGGCTGGGCCTTTGCACATGCTGCTCCCTCCCTGGGATGCTGTTGCTCTGTTCTTCCCATGGCTGGTATGAATGGTACATTATGAGTATCTTAGCCCAAATAGCTCCTCCTCAGGCCTTGTCTGATTCACCCAGTTAGCTGTGTCATTAATATTTGTTTCTTTTCTAACTGCCCCACGGAAAATCGAGTCCCCCTACACACAAGGTCATTATCTGCCTTGAACACAGCTGTGTCCCGAGCTGGCCATACACTAACTCCTTAGCACGTTTTTGTTGAAGATTGAACCAATTGGTATCCCTACTCACAGGCTGCAACAACCATTTCTCTCTATCCCAGCATTTCTGGGTGCCTATTAGAACAGCCATTACACAGAGAGCAGAATCGTGCAGGATGCAGACTCAAAAGACATGGATGTAAACCCATATTCCACTCTATATTAGTCAAGTGACATTCATAAAGCAGCTTAACTTCTCGGAGGCTCAGTTCCATCATTTGCCAAATAAGGGCAGGAAAAACAATATATCCATCACAGGGTTGCTGGGAGAACTGCACAAGATAATGTCTGTGACTGTGCTTTATAGATTATAGCATGGTTTTTAATGCCCTATATTTCAAATAGCAATAGTGCTTACAGGTAGCTAGTCATGTTCATTTGTAGCCAATGGGAAAGCAGGGACTCCATGAGGCTGGGGACCAATTTTTGTCCCCACCTAGGACATGTGAGTGCATTAACCCCCGCCATCAGGGAGCATTCATTCTGTCTCTCCATCCCTCTCTCCATTCTAAAATGTTATAGCCATATTTAGTTATATATATATATATATATATATATATATATATATATATATATATATATAGTTCTGCCAATTTTCTAGGAAAAAATGATTCCCTGTTTTTCTTTCTATTCATTTTATTATAAGCAAGGATGATCATATGATCATCCTTTCATATGCTGATTGACTATATTTCTTCTGTAAATTGCCTGTTTCCATTGGGGAAGGGGTGATCATTGAACTTGAACTCTTCCTTATGACATTGCAGTTTTGGTCTTAGGAATTTTAGACTTTTATCACCACATAAGTTAAACTATTTCCCCTAGGTTTTGAATTTATCTTTCAACCTTGTTTATCATAGTTTTTCCTTTGTAGAAAGGCTTATTAAAAATTATAAAGGGATTTACCCACCTTTTTGTCGAACATTAATGTGCTTGCATTATTTACATATAAATCCTTGGTCTGTCTGAAACGTATTTTGGTTGAAAAAGCCATGTAAAGATCTAGCTTTCTTTCCCTGAATAGTTAAACAGCTGGCCCAATTTTTCTCTGTTAACTAGTCATCCCAGCCCCCACCACTCTGATGCCATTCCAGCCCTAACACCTGAATTTACTTATGAATTCTCCATGATAATGCCCTGATTCGTTTGTCTTTTCCCATGCCTTCATCTCACAGCTTTCTCCCTTTATCTATCTTAGGATCCAGAAAGATCTTCTGTTCTGAAGCCCCTGGCAGTTCTTATGTATTTATTCTTGAAGATGATCTTTAGGATTTTTAGACTCACTGTGTGAGTTCCCTGAAAACCATCTGGTTGGAAAGTTGATAGAGTTGGGGTATACAGATTTAAGATGTTGACCCATAGTGGCAAGTTGCCCTCTGAGAAGTTTGAACTAATTTACATTCTCACCATCTCCTCATACCTCTGTCCACACCAGGCTCTTCCCCCCTTCCCCCCATTGCTGTAGTGGACTGTGACATTCCCATTATCTTCTCCCTTTGCATTCCTTTGATTACTGTTAAGAGCGAGCATCCTTCCAGATATTTAGAACTCACTTGTAACATTTTTTATGGATTGACACCCTTTCATACTTTAATTGGGATACTCTTTTTCTTACCAACTCTTTGTCATATATAACACAAACGTTTTTAAAATTTGTTGAACATTTATGTAACTTTGTTTTCCCTGTAGACATTTTTGAATTCTTATATCATGCTGACACACAATAGGAGTTTCACAGACATTAGTTGAATGTTGAATTAATAAAGTTAAATCTACCAGTATTTCCTTGATGGTTTCTGGCTCTATCTCCCCTACGAGGGCTGTGCTCTGTTATTTCTAATCATAGCAAAGGCTAGACTGTCACATCCATTTTTCCATTAGTTCCTCATAACCACCCTGTTCGGTAGAAAGAAAAGTTGTAATGGCAGTTAATTCTCAAATTCAGAACATGAGGTTCAGGAGAGAAATGGAGCATGCTGGGACAGAGCCAGCAGGAGTGGCCAAGAGAGCACTGCAGGCAGCCTCTGCCCCCTCTGCTGGATGGACAGATGGGCAGACAAAGGCTGAACTCCTCTCTTGGGTATGCCCAATTTCCTTCAGGTGAAATACAGACCTTCCTGCCACTCCTGTGTGAGGAGCTCTCTAGGCATTACTTAAAGTAATTAACTGCTTCTTAACATTTTGACTAATTAGGAAACATTTGGACTCGATTTGATCTTTTTGTTTGCCAAGTATTTTGGCCAGTTTGGCATTTAGTCAACCAGCCTGTGGTCCTTGAAGTGATCTCTGCATCGCCTATGAGAATTCATCTTGCACAGAAGTCACACAGCCTCTGAGAGGGCTGGAGGACGTAGGACCCACCGTTTTTAAATATGTGCAGAGGACTCTGGGAACCACGGCCACCTCTGGCATCAACTCATAATGAATATTAATAGTTATTATTCATATGAATGCCTTTGTTACTATATCTTCTTTTTCAGAAGATTTCCCCAAACAGCCTTCACTGGATTCCCACAGTAAACTTGCATAGTAATTGCTACAGAGTGTGGGCTCAGCAAACGTTTTTTCAGTAAAGAACCAGATGGTATATATTTTACTTTGGCTTTTCAGGCCAATGGGCAAAGTCAAACAGTCATTTTCTTGGAAGGTTGGATATATATATTTTTTTTTACCTCTGACATTTAAAAATATGGAAACCATTCTTAGCTTGTAGGCTACTCAGAAAGGGGCATGGGGCTGGGTTTGGCCTGGGCACCATAGTTTGCTAATCCCCAACCTACAGTATTTTGTTCAGCGAATAGATAATGAAACTGCGGCTCAGAGCAGCTCTGTGACTCTCCACGAGTCATTGCTCTCGGAGCATGTGGGATGATATGTAGGGCTTTTGAGTGCTGTAATGATGGCTCGGCCTAATAGTTATTCATTCATTCATTCATTACCGACAATTTACTAAGCATCTACTACGTGCTAGGCCTCATACTAAGAGGCTGTGTGACTTTTGTGCAAGATCAATTCTCATAGGTGATGCAGAGACCACTTCAAGAACCAAAGGCTGCCTGACAAAATGCCAAACTGGCCAAAATACTTGGCAAAGAAACAGATCAAATGTGCTAGGCCTCATGGTAAGAGGTTGGATGATGTAAAGAATTTACATGCCCCATGACCTTGAGGAAATCATTTAATATCTGAGCCTCAGTTTTCTCATCCGTAAAATGGGCACAACACAGTTCACCTATAAAATATATGTAATAGCCCACTGGACTATTGTAAATATATAAGGAAATAATCTGTGTGAAGTCTTTAAAACAGTGCCTGGAGGAGCGCCTGGGTGGCTCAGTCGGTTGAGCATCCGACTTTGGCTCAGGTCATGATCTCACGGTCTGTGAGTTCAAGCCCCGCGTCGGGCTCTGTGCTGACAGCTCAGAGCCTGGAGCCTGCTTCGGATTCTGTGTCTCCCTCTCTCTCTGACCCTCCCCCGTTCATTCTCTGTCTCTCTCTGTCTCAAAAATAAACATTAAAAATTTTTTTTAAAAATAAATAAATAAAACAGTGCCCGGAATATAGTGTCCACTAAATGGAAGCTAATATCAATAGTAATGACAACAACTATAGTTGACATTGGCCTGTGAACCTTCAAGGAGCTCACTGTCTCGAGAAAGAGACAAGCATGGAAGCACATAGCTGCAGTACTGTGATACGAAACGCTAAGGACACACAGGGCTGCAGGGAGGTCAGCGGGAAGAAGCTGCTTACGGTGTGTCTGGCGGGGTGAGGAGGGTTTGTGCCAGGAACAGACTGCAGAAAGAGCAGGAAGCTCTGAGCAATTAAGCTCTGGCTGGGGGCCCACGTACCTCCCACCGGGGAGGCCACGGTCCATGGCCGGCTTCCATAGAGGGAAAGACAAAGCCCAGGATCACACAAGGAGGCTCATTCGGCAGTTCACTCGTTCAGCCATAAAGCCCTTACCGGACAGGCAAAGAGCAGGGTAAGGTTTCAAAAAGTTCGTTGTCCGCTGCGGGTGGGAGTGCTGAACGCACAAGGAGCCAGAATATAAAGGGAAGGGGAAACCAGAGAAATGCGAAGGAGCTGCAGCTGGGGTCAAGAGGCAGGAGAGCAGAAACCCACCTGGGCAGCATGGGGACAGCAGGGCACTGGGGCTGAGCGAGGAGGATGAGAGGATTGGAGGGGGCAAGGAAGGCGCTTCATGCCCGAGCAAAGGCTGAGGTGGGGGACCTAGGTCTGGACGTGGGCTGAGTAGGAACGTCTACAGCCGCTGTTTAATCAAGAGACTCTGAATAGTGCGTCACTAGGTGGTGAACACACAGTGAGCACCTAATACAAGACTGGCCCTCAACCTTACCCCTTCTCCTTGGCCTCAACCCCTCCCTACCACCTGGACTCTCCATAGGTTGGGGTGCCCCCTTTCTCCCCTCCACTCAGCCTGATCGCACTGGTTCCCAACAGCCCAGTGCAGAGTGCTCCCTCCTGCAGGAAGTCCTCCCAAATTTCTCCAAGATACAGTTTTCAGTAATTATAGTACATGGCCCAGCTGAGTGGGAACAGGCCCTGTCCTGGCAGCCGAGTTCTGGGAAGGGGCTGTGCCCCTGAACAGCCACTTGCTGGCCAGATCCCAACTTGCATGATTACACGGGCACCTCTGCTTCCCGTTCCTTACTGGTGTCTTTAATAAAAAAAAAAAAAAAGTTTGTTTGAAAGGTTAGTTTAAAATGGACTGTTTTATAATAAATTCCATTCAGTTTACTAAACTACTACTTCAGTCATAACATGTAATCATTGTATGTATGTATCTGTACACAGATTCACAGAGAACGTTCATTCCCGAAATCCTTGCTCATCAGGGAAGTAAGGAAAAACCCTTAGGCAGGTATAGGGCAGTGTAGGTCAGTCTCCACCCTGTCCAGATCTTCTTCTTTGTCTTCTCTGTGTCAGCCACTGATCTTCTGTGTCGCAGGCTGTCCTACGACCCGCTTTGCTGTGTCATGAAGAGTACTGCTCGTTCAAGCGTGGGCAAGTGGTTTGCAGAGACATCCGGCCCTGCCGGCCTTTGCCGAGCTCGCTTACACTAGCGATCTCCCCCTAATTTGGTTTGCACGGACACAGGCGCGGTTCTAGAACTTGGTGTGAGTTATGCAAACTTGCGTGCCGGAGGTCTCAGTGAACGGCTTCTTTCTCCTCTCCTGCAATAATAGTGTTTCTCTTCGTGGACGGGAGAATGCCACCTGGGATGATGGTTTATGTGTACGGCCTCGGCTTCTGAGGGAACGGAGCAACTTCCAAAATGAGAACAGCCTGAAAGGGTTTCCTCTTGTTGCTCCGAAAACTGCAGCCTGACCTCCTGACTTGGAGCTATTGCCCAGAAAGTAGTCTCCCGCCACCTCTGCACCCGTCCCCAGCTCTCTAGGATTTACTGTTTAATTATCCCTGAGGGTAGGGTTCCCAAAGCTACAATTTAGCAAATACCTCAAGGTAGCTTCATGCATAATGTATCAGAATCCACGCACAGGGCTGGGCCAAAATTAGGCCCGCTGTGAATAATTGTGATGAAGAGTTTATAAGCCTTGCTGTGGTCTGGGATGCTGATCAATGTCGTTCAGACCCAAATCCCTACACGACCTTGCTCTCTCACTCACCTCCTTTCCTTGTCGCCTTTCTTCCTTCCTTCAGCGCATACAAAACCTTACAGCTTACAGTTCTCACAGTAAATTCTTCCTGGGTACCAAGCCCTCTCTTTGGCATCGAGAATGCGGGACTGAAAACGCCCAGCTTTGCTGTAGAGAGTCAACGTCGGGAAGTACAGACGAGTAAATCTGTGAATGCAATACTAGGTAGTCAGTGCAATGACAGAGACACCCAGGATGTACTTGGGGCCTGGGGCTCTGAGATCCACTTTCCAGAGGTGTGTTGGAGATGGGTCTGAAGGATGAGTAGAAGCCAGAAAGGCCCATGAAAAGCTGAGGGGCATCCTCAGACATAGTACTCATGCCCTTTGCTCTTGGGACCTCTTTAAATTTCTGAGAATTATTGAGGACCACAAAGAACATATTCATGTAGGTTGGGTCTATCAATACTTACTAAATTTAAAACCAACATGTCTCAGAAATACTTATTAATCCAATAATAACCGACCTCTTACATGTCAACATAACATTTTTTTCTGAAAAACAAAGCGAATCCAAGACGAGCAGCCTGGCTTTACATGACAGTGTATCTCATTAATATGAGATAATAATAGAAGACAGCAGATTCTCACTTCTAATTTTTCACTTCATCTGTTGCAATATTATACCCCATGTAGCTTTGTGTAGTTTGGGAACCTTGCTCTAATTCAAGTGACAAAGACAAAAACGTTCTTCGTGAAATTATGAAAACCGTTTTGAGCTCATGGGCTCTCCCTCCGAAAGGGTCACCGAGAACGCCAGGGGTCCCTGGACTGCACTTCGAGAACTTCTGTTTTAGAGACAGGAAGCTCAGTGATTTAGAATTGGTTAACTTGCTCGACTTTGGGCTTCTGCTGTGCGGGCAGGGGGCTGCCGAGGGCTTTTCCTGGAAACTATGAGTCTGTCGGGCAGCACCTCCCCACTCCTACCCCTTGCCCAATGGGGCAAATGGGAAATATCCAACAGTAAACCTGGCACAGAAATGGAACTCCCTCACACCCTTACAGTGATTGTTTTGGAGAAGAATCTTTGCTATTTGGGTGCTCAGATTTCTGCGAGAGCTTCAGGCCTTTTTTTTTTTTTTAATGTTTATTTATTTTTGAGAGAGAGACCGAGAGTCAGTGGGGGAGGGGAAGAGAGAGAAGGAGGCACAGAATCCAACGCAGGCTCCAGGCTCCAAGCTGTCAGCACAGAGCCCGACGCGGGGCTCAAACCCACGAACTGTGAGATCATGACCTGAGCTGAAGTCAGACGCTCAACCGACTGAGCAACCCAGGCACCCCTCAGGCCTGTTTTTAAAGCAAATGTGTTTTTAAGAAGGCAGATATAAAAATATTCTGTGCGTGGATTAGCTTTTGTTTTCCATCAGTGACATACTTTGTATGCTGTTAGAGAACAGCATTAACATTTTTTTTTATTAAAAAGTCACTAGGCCCAACATCTTAATATTTGGAATGTTGAGATCATTTGAGGCATGGATGAGTCTTGCCAGTTTTTGTTGTTTTTTTCTGGGAAAAAAAAAAAAAATCCCAGAACCAGAGCCGTGACTCTGTTATTGCAAGGCTGGGTGAGCTGTCAGAAGGCCTGTGACATTGGAGACCACTTGTTAGCTGTGCTGACATACAGGGGCCATATTTATGAGCTACATAATTGAATAAAGATGGGTTTATAGACGAAAAAAAGAACGCGAGAGAAAATGGTGAATAACTGTGTTCATTCGGCCCCCTTGGGATTGGGCCTGTTTTCTGCTTCCTTGCTATTAATGAAAAGAAATCCAATTTGTTCTACATGGTGAGATTTGTAATTTAGATGCTTATTAATTCTGGGTTCGCGTAGGAGCTCTTTGAAAAATATGGTCTTCAAAGCATTTACTTTCAAAGGCCAACAAACCTTGGCTGAAAACAAGCCAAACACGTGTGGCTAAAATATTTTCTATGTTTAGCAGAAGCTTATTGCCTACCTTCCATGTGAAAAACCTCACTCTACCTGTGGGGGTGGTTGGGGTTGTAGAAAAAGTACCTTCACTTTAGTCCACCACCCAGTTGGAGGAGCGAGACGGGTGTGCGGAGCAGACAGAGGCCAGGTGGTGAGGCGGAGATGGGATCAGTGGCTTCTAGTTGGAATGTGGACCCAGGTGAGCTCAGGGTTCCAAATGAGGACACAGGCATCCCATTGTGGCCCAATGGTGTGCTAGCCTTGGAGAGGCTCTCGGTCTCAGAGAAGGTGAAGGACTGTGATTCCCCAGCCTCTGCCGAGTCCCCAGCCTCCGTCCATCTCTACAGTGCACACAGCATGGGAGGCAAGAGCGTGGTCAGGGTCCCTACCCTTGAAGCGTGTGCCGTCCCGTTGAGGGTGCTGATGAATGGAGGGGAAATAATGACAGGACACGTGGGGCATTCTTGGATGGAGTCACCCCTTAGGCAGGCAGTTTAGGTTCCGAATATTCACAAGAGGACACAAGCATGTGAGCTTCGTGGAGTTCAGCCATTTGATTCATTTAGCAGACATTTCTTAAGAGCTTATTTTGCACCAAGCACATCACTTACGCCTGGGGAACCAGCGAAGACCAAGCAAGATGTGGTTTCTCTCATTCGGGAACTTGCATCCTCTCCTTTTCCCGTGTGCCTAGCAAGATGTTGAGTACATAAGAGGTGCTCAGTTAGTATTTCACTGACCTGAATCCAAAAAGAAAGTTCAGGCTCTTGTCTCAGCCTAACCTTGCCATCTTTCATAAGTTATTTAACTTCTTTAGGTAGCATTTTACTTAGAGTAAATAATAGAAATAATCCTTCCAGAACTTTCTCCATCTGTGATTATAATAACGTCCTCCAAGCATAGAGCTCTCAACAGTTTACAAAACACTTTCACTTCCAAAATTTAAAATGGATCCGCCTAAAAATCAATTGGGGCGAAGGAGGTAGTTCTCTTCGGGATGTCTTCAAAAAGTGTGAAAACAGATTTGAGCCTGAAGGGATGATTTAGTGGCCAGCCTGACCCTCACCCATTGTGACCTGGCTCCAGAAGCCAGAGGCCCAAAAGGAGGCGGCGTGACCCCTGCATCCTAGCAGGTGTCAGCCTGCTCTGTCTGGAAATGAGAGGAGACCAGCCATAACCAGGAACCCCACTCTGAGCTCACACGGGGTCACCATTCACAGGCCAGGGCTTATGGCCTTAAGGCTTTAAGGATCTGTAATCTTGGGGAAAATGAAGTCTGCAGCAGGAGAATGCCAGTTTTTCTCTATAATTTTAAATAAGTTACTTCTTTCTCTGAGTCTCCTGTTGTTTGTCTTTGAAATGGTGATCAGAAAACCAACTCATTAGGGGAATTGTATGGATTAAATGCACAGTGTGTGTAAAACTCAGAAGAGGATGTGTGTGAGCTGGGTTGTTACCTCGGAAACTGACAGTAGGGAGATTAATGCCCCCAGACTATAACTGCATGGAACTTCATGTCTTTGAATTTTCTACTAACTGTGGCCAGCCTAAAAGCCCTTCATGTTTCTTTCCTCATCCCTGAAAATCTTCCAAAATGCTGGGTTCAGTTCCAATTGGAATCCTTTGCTGACGGCGGGACTCTGACCTGAACCCCACTGGAAGTTTGGAGGCTGCTCGTGCTTCTCCAGGGCTGTGGTGGGAAGGAGGTAGGGAGGAGGCCTCCCACCTCATTGAACCAGTGCAGGGGGTGGAGCTGTGGAGTGGAAAGAAAGCCAGATTTGGGTCCAGGCACATCTGAGTCCCAACCCTAACCCCAACCCCATGACTGAGTAGATGTGTCATTTTGAGCAAAATGCTCAACCTCTCTCTCTCCTCAGGTAAGAGAATCAGACAGTTGTCCTTTCTCTACCTACTGTTAGGAACCCAAAGAAAAATAATCTATATCAAGTGTCTCATGCCCTGCATATCAAGCTATGCACAATAGTTTGCTTCTCCCTGGAGGACAGATCACATGAGCTGTCAAACACACACACACACACACACACACACACACACACACTGTGTAATACCCCCTCCCTCCCCACCTTCGGTACTAATCACCAGGAAGGGAAGCCTCTGTTCTATGCTGAGGATCCTATAAATGGATTCACACTGTCACCATACAAGACAGGGTCAGAAGGGGCTGCATTTATATATTAATAGCCTGATATGCTGATTTCCAACAAGTTGAATTAGAAATTACATCTCTTAATACTTCCAGAAATCTGAAACAGATTCCTTTAAACTCCATTATCTCTAGATAACGTCTCCTAAAATCCTTTAATTTCTGCATTTGTAAGTGAGGGAATTGGGGGGGGGGGGGCGCAGGCATTTCGGGTCCCTTGTCTCCAAAGGAAAAGCACACTCATCTTTTTGTTCCCTTTAGATCACCCCTGGCAAGTCCAGACACTATTGGAGGAAAGAAGGGGGAGCACGGTCAGGCAGCAATGGGAAGGAGACCTGGCTTGTGGAAGTGCCCCGAGAGGAGCCCAGGAAGGCAGTGGTGAACTCCCCTCTCCAGCCCAGAGAGCCGTGTCCTCGTCAGCTGGTGCAGGTCAACATGCTCGCAGGGCCCAAGAATAACTTGGGAGGCCCTAAACAGAGCACCATGCAGCTATGGAAACCCAGATTCTTGCAACTATTTTAGCAGAACAAAATACTTCCAATATGTGTTGCATTGTAAAAAAAAATTAGGCCTTGGGATTGTATATACGGTTTTGTAGCAAATTAGTTTTGGTGGGGTTTTTTTTGTTTGTTTGTTTTTTATTTTTTGGTTTTTTTTAAGTGCACGGAACAAAGCCTGGCAGGGTAGACAGCAAAAACTGAGAGATGACTTTTTAGTTTTTTTCTTTATACTTCTGTCTTTCCAAGGATTTTTTTGCAGTAAACATATGTCACTTTTACAATCAGGGAGGAAATGCTATTTTGCTGTGTCCATCTCTCTACTTTGACTACCCATGATAGGTGGTCATCACCACCCTCAATCAGGTGCTCATGCTGAGCCCCTCTCCCCCACAGAAACTTCTCCTCCTTTCTACATAAATCCAGATTCTGTTCATCTTCCAAGGCCCAGTCTCCTCCAGATTGCCCTTGCCAAGTATACTCACAGCATGCATTTTGTGCAGCACCTAGATTCCCACAGGGCTCCCACCATGTTCACACTGACACAAAGTGCCTAGGACAGTTCTGTGCACATAGATGGCACTCATCAATACTCTCTCAAGGATGAAGCAGGTGCCATGGAGAATCCTTCCTGCTCTTAATGTTTCCCTTTGTTACAGTCACTCACCATGACCTCTTCCAGCAGAAGACATCCTCTTCCCCACAACATTGAACTTTTTTTTTAATGTTCATTTATTTTTGAGAGACAGAGAGAGACAGAGCATGAGTGGGGGAGGAGCAGAGACAGGGGGAGACACAGAATCCGAAGCAGGCTCCAGGCTCTGAGCTGTCAGCACAGAGTCAGACGCGGGGCTCAAACCCACAAACCGTGAGATCGTGACCTGAGCCAAAGTCAGACACTTAACCGACTAAGCCACCCAGGCGCCCCAACTTCTAAGAGGCTGATTGCATGTTTGGAGAAAAGAGCCATAGGCTTTACAGCCAACTGATCCTGGCTCCACTGCTTAGTGGTCTTGGGCAAGTTGCTGAAACCCTGAGTCTCAGTTTCCACCTCTGTCCAATGGAAGCAAAACTCAGGGCCTGATCACAGGACTTGAGAATGAGTGTAATGAGGACAACACTTGCCTTGCACATCTTTGACCCAGGTTTCCTCTTTGCGCAAGGTTTGCTCTATGAAGAGCTGGGGTTCCCTGGGTCGCTGCACATCTTCCAGATCTCCAGTCCTGCTACTGCTCTGACCCTCTGGGCTCAGCACCCACAGAACGTGGCTTTTCCTGCAGATTTATGTATTCGTTGTTGAAATGGCTTTCTACCTACCCGGGTAAATTTGCTTCATCCCCATTATATTTCTGGTGTTCTGGGACCCATTTTTGTTTGTATTTTGTAACCTATTTTTTCATTTCTCCTGTTTCTACATGAACAACACTGAGTAACTCAGAATCCCTCAACCTGTGAGACATCTCCCCTGTAATCTCTCATCATCTGTTTGCAACCTACCCCCCAGGATCCAGTGTTGCTCCCCATTCCAGGCTCCTTGCTCTTCCTCCCGGGGACTCCTGGCCTGACCCCTTTGTCAGGGCGTAGACTGTGCTGCTAAAAACTCATGTCTGTACTCACTTCCCCATGCTGCACAGACAGAAAAGGTGACGCTGATAATCTCTAAATGGTTCCCTCAGGTTGGGCATAAAGTGTGAAGTATATACAATGGGTGTTCCACCATGCTTAGTCACAAGCATAGCACTACGTCAAACCCACGGCATGGAGTGAGTGTCCGTTAAATGTCTGTTTACTGAATGTTTGGGTTTTTTATTGGTTTACTGTCTTGCCCTTTCACTCTCCCCAAGATCCCCTCTATCTGGTTGAAATCAGCTTCCTTAAAATGCCCAGAACCCAGTTAGTGAATTTTATCTTTTCCTCCATGCTATTCATGAGAGCACAAGCATGTCAGCTATTTCTCTTTCTGGAGACTTCCAGTATATTAAAGAATAGAGCAATGCCAAACCAATCAGCAACACCGTGGTGCACTTAAGTGTTTACATTGAATAATTAGAGTCATAATGGGCTTCCTTTGAGGTCTGCTAAGGGTATCCCCTTAACAGGGTCTGCAGATACAACCCCTGTAGGCCCAACAGCAAGTCAATATAAGACTCTTCTTAAAGGTGAAGGATGGTTCAGGGCACCTGGGTGGCTCAGTCAGTTAAGCATCTGACTCTTGATTTTCGCTCTTGATCTCATGGTTGGTGAGATTGAGCCCTGCATCGGGCTCTGTGCCAATAGTGTGAAGTCTGCTTGGGATCCTGTCTCTCCCCTTGCTCTCTGCCCCTCCCCCACTCACACATATGTGTGTGTGCGCTCTCTGTCTCTCTCTCTCTTTCTCTCTCTCCATCAAAATAAATGAATCAACATTTTAAAAAGGGTGAAGGATGGTTCAAAGCACCCCCAACCCCCATTATTTACTGAACTCAGAGCCTGTTAACTCCATCTTGAGACTTTTGAGAAAGTGCACCCAGGGGGTGGCCATTCACCATACGGCATTGGCTCTTGGCATTGATGGAAGGCCACAGATCCCTTAATTCTGGAACACTGACAGTACCAATACCAAGCCAGAAACCAGACAAAATGGAACTGGCGAATGAGCACAGGCTTCAGGGCCAGAGGGCTTCTGGTGCTCAGGCCTGCCACACTCACATTAGATGTTGAGACTCGGACGAGTCACTTAACCTCAATGCAGATGTAAGGGTCACCCGTTCAGAGAGTGTTGTTCAACCCTAAGGGGGAAAATGTGGGTGAAGGACCCGCACAGTCCCAGCACGTGGTAGGCTCTCCATAAATGATCCCCACTGTTATAAATCCTTTGCGGTCTGTCCTGGAATTCATGCTACATTCTGATAAAGAAGTGTGGTGTTCATGGAGGACTCAGCATTTTCCTTGGGAAAGTTTACCTAGTTAATTCTAGCAAGTGCATTTTGGAAGTGAATGAATGCAATTCTAAAGCATTGTGTGAGGTGTTAAAATCAGATTAGTTGGCATACCCCAAGAGAAGTGGTGAATTTTTCAAAACCACCCTGCTTGCTTCTCAGCCAGCTGGAGTGCTGCATGTTCAATGTTGACAGAAGCCCCTCATCGCGCAGTGCCGAATTATTAAACGCTGTGTTTCAGAACCACCATCTCACGGCAGTTTTATGCTAAGCCATCTAGTATTCTCGGAAAACCCACGGTCGTTGGCATGTTAGATCCCTTTCCTCCCTCCAGTATCCCACTGCTTCCCTAAGGGCCGCCCTAATGCAGATCTAAGGGCAAATCTCCACTAAAACTCCTTTCCTAATGGGACTGGCCTGAAGCCTATGCAGAATAGGTGATTTGCGCCCTGAATCAACATTTTATAGGCTGTGTGATCTTTGAGCCACCGTGGCGTTGGCTAAGCCTTCTCTTTGTTCAACACATATTTATTGAGCACGTGCTATGTGCTTGGTTCTATTTTAAGTGCCAGGAATAGAATGGTGAATAGGACCAGCCTGGCTCCTGCCCTCATGGAGTCAGACACTAAGCATGTGATTAAGCAATAGTTATTCGAATTACAATCTTGACAAGTGAGACAAAGCAGAAGTATGGCCTACTGAGAGCACGTAACGGGCGTATCCAAGGGAAGGATTCTGTGAGGAAGCCCCATTTAGGCCCAAACTGAAGACTGAGTAGGAGGTGGAGGCCAGGGCGGGGGCAATGAACAGCCTGTGAAGGGCCCGAGGGGATGAGATGCTCAGGACGTGTTGGTAATAAGAAGATGTGGGGTATGCTTGCTGCTCCCACAGAAGGGTGGCCCCAGGTCAGGCTGCTGAGAGGTGGTTCCAGGTCATGCAGGCCTGGCAGGCCCTGATCAGGACTGTGGTCCGCCCTGGAGAATTGGTTCTGGGGCTGCCTGAGATGAGAAGGTGAGAAAGACCCTGGACGCTGGGTGTCTGAAGAGGGTAAGGAGGCAGGCGCCCCAGGGAGCTCTGGGGGTAGAGCAGGGTGAGGGGAAACTCGAGGAACTGGTCTTACTGTAGATGTGACAGTATTGTGGAGGTCTGGTCTTGTCCCAAGCTGAGCATGGCTGGTGGCAAGAGAGGCAGCCAGAGGGAGCAGGACCTGGGGATCTCAGCAGACCCGCTGGGCACACTGGAGCCTCTCGGTGATCAGGGCATTCAGGCAAGAGTTTCAGGTCACAGCGGCAAGGGCCAGGCAGCCACAGGAGTCACCCCATGTGCCCTACCAGGAGTTATTCCCCAGTGACTCAGTCTCTCGTTTGCCTCTCTGCTCCCTCCCCACACTGCAGGGCCTCCGTGTCCTGAATGTCCGCCTCCTGCTTTGGTATTTGGCCCTCCCATTTTCTCAGGCCTGGCTTCTGCCTCCTTCCCCGTCTCCACAATGCTCATACGAACACACATTCCCAGTTCTTCCAGGACAGACACCTGGGAGTTTGAGCAGGAGTGATGCTTCCGACTCTTGCTGCCTGGAGCATGGTCATCCTGCCAGGGCCCTCTCCGTCACCTCTTCATATCCCCTCCAGGGAAGGTCTGGTCTTAGGGTTCTTGCTTTCCTTGTTCTCTCTCCCCTTCTCCTCCCCCTCCTGCTCTGTCTCCATTTCCTTCTTTGGCCTCCTTCCCTACTGCTACTGTTGTAGGAACTCAGGTCTGAGCATCGTCCCTGAGCTACTAGAGCAGTCTCCCTCCTTTCCTCCTTGTCTCCTGCACGACCAATGCCATCTAGACTCAGTGCTGTAGCCAGAGATATATTTATGAAACATACCTCTGGCTAGCCACTCCAAAGCCTCTGGGGAATACTCAGGCTGGCCCACGGGCCCTCCCTGGTCTGCCTGCCTCCCAGCTCCCCAGCCCCTTTCCCACCGCTCCCTGGCTAGCGACCTCGGCCTAGTTTCATACACTGGTTCATGTCCCAGGCTCTCGTGGGCCTTCATGCTTTCGTAGCTGCCGTTCCTCCTCCTGGAAAGGATCGCCCACTCGCTATAGACAATCTCTAGTGGTCCTTCAGCCCTCACTTCAGGACTCGGTCACCTCTGTGAGACCTTCCTCAGTGTCAACACACAGTGGGGATGCCATTTCTGGGCTGCCGCCATGCCCTCTGCACTCCTCCGTCATGATGTCAACTCACTAACTGTGATGGTCTGTTGATAGACATTTAGGTGAGGATCTGCCATCTGTCCTGTCCCATTCCAATGCATGACACTCCAGCTCCCCCCCACCCACTGTATTCTATTTCATTCCTTTCAAGGAGGAATGGATGTGCGATAATACAAGAAAAGTGTTAAGAATAGTGCCTGTCCAGAGCAAGCACTAAATAAATGTTGGCTATTATTATCATGCCTCAGCACTGTCTTATTTATTATTCCTCATCTTTAAGTCACTTATTGATTCATTAGTTCAATGAATGTTAATCGAGCACCCAGTATAAACCAGCTTCTATGTTAGGTGCTGTGGATTCAAGAACAAACAAAAACAGGTACAGATTCTGCCCGCCTGGAGGGAGCATCCCAGGCTGAGGGAATAGGCTGTGCGAAGGCCCTGTGGAGAGACAGTAGGACAGGCTGGAGAGCCAGGAGCAGAGAGAGGAAGGAAGAGCAGAGAGAGGAAGGAAGAGTTGAGCCAGATGTGGCTGCGATTCAGTAGAGTCATTTTAAAAATGGTGGGAAGTTGTTGAATTGGGGCTAATACGGTCAGATTGACCTAGTCCAGAATTGGGAGCATTGAAAATACCTAATAAATGGTGTTTGAATAAGCAGATGGTGGGGGCGCCTGGGTGGCTCAGCCGGTTAAGCATCCAACTTCGGTTCAGGTCATGATCTCACAGTTGATGAGTTCGAGCCCCACAATGGGCTCTGTGCTGACAGCTCAGAGACTGGAGCCTGCTTGGGATTCTGTGATTCCCTCTCTGTCTTCCCCTCTCCTGCTCATATGTGTGCTCTCTCTCTCTCTCTCAAAAATAAACATTAAAAAAATTTTTAAACAGATGGTGGATGGGTATGTGAATTAATAACGACAACTAAGATTTATGAATACATACTGTGTTCTAGGCACTATAATAAGGGTTGTGTATGTAATAACTCATGTAATCCCCATGAGAACCCTATGAAGTAAGTGCTATTTTAATCATTTTCATCCAGCTGATGAGGCAAGAGAGACACAGAGTTAAGTAACTTGCCGGAATCACACAGCTAGTGAGTGTCGGCCCTGGGTTTCTACCCAGGGACTGGGCCCAGATCCTGGGCTCCGGGTGGATGGAAGGCTGGAAGAACAAGTTTGTACTAACAAACCATCCAGGGAATGAAAAGTCTTATCTGCAGCCACATCTCTAATTATGAAGATTATTCCAGTTACTTCTCTACACATGTGTTGTCAATGTTCCTCAATTCTCATTAGAGTCACTAATTAGAAGTAATCCAATTAAGCTTAGTTTCTGCTTTCTGTGGTTCATTCAGACGCACAGCACTTTCCCTTTCTCCCCTGCAGTCTGTGACTGTCTTCCCCAAATGCTTGGAAGCAATGTAGACATTTATTTTTAATGAGAAGGCCAAGTGTTTCATTAGGACACGAGTCTGAGATCTCCTCCCGGTAGCTGTTTGCTCTGTGCTAGTTTTTCTAACAAGTAATTGGTTTCAGATCGCTAGGTGGGCATTACTTTACAAATCAGGATGCCAGTTACACAAAAGTAAATCATTTCCTCTCTTTCCTTGTGCAAGCCATTTGCACCATTTGAGCGGTGTTACTGTCCCCCACAGGGCTGGCTGGGGAGCTGTCACCTAGTGACTCTGCTCAGCATGGGGCCCTTGACCTCCTCTGTCATCACTGCCTATGAGGAGTCTTTCCTTTCTCTTTATTTTTCTTTCAAGTAGTTTGTCCCCAGGGAAATAAGCAAACTGTTTTGACAGCCGTGGTTATCACCTTCAGTCTACAACTCTTTCCATAGGACTTACACTAAGAGCTTTTTTGAAGTAATCATTCTGTATTGGGAATGTACACAAAAATTTTAAGGCTTCTTTTAAAATAATGAGAAATACGGAAGATGAACACCTTCTGGATCTCTCCTTCTGTCATGTTGCTGGCGTAGTCAAGTGCCAGGATAAGCCAGCAGGTTGCAATCAGCAGTGACGTGAACTCTGTAAAACCACAATGAAATTGTAATTAATTGAGGTCAAGGGAAAATTCAAGGGCTTTTCAGAAGAACACAGTTTGGTTTGCCTTGGTTTTAGAGTCTGACGACAGGTTTATGGGAGAAACAGAGATGAGAATTTACATTTGCTTTGAAAATTGAGAGCCAAACCTTTTAAGGGTTGACATTTTCAGCAATTGGATTTATTTGTTAGCTTGTCTCCAAAGGTCTGCACCCGAATCCTAGGCAATTTCTGTTTTGTGGTATTGGTATTATTTGTTAATTTCTTTTCGAAAATAAGGAAAAGATTTTTTTAAAAGCTACACAAAGACTTAGGGGAAGAAAAAGTTCAGGCAGTTACATTCAGTGAATCCAATAGTGTGCCATCCATAGTGTTGGGTGCTGGGGTTGTAAAGATGGGTGAGTCGGGCACCATCTCCGTCATCTGGAAACTTGTACTCTAGCAGAAGGGACAGGAAAACCAGTGCAAAAAATTATTGTACGACTCTTCTTTGGATCCCTCTGCATGTCAGATGCTGTGCACTTCAGGGTGCTTAATCTTCACAAGAAACCTGCAAATTAGGGACTATTGGTTCTTTTACATAGAAGGAAACTAAGGCTCAGAGAGGTTGGCCAGAGATTCACAGCAAGGTGGTGTGGATACAGGGCTTTCTTTCTTTTCTTTTTTTTTTTTAAACCTTTTTTAATTTACTTTTGAGAAAGAGAGACAGAGAATGAGCAGGGGAGGGGCAGAGAGCGAAGGAGACACAGAATCCAAAGCAGGCTCCAGGCTCTGAGCTGTCAGCACAGAGCCCGATGTGGGGCTTGAACTCACGAACCACGAGATCATGACTTGAGTCGAAGTCAGATGCCTAACCGACTGAGCCACCCAGGTGCCCCTAGGTACAGAGCTTTCTAACTCTGAAGTCCATTGTCCCTTCCACTCCCCAGGGCAGTTCCTGTGTGCAGTGGGAGGCCAAAAGGGGAGGAATCGTTTCTGTCTGGGGAGGGGGTCCCATGAAGTCTTCACAGAAGAGATAGCGGTTCAGTGGAGCACAGTGTCATTTTGAATTATATGACAAATTACCACTGAGACAGGCTGAGAGCAGAGGCGAGCTAAGAGCGCCCAGAAGAGGTGGCAGCTGTGGTCAGTGCTTTGGAAGAAGCACAAATGGGTAATAAAGTTGTAGCAGAGGGGCATAATGACTCCGGGAGCGAGACTCCGCAGAGATTGACAGGGAGGCTTTTACAGCTTTCAAGTGCATCTGTACCAGCTACTCAGAAGCTATTTCTATACTCACAAAGTGAAGTGTGTCATTGGTAAAAAGTCTAGACATCGTAATGGCTTTGTGACACAAAGCACGGTGCACTGATCTCCAAATCACAGCAAATGCCCCTGCAACTTTGCCTGCCATTGGTCCTCGAGCCTTTGGGAAGTTGGCACCTACTAGTTTGGAGACACTGAGGACAGCTCAAAGCTAGAAGAACACACACAGGCCCTACTTTCTGGGCTTGCCCCTTTGCCCTTGACCCACCCCAATCCCAATCCTTGGGTGGCCATGGGACCAAGGGACACCTAGTTCAAGGAAAAGTGCATATGCTTTGGACCTCTGGGAATTTTGACAGTAGCAAACACTTCCACTTGTACGACACACATCAGCAGGTGACAGGCCCTGTACATTTCCCACTGTGGCCTCATGGAACCTCCACAACCATCCCACGAGGTAGTTTTGTCTTATCTCCATCGTCTATTTAAGAAATTAAATAGTCACCCTCAAAGCCAAGCTCCTATGAAAGAGTTGGGTAAAGAGGAAATCTCATGAGTTTAATTCGAAGCCAGTCTCTGGTTCACAATACATGACAACCCCTAGGCCTCCCACCGTGGAGCTCCCCTTAGCTGCAGCCCTGGGGTTGCCCTTGGGTCCATGCCAAGGGTCCTCATGCCAAGACCCCTGGGTTGGAGAAGGCATCCGTATGTCTCTTTGGACCCATAAATTTCATGTGTTCCATTTTATGCATCCTATCTGTTGTCACCTCTTTAATCTTGAGAAGAGCTTTGTTGTCAAGACTTAATCACTGTGGCTTCTCCCCTGGAGACCTGGTAGGACCACTCACGTGGAACAGTCGGATGCTCTTCTCCTCACCTCCATTTTGCCCTGAGGGCCCATGTTTCCATGGCCTAGTGTTTTTGTTTTTGTTTTTATAGTAAACCAATCTTTAAAAATGAAACATACAAGAAAAAACAATAAAAATAGGAGTTTTGACATAAGGCTCTGGATCTCTAACCTTTGAGTAAACCCAGACATCTAGGAACTAGGTTCTGTGCCTGGGCTGGCCCATGGGGCATAGGAATGACTGTAGACGCGTGTCTCCCTAAAGGAAACACACCTTTGCTCCTCAGGACAGAGTCTCTGATCTCACTCGTAGCCACTTTCTAGCACAAAGCAAGCACCACAGAGCATCCTTGATAGAACCGTGATTGAACTAGGTTTCTACTTATCCCAGTTAGATGACAGATCACTTTTCAGCCTGTGGCCAAGGAAACATTAGATTGGCCTCAAAGCTGTAGATGCTTCCTGGTGAGGGCAGGGTGCACAGGACAGGAATAAATCACTGCTGAGAAGAGAAGGGTGAAGTCTCATGGAGGACCACCTTCCCTGGCATTCCCAGATTCTGCCCCAGACCTCAAAACCACCACACACACACCAACCAGGTTTAGAAGCTCAGTGAGCTCCCTGCCCCAGAACTAAGTAAAATGATGGAAACCCTCAGAGTAGGCCCAAACTAAAGTCTAGTTCTGAACAGCACCTGTGATTTCCCAGCCGATCGTGAATCCCGTAAATGGGAACAGTGCATGCCAAGAGGCTTTGCTTGGAAGAAATCATGTCAGGCCTAATTAATGACTCCAGAGCAATCAACCAGGCTCCTCTGATTTAAAGCCCCACAGACCAATCCACGTTAATTGGATTTGATTGTATTTGCTATTTTAATTAGTAGGCAAATTATGAAAATGTTTATTTGTTCCTGTGGATGGTGTTATCCTCTCATACTGTAGCTTTTTTGCCTTCCACACGTGCCACATGTGAGCCCTTTCATTGTCCCTTTGCCTGGGTCCTTTAGCTAAGAAACTTGTTTTCAGTTAGGAAAGGGCGATTAGAAGTTGCAAGTGTCCTGGGGGAGCCTAAATGGAATGGTTGTTTCCTGAATATGGGGTCCCCCCCATAGCAATTTGCCTTCCAGGGGGATCCAGCTAATGCAAAACCCAGCTGTCTCAGCAAAAATCCCAAGTCAGAGGTGATGTCTTTTAGCAAGGTTGCAACCCACCTGTTCTCATCGGTTTTTGGAGCCTGTGCTGTGGAGTCAGCATGGTATAGGGTCTGGGGTAGAGAGTAGGGGGGATAAAAAGTGGAGAGTGTTTGCTCACTGCCTTCAAGATGATTTCTGTCTCACCGGGGCAGTGGACATGGGAGAAGGGGAGCTCAGCGGAAGGAGACAGCGTCAGGATGGGCTTGCCAAGGGTCATGCACTTACCCCAGCTCTGGGGGAATTGTAAGTCTTTCGAATCACTCCCTCAATCTGTGGATATTGGCTGGGTGCCAGCTGTGGGTCAGGCTCTGTGTGAGGCACCCAGGGTATGGTGAGAAATGAAACCCAGCCAGGATCTTCACAATCAGGTCTTCGGACAGACAGATTCACTTATGACTACAGTTCCGTGTGAGCAGTGGTATGGAGGAGAGAAGCCCCTTCTAGAGGCAATACGAGGAATAGGATCTCATCTGGCCCGATTCCTGACCCCAAATCTCAAGTCCTGGAGGAGAACCAAGGACGGGCCTCAGTCTTCTCTGAATTCAGTGGCGTATGTCAAGTGCAGAGCCTGGCATAAGTAATACTTGCTAAATGGTACCTATGCTCTTGCAATTACTGAACATCTTTTCCACAAACCTCCTTCAATTCATACTCTTCTTCTCTCAACATCTCCTATGTCTGTGTCCCCCATTTTGCCTCTCAGTTGTGTACCATTTTAACCATTGGCTACTTGTGCTCCCTAAGGCTGGGTGAGGTGTCTCAGGTCTCTCAGAGCAGTGTGGTCCACAAGCAAGGGCTGAGAGAATGCCTTTTGGGGAGTGACTGACAGAGGGGCTCACACATTTCTCGGGCGTGGTGGTGATGTGTGATCAGAAGCTGTAATTGCCTGGAGGCAAATGATACTCTAATCTGTCACCACGTTTGTGAAGTTAATATTTCATTTCACATAGTTAGTGGAGTCATTGCTAAATTGTTATACCACTCAACTTTTGAAGAGACACCTCATATTAATCTCATCAAACTACTCCAAGTTTTAAACTCACTGTGAATGCAAATAAAGCCTGCCATAGAATAATGCAGGGTAGGCTGTCAGCATGCTGATGGGAAAATTGTCTCACTTCAGAGACAATTCGAGGAAATCAAGAAAATAAGTTCTTAGAGCAAGGCAGAGTCATAATAAAGTGAATTATTAGAAGCATTTCCATCTGAGAGTTTCCGTGATTTCCCCGATTAGTGGATCCTTTGGGAACAACCCTTCTTTATAATGAAGCCGATCCTTTAAAAACAAACAAACAAACAAACAAACAAAGAAAGCAGTATCCATGAATTGTACCGAGGAAGTGTTGAGTGGACCAGATGGCTCAATTATAGACAGGGTTGTGGCTTTTTTGCATCATCCTATGAAAAGGCAGGTAGTAAAGTGTGGGGAATCTTCTGGGAGGGCACTTCTAGTAAGTTGCCTCAGATGGTTGGAAGCCACAGTTTACTGATGCAACCCAAACTAATGGGGTGAGGCTTGAGAGGCCAGAGACCTCCCATCCGGGCCTGCCTCCTCCCCGGAGCGTTCTCACTAGGCCCCAGGCAGTGAGGGCCCCAGCTCTCCTGTCAGACTACCAGTGCCCGGCTGGGTCAGAGGTCACCACCTCTCCAGACTCTCCTATTCCTCACGAGCAGAATAGAAAATCTATCTGCCTGGACTTTCTCTCGGGGTCTCTGAGGCTCAGATGAGAAAGTGTACGTGAAACCTGGAAACTTACGAATTTACTCTCCTGGCACTAGGCAGGCATGTTACTGTTCTCTGACTCCGTGTTCAATTGTGAGAGAAATGGGAAATATCGAAATTCATATTCAAGATGCAGCTGTGACCTCCCTCACAATTCAGGCCAGGTTCGTTGGTTCCCTAGGATGCCTCACAGTCTGCACCTCTTGTAACCAAGGTTCCTCAAAACTGTACGCCCTCGGTTATATCAAGATCCGTGCCAAACATAGCCCTGAGGGGCTCTCACCAGGCCTCTCCCCTTTTGTAGGGACATAGCAGCTGGGGGCCAGCTGGGAGGACGTGGATGGCAGGGAGGAGCCCCGGGAGTCTTGTCACTAAAAGTAATAATACTAACAGTAATAATACTGAATATTAAATATGTATTGTTAATCGATACATACAACCCAGGACTGCTCTGTGAGGCCGTGCCTCACCTCAATAGCACCCTCTAGAGCTGTGCAGCTTATTACATTGTGACCCTGGGCCAGTGCACCTTAACCCCATGGGGCAGGGACTATTACAGCCCCCATTTAAGATGGGGATGGCCAGGGGCACCTGAGTGGCTCAGTCAGTGGGGCATCTGACTTCAGCTCAGGTCATGATCTCACAGTTGGTGAGTTTGAGCCCCGCGTCGGGCTCTGTGCTGACAGCTCAGAGGCGAGGCACAGGAAATGAGTTGACCTATCCAAAGTCACTCACCTTGGGGGTGATGGGGTCTTGTGGACTAGCTATGTCATCCCTCGGGCAGGCTCCTGGGGAATGATGCTACCCAGGCAAATCCCAGGTGCCTTGGGCACAGACGGACATGTGACCCAGTGACGATGCATCAGGGAGAGGGGCAAGGAGGGAGCTTGGACGGCGATGAATTCCAAGGGTTTTGGGGAGAGCAAAGGATGGGGTCAGGGTCAGCAGAGACAGAGCAGGTGTGTCAGGAATCAGGTTTTTTAACAGACGTGATATCAGGATGCTGGGTTTTTGCAGACACTGGCTCATGGTACCCGGGGGGAGCCTCGAGCAGTTACTGAAGAGCTCCTCTGAGACTCCCATCCCTAGGAGATTATCAAGGGTCCCTCAGGTCTCAGGCTGTGGCCTAATATATTAGGGATTCATTGTGAAGATTTTGCTACTGCTGAAAGCTTTTTATTTCCTTTTTACTATTGAATAAACAGGCCTTAGAATAAATGTCTCCACATGCTGAAGATCCAGGAAGTTACTGCACTGCAGGACAGAGGCCCGGCACCTGATGGCCCCTCTCAGAGCCATCATTCCCTGCTGAGGACCTTAGGTGTGTCATTTAATAACACACATTTAGTGCCCGCTCTGTACCTCTCTGAGAAGGAAACTGGAGAAAGAGTAAAGATTTGAATTCTAAAGTAGTTTTTAAAAACAACCTTCCTGCAAAACAAACTATGCTCTGAATCCTTGGGAGACAATATTGATTTAGTGTACTTTTCTTCCCTTCAATGAAGGTGAATTATCAAATTTCCACCTATTATTATTATTATTATTATTATTATTATTATTATTAGAACCTATCTATAGCTGTAATTCAGAGTTTGGGCGTTGGAGTCAAATTATCCTTGAATTTTCACTATTTACTAACTATATAACCTTAGGCAAGTTAATTAGTCCCTTAAACTTTAGTTTATTCATCAGTAAAATGAGGACAATAATAGTCCTAGATCAATTATGACTTTTCCAAGTACGAGAGTGATTCTACTTTACCCTGAATTAGAAATTAAGGAAATGTCTTGTTTCACACTGCAAGGAAGCCCAGCAGCAGGGTGGACAGATCCCACAGCTCAATGATGGTATCAGGGACCCGGGTCTCCATGCCCCTCTGCTCATGGCACCTGCCACGTTAAGGGCGGTTCCCTGAGACCAGGGTGGCCACCACTGGCGCTTGGGTCTATGTGCTACTCCGTTCTCACCCAGCAGGAGAGTGAGAGTGAGAAAGAATCGGTTTCCCCAACCATGGCACATGTGTCCTTTTGCTCAGACTGGGCCATAGTCATGAGCTCCTTTCAGTCAAGTGACGGTGGCCAGAGACACAGCGGGCACTTGTTGGCTTCTTAAGTAATCAGGTGACCCCTGTGGGGCTGGAGCTGGGCTGGCTGCAGACACATGAGGATCCACTTAGGAAGGGTGGCAAGAACATGAATGCTGGGAAGGCAGCCAACGACAATGTCTGCCACAAGTGCCATGATAGAGGTTTGTCACAAAGAACAAAGCGATGACACATCGAAAGTTCTGAGCATGTGCCTCAGCATGATTCTAGATCGCTTCTATAATAAGCAACAGTGTGAACCCTTCTAGGAATTTCCGTCTGTGCCTGTTTCAAATAATAGTCACTGTGCTCTTTTGAAACATGCCCTGGGCACAGCAAGTCAGCTGCTTCCCCTCACAGAAAAAAAAGGCCACTCTGGGGCGCCTGGGTGGCTCAGTCGGTTGGGCGACCGACTTCGGCTCAGGTCATGATCTCACGGTCCATGAGTTCGAGCCCTGCATCAGTCTCTGGGCTGATGGCTCAGAGCCTGGAGCCTGTTTCGGATTCCGTGTCTCCCTCTCTCTCTGACCTTCCCCCATTCATGTTCTGTCTCTCTCTGTCTCTAAAATGAATAAACGTTAAACAAAAAATTAAAAAAAAAAAAGAAAAAAGGCCACTCTTGCTGCAATCTCTTCGCTGCTGCTTTATGCCTTTCCCTTCTTACTGCAGATGCATTCCCAGTGGTCTCTGAACACTGTGTCCAGTATCCTAAACAAATGTCCTTGCTCTGCCATGAAACGGGTTTGCCTCTGAACTATCATCCCAGAGCAAGATGTATGTGCAGGGTCTGACCACAGGGAGCCACATGTCACATCCTCCCCTAGCCTAGCTGTTCGGACAGCCCTTAGGATTGGGTTCTCTTAGGAGCCCTGCGTGACGCAAGCCAGCCAGGAGATCGTGAGAGTAGGTAGAAGCACAGGGTTTGTCGGGACAACCTCCCACCTGAAGGCTATCAGAGATCAGGTACTGGGGACCTTATTAGAATTCACCCCTGTGTGTAGTTTCTAGATTAGGGAATGGGGAAACCAGGTAAGAGATAAGACAAAATGGAAATGGAAAGTAACAGCCCTATCACCGTCTCTCAGAGGAGAGGAAGAGGGTGTGATATGGGTGGTAAGGGAAGATGACAAAGTGGTAAAAGACATGGTCCCAATTTGATGCTTTTCAGATGCAGATGTCACAGGCTTCAGGGCACACTGCTGGCACTGAGCGGATACCTCAGGCCTGACCACACGAAGTCAGGCTAGCAATATCCCTGAGAACTAGGTGGCAGTGAGCAGGCCCTATTTCTAGACACATAATGCCTAGGCTTCCTTTTTGTTGGGGGGCGTTGGTGGTGCTCAGTTTATGGGTATGTTTTGGATTATACAAGATTCAGGAGCATCTTCGTTGTTGGTTAGAGCCCTGAACCGTGTCGAGTAGGACAGAAAGTCCATGTGGGGGGGATGCAGTTGAGCCTTAAGCAGCTCCGGAAAGGCACGAACAAATAAATGGCAGATGTGAGAGGAAGCCGAAACAGAAGGCAAACGCACTGCCTAAGAATCTGGGTTGCTTATGTTTGCCTGACTGTTGGGTGGGAGGTGAGCAGAGGCAACAGAGAAGAGCACCTGACGTCACTTCCACTGGATGCCAGCAAGCGACACTCTACCACGTGGCCCGCATGGACCATAGAACGCCCCCTTATCTCTGGGGGGACGTGTGGCTGAAATCAGTGGGCTTAGTTATGAAGGGAAAAGGGCAAGTGACTGCAATAAACGATGGTGGAAAAGGGCGCTCTCCCTTGGCCGCCTTAGCCAGAGTGCAGCTTGTTTCTGGAATGGGGCCCTGGGGCCTCAAGGACCAGGTTAGGATGGGTCTGCCCCAGGACCCTCCATAGCCTTAAGTCCAGAGTAAGTCCAGACTCATGGTCACTTCACTACCTGGTAGGTGGGGTTAGCCCAGCCAGGTGGTAAGCGTGTACCCCTCAGCCCTAAACCTGTCTCCCCCTCCTTCTCTTGGACCTTCTCAGTTCCCGGCAGTGGCCTGTGTTGTCCAGTGTGTGCACTGCATCCTTCTCTACTTGGTCCCTAAACCCTCAGGCATGGACCCTCCTGAGGCCCACCACCCTCCCTCAGCAGGGTCAGAGACAGACTGCTGGGGGCCTTAGAAGCTAATAACTCAGCAGCCCTTCAAGCTTAGAGTCCTTAAAATGCTGCTGCTCATTTATTTAGAAGTGAAGCTGAAGGCAGATTTGGGGAGCAGCTGGGGGGGGGTGCACACCCTACTGAGAAACCAGAGCCCTCAGATAACCAGAGCCACCCTCCAGAGAAGGCATCACGTCACTCCCAGAAATGACCAGATTGTTCTCGTTGAGAAGGGTTCTGGGAAATACATTTTTCCCCATGTATGCTACTTTTGTGTCCAATGCAGACTGGCATTCAGGGGGTCATGCTTGCTCCTAGCTTCTGGTGAATCCAGACTCTCAGGGAAGGAGGGCCGTGCAGCCACAGCCTGTCCAGTGCACAACTGGCAACTTGGAGCAGGGTGGTTTGACTAGTATCTCGTTCTAGGGCAGATGCCTAGGTCCTCACTGTCACCCTCTATCCCTCTGTGGTTCCATCTCTCCAGACTATAGTCCCACAGGAGAAGTGCAGCCCTGGGGCAGGGATTGTTCTCAGGGACAGAGTCTTAGTCATACCTAAGTCCCAGAACAAGGACCTTGTCAGTGAAGAGAAAGGGACAGGATGTCAGTGCTCAGGAGAGGTGGGAGCTTCCCCTGGACTGCTTTATACACTATTGGTCTCCCCGGGGCTAAGATAATCTGGCTACAAACTTCCCCACCTGAACACTGAGATATGAACTAACACTGGGTCATCTTCCTGGATATTGCTTAGCAGTCATTGAATAAATAATGTATTAAGTACCTATTCCCATGGCAAGCTCCATGCTTAGAGTTGAGAATACCGACCCAATTGTGATAGTTTCTGCTTGAAGGACCTCAGAGTCAGGTGGAGAACATGGACAAGAAAACGGCCACATGGGTTGCACAATGACAGATGCCAAGTGAAGATTATCTGAGGGATTGTGGGAAGTTGGGGGAGGAGCCCCAACCTAAGAGCCCTGACCCTCTTAGGGTAGAGGGTGGTCAGTGACATTTTCTAGAGCAGATGCCAATGAACTGAGTCTTTTAGAATGAACCTTCTCATTATTATTTCTTATCAACCTTAAAAATAAATTAACAAAGAAGATTTGCCCAAATGCAGGTAGCAAAAGACACAGAGTGTGTGAGAGAGATGGTGCACGTATCTCACACTCACATCCATGAGAACGCTATCACTCCTGGAATCTCCCAGTCCCACTTGGAAAGCCTCCAAGGGATTTCTGGGTTACAACATTCTGATGGAATCAGTGAGTCAAAAAATAAACTCCCTATTTGCAAATCAGCATCCCTGTCATGCAAAATCCTGTTTCCCTAAGTGGAAGTTTCTCACTCCCAGAAAATCACGTACATTCTGTGAATTAAAATCTAAGAGAGAAATAAAAAGCATACCTCATGCTGAGTTGATTTTCTCTAATGATCTGATCCATGGCCCTGTTTTGGGTGGGAAGTTATTACAGCCATAAATATTTGTAAGTCTTTCTCTGATGTATTATATTTGTTAACAGCGCCACAGGGTAGATGCTGTGCTAGAGAAAATAAAAACATTGAATGGTGGGGTCTAACTGGAGAACACAGGGATGAGGAGGGGGTTCTCTCCCTGGGCAGACTTCCTCAGTAGTGGGATCCATTGGAGGAAGGTCTGCATCACTGGTCAGGGAACCTAGATTCCAGTTCAGTCTCTGACACCAGCTAGCATTGTGCCTTGGGACAGAGCACTTAAATTTCTGGGACCTGTCCCCTCTTCTACAAGGTATCTGGGGATAGATAAAATAAATGAATAGATGTAAAAAGATTTTATAAAGCAGTGAGCTCCACATATGCACATTTAAACAAATGGTGCAGAAACTAAGGATGCTACCCTCTTCACCCTCACGGACAGTATGCTTGACACTCTTCACTTACCTAATCTATGCATCAGGGAGGCTCCCGACTCACACGCCTATATGGATCTGGGGCAAGTTGTGTAGCTTCTCTGATATTCAGTCTTTTCGTTTGTTCATTGAGGGCAATTGCTGTTCAATTAAAGATAAAATCTGTAACAACTCCATGAGTGGTTGCCATTTTTATGAAATGTGTTTGTTTTACTTTATCAGTTGGGATGCTTTCAGCTACAATTAGTTACAAGTCCAGCACGACCAGAAGAAACAAGGAGGAATATGGCTTTATCATGTAATAAGAAGGCTGATGCCAGGACAGCACCAGGATGAGTTGAATGGCAGCTCAAGGACTTCACCAAGGAGGCAGGTGTCAGTGTTGGCTTTCGCCCTAAGACCAGTCCCTTGCTTTTCTCACAAGGTGGTCCAGCCTCACATCCCCACCCAACAATGTTCACAGGCCAGGAACGATGCCTTCCTGATATTCACAGACAAGGAAATCCACCAGTAAGGAAAATGGGCAGATCTCAGAGGGGCAGCCAGATGGACGTATCTACCACACCTCTTCAAATAAGGCTGAAGGAGTTGGGATGTGATCTTGCATTGTCATATCTCTCCCATACCACCTGGAAAGGTATATGCACACATTAGGCATCACTAAAGTGTTACTACTCATTAAAAGCAGTTAAGCACTGAGTTATTTAAAAATTATCATGTTTAGCAATATTTATCCTTTGTGTAGAAAGTTATCTGTGGTATAATTTCTAAAAGCAAGAAAGAAAAGGAAACACTTGTCTAACAGTAGAAGCACGGTTGAATAATCAATAATGTACTCCTCTATGCAGTATTAAAAATGAGTTTCAGATGACATATAAAAATCCTATAAAATGTTGAGTGAGTAAAATAAAAATACATATACACCACATTATTTCCACTAAGGAAAGCAAACATATGTACAAAACAAAATTATGTGTAGGGGAAAAAACATGCTAGAAGAAACCATACCAAAATGTTGACAGTGGTTTTTCGAGGGTTGTGCAAGCCCAATTGATTGGTCCTCTTTTTCTTTCTCTACAGTGTTCCAGAATTTCTATGATTCACATGTTTAGTCTTTTAACAGGGAGAAAAACAATTTAAAAAATAATGGTGGCTAGCCTGACCACAGAGAATGCCCTCTTGGCATAGATCTGCATGTATATTTATATCATTCTCTTCTATCCAAATCAATGTGAAAAAGCAACTCAGACTGTGTGGGGAAAGCGTCTGCATCTCATGCATTTTTAACAGGCTTATCGAAACAAATGAGAGATGAGGGACAGAACCTCTTGCCCTGAGAACAGGTTATATAAACTATGAGTGATACTAGGGTGGTGGTGCCCACAGAAATGTGGGTTAGGGGACACTTCTGGGACTACAGATGTGTCAAGAAAACGCTAAAAACTTGAGAAACCACAGTTAATGTCTGTGACAAATCAAAGAGGATTGGCATGCATCCTTATGAAGAGATTTATTTTGATTACAAAGAGATTAAAGAGCCAAAGCTGCCTCTAAGACAAGAAGTTTGATGAGGTAGATCAGAAAGCGGGCGATGGGGTTACCAGGGCCAGCTTCAGGGGTAAGTGGACGATGAAGTTTTCTTCACCGTGGGTGGGTTGCTGGTAAAAAACCCCATTCCCCGAGTACCTTGCCCACGTCTTGATACTGAATCCAGTTTTAAGAAGCCAAATGTGTACTTTTTCTCCTTGCAGTCCTACCCCACAATAAAGTGTTAGCCACAAGCAAGAATTACCATTTTAAGTCATTGTCATAAACAGAATTCCACCCCCCGCATATCACATCCAAACTCTCCCCCACTACTAGGTGCTGTATCTGAAACACTACCATTATGGCTTTACTCCTTTAAGCTTTGAATAGTCCCTAGTTTCTTAAGAGTCCTGAAGCAATACCTTCTCCCTGGGGGAAAAAGCTTTCTGCCACTGCCAGAGTGTCTCATGGATTAGTAGTTCGCTGCCAGTAGGGAAGCCTTCTTGGTGTGAAGTCAGGGAAGCAAAGCAAGAAGTAGGCCCCAAAAGGCAAAATCTTCACAATGCTGTACGTGTTGTGCCTGAAGCTTCCAGAGATCATGTTCCTGTTGGGTATTACAGTTATGCAAGGCTGTGAATTACCTGATTCTTCCCTGGGAAGAATGTGTTGAGCATTTCCCGTACATGGTATCATTTTATCATCTTGCTTTTCCTCATTTTCAGAAAATCTACTCTGATTAGTTACGGAAGTTGAAGTTTGCATGTTAATACAGGGCACATGGGAGATTCAAGGCCATGGCTTACTCCTCCAAGCCAGATTCCTCTCGAGGACTCAAGAGCCTAAGAGACAGAAGTCTCCAAAAGCTACCACCCTTTCTGCCCAGATGACCCCTTCATCCAAGCAGGATTTGCCATGGTGCTGCCCGTGGAACTAAACACTGTGACATTGTACCAATTATGAGGGACCAAAGGATTGAAAGAGTGGGGCCTCATTAGAATCTACCTCTGTACCTTCAGACAAAACTCTCTCATTGACCTGTGCAATTTGGTGTGACATTTTCCCAAAGTGCTTTCCGTGACCGTATTTGCTTTAGACATCAATTTTAAGAGTGAAAGGTCGACTTTCTGGATGTGAAATATTTTATACATGACCTTTTATCTGTCATTGCTAAGATTAATACAAAGTATTTGCCCTGAGGAATAACTAAAAATGCAATCAAATAAGATTATCTATTGCATAGAAAAAAAAATAACACCTCATTAAAGTGATTGTGTGTGTAGCTCTTGGCAAACAGGTCAGAAAGCACACAGAAGACAGAGGATGAGTCTATATTATCTCAACCCCGAATGAACCAGGGTTCATTTTATGGAGAAAACCAAATCATTAGAATTGAAGCCAGGCTTACAAGCAGCCATTCAAAGTTTGACGCTCTACCATGCACCATGGTAACAAATGCCCCTATTGCCTTTCACAACATAGCCATCATCCTGTCCTCCCGAGGGAGAGCGACAGGGGGAATAGCCCTAAACACTCAAACCCTGCCCCTGTTGTCCCAGCAACAGGTTAAGTTTTTTGAAGTGCCTTCATGCACAAGAAGGACCCAGAGCCTCCTTGTACTCACGTAAGGTCCGTGTGCTGCTAGTCTCAAGTTTGGGGTTTAAGGTCTCCTGAGTTCTACTAGCCAGACTTCCCTCATACTTGGCCTCAAACTTTAGGAAATGGAGTTGGGGGAAAACTCTCTACACACTGCCTGCTCTACTCAAGAGAATACAGGCTTTCGGGTCAGACAGCTCTCTGTTCATGTACTGACTCCACTGACAAACAGCCAAGCCATCTTGAGCAAGTCACTTCACCTTGATGAACCTCATCTATGAAGTGGGCATATCTGTAAAACTGATCTCCTAGTGATTTTGTGGGAATTAATTGAAATTAGTACCATGCACTCAATTAATGTCAGCTTACTGGCCAATCCATAGAATACGGTGGGATCTGAAGAATTTAGTGTAGCATGTTAATTTCATACTATAGTTTTCAGGCATATGTAGTAACAGACCCGTTTGTTTAATGAAATTATATGTAGAAACACAGCATGTAAACTAGTTGAAAGCTAACCTGTGGGGGTAGGATACCCGGAGTCCCAGTACCTCAGGTCAGTTGTATTTCAATTCCAGTACTCTGAGGGGGTCCCAGAAGCACTTGGGAATTGCAGGAAGATGGCTTATCAATTGTTCTGGATACTCATTCCCCTCACACTAGCCTTACTTCTGTTGTAACTTCTTCAGAAAGAAACTCGGAGTCTTCTCTAACCCAGGCTTGAAAGTTTCAGGAGCTGGATCCTATTCCCAACCTAACCAGTGAAGACAGACATTTCCTGGCATCCTGGAAAGTAAATACATGGGATGTGTGTTTTGATCTTCCCCCAAGTTCCCAGGATGGGACCATACACCAGATCATTAGCACATAGACCGTCCCCTTTAGCCAAGCCCTGTTCGTTTGTCAAAACCCAAGGCAGACCCGCTCTCCGCAGAGAAGTTTCACTGAACTTCCCAGTCCACACAGAGCTCCTCCTTCTTATTGGATTATAAATGCCTGGGATTTGGAGGGGTCAGATTTAAGGGGATCATATGTTAGCTATCTTCCCATGGTTCTCTTCTGTTTTTCCCAACTTTTCCCAAGCTACAAACTCTCCGAAGCTCAGCACATACACGATGTATAGAAGAGAATGGAGACATTTCCTCACTGTGCAATTCTTTAGACTGTTTGTAGTCAGGGAGGCTACAAACATGGGAATATGGAGACTCCTGATGAGAAGCAGTATAGTAGAGTGGTTACAACCATGGACTGTGGATTCATACAGTCTAGATTCAAACCATAGCTCTGTCACTGGGTGACTTTGGGCAAGTTGTAGAACTGCTCCCTGCCTCGGTTTCCTCATGTGTAAAATTAAAATAATTTTATTAAAATAATTTAGTTCTTTCCTTGCAGGGTTGTTGTGAACGTTCAGTAGGTTAGGATGTGTAATAACCTTATTAATTTATTAATAATTTATTAAAATAATTTAGTTCTTTCCTTGCAGGGTTGTTGTGAACGTTCAGTAGGTTAGGATGTGTAATGACCTTAGAACAGTGCCTGGTATGCAGTGTTGCACAAATTTCTCATTGACGCTTTGCCCCGTGTTTGGTAATGAAGTGAGTTAATATGGATTGTCAAAAGAGCACCAGACTGAGAGTCAGGATCTAAATTCTAGTCTTGGTTCCTCCATGCCTCCATCAATTTGGTGTGTGATTTAATCAAGATACTTTTGCTCTTTGGGTCTCAGTTTCCCCCATTTGTATTATCAGTGGGTTGGGGTAGGTTATCTGTAAGGCCTCCTATCTTCTATATCCTTTTTTTTTTAATGTGTAACTGTGGCAAAATATTCCTACCATAATATTTACCATCTTTACCCACTTTCAAGTGTAAGTTAAGTGGTATTAAGTATGTTCACACCGCTGTGCAACCATCACACTATCTGTCTCCATAACGTCTCCATCATCCCAAACTGAAACTATACCCACTAAACAGTAACTCCCCATTCCCCTCCCCCCAGCCCTTGGCGACCACTATTTTACTTTCCACATCTATGAATTTGACTACTCTAGGTACCCCATGTAAGTGTAATCACACAGTTACGGTTTTTTTGTGACCGGCTTATTTCACTTAACGTCCCCAAGGTTTATTCGTGTTATAGCGTGTGTCAGAATCCCCTTCCTTTTTGAGGCGAAATAATATTCCATTGTATGTGTATACCACATTTCCAAATTATCTCATGTATTGACAAACGCTTGGGGTTACTTCTACCTTTTTGGCTATTGTGAATAATGCTGCAGTGAACATGACTATACAAATATCTCTTTGAGTCCCTGCTTCTAATGATTTTTGATGTATACCCAGAAGTGGAATGGCTGGATCACATGCTTATTCTATTTTTAATTTTTTGAGGAGCCTCCATCCTGTCTCCATTAGGAGCTCCACTATTTTACGTTCCCACCAGCGGTGTATAAGGGCTCCAATTTCTCCGTATCCTCACGGCACTTATTATTCTCTAAGTTTGGGGGGTTTTGATTGTGGCCATCCTCATGGGTGTGAGGTGTCTTCTGTATCCTCTGACTTGATGACTTGGTGCCTGATATGGCAGGAATGGCTGGTCCTGGGGTCTGCTGTCCAGCCCCCCGGTAGGTGACTCCTTCCACATCCGTCTCCTATGCCAAGTGCACCTGGAATTGAAAAAGAAATTCTTCCCCTTCCCTTTGATTTTATAGGCATAAGCACTTCAGGCCATATTTATGGGGTTAAGATCCAAGCTCTGATCGATGGCCTCTCCTCTGCTTCCTGTATTCACAGCATGGCCTCAGCAAAGTAGGCATGGGAATCTATGGCTGGGTGCCACTGAAATATAAATGGTCCTTCATTTCTAATGGATGCTGAAGAATGCAGCTTATATCACTACGCCTGCCATAAAATATTAAAAGTAAGTAATTCAGTGTTACTCAAGAGCCAGAGCCGAGCCGATGCCTTTTTCTTCCCCTGTTCAGGAAGTAATGGCCCTGAGTACCCAGCCTGGCAGCCGCACACTGTGGGTGCAGTGTTTACACCTCTATTTCTCATGACTGGAGGCTGCCTTTCTAAGGGTCCCTTGACGCTAACTACCCCAGGGAATGAATGGCAGAGGGCCAAATCTTCATCCAACATTTTGGGCCTCCCCAGGGAAAGAGCCCGAGGGGCTGTTCCTCTTCCCGAAACCCTTCAAGCTAAGAGAGGCTTCCCAATGTGAGATTTTATCTAAGGATAGGCTGCGGCAGATGCTTCCTGTGCCCCACATCCTTCCCCCTCGGCCCACCCGCTTTCAGTGTCGTCACAGTGCACAGTTGAGGGCACGCCATCAGAATCCCACATCCACTGGACCCCACTCGCCTCATACTCACGTGCTGCTCAGAAGTGTGAGATAGGTCATGCTCCCAGTGACACCTCCCAACTAATGGGAGACAGAGGATGGTGGTGGTCAATAAATATCCTGGCTGCTCACCCTATGGAGAGGCAAAGGATGTGCATTTTGATGTGCATTCTACATGTTTCCTCAAATGGTCCCCAGATGGATCAAGCTTCAGTTCGTCCACAGCTATAACTAGCCCAATTCTGTACCTTTCCATACTTCCTTGTCTTGTTTTCCTTGCCCCATTACTCTGCCTTCCTGAGACACCTCCAAGTAAATTACCTGGCCCAAGTTCTCATGCTAGGCTCTGCTTTCAGGGGGACTCATGTCAGGACACAGGCTCACAGCATGGGGAGGGTTTCTGGAAGGGGAAGGTGAACTTTGAGGCTTGAGGACTGACAAATAGGCTGAATACCCCTACAAGTCAAATTCTGTGAAAAGAATTTGGCTTCAGTTGTGCTTCTGGTTCTACATACATCTTTCCTAGCCTGTCACAGTGAGGCTACGGCATGCAGTTGTGCAGGTCAGGCATTGCACAATGGCATCTCATGAAGCAGTTTGAAATTTGGCACTCGTTCTGCTCACCAGGCCACACCCTCAAGTTCTAGGCTGTACCCACCAAAATAAAAGGCTCTTGTTTCTTAGCACAAAGTTACTGATCATTTTCCAGGCCATGTGGCTTCAGTCTGACATCTGCACAAATGGGGTACACCTTCTTCCAGTTCACACAAAGGTGTCTTACAGGCTAACTGTGGTCCTCAGACCCCTCACTGGGAGGGGGGGGGTGTCTTCCCTGTGTTTGATTACTTCTATCCACAAACCTAACACTGTAGCCAGACAGTCTCTCTCTCATGCCTCGTATGACATTTTCATTTCTGCATGTGCCCTTGGTTAATGCTGAACTCTTCCTTCCTTCTTCTCCCAGAGGTACACCTGTGTTCTCCAGCATTTGTTCTTTGGATCCCCACTCATTCTAGTAAGCTTGCAAGCTCACTTGTGCCACTATAGTACTTATTTGGATTTGTCCATTTGTTCATTTATTTATACGTTTATTCTTCAAGAATGTGTTCACTGTTTTCCAATGACGTACTTGGCTCTGGGTCTGGCAGACATGAATCAATCCAACCCCTGTCCTGGGGAAGGACAAAAAAGCAGATAGAGAGAGAACAGTGATCAGTACAATGGTAGAAGAAAGCTCGTGGCCCTGGGGGCCAAAGCAGATAGGTAACCTGAACTGTCTTAATGCTAGGTAAAGGTAGAGGGTGGGAGACATGGAGGGCATTCCAAGAGAGAATGGCAGGTTCAAGGACAAGGAGACAAGAAATGTCCACAGGGGACACTAGATTGTTCAGTGTTGTGGGATTGGAAAAGGGAGAAGTAAGGCTGGACTGGGTTAAAGGTAAGCCAACAGTGGAGAGCCATGGAACCATAGAATTCCATGTTGATTATAAGCACCATCAAGGTACATTTACTGAACCCTACAGAAAGCAAAGAGGCCCGCCTCTTTGCTTTGCTCTTGCTTATGTTCTGTAAACAGTAAGAAATTCAACTGATTTTTTTTCTGCCAAATCTGCTTGCGTTTTTGAATAGAAAGCACATAGAGTGAGGGTCCATTGGGCTGGGATGAATATTTGGCTGTAATGAATGGATGAGAAATGTCATCGATACAGACTTGATCTTGTCAACATGAAAGGTGCTGAGTCAATAAAGAAGATCAGAGTCTGAGATTGCCTCTGCCAACATTTCCCTTTCACATGGTGAACACTGGGTTTCCTGGTCTACATATCTCCCAGGAGGATTTTCTTGTCTTTTCTGGCGAGAAAGTGTACATGAAGGATCCCTTTGCCCTTCCTCTAAACCAGACATGAGACAGGAGCAACAAGAGGAGAAGGAGGCAGTGGGCTGGAGGGAGGAGTTCCATCCCTGTTTGTTTGCTCAAGATCTTTGCAGGATCTTATAAAATATAGGGAGGCTTAGTTGAGAAGAAAGAGCGTGGGATCTTTGTGTCTTACTGACCTGTATTCAAAGCCAGGCTCAGGCTCAGACAAGTTATCAAACTTCTCCAAATCACTAATTTCCTTCCCAGGAGGGTTCGTTCACTCACTAGGTTGTTAGGACAAGTAAAGGGGACGATATGGAGTGCCCGCCACTGAGTCTGACTCTGAAGGTGACCCCAGATGGAGCTCGCTGGATGTTGGCCCATTCCTCTCTACTGGCTCCTCCTTTAGGGGTCTGTTTCCACATCTCTCTGACTCCCTTTCTGTAAATGCATGAGATCTGGGCCAAGGTATATCAGCATCATCTACCTCATCCATCTCTTTACAGATTAATCCATTTCCATGCCTCCACCAGTGATGACCTTCTGAGTCAAAGCTCTGATTGTGCACTTCCTTTGCCAGTAATTCACCATGTGACTGTTAGCAAGTGACATTCCCTTGCCGGGCCTCAGTTTGTCCATCTATCATACAGATGGATGGACCAGATCATTTGTGAAAGTCCTCTCAGCTCTAACATTATATGATTCCATGATTCCATAGTTCCCCACTATCTAGAAAATAAAGCCCAAATGCCTTGGCAGGGTGTGCAAGCTTTGCCCAGAATCCCTGTCTCCATGGTCTGACTATAATTTTACCCTCATTGTCCCTGTCTCCTCTTTGTCACTATCCAGTCCCTTGCCTCATCATCCCAGTGAAATTCTCTGTCACTTCCCTGGACCCCTGCCACACTATGTATCTCATCCCCACTGCCCGGTTTCATCACAACAAAAAACAGTATTAGGCAGAGAGGAGACATACAACAAAGTTTTTTGCTGAGTCAACTTGAAATTTCATGATGAGTGGGTATTACTGAGGGAAACACAAAGAAAGCCTGAAATTATAATCAGAGGTATGGTTGGTGAGGTCACCAGACCAGGCCCTCTAGACAGTTGTTAGGGCAGAAATACCAGCCCCAGAAATACTTGCAGCTCCACATACAGCCTGCTGTTGAGATTGTTATAAGCAGACCAGATAAAAAAAATGATACCTGGGTTTTACATCTGGCTATGTCAGTTTGATCAAGGAGGGGCAGGCTGGTGTCGTGGAAAGTACAACAAAAAGAGGCAGGGATAGAAGCCTCGTTTCAGCTTTATCTTAGCTCACTACGTGACCTTCAGTCCAGCTGCTTAACTTCTTGGGCCTCAGTTTCCTCATCTGCAAAATGAAGATGCTCTTTTTCCTGGGGGCGTATCCCACCCTGATTGAGACATTGCATATAAAGGTGCATTGGGAGAAACATGCAAATGTTGTCCCGAAGGGAGGAAGCATTATCATAAAGTCATTGCTTATCATCCATTACAGAAAGGCTTTCTAGAATGAGCTAAACCAGTCATCCACCCCAGCCACTGAGAAATGACTCACTTTCCTGGATGTGACCTGAATAAACAAAGGAAGTGTGGCAGCTCTAAAACATTAAAATGAAAGAACAGCCTGGTGGTCTCATTGATCACCGCCTGGCTGAAAGTTTCTGCTCTCTGTTACTTGTGCCTTTACTATTCCATGTTCATGCAGGGAGCACACACAACATTTGCTAAAGACCTGCTCTGTGCCAAGCCCTGCCCTGGGCTGTGGAGACACAAATGGAAGGACAGGGCCCCTGCCTTAGGCCACCTCAGAGCCACATGGGGAGGCCCATGAAAGAAAACAATTGCCGTGTGTCCTAATCAGTTACAGAATGAGGGGATGCTCCATGCGAGGCTAAGAAAAGGATTGCTAAGTCATCTAGAGAAATCCAGAAAGGTTCTCAGAGGAAGTGTCATTTAGGACTTTTGCAGGTTGGGTAAGGAATTTGCAGAAGGGGAAGGGGAGAGGAGCCTCAAGTTTGAGTTGAATGTCAACTGGCAGAAGGTACAGCGACGGACTCCTGCAAGCAAGCTTAAAGCCAGGCCACCAGTCTGAAAAGCTGAGCCTGGAAATTCACCTTTTCTTTGCTCCAGAGCCTCAGGAGTGTGTTGTCCGTGTTGCTACTTGTCGCCACCTCTAGGGCAGGCGGGAGCAGGGCCTGAGTCTCCATGGTAGCTGGTTATATCCAGGAGGGTATAAACTCCAACAGAGTGGTCACAGGGGCTTCTTAAAGGAGTAAGTGGCCCCTTACCCCAACCAGACATTTCTTTGGCCGAAGGTTGCCTTGTGAGGACTCTAAAGAATCCAAGGCTGAGGATTATTTGCCCTCTAATGAGGAAAAGCTTGTTCTGTCTCCTCTGTAGAGAGTAAGTTGCATCCTGGTCTTGATTAAAATCCAAGTGTGGGACAGGCAGCCTGTGTCTGATCACCTTTGGACCTGGTGATCCATTTGGTGGCTATGGCAGGAAATGGACCAAGGCACAGGAGCACTCATCTTTTAGGGATCGTATGTTATTAGGATGGTAGTAAGGAAATAGACACTTCTCACCTTCTAACTCTTACAAAAAGTCAATGATGGCAGACAGCAGGTGGGGAGGAAGTTATCAAGGGAACTCAAGCCGTGTGCCCTTGTTCAGAGGATGTGGAAGGAAAAAGAAAGCCCCGTGTGAGACTTGACTTGGCTTTTCTCTGACAGGAGTCAAAGGACTCCGTGCATCCCCGATGCGGAAGACCCTCCCTTCCTCCCTGGGACCACAGTGCTCAAAGGAAGCAGCCTACAGTCTGGCACCCCTGACTGAGACAGGCAGAATCTTGAAGACAGTTAGAGACAGGATACATCAGATTGCAGCACTTAGAGACTGCATTTCTGACTGATTATCGCTATTTTATATTACATTATTGTAACAAAGACAGGAGGGAGAATACAATTACTTACAGAAGTCTTTTCAGGAGGCTACTGAGTTCTGTACCACTGGTGGTAATCCAATCACGCACCTGTAATTTGGGGGCCATGCGTTTCAGCAAGTCAGTTCTTCCAAGAGGAGGGGAGAAGTGAATTTGCAAGACACTTGACTATGACCGTGTGTGTGCACGTACGTGTATGCGTGTGTGTGTGTGTCTGTGTGTGTAGTGAGTGAAGTGGGGGGACGCTGGGAACGGCCTCTTTCCTCTGACCCTCACTGCTATCAGAACAGGTCCCCTGCTCAGAACAGAAGCTGCAGGCAGGCCACATCAGAGTCTAAGTTTTCTAGACACTAGACCAGAAAACCCCTCTTCACCCTCTTACAGTGAAAGTGTTGGACCTGGGAAGCAACGGCGAAGCTAGGTCGAATGAGTCAATTACTGTTTGTCTGTTTGTTTTGCTAATTCTGTCATCATCCAGCAGTTATTTATAGATTGAGTACTATTGGATTTGGTTTTTGATGAACGAGATAAAGATGATCGATACAGCTACCAATGAGTGCCGACTGTGTGTCGAGCACTGCAAAGGCCCTTTGAACATTTTATCTCAAGTCTCCCATTTTACAGAGTTGGAAACTGAGGCTCAGTGTCGTATCCAAGCTCACAAAGCAGGTACATGGTGGAGACAGGATTTGAACTCAGGAACAACCCATTGTTCAGCATTTCTGGAGCCTAATGTGAGAGAGATGAGATGGAACTGTATTTGGAGAGGAATCATGAAGGGTCTGGAGTGCCATCTGACCGGCTTAGCCTTCCTTCTTTCTGGTTTTTCAGGCTCTGCCTGTATACAGGCCCCTCCTCAGCATCCCCTGCAGTGTGGACAAGTCCCGTAGGATGGCACAGCTCCCCCACTGCTCAGCACTTAACCAAGGCGGGGACGGGAACTGACTGTGTGCCAAGTGCACAGCCTACCAGAGCCAGTGTAGACATGCCGAGATCTTGCTGAAAGCCAACTACTTTTAATGTCCAAAAGCTGAAGTCCCAGGGCAGGGGGCTTTTGTGTTTTCTTTCATGCAACCACTTGCTGCTGCCCTGTGTGAATTGTGCTGCGGAAAACCAGCCGCCAAAGGCTTCCATCATCAGCATTCAGTGGGCAGCAGGCTAATGGGGCTGCTGGATACACCCCAGTCATCAAGAACCAAACTGCATGTCTACACAGGCGAGGAAGAGGGAAGGGGGTCCTTACGACACTCACCCTCCTCCCCACCCCCAGAAGACGAACACCTGAGGGAATAACTGAGAACCACCTCTTCCCTATCAGTAGACACATTACTGTCTCCAGAAGGGCTTTTGCCCTCGCTGGTGCTTAGCAGGCCAGATCCAGGATCCAAATTTCAGGAATTTGGAGCTTACTTCTTGGGAATGGTCATTCAGCTCTCCTTCTCTAGTTCTACAGGCCAGTTAATGCCCATTCCATGTCGACAGATGTATTAATTTCCTAGGGCTGCTGTCACAAACACATTTAAAACACTTGGTGTAATTGACTTAACAGAACTTCATTGTCACACAGTTCCGGAAGCTCAAAGTCTGAAATCGAGGCGTTAGCAAGGTTGGTTCCTTCTAAGGGCTGTTTTTGCTCTAATCCTCTCCCTGAGCTTCTGGGGACTTCGGGCATTCATTGGCTTATAGATGGTGTTCTTCTTGTGTCTTTACATCATCTTCTCTTTGTACATGTCTGCCTCTGTGTCCCAATTTCTCCTCTTACCTAGGACACAGTCATGTTGGATTGGGGCCCATCCTAATGACCTCATTGTAACTTGATCATCACATCCCCGGACACCAGGAGTTAGGACTTCAACGTCTTTGGGGAGAAAGCAATTCAACCCATAGCAGCTACAATGCTGCCTTAATTTCCGGGCTCCATGGGAGTAGTGGAAAGGTTGGCTGCCACGGGTAATGGCGGTACACCCAGGTTGTGGGACTGGCCTCACCCGAGGTAGAGAATATAATCACCCTCCATCTAAGTTCCTGAGCCCTGGAGCGACCCCATGAAGAAAGCGTCTCTACCAGGGTGAAATGGAGCCTGAGCCTCTACTGGCTGACCTTTAGTTTGCATTTTCCCTTTCAGTAGCACTTGGATACTAATTGAGCTCTTGCTGTTGGCCTTGAACTAGTTTAAAGGATTTATACATGTTAACTCATTGAACCCTCAGAACATCCACATGAGGTGGACACTAGCACAATACCTGTTTTACACCTAGCAGGAAACTCTCCTAGACTCACTGCAGTGACAGAGTTTATTTCTTTTTTATTATTTTTAATGTTTATTTAATTTTCAGAGTGACACAGAGAGACAGAGTGTGAGCAGGGGAGGGCCAGAGAAAGGGGGAGACACAGAATCTGAAGCAGGCTCCAGGCTCTGAGCTGTCAGCACAGAGCCCGAGGCGGGGCTCGAACCCATGCGCTGTCAGATCATGGCCTGAGCCGAAGTCAGACGCTCAACTGACTGAGCCAGCCAGGTGCCCAAACCGTGACAGAGTTTGGATGAAAACCCAGGCACTCTGACTTCAGAGCTCAAGTTTTTAATCCCAAATTCTCGATAATACAGATTTTTAGGCTTTTCCTCTAGAGTTTGTGATTCAGCAAATCTGAGGCGAGTCCCAGGAATCTGAATTTTAAAAGCACATGCAATGATTCTGATGCAGAGTCCATGGTCCACACTTTGATAAAATGTCCTCCTGTTTCCATGGAAATGATTGTCAATTAGTCTTTTTTTTAAGTTTATTTATTTATTTATTTATTTATTTGGAGAGAGAGAGAGAGCAATTTGAGGAGGAGAAGAGAGAGAGGGAGAGAGCCAGAGTCCCAAGCAGGCCCCACACTGTCAGCATGGAGCTCAACGCGGGGCTCAAACCCACACACCTCAAAATCACGACCTGAGCCGAAACCAAGAGTCGACCCTTGAACCAATTGAGCCATCCAGGCGCTCTGGTCAAAGAGTCTTTAATCCTCTGGCCTCGGGGGTAGCAAGAGTGATCACCGTGGCTCTCCTTCCACTTCTCTGGCTGCTACCTGTGTGTCTCAGCCCCTTAGTGATGGGTCTCCACATACAACCACTCCACTCCCTTGCCCACACTTCGGCTGGAGCAGGAATCTATTTGCAGGGCCAACCTGGGGCCACAGATCTGTCTGTGACCCACAGCTCTTAGACTAAACCCTGAATCCCTAACACTGCCACAGGCCCTCTGGTAGCCATCCCTGCTCCTGCGTGGGTTGAAGTCCCAGCTCTGCCAATGCAGCGAGGGTTTTAATGCCTCTGAGCCTCATCTATGAAGCAGGATTAATAACATCTCCACCAGGGTGGCAGCAAGGATGAAACGTGGCCAAGCACTTAACACGTCGAATTCCACTCTAGGCCCCTAGGGGGTGCTCAGTAAGTGGTGGCTTTTCTATTAAGAGCACCCTCAGAGCTCTGAGGTGCTGTGTGACACGAGCTCATCAGAGAGCTCTCATTCGGGGAGCTGGAGGAGGATCCTAAGGACTGCACAAAAAGCCAGCGCCTTTTGCTGCACCAGGCCTGGAACTGGTTCCTGAGGGGCTTTTCCTGCCTGAGACCTGGGGGAACACACATCTTATAGAACAGACGGGGCAAGTGTGGACCGTTCTCTTCCAGGCCCATAGGTTCTCGGTGCACAGATGCCACATCTTCCCTGTCCTCAGCCTGGCCAGCTGCTCTCTTAATCTCATATGCACCGTGCTTGTCTGCTTTCTCCAAGCAGACAGTGGGGCGGGCTTTATGGGCTCGTAGCTAATGAGGTGGGGGGCAGAGATGAGGGTTCTGGCCGCCTGACACAGACCCACATATGCTGCTCTATTAGGAGAGAATAGGGATGTGTCACTCTGTGCAGTGACTCTCTTAGCGGAGTTGCCCTGTGTCAGCGGGCATGACCAGGACCACAGCATCTGCTTCCTGGGCGGTGCTTTCGGTGTGGGTCTGAGGCGGGCAGTCCAGGTTTAAATGTGGCCCTTGAAACTTTAGTACCTTGTCTGTACCATAAGGAATTGGATTTTCTCTCTCTCCCTCCCTCTCTCTCTTCCTCCAAGGAAAAGTTATTAAGAAGACCAGAAGGGACACCGGGATTAGTGATATCTGTGAAGAGGAATTATGGGGATTTAGTTTGCTAATCAATTCTTCTTAGAATCTTTTTTTTTAATTTTTTTTTTTTTACATTTATTTATGTGTTGAGAGACATAGAGAGACAGAGCACAAGTTGGGGAAGGGCAGAGAGAGGAGACACAGAATCCGAAGCAGGCTCCAGGCTCCGAGCTGTCAGCACAGAGCCCAACGTGGGGCTCGAACTCATAAACCGTGAGATCATGACCCGAGCTGAAGTCAGACGTTTAACAGACTGAGCCAGCCAGACACCCCAGCCTCTTAGAATCTTAAAAGCAGAGGGGACCATCCTTGTCAGTGACTTCTAAATCTGCTGCACACCAGCATCACCTGGGGAACTTGAAAAACACGCCAATTCCCAGGCCATGAACTAGTCCCATTAAATGAGATCTCTGTGGCCGGGGCCCGGGAATCTCTCTATCCAGCTTGGCCTTGTGCTTCCTCTGAGCCATGGGGGCCTTGAAACAGTAGTTTAGAAGTTTTCATCCTTAGCGGAAATATATGTGTCGTGCGGTTGCCCAAAGTGCACAAAGAAGCACTGTACCCCTCGGGTATTCCAACTGTGTAAAAACAAGTAGTTAGGGACACGTGTCACATGCTTAGCAGGTGTTATTCTAAGCAGCCAACTGCAGTTGATCATGTGCTCATCTGGCCTTAGTTTCTTCATCTCCAAAGTTAGACCTGGTCCAGGCAATAGCAGTGCCTTATGAAGGAGAAAGAGCCCGAGTTTCAGAGTTGGACTCGGTTCAGACACTGGCTCAGCCACTCACTGTTTGAATTGTATGACCTTGAGCAAGGTACCCTCACAACCCCAGTTTTCTTTCCAGAAACTGAGGACAAACAGGTAAGCCTTACACGATTTCTGTGGGAATAAAGGAGACGGTGGTGGGTCGCGAGGTGAGCAGGGTGTAATACAATGGCTGGATATGGGTTCTTCTCCCACACCCTCCCTATAGCTGGAGTGTATCCCTTTCTAATCTTGCTGAAACTGGTAACTTGCCTATCAGGTGTCTTTCTACAATATGCATCTAATTTGGTGCAGGGCAATTCGTGAAGTAGACTTGACTTTGAGAAGTTCTAACGTACTTTGTACATGTATTTCACCTTCTCTCACATGTGGAACATTGTAGTAATATATGCTGACTAAATTTGCAAATGAGAGCCAGAGAGTGAATAAAAATAGGGTTAAAAAGATACAGAAGAGCCCTATTTTTTGTTTAAAAATATTGAAATAAAACCGTATATAGAATGATTGTGTATGCAAAGAGAAGACTATTAACCATATTATTAACAACAGTTTTTATCTGGAGGGTACAGTTATAAAAGATGTATAATTCCTTTTTGTTTTTAATAAGCTTTACTTCTTTAGATTTATAGAAAAGTTTACAGAAGTTTTCGATTTACAGAAAAATCTCAAACGATATTGTACAGAAAATTCCCATAAGCCCTACTCTCAGTTTACCACATTATTAACTTTTTACATCAATGTGGCACGTTTGCTACAATTAGTGAACCAATATCGATATATTATTAACTCAAGTCCACACTGTATTCACATTTCCTTACTCTTTACTTAATGTCCATTTTTTTCTGTTCTAGGAGTCACCTAGCGTTCCACATTATGTAGTCATCATGTCTCCTTAGGTTCCTCTTGGCTGAGAAGGTTCTTTGTTTTTGATCGCCTTGAAGGTTTTGAGGGATATTTGATCCAGTATTGGAAGAATGTCCTTAGATTCGGATTTGTCTCATGTTTTTCTCATGATTAGACTGAGTCTATGAGTTTGAGGGGAGGAAGACCACAGAGGTAAAAGGCTATTTTCAGCACATGACATCAGGGACACATACTAGCAACCTGACATACCACCGGTGACGTTGATCTGATCTCCTGGGTGATGTGGTATTTGTCAAGTTCTCCTTTACAAATGTACACTTACCCCCCACCCCCTTTTCCATACTATATTATTTTACTTCATTTTTTTAAAGCTTATTTCTTTATTTTGAGAGAGAGCATGCAAGCAGGGGAGGGGCACAGAGAGGGAGAGAGAAGAATCCCCAAGCAGGCTCCACACTGTCAGCACAGAGCCCGACACAGGGCTTGGACTCACAAACCGTGAGGTATGACCCGAGCTGAAATCGAAGAGTTGGACGCTTAACCGACTGAGGCACCCAGGTGCCCCTATTGCTTTTTTTATTGTTCATATTATCTGAAGGTTTTTTTCTTTTTCTTTCAGCGAGCATAATTACTTTGATAATCATTTTGGGGGAAAAAATGGCAAGGTCTCATAAGACTTTCTCCTTTCTATATATTTTATTTTGGCTTGATTTTCAGGCTATTGCACACCACTCCTCCAGAAGTTTTTGTTGGGAATTTGTCTGGCCACCCAGGTTCCTGACAAGTGTGACTCTGCCCTGGGGCCAGGCTGCCCACCACAAGGAGGGTATATTGTGCAGAGTAACTTCCGATGGCGCTGTGCACGTGCAGGGCCCATAAATCAGCCAGGGAGCTTTGCTCTTGCTATAAAAGTGAAGGGGATTTTCAGCCTCACTTTCAACTTGCTGCCGAAGGTAAACACGGCATAAATCTTGCTAAAGGAGAAGACTCTTATCCAGGCTCTGGAAAGTACCCCAGCCATTTGGAGGACAATCTGCTCCACACCTTTTCATTCAAAACACCCCGCATGCAGCACAGGGCAGGGCACATTGTGCTCAGTTACCAGAGGGGTAAGGGAGTGAATTGGGGCAATTTCCTCCCTCCTTTTGCCCATGGCTTTTTGTCAGAGAAGCTAATGAGCGTGATGCACTGAAATTGGACAGTTTTTCCCACAATAACAGCTTCCTGGCCACCTGCAGCAGAGACACTGTCCTAAAATTTACTATCCTTAGGGAGTTGTTAGTTTGTTTTTGTTGTTGTTGTTTCCAAAAGAAACAGTTCTGAGTGGAGAGCAGGTGGCTAATTGCTATGCTTTAAGGGGAGCAGGGTGCAAAAGGACATCGCTGGGGCTGAGTGCCCTGGGGCAGAGGGCCTGTGGATGGCTTTATGTAACACCTGAAAGGAAAGAGTGTTCAACCACACCTTGTCAGAGCCTTGTTGTCCTGGCCCAGGTAGCCTTCCCCTGTGAAAATGGAAGATTCTTAGCAAATTGTGCGGCTCTGAGTGGTTGCTGTCTTCTAGAGCAGAGATTCTCAGCCTCAGCACTACTGACAGTGTGGACAGAAGAATTTTTTGTGGTGAGGAACTGCCCTGTGCATTCGAGAATGTTTGGTAGCATCCCTGGCCCCAACCCACCACGTGATAGTAGCACCACTCCTCCAAGTATGACAATCACAGATGTCTTCAGGGGCGCCTGGGTGGCTCAGTCGGTTGAGCATCTGACTTCGGCCGAGGTCATGACCTCGAGGTTCATGAGTTCAAGTCCTGCATCGGGCTCGCTGCTGTCAGCACAGAGCCCACTTAAGATTCTTTGGCCCCCCTCTCTCTGTGCCCCTCCCCTGCTCGAGATCTCTCTCTCAAAAATAAATGAACATTAAAAAAAATGTCTTCAGACATTGCAAAATGTCCCCCTAGGGGAAAATCCCCCTCAGTTGAGAACCACTATTCTAAAGGGATGGCTATCTCTTTAGGTCCTGTGCAATGGAATACATCTGCTTACTTCCTGCCTGTGGAGGGCTGATGGCTTGCTAACCATTAATTGCAGAGGTTAACAGGAGAAACCGAGGAGGCAGTCCCCATCATGATTCCTGTTCCAGTTATCTATTGCTGTGCCAAAAAGCACCCCAAACTTAGTGCCATAAAGCAGCAACCATTTCTGGATTCTGTGAAGTTTAGAAGGAGCACAGCAGGGGTGGCTTATCCCTGTACCTGAGGCTTGGAGCCCTCAGTAGGAAGACTCAAAGGCTGAGAGTAACTTCTTACTGGGAACCTGAAATCATCCAAAGCTGTCCTCACTCACATGTCTGGCAGCTGATACTTGCTGTCATCTGGAACTAAGCTGGGGTCTGTAGCCAGAATATCTACTCATGGCCTTTCCGTATGGTCTGGGCTTCCGTTCAACATGGCGGCCTCAGGGCACTCAGATGCTGCATAGTGTCTCTGGTCTCCAAAGGTGACTATCACAAGAGAACCGGGTGGAAACTGTATTGCCTTTCATGACCAAGTCTTGAAACTCCCATGGTGTGGCTTCTGCTGTGGTCAGAAGCATTCCCAGGTGGGAAGAGTGCCCAAGTCACCTTGTAGGAAGAGCACATGGACAGAATATGTTGTGGCTATTGCCCCAGTTCTTTCCCTGACCTTGTCTTTCTGTAGTCAGAAAGACCACCCATCCCATGGACCCTGGCTCCCCACTCTTCTCTCAGGCTCTCTGCTCTCCTCTCATTCACCACAGAGGCTTCCCCAGAATTAAAGAGACTGACATAACATTACCTTCCAGATCTGCTAGAAGAGGATGATTCTGGGGTTTTGTCTGCTTTATTCTCTCTGACTATCCCCAGTGGCTCTGACAACCTTTTGATTCTCAATTCTAGAGGTCTTAAGAATAGCTAGTTCCATTTCAGCCTGAGAAAGCTCATTTTAAGGCAAAACCACAGCATTGGTTATTATGAGGTTGGCTCAATAAAGAATTGTGGTACTGATATACTTGAAATAAGATTGCACATACATCTTTGCTTTTAGGAGACTCCCTTAGAGTGAACTTGCATTTACCAATGTGCAGTGCACAAACTGAGTTCTTAATAAGTGTTTACTGAATAGATATTTCTGATCTCAGTGACTGGGCATTTTATTATACTCAGTATTGTCTACATTAGAGCTTATGAGATTTTTCTTGAACCTGGAATTTCTAGGCAAAATATAATTATAATATGAAGTTTTAATCCTCTTCAGTCTTTATGCAACTTTTGGTTACCCTGAGTGAGTTCATATGATTATTGTGTTAACTGAAAGACTTTTAGGCTATGGCCCCGACTGAAGTTTTGCCTAGAATAGTTTCAAGCCAGTGCTACAAGTATTCTGTCATGCTGATGTATGTGTAGACTATTGTCTGTTCCTGGCTGAGGACTTGTTGGTTTGGTCTTTCACCTGTCTTTACTGAGTAGCTACTGTGTACTCAAAGTTATGTTGTCAGGCATGGGTTACCATCCAAAAGAAGACAGCCTTGGGGCCATTTCTTGCTCCCTTTGTTTATTTCCAGTTAATTATAATCGGCATATTGTCCTTTCCTCAGCTTCTTCTCTTCCCATTCTTTGCCTTGCCTCATGTATCAGTCTGTTTTATTTCTGTAATGCTGTGTAATGAGCTGCCCCAATTCTCACTGGTGTACAGTAATCAGCATTTATTTACTACTCACTTGTGCACCATCATCTAGAGTTTGGCTGATTTACGTTGAGTTCAGTTGACATAGGGTTCAGGCCCGTTCGACACATACCTTGTGGCTGGGCTTGAAGCTATCCAAAATCTGTTTTTCTTGCAAAAGGCAGGGAGCACAAGACAGCAAACCTGACCGTGCAAGCATTTCTTAAGCCTCTGCTCCCATCCCATTTGATGGCATACCAGTAGCCAAAACAAGTCATATCCTCAGCCCAAAGTCACTTTGCATGCCAGTAGACTCCTCCCAGGAGGCAGGGAAGACTGCTTGAGCATATTCTTAACAGTTGTCTAATATATCACAGCCAGTAGTACTTCTATAAGTGCCATGGGCTTTTTGGCCTCTGGGCCGCTGGTATGCCCTCCCTGCTACCTGAAATACTCTCTCCTTCAGGATAAAACTATCCCGCTCCCTAACTCATTCCTACTCAACTTCCGAGATTCTAGTCTGAGGCCACCTCCTCTGGTGGCCCTGATATTATACAGATTCCTGGACTCCCCTCTGGGTTCCCATAACATTCTTCACATGCAGACCTCCTTATCCTGTACAGTGAATGTATCTTTTTGTCTTGATCACCCCCACCGTTTCAGGAGTGTTGAACCACACCTTATTCACTATTATTTCCCCAATATGCACTCAGGCTCAACGGTTTTGAAGAGCAAATATGTGCTGGTATTTGTGGCACTGACCTCTCTATACGGACAGCTCTAGAGGAGCACAGAAAGAACCGGGGTTTTGACATTTCCAAGGAGGAGGGCCATTTGGAATGAACCATATGAGCCGTCTGGGCCCAACTGACTGTGTCCAACAAACACCATCTGCTTTTGAGGCATGTGGAGACTGGGACATCAGTGTAGACCATGTGGCTTAGGATCTGTTCCGATCGGCACCATATCCTCATTTGCCCTTTCTAAATTTTGTTCCCCCTATCTTAACTTAGTTGAGGAGTAGGTCTGACCAGCTGCCAGTTTGCTCCCCAGGCGCTAGTCTTGAAGGATTTGAGGCAGGGAGACATTGGGCAGGTGCAGGCTCTGTTATGCAGGATTTGTCATTGGTTTGTCATTGGTGTTCCTGTGTCGATTGTCTGGTAAAGGGTGGGGCTGAGAGCATAGAGCAGAAGGCCATGCATGTGGTTAAAGGCAGTGACATGTGTGGCTGCCACTCATCGCTGTTTGGATTTTTCCAGAGGCAATAGGGAGGGTGGAAGGGCTGCTTTCAACCCACTGCACACTTCAGTTTCTTCAGAACAGGGCTGGAAATGGGAATTTATATATTTGCCGGGTGGTACTTTAAAGTCACAGCTGCTCCTCATTTAAAGGAATCCAAAGCCTTTCAGTGTGAATGATCATTTTGAAGGTAACTCAATTATCTGTTTGCCGGTTCAATATGGTACTCTTAGATATAATGGCCTATCATCTCAGCTTACTGAAACCATGTATGGCTTCCAAGGCTGGGTCTTCATCCAAAGGAGCGAGTGGAGACATTCAGAAGCCTCTTCCATTCAGAGCGAGTGAAGTATGAGAGAAGGAGGGGATGGCAGAGCCCCAAGGCCTGCCATCTCTTCTGGTGCCATGTCCAACTCCCCTAAGCATGCAGACATTCAGATAAGTCTCACCATCGCAAAGGTGTTTATCCCACGCCAGTTGAATTGACTGTAAAATTCATCAAACAAGATATCACACTGTTTATTCAAATTTAGAATTTCATATTAGCCAAGTCCATGCAGCCATCCTGCATATAACAGCCCAAACAAGTTTTTCTGGGTATTCTCATTTGGAGAAGGGCAACAGGGAGCTATAAGAACTGATGGGATAGGTGCGGTTGTGTCTGTCACCGCCACCTTGTTTTCAGTGATCACCTCTGCTAGCCATTCCCTTTCAACCCGCTCTATGTATCCACATCTCTGTGCTGTGCTTTGCCTGCTCACATTCCCAGTTCTGCCCATTCAGATCTTCTAGGCAGTGTCCCCTGCTGGCACATGTGCCTTACACAGAGGAGTTATTCAATAAGCTTGTAGGACTGAATTACGAGAATTAAGTAGGCAGTGTTGGAACAAGGGTCAAATACCCAGAAACTCTGAACTGAGCCATTTTCAGTCCCTACTTATCTAAAACTGGGGCTGAAAACCTTCATTGCATCTCTACATACAGTCCGCATCCCACTTTCCCCAGTGACCCTCAGCCAATGACTTCACATATCAACCTCTCATGGTACTCACCTACAAAGGTGAGGAAATGATAACCATGAATATGGTTGTGAGGATTATGGGTAATGGACAGAGAGTGAAATGCAGGTGGCCTTTGGCAGATTCTCCAGGATCTAAAATAATGGTTAATATTGGGTCTCTGCACCTATCGATCCACTTAACCTGCCCAATAGTAAACACTAGAAGAATATCTTATATAACCTTTATGTTTTACAATTTTTCTCTCCTGGGACGGATTTCACAACTCTAAAAGTTATGTTTGATTTTCTTTAAAGGGACCCAGATTCTATTTTCTCCTGGAATCATATACACATTTTAAACAGAATTGTTGCTTTGTTGATGGTTTTCTCACAAAATACCATTTACTGAAACAATGAGTAAAATGTATTATTTGGTGTCTCCTAACAGACTATGTATATATATATATTGAACTTTTCCTAATAGACTATGTGTGTATATGTATGTATGTGTGTGTGTATGTATGTATATGTATGTATGTGTGTGTATATATACATACATACATACATACATACCTTTTCCTGGTTAAACAGACATTAAGTCATTCCAGTGACATAGAATGTAAGCGTTGAAGATTCCAAAGAGGTTCTGCAGGACTGCTAAAGCTTGAGTCCACTGTGGTATTGTTTAATGGCTATTTACAAGATGGTGCTCCTGAGTCTGCCATATTGGTGAGTTCTAGTCACTTCCCTGGAGTCCTAAACAAGAGAAGGAACAAAAGTGAATCACCTGGAACCAACTGGAATGGGCTTATTAACTCATCATAGTTCCTCTGGGTTTTTTTTTTTTTTGTTTTTTTTTTTGGTTTTGGTTTTGGTTTTCGTTTTGGTTAAGCAAACCTCAGATCCATCACTAAAACACACACTACAATATTTTTGTCTTGCTGAACATGACTGGAGCTCTGTGTAGATAAGGCCTCAGTGAATCATTTTTCTTCCCAAAGCAACAGAGAGTAAGCAGTCATAGCAAATATACTTTTATGATATCCAGGTAATACTTTCTTCCACCTGCCTCTTAGGAATTGTTAAATGTGTTGACTGTGTGTACTTGTTTTCATGTGAGGTTTTAGCAAATGCTCATAGATCAACTGCATATGTGCTACAGTATCCTACCCTGAATTGTATCCTTCAAGGAAGAAACATAGAGATAGAATCTTTGAAGAATTTATATATGGAACCTCTTCATTGCTTTTGACCAAGAAAAGAAAATAGCTTTTGACTCAAGAGCCAAGTTCAGTCGATTAATTCTGGCAACTTGGAAAGCTGGGTTGAGAAGGATTCTGATGCTAGTATTGGCTCAGTATGGAGGATGCCATGATGAATTAGCACTGACTGTCACTTGGGTAGAAAGGAAGTATGATATAGGTATTGGGTATTGGCTATATCTCCTAGACTTGCAAAGGTTATCAATTATGGTCAAGTTATAGAGCTTCGGCCCTTGGAAAAGTTCTCTTAAATGGTGAAGTTACCGAGGCGCCTGGGTGGCTCAGTCAGTTGAGCGTCCATCTTTGGCTCAGGTCATGATCTCTCGGTTCGTGAGTTCGAGCCCCGTGTCGGGTTCTGTGCTGACAGCTCAGAGCTTGGAGCCTGCTTTGGATTCTGTGTCTACCTCTCTCTTTCTGCCCCTCCCCTGCTCATGCTCTCTCTCTCTCTCTCTCAAAAATGAATAAACTTAAAAGAAAAAGAATTTTACCGACCTCAGCCAGGTCACGATCTCGCGGTCCGTGAGTTCAAGCCCCGCGTCAGGCTCTGGGCTGATGGCTCAGAGCCTGGAGCCTGTTTCCGATTCTGTGTCTCCCTCTCTCTCTGCCCCTCCCCCGTTCATGCTCTGTCTCTCTCTGTCCCAAAAAAAATAAATAAATAAATGTTGGAAAAAAAAAAGAAAAAGAATTTTAAATGGTGAAGTTACCAAAATGAGGCATAGCTCTAGTTCTTTGGCTTCAAACTCTCAGATAGAAACGAAACTGTTCAGTCCAATCCCCCAGCCGTGATGGATAGGTTGAACTCTGTAGTTTCACTACTGGAGCACAGGAGCCCCAAACCAAGGACTTTTCCTTTCTCTGATCACTTTTATAGTCGTGCCTCAATTTAGAGTCAGTCAGCAAACACGATCTTCAGTCGCCTTGCGTTCTCCTTTCTGCCCTGGTGTCCGTGTCAGTCTAGGTACTTCTCCTCCCCACCACGTACCTGCTCCAGTCTGCCCTGGATCCAGAAGGGATCTGCTATCTGTCATTTGCACCTCAGCGTGAGTTTCACTATTTTTCTTTCTCTCAGAGATTCACAGTTTGAAATTTCTCTAAGAAATGAAAGATTGCCCCCTGCCCCCAATGACAGAAAGGTAGGCCACAGTAGCAGATAGGGGAAACAATGTCGTACAGGAAAGCTTTACATGAGGCATTAAGGCATACCCTATATATAATGGCCTAATCCGTCTAATATGTGAGGTCAGCTCTGCTGCTGTGTAACCTGTACTGGAGACAGTTCCTTCCCTAAGGGTCTCATTGTGTCATCACACGCACGCCTACAGGTAAATTCCCTGAGGTCCAGAACTCCAGCCACTCTCTCCCCCTGCTCTCCCACCCCCTCCTCTGTGTCCTCTCTTTTTCCTCCCTGCTATGGCACAGATAGGGTCGCAGTGACTTTGCCCAGACTGACTGCCAGTCATTACTTTGGCTGACTGTACTTCCCTCACACTGTACCGCAAATGTACGCTCTACTTTGTCACTGGGTCAGAATCCAGTTACTTTTAGAATGCCCTGAAGGAATTTAGTTTAGGAGAAAAGCCCATGTTCCTCTTTGTAAAATGAAAATCCTTTCCCAGTAGGAATGATCCACTCATTTATTCAAGAAACATTGGTTGGTTGCTTTTTATACAATCCTGTAGATTCACCCAGAAGATCATAGATGGCGTTACAGTGGGAGTCTAACCTACAGCTGCAGTAATGAGTGACGTATGAGGGCTGGGAATGGCCACATCCAAAATCTGTGAACTGAAAAGTTTGAAATGGTCACTCAGCCTTTTAAGAGTCCAGGTGTTTGAATTGAATTGCGAGACAACAGGCTCTAGAACTGAAGTAACAAGTCCCCACTTACCGTTTGCTGGCTATTTTCCCACCTTGGTTCCAGGTACAAGTTTCCCTCTATAACAAAACTCTACTAATACATGTGGTTAAGGTAGAGTAAGCATCTGCATGCTTCCCCATCACTCCGTGCCAATGGCTGGCTTGTGAGCAGAGCACCAGCATTTTGCACATTTTGCATCATCAAGGTATCTCTCTCCAAAGTCTTCTCTGACTCTCCCTGCCTCTCGCCTTGTGGACACCGCCCATAAGATTGAGGGGGTCATTTGGATGACAGTTTTCGAAACTTTGCCCGAAGTCCAAGAAGGAGAGCTAAGAGTCAGTCAGACGCTGTGGACTGGCCAACCTTTTTCTACACACATGTGCTCTAATCCCCAAGGAAGGTGAATTGACTGCAAGAACAACTGCCATTCAGCCTCTTGGCTTGGTGGCAGCTTAGTGTGGGGGTGGACAGGAAGAAAGATAATGACTTTGGAAAGCCGAAAGGAACACATCCATCCCAAACCAAGTCTTTCTTTATTAATGCCAAGAACACAGCCCGCCGGAAGTCCATGCTAATCTCAGAAGGTAACAATAGCTGGAGGAGTTTCACTTACGCAAACGAACTTGAAAAGGCAGGGATTACATGGAAGCTAAAAAGCCAGTTACAGGTGTCTTCCTTCAGCGCCAAGCTTTGCCATGGCTGGAGGGTTCCTGGATGTCCTGTGCGGAGGGACTAGATCTAATGGAGAAAATGGGAGGTGGGGTAAGAAGAGGGTGTGACTTGGGAAAGCCCCTCTACATGTTTTATGTATGTTTTATGTCTTACTTGTTTCACAAGTAAGACATTGAAGGACACATCAAATAATGAGCGTATCGATGACGTGGTATTATCTCAAAACGGGAACAGTGGCTGCTGCCTGTGATTAGGTTGCATTTACCCACTTACTCCTTCCTTGATAGGAACTTCCTGGGTTCTTTCTTCCCAGATGTCCTAACAACATGCTTCTGAGTTTATGTTAGCCTTTTGCAGACGGAATGCACCTAACGCAGCACTTACTTTGGTATCCTCCTGTGTCCAGGTAGTGCCTGATTTTCTGCCTTTGACTCCAGGTCCCTGAAGCCCAGGGATCCTGGCAGTTCTAAAGGGAGACATGACTCACCCAAGACAGGAAGTCATTGAATCAAGTTGTGGAGAGGCTGATCGGGGTGAAGCAAACCCCTGGATCCCTCAACACCAATCCCGCCCACACCCGAGCCCGTTCTTCTTCAGGCCCTGCAGTAGGTGTAGTGCTTGTTTGTCGGACAGCCCTTGTTCCGCTCCCACGTGGAGAGGACTAGTGCCGGGGAAAGTGCCCTCAGGAGGCTTCAGGTGCACAGAGGGGCGGGTAGCCAGGAAAAGGGGACGACCCACATGAGTGCTGAAGTGTGATGGGAAGTGGATGGAAGAGCTCGTCAAAATAAATTGCTGAAAATGGAGAAAGAGAGGGAAAGAGAGAATGTGTCAGAGCTTTATTTAACTTTTCAAAGGCATAACCAGCAAGATGACAAAATCGGTGCCACAGAAATACGAGAAGTAGTATCGTATATAGTGTGCAAAAACTAAAAAGGAATGCCGAGAAGAGATAGGCAAATGAGATGCAAAGCTAGGTAATTTCTGCAGGGAAATAAAACTATCGCTTTTGCGAATCCTTTCTACCAGCATCTGCCGCCTCCGTCAGTTTTCTGTAAGTTAACCTCTAACTTTTACAGAAGACAAAATATCCGGGCCCTAACTGATAGTAAATAGTGAAGAAAATTCGGTCAAGCCCCCCGACCCCAGCAAGGGTCAGCAAAACATTTATATAAAGACCCAGATAGTAAATATTTCACGCTTTGTGGGCCATAAGGTCCCTATCGTAACTACTCAGTTCTGCCATTGCAGCAAAAAAGCTGCCCTAGACAACATTTACATAAATGGGTGTGGCTGTGTTTTCATAAAACTTTATTTATAAAAACAAGTGGCTGGATTTGGCCTGAAATCTACACTTGACCTCTACTCCAGGATAAACTTAAAGGGTCACAGAATCACCTTTTTAACTTATTTCCAAGTTTTGGTGCTATTTTCCTAGTAGGTTTGCAGTATGGAAAACAGCAAGTGCAAAGACCCTGAGGCCTGAGCTCACGTGTTGTATTTGGGGAGGAAGAAGTGAATAAAAATTCCTGGAGCACTAGCATGGGAGTATTGGCTATACAAAGAGGAATAAAGCTGGATAACTCAGGAGGAAATCGACTATCTTTTTACCTGTAGCAACAAGTGTACCTGAATAATATACCTGGGCAAGAAAAGGAGATGACCTGGGTCTGATTCCAATGAGCGACCTGAGAGGGCTGAAGTAGTCTTACTAACACTTGGTTTTCCTGCTTCAGAAATAAAAATAATATTGGACCTGGCCAGAGGGGTGCTGTGACAGTAAAAAGAGACAGTGCATTTCCCAGTACTCAATAAATGATAGCTTTTGATTATAAAATTATTATTGATATCCTTTATTAATCAAAGGCAAAGGGAGGTCCTAGGCCTACTGTTGAGTCCACACGTAGTCACAAAGGGTAGGTGCTGGGATCGTGAAGGTGTAATGGAGAGTCCTATCACTCACCTCCTTCTCATGAGGTCCTTGGTCCTTGGTCCTTGAGACCTTGTCCTAAAACCAAGGCCATGTTTTCCTTCAATACCCAGCTGGGCTCAGAAGACCAGGGTTTCCTGGAAGTCCTATTAAGAATCTCCTCACCCCCCACCCCCAGTAACAATTTATAAACAACAAGGACTCTGGGGACAATTACCTTGTAAACAAGGACACAGAGAGTGTACTTAGAGCAAAACTCCTGGATTAGCAGCCGTATTTGCATTCAGACAATGGATGCGCTAATTAACAGCGATTCCTACCTATTCATTAAAGCCTTAAGAGATTCTCTAGGAAACATAGCAGCACTTTCTCTTCTGGCCCTGCCAGCAGCATCCGGCGCTTACTCAAAGCCACACTTTAAAATTATACCCATTTTTTTCTCTTTTTCAAGTTTTTATTTAAATTCCACTTCATTGACATACACTGTAATATTAGTTTCAGGTATAGAATGTAGTGATTCATCACTTACATATAACACCCAGTGCTCATCCCAACAAGTGCTCTCCTTAATGCCCATCACCCATTTCAGCCCATCGTCCCCTCCTCCCTCCTCAACCCTCAGTTTGTTCTCTATAGTTGAGTCTGTTTTATGATTTACCTCTCTTTCTCTTCCCCCTCCCACGTTCATCTGTTTTGTTTCTTAAATTCCACATATGAGTGAAATTATATAGTGTTTGTTTTTCTCTGACTTATTTCGCTTAGCATAATGCACTCGAGTTGCATCCACGTTGTTGCAAATGACAAGATTTCATTCTTTTTGATTGCCAAGTGGTATTCTATTGTGTATATATATACCATATCTTCTTTACCCATTCATCAGTCGACGGGCACTGGGGCTCTTTCCAAAATTTAGCTATTATTGATAGCACTACTATAAACATTGGGGTGCATGTGCCCCTTCGAATCATTATTTTTGTATCCTTTTGGTAAATGTCTAGTAGTGCAATTTCTGGATTGTAGGGTAGTTCTATTTTTCACTCTCTGAGGAACCTCTATACTGTTTATTGAAAGGTTTTAGGGGTTTTGTTGGTTGTGTTGTTGTTTTGCTGACTGGGACCAGTTATCTCCTTCAGAGCAGAGGAATTCATCTCTTTCCACCCAACCTCCTGGCATCCTCAGCCCGGCTCCATCTTCTCAGGGGGCTACCTCTGCCTTACTCAGGCTGCTTACTAATACATCTGCCCTCTGCTAGCAGCTCCAAAGCTTACCCAGATGGCCTCCGTAAAATATTAACAAATAATGATCACGACGCATTTACTCCAGGCCACTTGTAGATTTCCTTTTCACTTCTAAACAGCAATACTTTAAGAGTAATGATACTAATGCCATGTGGTGCTGTCATCCATCTTTGCCTGGGTTCAACCAGACAGACTGCCTGGTGATCCCTAAGTGCTGAGGCTGCATCAGACAGCAGGGACCCTGAACCCCACGAGTGGACCAAAGGTGGGTCTCAAGGCAGAGCTTACTGAAAAACAGTCAGCCGGGGAAAACAGTCCCTCTGCATCCATCACACATTAACCACTCAGGAATGTGCTGGCCTGTTCCTTGCATATGGAGAGTAAGTAGGCACATAACCTTCGTAACTAGGCCCAAGGAGAGGTGGAGGAGGTGAGGCTGGAAATAGTTAGGAAGGACCCTCCTGAAAACGGCCAGTGGAGTTTCTGACACCTGACAGTGCCCTGCCTCCAGATGACGGTATCATTCACAGTTGCACCGATCAGGGTCGAACTTTGGGCCACCCAAGGACACTGAATTTCTATCTTGTAACTGAACTAACACTCCAAGGGGTCACTCCTTGGTGAGTCACGGATAAAACTACACCAGGTAGGTTTGTTACACAAAGGAAACTTTACCTGCAGTCACTAAGATCGTGGGGAAATAACTTCCAAAGCCATGACTCCCCAAACAGGGGTAAGTAGGTTCCTTTTACTTAAGGTTAGGATGAATATTCAGAAAGAGGAGTTTGGTCAGCATATGTAGAGGCGGGTAAAAGGTTGCACACGCGTACTCAGGAAATATGCCTCAACACGCATCGTATGTTACGTAAATGAGATTTGCGCTCCTCCTTGGGCAGAGGTTTGAATGCTGTCATGAATGTTACCAGACACTCCATGGTCTATCTGTGCAGGTATGCATCGGTGATCCTGCTCAAACTGGTCTAGGCTGGTTGGAGGTCCTCCTGTTGTTTGCCTCTAAAAGATTAAGTTAATGTTCCTGTGAAGGAGAAGGGGGCTCAGTGCAGGTCTTGCTGGTGACAGTCTGGGAATGGGTTGTATGGCCTTCTGTTGTGTGTCTAGCTTTGTAAGATTATGTATCTTTTGTGGCTACTTTATGCCCTTTAAAATTGTGCAGAAACTTTCCTCCTTTCATCGGCAGCGGATGGTACCTTTCTACCCACCATGTTGCCACCCCCGTGGCAACCGTGTAAACTTTATTTCTGTGTCACTCCATTTGTGACTGCACCCACCTTACCCACAGCGACGGGTGTCCTAGCATTTTGGTGGCGCTGTGCCTGCTCCACAATCCTCCAGACTCCCCGCAGCCCCACGGACAGCTCCTGAGACTCTAGGAGAGTCCGCTTCCAAGGAGATACAACCCCAGCCTGCACTGAGCCACGTGCGTGTCCTTGTGTGCACGTGGAAGGGCGTGCCCCGCCGGGTCAGGATGAGTTAGGGGTGGCCCGTGGTGGGTGGGAATCGAGCGCAGAAAGGCCCATCTCATAACTCCTTTCTGTGAGGAGTCTCCAAGAGAGAGACTGCTTTCTCGCGCCCGCCCTCTACCAGGCCAGCGGTCCTCTGGAGGCACTCGTGGAGAAGGCGCCCCCGATGCCACATGGGTGTCCTCCTGCTCACCAGCACCCACCCTTCAGGGGCCACCGTTTGCTCCAGCCTGTGCCATAGTCCCCCAGGTGTCTGAAGCAGCCCTAGACTGGGACTCCCCTGTGGGATCTAGAATGAGCTGGTAGGGGGAGGCCTCACACCCACCCCTCACCGTGTTGTCAGAAGACAGATAAGCTAACTGGTAAGTCCCAGGTGTTTCACAGAAAGTGGCATTGCTATTAAACCTTGCGTGAGCTTAGGAATTGCCTTTCTTAGATCGGCCTTTCTTATTTAAGAATGGCATTTTTCATTTAATTTTTTAAACTTAAATGGGAGTCTTTACTCTGCTGAATAAATAGATGGGTGCAGGGAATTTGTCATTTCACACGTCTTTTTGGTCATCTGAGCCTTGCTTTCTTTATCTGTAAAATGGGAATGTTAATGTCAATCTCATAGGATTGTTGTGGGGGAAAAAGGGGGAAATGCCCTTGGCATTTAGCATGGCATCTGCCATACAGACGGTGCCCAGTAGGTAAAGGGCTTGCCTATGGAGCACAGTAGGTATGGGTCTCAGACCCAATGCTGAGGCAGCCAGGATATGCTGCCGAATCGCCGGGGTGAAGGCCCAGTGTGGCCGGGGGCAGCCTGGGAGAAGTTTGGAGGCGTCTTGGAGAAGGAAGCTTTTGTGCCACACACTCCCCCGTCGTGGGTCAGGCAGGTCGAAAGGAACCCCGGGGCACGTGGCAGGAGGCAGGCCGGGCTATCAGGCCTGCTCGGCATCTCCCACCCGTGGCAGCTCCCACTCCCAGGACGTCACAGGGGAGGCGTTTGGTTCCAGTCAAGGGCTGCTTTTCTTTCCTTGCTAAGTGAACACCTACCTGTGCGTTGCCTTCAGAAAATGTGAATGAATGTGGGCTTTTGTCCTTGAATACGAATGAATGAAAAGTTAACCATAATATTGTTTGAGCATCTAGCAAAACCCCCACTAGTGATGACACAGCTCAGACTTCACCATCTCCCTACCTGCAGTATCTCCATCTTCTAGCACTTACCACCCTGAATCCTGACCGTCTTTTCCTCCCACTGAGTGGGAGCTCCTCCAGGGAAGAGATTGACCCAGAGCCTTGGACCCACAGCTCAATGCCTATTGGAAATCAAAGACGAACAGCAGAGGGGGCTGGGAGCAGAAAATGCTCTGGGAGTCAGCAGAGCGAGAGATCAGCCCCAATGGACCGATCGGGACTGGATTCACAAAGCAAGCCACCGCTGGGCTTTTCGCTAAAGGTGTCCAGGAGCGACAGCACCTATGACTGGTAAAACTCCCCGCGAGCTAAGACAAGATGGAGGGCTTTTCCCTACAAGGACCTGCGCTGGGTGACACCTAGGAAAACAACTGTCCTCAAAAGGAAAACTGGGTGGCTCAGTCGGTTAAGCATCTGACTCTTGGTTTCAGCCCAGGTCATGATCTCACAGTTTCATGAATTCGAGCACCATGTTGGGCTCTGCACTGGCAGTACAGAGCCTGCTTGGGATTCTCTCTCTCTCCCCCCTCCCTCTCTGCTCCTCCCCCACTCGTGCTCTGTCTCTAAATAAGTAAATAAATACTTAAAAAAAAAAAAAACTTTAAAACATATTACCCTAACACTTATATTATCATTTCAGACGATGGAAAGGGTAAAGAAAACTGAGAATTATCATAAACTGGGTTAACAATTACTCATAGAACCAGCCACGTTACGTGTCCTGTCTCAGTCCTAAGGGTGCACCAGCATGTGGTAGGCACGCCCATTTTGCCGATGAGGAAATGGAGGCTTACGGAGGAACCTGGCCCCGTGCCAGTTAGTAAAAGGCACGGCAGGTCCAAGCTTCGAATTCAGCTCAGCCACGTAACACCTGCCAGTTCTTGAGCGGGTCACTTCCCTGAACCTCAGTCTGGAAAACGGAGAGGAAATAAGGTATTTTCTGCTACAGTTCCTAGCAGAGGGTCAGGGACGTAGTAGGTGTCTGACAGACCTCGGTTTTTGTGAAATGGTCTGAAATGTTGCCAATTAAATTCATTTGGTGCAGTGCATCTTCCAAAGTGGCAACAGCGGTGACTCTCCAAGGGATATTCTATCCGGCGGTGAGAGATTGCCGTGGCAGAAGGAGCTAGAAAGACCGACTGACCCCACGTTTCCGAATGCTGCCCCTGGACCAGCAGCATCCGAGCCACCTCTGTGGGCATGTGCTCCAGACCACCTTTCCCACGGACACACACGCACGCAGTCACACCAGTTACTCCTTCATCTCCAGACACACAGGGGTAAGGTTCACGCACAGAGGCCTGCTCGGAGGGGTTTGCCATGACCTGGAGTGTCCTCCTCTCCTCCTGCCTCGCAGAACCTCCCCGGAGGTCCAGCTGTCGACGGCAAGACGACGAACCCTCTTGGGAGCGTGCCGGGCTGCTCTCTTGGTGACGCTGGCTCCAGCCTCCCAGGGAGCCACATGCGGGGCCAGGCGGGGCAGCTCACTGCTTACAATAGGACGGGACCTGGCAGAGGGCAAATGTGGGAGAAAGGGGCTTGCAGCCCTCCTGCACACTCAGACGGATATGCTCGGTGCCCAGCAGGCCCTGGCAGGAAAGCCAAAGGGCCTAGAAGAGAGCAGGATTTGATCGAAGCCCAGAGCCCCAGAGCCTCCTGAGGCCCAGTCTTGGGTGTTGCCCAGAAGACCTTTTGCCCCAAATTACCCTACCTTTCTCAAATATGAGAATCACAGGTATCATTCAGGCCTACCACCTGCCACCCCACCCAAGATGTTGGCTGTGATGGGAGATGACTCTCCCAGCATTCTCTAAAGACAGAATGCAAGTTCATGGGCACCTTGTAGAACGGGGCAAGGCCTCACCAGGAGGCCGCTAATAGCTGTGCAAGCCCTCCCACCCCCACCAAGCATCATGGAGCACCTCCTGTGCATTCGTCCCCGCTGCTCAGCCATCTCCTCCAGGAAGCCTTCCTGGCCTTAACCTGGGCTGGGTGGGTGCCTTGGGTATGTATCCCCTCCCCAGCATTGAGAGTGTTATTATTCTTGTCACTTTGGCACTTGTCTTATTAACCCAAAACTGTCTCTTTATGTGAGGAAGGCAAGCACAGACAGACACTGAGACTGGACAGAGAAAACGCCTCAGGATACTCTGCTTGTAGCGGCCAGAGCTGAGCGGAGACTCTATGGTCTACCTCATTTTTTACTCTCTCCATGTGCCCTTAGAATGACATTCAGGGATGGGGACACTTGGGATCCAGATGTCTCATGAAGAGAGCAGAGGGGTGTGGTTTGGAGGCCTCTAGACACTATTATTCGCCTGGGGTCACGAAGGTGCTCCGGAGGCTCAGACTTCTCCGTCTGAACTGTAAATCCAGTGCTGGGCTGACCAGCCTCAGCAACTTAATATCGAGGAAAATATACATTTCTGGATTGCATGGCAGAAATGCAGACTCTCTTATGGATTCTGACAGCCCATTAGCCAATAGCAAGGGGTTAAGTGTGAAGTGCCCTAGCAAGAACTTCTCTTCCTGTCAGAGGCTGGCCCTGAGGGAGGCTGTTCCACCACTTCCTTCATCAGAGCTGAGGGCTGGCGGAGCACCTGCTGGGCAGGCCGGGACTCCCTGTGCTCTGTGTGTCACAAGGTGGCCCAATGATGGGTCTCTCCTTGCTCAGAATCCTGTGAAACCAGGCCCTCCTATCTCTCAGAGTGGTGGGGAGATGTGGCCATCCCCCCTCCACCTCCCCTTGAAAACATTTTTCTAAAGCTTCTTGGCTTTAGGGACCAGTTAGAGCTCCTGGACTCCGCTCTGGGCTGGGGTCCTCAGCTTGTCTGCGTTTTGGTTCCAGTTAGCGACTCAATAGCTGGTAACCTTGGGAGAGACTCTGAACTGTATCTAAAATACCTGTCTTACTGCAGTATTAGTATTTAAAGATCATTCTTTAATGAATAGGAAAGCACTTAGGAAAACATAAGGCAATATCAAAGACAAGGCTGAGGAATGCCTTTCAGCCATGGAAATATGATTCCAGATTGTGACCCTTTTTTTAAGTTTATTTATTTATTTTGGGAGGGGGGGAATGTGTGTGCATGTGTATACGAGTGGGAAAGGGGCAGGGAGAGAGAGAGGGAGAGAGAGAGAGAAAGAATCCCAAGCAGGCTTCATGCCATCAGCACAAGGGGCTCGATCTCACCAACTGTTGGTTCACCAACTGACCAAAATCAAGAGTCAGACGCTTAACCAACTGAACACCCAGGTGCCCTTGAACTGTGAGCCTTTCTTGGGTCATACCTTGCATGTTTGAATCTGCACGGACCTGGAGTGGGCCCCAGAGATTATTCTAGATTCGTATTGTTCTAGTTCTCAACTCTGGCAGCTTATCACTGTCACCTGCGAGCTTTTTCAGAAATACCAATCTTCTACCACCACCCCCACCCCACCCACTCTAACCCTGCAACACCCATATTTTGATCCTTTTAGTCTGGGGGTGGGACAAGAGCCCTGTTTTTCAGTGATACAGATGATGTGCACCTGGGGAGGGAGAGGCCGATTTGGAGGCAGAATAAACCCAAGAGCAGAGGTGACAGCCAAGTCACCCTCCCAGGTAGGGCCAGCAACCAAACCTCCTTCTGATATCCAGGCATCTATGCCAAGAGCAAAGATCCTATTGTTCCAAGGTGTTGTCTCTCAGTCTGCAATTACCCATGACTCACCCACAACATCTGCTCAGATGCTGCCCCAGGGAATTAATGCAGCAACAGGAGGTAGCAGTTTATTTGCTGGTATTTGTATGTCTGTATATTTGGAAATACGGACTTCTATTCTGGCTGTCCCTCTGAACTCTGAACTCTTCAGGGCAGGGGCTGAGTCTCCTCATCTTTGCAACCCCCCCCCCCCCCCCGCCGCCCCTGCCATCCCTGGTAGAGGAAAAGTCAAACCAGAAAAAAATGTTTGGTGGATGAGTGAGTGAACAAACAAAAGCATGTGAAGTGCCCGGTACAAGGCTTAAATTTAAACCCTGAACGTCACAAAATGAAACCATTTCTGCACTCGCCTAGCTCTTCTGTCTTAAATTTTAATTGTCAGTGTAAAAATCATTTTGATAGTTAGCCAGGGCTGCACTGATGCTAAACATTATGTGTGCTCACATTCAGAAAGGAAAAGGAAAAAAAAATGGGTCTTTTGATTCTCTGCCTAACTCACAATAAACCATCTATGGTGCTAATTGTTTATAATAACTTAATGACATAATTACCCCCATGTAGGTTTCCTAGAACAGTGAAAACACAGCAGGATCTGAAACCCTTTGAAGGAAATGTAAAAGGAGGGCTGACTCCACCTCTGATCAGTTGGGTGAGGTTGGTCATATGACTTCACCTCTGACCCTCGACAGCCTCATCTTTAAAGGGGGACGATAATATCTATCTTGCTGAGTGATGATGGTGGAGGCATAAGAGACTCACTTCCAATCGTATTCCATTGGCCAGAACTAGTAATCTGGCCCCAGCCTGACTGCAAGGGAGGCTTGGAAATGTGTGGAAATGCCCCCTACCTCTCTATGGGCAGTAAGCTCAGTACACATTAGTTTGCCCACCTACAGCTCCTCCCACCTCCACCCTGGGGACAGGTTTATAATTTAGTTAGAAAGAACAGTGGACTAGAAAATTACCACTCTGGAGTGGTTTGAGGGCCCCAGGTCTGAGGCCTTATCTCCTCCTATGATCCTTCCTTCCTTGCTTCATTCCTTCACTCATTCACCTGCAGATGTTTTTTGAGTTCCTCCCCGTGCTGTGGAGAGAACTGAGGACAGCCAGAGCTTGCATGGCAGTAACATTCTGGCAGGGAAGCCGGAGGTGGGCCTGGAGTGAGAAATGGATGGTAACTAAGTGAGAAAGTGGCTGAACAAATAGAATAAATTCAGATAGTGATAAGTGCTAAGATAAAATGCCACTGACTGACATGATAATAAGTACCTGGAAGGGGGAGAGGCGTTTGAGATGACAGTGACCAAGAAAGCTCTCACAGGGGAGTTGTCATTTTAATAAAAACTCAAACGTCTGAAATGGTCACCTACACAAAGTCTCCTTCACCAAGAAATGAGGATGTGGTAAAAAGTAGAAGAGAATGGTGTGACTTCTGGAATGGTAGAATAAGGAGCTTGGCAAATACTCTCCTCAAGAAGGAACAATAAAACTGGAAAACAAAATTGTCACAAACAACCATTTCAGGACTCTGAAAATTGACCAAAGGCAAACAACAAGCTGGGGAAACATTATGAACAATTTTGTGCCAATAGATTACACAACTTCAACAAAATGGGTCAATCCCCCAAAAGACACAAGAAATTAAAACGGACTCAAAAGAAATAGAACATCTAAACAGACTATGACATCATAAGCATTATCTCTCCCGAGCATCGACGCAAAAATCCTCAAAATACTCAAAATTCAAGTTCAGCAATATATAAAAAAGATTATATATCAGGATTAAGTCAGGTTTATCCCAGGAATAAAATGCTGGTTTAACATCCAAAAGTCAATCAATGTAATATGTCATCTTATTACATGGGCAAAATTAGCCAGGACAAAACTACATGGTCATCTCAACAGAAAAAAAAAAAAAAAAAAAGCATGTAAAAATATTGAACACCCACTTGAACTGAAAAATAGAGGAACTTCCTCAGCCTAACACAGGGCATTTACAAAAAACCTATAGCTAATATCACATTGAATGATGAAAGACTGAATGCTTTTCCCAAAAAATGAAAATGAGGTATGGATACCCACTCCAACCACTCCAATCATTGAACTGATGTTTCTAAGCCTGTTAAATAAGACCAAAAAACAGATATTAAAGACATTCAGACTGGAAAGCAAGAAGTAAAAATTATCTTTATTCACAGACAACACAAAACAGAATGTAGAAAATTTTACAGAATCAACAAAATTCTAGAACTAATGAACAAGTACAGCAAGTTTGCAGATACAAGATCAATGTAAAAAAGTCAATTGTATTTTTATATACTAGCGATGAACAATCCAAAAAAGAAATTAAGAAAACAACTCCATACGAAATAACGTCAAAAATAATAAAATGCCTAGGAAGAAATTTAGCAAAAGAAGGGCAAGACTTGTACACTGCAAACTGTGAAAACATTGCTAAGAAAAAATTTAAAAATACCTAAATAAATGGAAAGACATTCCAAGTTCATGGATTGGAAGAGTCAGCATTACTACAATGGCTTTTCTTCACAAATGGATCTACATATTCAATGCAAGCCCTATCAAAATCTCAGCAGGCTTTTTTGCAGAAATTGACAAGGTGATCCTGGGAATGCAAAGGACCCACAATAGCCAAAACAATTCTGAAAAGAACAAAGTTGAAAGACTTAGACTTTGTGATTTCAAAACTTACTATGTCTACAGTAATCAAAACAGTGGGGAACTGTTGGAAGGATAGGAATATATATCAGTGGAACAAAATTGGAAGTCTAGAAATAAGCCCTTACATTTGTGATCAAGTGATTTTCAGTACAGGTGCCACATTAATTCAATGGGGAAAAGGGTAGTTCTTTCAACAAATGGTGCTAGGATAATTGGATATCCACATACAACAGTGATGAATATGGATCCTTCCCAATAAACACAAAAACTAACTCAAAATGGATCATTAATTAACTTGAATGTAAGAGGTAAAATTATAAACCTTTGGGTGAAAACAGGAGAAAATCTTCATGATCTTGGATTGAGCAAGAAATTTTTAGATATCACACCAAAAGCATGATCTACAAAAAAAATTAATTGACCTTCATCAAAATTAAAAACGGTTTTGCTTCAAAAGACATCATTAAGAATATGCAAAGACAAGCCACAGACTTGAAGAAAACATTTGTAAATCATGTATTGATGAAGGACTCACTTGAATGCAGAATATATAAGAACCCTTACAATTTAATAATAAAAGGTAGGACAACCTAATTTATAAAATAGGCGAAAGGTGTGAATAGACATTTCACCAAAGAAGATTTAAGAATGAAAAGTGAAAAGGTATTCAACATCATTAGTCATTAGGGAGATGCAAATTAAAACCACAGTAAGCTACCACTTCAACATCCCAAGAATGTATGTAATAATGATAATAATAAACAATAAACAATAATAAACCAGACTTAATAACAAATGTTGACAAGAATGTGGAGAAACCGTAACCCTTATATATTGCAGGGTCGGAGTGAGGAAATCATGATCATACAATGACTTTAGAAAACAATTTGTCAGTTTCTCAAAAAGTTAAACATAAACTTACCATATGAGCCCAAAACTCCACTGTTGGGTATTCATCTAAGGTATGAAAAGTATACATCTATATACAGAATATTAATAGTGCCATTATTCATAATAGCTTAAAAGTGGGAACAACCCAAAGTGTCCATCAACTGATGAATAATAAACAAAATATGGTATACCCATACAATGAAACATTATTGATCAATAAGAAGGAATGCTTTACTTATACACAGTATGACATGGATGAGTCTCAAAAACATGCTGTGCAAAAGAAGCTAGTCACAACAGACTATTATATTATTCCATATTATAACAATATTATGATTGCATTTATGTGAAATGTCCAGGAAAGTCAAACTTTTAGAGATAGAAAGTAGATCTGTCTCGGGTGTTGCCCGGGATGAAGGCTGGAAGCCCCCAACATAACTAAAAATGGGCATAAAGGGGATGTCTTGGGGGTGATGGAAATGTTCTCAAACTGGATTGCGATGATAGTTGTGCATCGCTATAAAATTACTAAAAATCATTGCAGTGTACGCTTATGATGGGTGATTTTTAGATCTGTAATTATACCTCAATTAAGTTGTTGAAGAAAAATGAGATCAAAACTTCTGATTCTCGAACCATGGCTGATAGATGGTGGTCTTGGGTTCAGTGACCACTGATAGAGACGCCTGACCAGTTGGTGGGGCCTAACCCGTAGTTCGGATCCTGTCTATGTATTGTTTCTCCCTGCCCTGAATTCCACCAAAACGGGGCTCCTCTGAGCAGACGTGGATGGTGGGTAAAAACAGGAAGGGCAAACAAAATCCTTTGGGACTCTATGCTGAGTACAATGGGCAACAATACAGACTCTAAATTTAGGGGTAACAAGGATTTTACAAAGATCCCCCTAATTGCTCAGTGAAGGATGAACTGGGGATAGGGAGTATGAAGGGCAGGAGGCCAGTGGCCCAAGTTGGAATGGTAAGATGAGTGGGAGGCTGGATTCTGACTGGGAGTCTCAGTGTGACCCTGACCTTCAGTTCCATGTCCCTGACTGACAGCCTCCCCTGGTTTCCTCATCTGCAAACCAAGAGGGGTATAAACTATAGGACCCCAGCACGATCCACAGTGCCTGGTACACGGTTGGCACAAGTCCATGTGTGTTTAATGAACGAGTGTCCCTCTAGGGTCCTTCTGTGCTGCATCTTCTTCTAAGTCCCGAATCTAGACCTCAGGGTGCACGTTCTCAAAGAGTTGCCCATCTAGTCCACTTCCTTCCCATAAGTCAATTCCAAGGGGTGAACTTAATGTTTTTGGTAAAAAAAAAAAAGGCAATCATAGGCATCAGACGCATTCACCCAGAGTTCCATGAGGGGGGCCCTGTAGGAGATCCCTGGAGTTCTGAGTGGCATTGGCCCCTTTCGAGAGTGGACACCTGGGGTTTGATGGGTTCTGTCCTAAGGTATCAAAAGGCCCCATCTCCATCTCCTGCTGAGGAAGGGAGTTTGAGGGAAACTAACAGTTACCATGGAAACTGCCCAAGGTCCCCAGAACTTTACTTTCCCCTCCATGTGCCACTTGGTCTCCTAGTCTGACCTGGTTGTAACCAACTTAAAACTTGTATATGTGAGACTGGTGCCTATTTGAAGGACATTTAAGAGGCAGCAGTGAGGAATACGGGGCACCCCTGTCCAGGGTGCCAGAAACAAGACATAGGGGAGGGGTAGGGCATGAGAAGCTTATGATAGCAATTGGGAAAAGGGGACAAGAGCGGCCAACCCCTGGGGCTTGTGGGGGGGGGATAATGAGGCAGGGGGAGGGCCAGGATAGAAGCAGAGGCCCACCCGTAGAAGGGCATGTGGAAGGTGCTTGATTCAAATCCCATGCCATCACTTACCTTGGAGGGAAATATGGGCTACAATCCACCAGAAATCCATTCATTCATGCATTCATTCATTCAGCAAAGACTAATTGAGTGCCACAGTTGTCCAGGCCCCACCTGGACAGTGGGCACACACTGGGGTCACATTGCTGAATAAGGGGGCTTACAATCCAGTGAGGAAGCCCAAGGAGCTGAGAGCCCCTAGGATGAGCACTTCACCCAAACGTGAGCACGACTCGGGATTGCCCAGGAAGGACAGCACTGGCCAAAGTCCACACGTGTGGTGAACAGTGGTGCCAGAGAGGGGTCTTCAAAATCAAAGCCCCAGAGCCCGTCTTCCTCCCACCATCCTCTCATGTGTCCACCCAATGCTCACTGCGTGCCTGAGACAAGACAGGCCCTGTTCCCGGCTCGGTGCTCTGGAGAGATAGGGAAACAGACAACTGCACGTTCAAAACAAGAACTTTCTCTCTTTTTAAAAAAACTTTTAACCCATTCGCAAAGCTTCCTGAAGCACCTGGGAAATGTCTAGAGAGAAAATGAGGTGCAGCCCCATGCCCTAGCTGGGGGTCTCCCCAGGAGCTTGTGTTCTGTCTCCTGGAGGACCCCGCCCCAGGCCACCTCCTCACCCTGATTCTCAGAAGGAAGCCGCACTTGCAGAACCTGTACAGCTGGCCGGAGACCAGCTGACCCAGGAGGGGAAAAACACGGTGCCGGGGACAGCCTGACATGCTAGGCTGCTACGTGTCACAGAGGCACAGGCATCATGCACACGTTGCCTCCTAGAACCCACCCACGGGATGGATGGGACACAGCGTCTCCACCACCCCCTTCTGCCCCTCCCGCCCAGAAGCCACCGGTTATGATTCATGCTGGAGAAGCCTTGCCAGGTAAACAGAAACACCGTCTGTGTGAGGAGAATGCGACCCATCGGGTGTGGGCAGCGGCCCCAGTCTGGAGCAATCAGCCTAATTACTTCCTTGCTCTGAAACCAGTTTGAGCTGCAGGAGGACCGGAGACAGGATTTGTTCTGCCTTAAGAGAACAGTTAAGAAAGCAGCCGTCAAATATTTAGAAAGAAAAATATATAAGTCAAAATCAAGGCACTGAATTGTGTGGGCCACGGGCTGAGCCACGCAGGGCTGATTTCAGACAGCCTGCAGAGGACCGCACGGGGTCAGACCCACATGCATTGTCATTAGTGCACCCTTGCCTTCCCTCTCTCCTCTGCCCCTGTGAGTCCTGCCTGCCAGGGGCCTAAACCCTCACATCATTCCTTCTTGAATCCTCTCCACGCTGTGCACCGGCTCAGACACCGTCTCTTCCCAGCACCTGCAGAATCCCTCTGCTGGCAGGCACTGATCACTCTCTTCTCAAAACTCCCACCAGATTATTCCTACTCGAGACTTGTCCTTACACTTAGGACCTTTCTTGTGTCTTTGGCTTTTTCCCTTCCAGCTTCTGGGGCCAGCTGGTGACTGGGAAGCGTCAAGGGTGCAAAGACCTGAGTTGGGAATGACCAGGGTGCTCTCACTGGCCAGCCCAGAGTCCAACCAGCACCTGGTGGGGCCTGGGCAACATCTCCAGGAGGGGAGGCAAAGCCAAGCTCCCATGGACTGGCGTGGCCACCTGCAGCCAGGCAGGAAGGTTCTGAGTCCACTCTGCATGCCAAAGGAGCACTCGCTGTGCAGCCTGGCAGCGGGCATGGCGGTAAGAACACGGGTGTTGGGCCCACCACCTGGACTCCACCCCCTCACCTCAGGGCCAGGGGACCCAGCTGGTACCCTGAAGGGGATTCACAATAAGGAGAGACGTTCAGCTTCAGAGAAATGCACCCAGAACTTTATAATTCGAAAACTTAGAATCCTCCATTGTCGGCATTAGTTTTGCATCAGTGTTTTGAGTTACTTCTTTATATTTTGCACTGGGGAGGCTGAGGGCTCCGTAGCATTGTTTAATGCATGAAGGTCCTAACGTATTTATCCCAGTCCTGGATTTACTACTTGAGTTTGTGGCACCGGATATGGTTGGGAACCTCTTGGAAACTCAACTGTAAGCTCTGAGTGCAGGGCCTGGGGTGTAGCGAGTGCTCAGGGCTGCTATTCTGTCTGGGCTCCGGAGGAGGCAATCACGGTACACAGTGCATCACAGGGGTGAAAGGAAAACTCCAGACCCTGAATTCTAAAGCACAGAGGCCCATGGAAGCTTCCAGGTGAGCATTTTTGGAAAAACCAATCAGGGAAAGCCTAGTTAAGGCAGAAAATTGTAACTATGTAAAGTTTATTATTCCAAATTTGAGGGGAAACAGGTCACCCGTGAAATTTAAAATGATGCATTCATGGGTGTGTCCCACACCCCCACACTGAGCCCCTAAACTGAGCGAGTCACAGACACAGGGACACCCATGTTGGCCTGAGGATGGGGTGGTCAGGAAGCTCTCCCAGACAAAGTGGCCTGGCTGCATTTTAAGAGATGAGTAGTGTGTTGGGCTTGTGTGACTATCTGCCCTTTAAAGCCCCCCTTCCTTGCCTTGCTTTGTCCCCTGCTCTCTAGTTTCCAGCTAGTTCGGCCCATGGAGCCAGGCAGGAGCTCAGGGGAGGGAGATCGAGGGACACCAGGTTATTCGCTGCCCCAGCACCCTGCCTGATTGGCCACTGCAGGCTGGATGTGCTCTTGATCAACGGTCAAAGGGTCCATCCTCAGCCTCTGGCCTCAGACCTCTGAAGCTACTTCCTTACTCCCATCCAGGCCTAGGGGTGCTGTCCTGGCTCCCCCAGCCTCTGTAGTTTCTCTGCACTGGAACCACACCCTTTACGCACCTCTCTGGTTTCCTGCTGGGACTGTGACTGGTTATAGGTAAACATGAGACATACAGATGGACGGAAAGAGGAACCCACCACAAGTAAAAAGACTGGAACTGGACCTGGGCTCTACTAGGCCCTCTGCATGGGAGACACCCCGTATCTGGGATGTGGATACGCTGGGGAAGGAAGCAGGGGCCCCCGTGGCAGAGAGTCTTTTGTGCTAAGCTGAAAAGCTTGGAGTTTATTTGAAGGTAAATGCTAACCCCAAAAGGATTTTAAATACCGGGGTAGCAAGATCAAGCTTGGCTTTGTAGAAAGAACTTTCTGGCCATTTTATGGAAGATGGGCTTGAGGGGAGCCAGACTGGAGCTGGAACCCCCAGTAGGAGGCCACTCGGGTGCTCCAGGTGAGAGATTATGAGGACAGGCCAAAACACATGGTGAGATAACAAGGGGGGATTCAAGGGATTAAGTACATGTAAAGTACGAGGGACGAACAAAAAGAAACTTCTCATTGTTCTGGATCAAAAGATTTGGTGGATGATAGTTCCATTTGGCAAGATATTAAAAGCAAAGAAAGTTCTGACGGAAGGAGAATGAATCTTTTATTTTGTTTTGTTTTGTTTTTTTTAAGGTTTACTCTTTTTTATTTTTTTATTATTATTTTTTAATACGAAATTTATTGTCAGATTGGTTTCCATACAACACCCAGTACTCATCCCAACAGGTGCCCTCCTCAATGCCCATCATTCACCTCTCACCCCCCATCCACCCTTACTTTGTTCTTAGTTTTTAAGAGTCTCTTATGGTTTGGCTCCCTCCCCCTCTAACTTTTTTTTTCCTTTCCCCTCCCCCAGGGTCCACATAAGAGTGAAAACATATGGTATCTGTCTTTCTCTGTATGACTTATTTCACTTAGCATAACACTCTCCAGTTCCATCCATGTTGCTACAAAAGGCCGTATTTCGTTCTTTCTCATTGCCAAGTAATACTCCATTGTGTATATAAACCACACTTTCTTTATCCATTCATCAGCTGATGGACATTTAGGCTCTTTCCATAATTTGGCTATTGTTGAAAGTGCTGCTATAAACATTGGGGTACAAGTGCCCCTATGCATCAGCACTCCTGTGTCCCTTGAGTAAATTCCTAGCAGTGCTATTGCTGGGTCATAGGGTAGGTCTATTTTTAATTTTTTGAGGAACCTCCACACTGTTTTCCAGAGTGGCTGCACCAATTTGCATTCCCACCAACAGTGCAAGAGGGTTCCCGTTTCTCCACATCCTCTCCAGCATCTATAGTCTCCTGATTTGTTCATTTTGGCCACTCTGACTGGCGTGAGGTGGTATCTGAGTGTGGTTTTGATTTGTATTTCCCTGATGAGGAGCGACGTTGAGCATCTTTTCATGTGCCTGTTGGCCATCTGGATGTCTTCTTTGGAGAAGTGTCTATTCGTGTCTTCTGCCCATTTCTTCACTGGATTATTTGTTTTTAGGGTGTGGAGTTTGGTGAGCTTGTCTGATATGTCATTTCCAAATATCTTTTCCCATTCCGTCGGTTTTAAAATGATTTTAAAACAAATCCTAATTTTCTTGTGCACAATATAGTTCCTGACAGAAATGCTGAAAGATGGCTACATGGAAAAGGAGCTGTCTCCTCCCCTTGGCACTTTGTGCCATGACCAACCGTACCCCCTTGTCTGACTCTCCTGCTCTTCTCTGACCCGTGGTCTCCCCGATTTCTGTCTCCCAGAACCCATCTCAGTAGCATGGTGATTGTCTGCGAGGCATGGAAGAGGGAGGACACTGTGAGGTCAGATTCTAGAACTGCACTTAGTAGCTGGGTGGACCCGCACCTCATGCTGAACTTCTCTGACCCTCTGTTTCCTCTTCTGTAAAGGAGACCTTCTGTGAGTTGAGCTGAGAATTAAAGAGGATATTTTATAGATACAGCACGTGGCATATGATAGGCACACAACCCCTTCTGCAGAAGCCTGCAGAAGGGGTTGGAGAAGACTGGAAGGGCTTCCTGGAGAAGAAGATTCCATGGCACTAAAACTGGCCTCAGAGATAGATGTCTTGGGCAGGGAGATGTTCAGAGGTGTAGGCAGGACCTCTGCAACGCTGAGAAGAGGCTCAGATGTGGGAATAACCCCATAGAAGGGCATAAGCCATCCTGGCTGGAGGAGACCGTTTTTTCTGGGAAAGGAAGGATGGGGCCCAGAGACATCCAGGCCCTGGAGGACACAATCTTTGGCCTGGGTCAAGCTCCACTACTCAGTGGGTCAAAGCCAGATAGTCCCATCTTCCCTAAGTTGCAGTCAATTCACAACCAGTCCTTGTCTCAACCTGTGCTTCAAGCACCCCCAAGATGATCCATGGGAATCCTCAAAAAGCCATGCAAGCACCTGGGGCAGACTCAGGCCTATAAGTTCTGCCCCTACCCTCCCTCTGCCTCTGCCTTGTTTGCGTAAGAAAGCAGAGAAGTTGCCCTCTCTCTCTAGAGTGCGCACTGCGTGCTGTTCCATTTGCTATGGAAATTTATTTTTTATAGCATCATCATTCATTGATTTGCTTACCGTGTTCTGTGTGAGCTTGAAATGAAAACAATCTGGAAAGCAGTTAGAAGGGTGGGTGGCCCCATCTTGTTCCATAGTCAAGGCTAGCTTGCCTCCCTTACAGCCAGTGCATAATTGAGGCCTTTTAACTGACAATTCACTCTTCTTCTCTAGGAGCATGTAGACCTTGAAGGTGAGGCCCATCTCAAGTAGAGGGTCAGTAGCAGTTTTTAAGTAAGAGAATGAATTTCTGGCCAGACTGTGGCTGTTCTGTTACCAAGCAACATGTAAGACCAGTCGCTTACGTGAGGAAGAATAATTCACAAATTCATCAGCTGGGTTCTAGGCGCCTCAAGTGTTATAGCTTGCTATTTAATGGTCTTGTGTAAAATTCACCAGCAGCCATTAGAAGTCAGTACTGGGGGCGGCCTGGGTGGCTCAGTCGGTTGGGCGGCTGACTTCGGCTCAGGTCGTGGTATCATGGTCCGTGAGTTCGAGCCCCACATTAGGCTCTGGGCTGACAGCTCGGAGCCTGGAGCCTGCTTCAGATTCTGTGTCTTCCTCTCTCTCTGCCCCTTCCCTGCTTGCTCTCTGTCTCTCTCTCTGTCTCTCTCTCTCTCAAAAATAATAAACATTAAAAAAAATTTTTTAGAAGTCAATACTAAGCCGGGCAGAGATATTTTCCCATCTGTGTCTGTGAACGTCGTACTTGTCTGTCACGGCAGGCAGTGGAGGGGTACCAGCAATGCTGCTTTCCTGCCTCTAACATTACTAATTAAGCCAGGGGGCCAGCAGCTCACAGTGATGATCTATCATGGAAGGTCTGTATGTGCATAGAGCCCTGCTTGGCCAGACCGCTTGCTATCCTTTTGGCCTGGAAACCAAATTTGATCGGTTGACATGTCTGACTTGCATTCCCCAGTGTGTTTTTGTGGTGTGTTTGCTTGTTTGTTTTTAATATTTTAAAATTGTATTGGCTTTCCACATTTAAAAACCAAGAGATTTCATTTAAAAATCTTCAGAAAAAAACTCGATGCCCACATAGTTCCCGCTTGGCCACCGTTAGTGGAAGCTATAATGGTCCACCCAGTTTGGGCCCGGCATTAGCACTCCTGTGGCCCCAGCTTCCACCACTGTTTGTCCTTAACTCAGCCTGTTTCATTCACTCCTGGTACCTGGCCCTGTGTTGCCTGCAGGAGGTGAAATGCTGAGCTTCAGATCGTGAAAGAACAGGGCTATAGATGGACACACAGGCCTCACCATGGGGAGCACCATGCAAAGCAGATAGTGGTCCCCCTGCAAGTTGTTTCTGGGGGCCATTTGATATTACAGATGAGTAGCTACAAAATGTGAGACTACATGTGTGTTCTGGGAATTGATAAGGATTACTTTCACAGGGTTGTGGGGTCATGTCTGCAGTCTGAGAGGCCCCTGCTTCACAGAGAGTTGGCTTCCATGTTTTACCTAGAAACAACCCCCTATCAGTCTTGGGAACTAAAGCGAGATGGGATTCAGGGGATAGGACGTGTGAACAGATTATCTAAGGCCCTAGGCTGCCCCAGGGCAGGCTTCTCCACCTACACTCTGCGTTAGATTGCACGGTATGCACTCTCCCCAGAGTCAAGTTCAGTTGCTCTCAGGTGAGGCCTGGTGCGAGTGTATGTAAAAACTGTGTGGTGATTCTCATGAGCAGTCGACCACTGTCCCAAGGAAGGCTGTCTGCTGAAGGTCAGTAATCATGGAACTGAAGTGCAGTCCTGGGTTGAAAGCTTGGGAGTGCTGCCTGCCCCACCAGACTGAAGACCCAAGATGGCTTTGTGCTCATCCTGTGTCTTTCACCAACCAGGCACACAGCATATGTTCCGTATACACTTGTGGAAGGAAAAAAGAAAGGGATTGAGGAAAGGAATTGTCCTGGAAACCTTATGGCCAGGCTTGGCGCTGATTTTGTAGTTCTAGAATAGGATTATTGTGTCAGGTTTGAAGGAGGAAGGAGGAGACGGCGAGATAATTCCCCTGGCCTGAGAGAACTTTATTTACTCAGCATGCCCTCACCCTGGGTGGTCTGAAGTCCAGCTAAGTGGGAAGTACACACAGCTGAGTAAAGAGCGCCATTCAGGGCTTACAGAAGAGCAAATCACATTTCGAGGATGAAGAACCATCTTCTGGGAGCTCAACAGTTTTTGTCAATACCCAGCTCCCAGCAAGGACCACGTGAGACCCATGAGGACTTATTGTTTCCATTAGAATCCCAGGACCACCCCTCACCCACAGCCAACACACACATCCCATCCACCTCTAGTGCCTTGGCCAGGAAAGCATTAGGACTCTAGATATCAAACACCCATCTGAAAGTTTGCGATTTCCACAGGTTTGTGTCTCATAAAAATTTAAACACCTGCTAAGTGAAAACAACACCTTTTGCTGTCTTTCTGGCAAACACCTTCTGCAGAAATTTTCTCACTTCTCAGAGGCAACATATTTCACTGGCAATTCCCCTGGCACTGAAGCTGCTAAAAGATAAAGGGATCCAGGTAAGGCTGCCTTCCAGAAGTCCCAGCAGGTACCTCTGGAGACTGGGATCTGAGAGGGCTTTGGGAAGTGGAGGCGTTCAGGACCTGAGGCAGCATGTAGGTTAATCTTTGAAGATAAGTGACAGCTAGGCCTGGAACACATGGCCTTGGAAGGTTGTTGCAAACAGCCTTCAGAGGATTAAGGAGAAAACATGGTCAGCTGGGGCACAGGGCATTAGGGGGTGGGGGACAAGGAACTATCATGTATTGAGGCCAGGCACACGCCAAGCATCTTTGTGCATAAGCGAGTTTCCCCAAGCCTCACCAATCTTTGATGCAAATGAGACCTCCACACCAGTCACTAGTAACATACTATGAACATACCTATTCATAATATTCTGGCTGCCCATAATACTGGGCTGCAAACCATCAAAAAAGTTCTGCAGTTCCCAGAGGGTCCCATATGAACTTAATGGGTCATCCCACATTCCTCCCTATTATGGGTTAAATTGTGTCCCCCTGACCAATTCATTCACTCAAGTCCTAACCCTCCAGTACCTCAGAATGTGACCTTATGTGCAAATAGGGCCTTTGTAGATATAATTAGTTAAGATGAAGTCATACTGGAGTAGGGTGGGTCTCTAGTTCAATATGACCTATGTCCTTATAAAAAGGGGAAATTGGGGCACAGATGTATGCAGAGAGAATGTCATGTGAAGGTGAGGGCAGAGATAAGGCAATGCCTTCAAACCTCCAGAAGCATGGAGAAAGGCATGAGTATATCCTCCCTCATGCCCCTCAGGAAAACACAACTCTGCCAACACCTTGATCTTAGACTTCTAGCTTCCAGAACTGTGAGACAATTTTCTGTTGTTTATGCCACCCGGTACAGGCTGAGGTAACTGGCTTTCCTTCAGGCCACCAGGTAGCTGCCCCTGGACCCTTCTTGCAAATCAGTCCCTGAGGTCCTGCACTCTAGTTGGCCACAATATCTGGGCATGATGGCTTTGGTCTAAGCTCAGACTAAAGCCTCAGTGTCTATCATCTTTCCGCTAAAGAAAGCCAGAGAAGAAAATTCTATTCATACTAAGTAACTGCAATTCAGAGAAGTTATAGGACCAGCCTAGGGCTACACACTCATTAATTTCAGCGTTTCCCCATCAAACCACTTATGGTATAATAGCCAAATAGCACGTGTTCATCAAATCTGTGGTCAGGGAGCTTCGCATTAGGTGGTGTCACCACCAGTAAGTGGGTGTGCTGTCTGCACCTAACCCTAACCTTAGGGACATACCCACAATGCCCATCTCTCCCTTCCTGGGTGGATGTGAAGGTGTTGTAATACATTGATGCTTCATGATGGGCCTTGGGTGGTTGAAGAGACCAAGCCAGTAACTCCCGCATGGCAACAGGGTTTGTAATTGAGGGATCTGGGTGGAGAAAGAGTAACTGCAAGGACGTAGGATGAATCTGGAGAAGGAAGTGCAGCAGCTGGAGATGCCCCAAGCCTAAGAAATCCCAGAGTAGGGAGAGAGTAATAGGAACTCAGTTTACTCCTAGTGGATGAGGACATAGTGCTCCCCCCCTTTTTCGGGATGACATCCACACTCCTTGCTCCGTAAGAACATCCCTGATCTGGTCCCCACCTCCCTGATGGCCTCATCTCCTGTCGCTTCTCTAAAGTTATCCTTCTCTTCAGCTGTGGTGGGCTGTATGGTCTTCTCCCAAGCATAGCACTCTGTGTCTCTTCTCCCAGCCCTGCCTATGTCCTTTATTCTGCTCTAGCACCTTTTCTCACTTCCCCAGTTAGGTATCACCTCCTTCTGGAAGCCATCTCCGAATGCATGCTTCTTGGACCACGTGAGGTGTCCCTCATCTGCTCTCAAAGCTCTTGGTCCATCCTTCTTTCATAGCATATCACCCAGAAGAGTAATTATATTTTTAGTTCTCTGTCTCTCTCAGTGGACTTGAGATCTTATCCAGGGCAGGGTCTACAACTCACTTTCTACTCAGCACAGTCAGCACTGACTGTTTCCGAATGACTAAATGAGAGGATAGAAGAATGCCTGCATGGGTGGGTAACCAGTGAGCAGCCTTAGTGTGAAATATTCTCCCCCTTTTTATGAGAGGACATTTGGATAACTATGTCAGAGGGAACATAAGGGTACTTGGTAGGAAAGAAAAGAAGGGGAAGGCAGGGAACAAGAGAGGCCTTAGACAACACATTTTGCTGACAACGATAACTTTAGGCCACTTGGTATCACCAGTTATGATGCAATAAAATCCCATTGCATCCATGAGATTCTGTTGGAGAGGCAAATGAGAGAGGTGAGTCTCTCTCACCTCACAGAGACACACAACGCTCAGAGCATGGGTGGCTCATCCACATGGAGGTGAGATGGCCTTTTGACCATTTTCCCTACAGGCACGCTGTAAGCTCTAGTTGCCTGAGATGCTCTACAATAAGGTAGTTCAAGAATGCATCCTCTCTGGATCACTGGTTCTCTTGGAAATGCACAGTATAAATTAGCATATTAAAGGCTCTGAGAAGTATTGCAGTTAAGAAACCTATTGTTAAGTCAGCATTTTCCAAACATGGGTGGCCATAAAGGGAACTGCGTGTATAATGTCCATTAAGAAATGGCAGAGCATACTCTAGCAAAAATGGTCATAACACTATTTCAACAGTGATAATACGAGAGAGAATCTCACTGGAACTTTGAGGACTATTGTTCCTTATTCTTGGGAGAAACTCAGCTCAGCCATCAGGGAAATATGACCTCTTTCCCCTACTGCTTGTGTGACCACCAGGGATTAAAAACGTGCCCAGTGTTAACAACTACATTTCCAAATGGAAAACGATCGACTTTCTGCTTCACTCTGCTCCCACAAAAGGTCCATTCTGAGTGCTGCTTTCTTATGTGCTGTCACGTGGAACAGCAAGAGCCAGAAGAAATCTCTCCCTCTTCACTTGGTTCAGGCTATGGGGCTGCATAGCCAGGGTGTGGAGAGGGTCTTTAGGGGAAAGAGCTCTCTAAGTGCGCAGGGCACTGGCAATCAGTACTGTTGGCTCAAGAGAGAAAGAACTCTATTTTAGGGCAAAGGAACAATCACTCTGACCTACATACACTATCACATGTGAGGCTTCAACAGTGGGAAAGTCAGGAAAGCATAATCGTCTCTTTGAAAAGCAAGGTGGAGTCTGGCTTCCCAATCAGCAGGAGGGAAAGGGGTCAGAGCAAAGAGGCTGGAGGCTCCCTGTCAGTGTTGGAGCATGAAAATGGGCCACTCATCCCTGCCAGAACTTTCTGGACTGGACATGTCACGTGCTCTCAGTTCGTTTCCTTTCCTGGTTGCTCAGCTTCTAGACCCTTCTCCGTTTTCTCTGTAGGCTTCCTGCTGCAGGCCCTCATCACTGGGTTCAAATCGCCCCCATTGCCTGACAGTCTTCATTTTCAGATGCTTTCCCCTCTGCTGCTCTGCAGAGAGGTCCTCCTTCAGGACAGCATCCATCATCTACCAGGCACCTTCAGTAGCCGCCACATCCAACTCCAGGATGTGGCATAAAACCCTTCCCCCTGGCTTTCACATCACAGCCCTTTATGATGGGGCCCTTGTTTACTGTTTAATTCTGTGACCTTAAACCCTATGATAAAAACCAAGTTGATCAACCTGTCTGTTCTGCTCCTTGGCTCAGGACTCCACCCACCCAACCACCCACTCCCAGAAAGTGCAAATATTGCCATTCTTTACAACCTAACTGAAATTTCACATTATGCCTAGTGTGTCTTTAGTGGCCTAGAGTGGCCTCTGGTAGGACTTAGTACAAAATATCCTTGTAACATTAGCCTTCCTCTCTTGTTTTGTTAGCTAATTTTTATAGGTATCATTTTTGCCCTAAAGAGTCTTTCTATTGTACGTCTCTATTCTATTTCATTAATTTCTATTCTTTGCATTTGCTAGTTCTTTGAAAATACTAATGAAACTGATAAAGCTCTGTTAAGGATGACCAAGTGAAGAAAAAAGAAGACATAACCTGTAGTAGGAATGACAGAAGAGAACATCATATGATAAGTGTTAATAAAGTGGTATTATAAATGACTATGCAATACATTTGAAAATTTAACTGACATAAACAAATTTCTAAAAATACAACTTCCTAAATTGATTCAAGAAGAAATGGAAAGCCTAAGTGATCCAATAACCCATAAATAAATGCAATCAGTACTTTTTCATAATAGCATGCCTGTCTCCTTGGTATACAAGGAGCTCTTTGACAGCATCACAGTATATCTCAATATTGCCTGACTGATGTTGGCCGTTGGACCCTTTTCAGTACCCTGGCGAGGGTTGGAAGGAGAGGTCAGGTGCTCACAAACAACTCTCTTCACCCAGTGATTTCCTCTGGCCATATCAGCCCAACCCAAAACTTCTATGCATTTTGCAGAATTTCAGACAGACAGGGCCTTTAGCCTTCTGCCTCCCTTTCTCCATCTAGCAGGCAGGGTATGGTGCTAGATCTTGACACTTGGACTCCCTAATGGACTATATGTATGGGCACTGCTCTTTGCTGTTCACAGAATGTAGTGGAGGGGCTGAGGAAGAGCAGCTGATCTGGCTGCGATCTCACTCCGGTTCATTAAACAAGGGGGCTGGCATGGGAGGGAGGCCCACATTGAAGGAGAGAGGGAAAAAGGAAAGAGGCAAGGATGCATGTCCCGCTCTCCAGCAGCTGGGGGTCTGTCTCCAGAGAACATTGCTCGGGGACCCGTTGCTATGAGAAGACAGTGGTGGGAGGCCTGTGCCCCAGCACAAAGGCCCTGACAGTCTTCGCTCTTGGAAACTCCACCCTTTGGCATGTGCCCCAGGACCAGATGAGCTCTATCTTCTTATCCATTTTGTTTTATTGCCTGATTATCCCAGTTTTATAGTTTGTAGATTATATTCTTTCAGTATTCACTTTGTTCTTTGTTTCTTGTATTTTAATTGTTCTCAGCTGACGACAATTTAATGGCTTTCTTTGATCTCACTTTTACTTTTATCCGTGGCTCATATTTTATCTACTTCTCTCATCATACTCAACTTTTATTTTGAGCTTTATTGTTATGTTGTTCATTTTTATTTCAGCCTTGTTATTTGCCTTTTCTGCTTTTTTTAATGACTTTTGCCTTGATTCATCTTCTTGTTGGTAGCATACTGTTTGTTGGCTTTTATGCTCTCTCATTACAAAATAGCAAGTTTGAAGCAGAGTTGTGCAGAAGCCAATTGTGAGGGCTGTCCAGTGTCTTAGAAAGGACATCGCGAGTGGCCAGAGGCAGCAAGCCACTCAGGCTAACTCCATGCAGCGAAGACTTATTGGAAGAATACAAATATCAAAGAAATGAAGTGTAATAAGGATATTCAAGGCTCATTAGAAATGGAAAATTATCACCAGCAACTGCCTTCTCCATCTGTCTCCCAATCTGGTGATGCTGGTTTCTTTCTCTCTGCTCTTATGGTTCATGCACCCTCTCCAAATAGTGCAGGTCTGCTTTCTCAGGACCCAGCCTAACCACCAAGCTCCAGTCTGCGTGCCTTCCAGTCCAGAACCTACTACCATGTAACAGACTAGCTTCTGTTAACCTCTGCCAAATACCAGGAAGAGAGGATCTGATTTTGCAGTTCACCTTGGCTCAGTTTTCCACTTCCAACCCTAACCACCCCCCCCCCCATCAGTGTTAGCCATCAGGATGGCAGCAAGTAGTACTCACTCAAGGCTGTGCCTTCTAGACTTTGTCAGGCAGCTTCCCCACCTAAGGGCAGTGATGGGCAGGGATGGGAGGGAGGCTGGATGCTTTTCTCCTTCCAGATAATCCTGGGATAACATCATAACTTTCTCCCATAGATTCCCCTTCCTTATGCATCATCCCTCCATCTCTTCCTTCTTCAACTACATATTCAACTAACGAGTTTAAAAATACTTAGCTGAATTATCTGGTAGACAACTGGCCAAAATTCCAAATCCCCTTCCCAAGAGGCAAATCCTACCTGGATTTTGCTTTTAAATGTTGCAACAAAGTTGGTTTTTCATATCACATTCTTTACAGTCTCTATGAGGAGGTGTCCTGTAAATCCAGACTGTGCAACCCCAGAACACTTGGCAAAATGTGCCAACAAGAGAGCAATGTCTCAGTTTCATTGAAATAAGCCACCAGGTTATTTGTAGCATACTCATGAGACTCCTTGGAAAAAGACATAATGAAAGATCTGTGAACTGGGTTTGGGAATGTTTTATCATCATTTCTTGATGAATTCTTAAAGCCAAAAGGAACAACATTCCTGTCCGTTGGACTTATGGGAAAGAACATCTCTTGCTGCTGTGAGTGCTCCCTAATTCCTTTCTCCTGGTAGCAGACCTATATAGGAAGTACTCTGGATGGCATATAGTAGATGCTTAGTAAATATTTGATGAGTGAACCGCAAAGCCATCTGACCCTAATGGGAAAAGGGAACTAATATCTGCTCATAGGTGTTATGTTCCAGGCACTTTACACACTCAAGCTGTATAAAGCCAGCGCCTACAACCTCCTGACTTAATGGACTCTGTCCAAAGACTAAGAGCTCTCTGCTAGAACTAGGAAAGGTGGGACTGGAAATGCAGTAATTCTGTTTATCTCTCTTTGGGGCTATATAATCTGTCTGCTAGAGACCTGGGACCTAGACTTTGTTCACTGGCATGAGGACCCTGTTGTACATTTGAACCTGGCTGTGACACTAGTACCTAAAAGGAGCATCAGTGTAGGAAGCAGACAGATTGTGTCTGAAGCCTGAAGGTCACTTACTGGCTCTGTGGCCTTAGGTGAGTCACGTAACTTCTTCGAACTCCAATTTATTTTTCTCTAAAATTTGGTAAAATAGCTAGCTTTCAGGAGTGTAGACAACATTAAGGATGCTAATATACATGAAATGCCACATTTAGTGTTTGATGTATACTAGGTGCTCATTTATAGATGGCTTTCCCCTCCTGGCCTTCCTGCCACCATCACTGTGATTTAAATCACAGCCTGAGCCTGCTACCTGCTGAAATGCACTTGAAGCCTGCAGTCTTCAGTGGTCAGTGTTGACTGTCCACATTAGCTTAGCAGCTAGGTTTCCCCTGTGAGCATATTCTGCCCCACTCCATTCTATTCCCACCCTGCTGCCTGGAGAGTGAGGTGCTAATTGAAAATCCCCAAAGGGCTGCCACATTCTGGGGGAAGGAAGAAGCAATGATGGGTCACTTTTCCCCTTTAGTTGCTACTGGGTGTCTGCCAACAGGAGCTGAGATCATCTCATTTAGCAAGCAGGAGCCTGCTGTTTCTTGCTCATAGTCTTGGGCACCAGCCTGGCCCAAAAACAAGCAGACAGTCCCAGGACCATATTGAGAAGGATGCACTCCCAGAGTGTCAATGGGGACTGATCCCAGGGAGGTCAAGGTCATGTGGAGGTTGCCAGGAGTGGGAAGGAGGCAACAATGACTCTTCAGAGTAGCTCTTTGGCTGAAACTTGCCAGGGGTCATTGGATAGTCATTCAGCCAGGGTCTACACCACAATTGGGAAGGCTTCTCCATGTCCTGGGAGGCTGTCATTAGGGCAGAGGAGCATTAATGATAAAATGTGTCCTCCTGGTGAGAAGGGAGAAGCAGGAAGCTGCATCTTAAGTAAAAGAGCAAAACACAACAAGAACTTTAAAATATCTATGCCCTTTGACTTAGTATTTCCACTTCCAAGAATTCATCATAATTTGCCAATATTTAAAACTATATATGACAGGGCTCCTGGGTGGCTCAGTTGGTTAAGCATCCAACTCTTGGTTTCAGCTCAAGGCTTGATCTCAAGCCCTGTGTCAGGCTCTGCACTGGGCTGGAGCCTGCTTAAGATTCTCTCTCTCCCCCTCTCCCTTTGGCCCCCACCCCAAAACAACCTACATTTCAATCACTTGGATCCAATCATATATGATAGCTATATCCATAGAATGGAATAGTATGTAGCCATTAAAGTAGTGCTTGCAAAGAGTCTTTAATGAGCTAGGAAAACACTCTTATGATATGAAACAGAGATGTAAGACACAGAATTGTACATAAAACATGATCTCCGCTATTTACAAAAAGTGCACTGGAAGAAAATTGGAAGCAAATATGCCTAAAAGTTACTTTTGATTGCTTCCCAGACGTAGGATTATCATTCTTTTTTTTTAACTTTTATATATTTCTAAATTTTATCTACTGCACATAAAGATAAAAATGGAAAATGAAACAAAAGTAACATCAGGAAATGCCAGCATGGATGATCCAAGCCCAGATAGACTCTAGTGGTGGGATTTCAGGCACTGCCAGGCCTATTGCTGTTGGAATCAGAGCCATCTGGGGCCCGTTCAATCACCCCGCCTGACAGCGGTGTGTATGACTGACCACTGAGCCCACTCTGACAATGCTGGGCTTTGGGGACAGCCAGAAATGTTTGTGAGGGGCAGCTGGGAGTGCATGCCTGTCAGAGAGTCAGGCAAGGCCGCCAAAATCAGCCCCTGTGGGGGATCCCTGCTGGAGGGGGAGCAGGGCCCTCACCACGGCTTGGCCCTGTTTCCTGAGGTGGCCAAACGACATATCCATGTGTGTTCCAAGCCTTGTCCAGCCAGTTGTAAATTGGAATGCTTATCAGATTGGCTCCCTCAAGGGACAGCACATAACAATAAAATAACAGATATATTTATAGCCCTTTTATTGAAGTACTTAAGAATTTCTTTTTTTAATTCTGAAATTTCTCCAACTTTTAGAAACACTGACAAGTAGTTTCTTTCCTCCTGAGAAAATCTGGGCAGAGGCAGGAAACCTAGTTAAGCATCTGCAGTAAACTCTCGACCCCAACCCCTCCACAAATACCCCCAGTCTGTGCCTCACGGGCTAGGCCTCTGTGGCCGACTCTGATGCATAATTCCTCATGTACTTAACAAGCACGCTCGGAGCTTCCCTGTATGCTAGAACCACATCTGCTCACACAGAAGTAATGGAGCAGAAGGGGACACAGATATGAGAACTTCCATGGCTGGACCAGACATTCCTTCCAAGACCTTCTCTCCCTCTTCAGCCTCCAAGGCTCCCACATAGGACCAAGGTGGACTTCAATGGCAGCAGAGGGAAAATGTGGTCACAGGCTTTGTGGCTCAGAAAGTCTATCTGCCTCAGGCTTGGTTTCTATATTAGTGCCCCAGGGTTGCCATAACAAAGTGCCACAAACTGGGTGGCTGAAAACAACAGAAATATGTTGTCTTACTGTCCTGGAGGCTAGAATCTGAAATCGTGATGTCAGCCGGGCCATTGGCTGGCCATCCTTGGCATTCCTTGGCTTGTGGATGCATCTCCCCAGTCACATGGCCACCTTCTGCTCTGTGTTAGCATCTTTCCTCTGTGCATAGCTATCTCTGTGTCCAAATTAACCCCTTTTTATAAGGACACCATCATACTGGATTAGAGCCCGCCCTAATGATGTCATCTTAACTCGCTTACCTTTATAAAGACCCTATTTCCAAATAAACTCACATTCTGAAGTTAGGACTTCAAGGTGTCTTTGGGGGGGCGGGTACACAGTTCAGTCTACAATGATTTCTAAGGCTGACTCAGCCACCCACTAAGTGTATAACCTTGGTAATCACAAAACCTCTCCAAACTTCAGCCACCTCTTACTCTGTTAAACAGAAGTTAAAAAGAACACCTAACTCCAAGGTCGTCGCAAGGTCTATAGGACGTAATATGTGTAAAGCATGCAACATGACACCTAGCTGATTTTAGATGATTTTTTCTCATCATTGTTATGAAGCTACCGCTTCCAGGCCACATAGGCATTCCATTCAGGGGAGAGTCTGGCCTGAGCCAACCAGGGCTGACCCTGCACCTCTAGCTAGCTCCACACTGTAGAGGGTCCAAGGGTGGCATGTCAGCAGAGGTCTCCCAGAATGACCAGCTAGGTGTCCAAGCAAGGAAGAGCGTAGGACCAGACACAGGGCTAGTGATGTATTAAAGTTTGCAGAATCAGCAGTTGGAGCTTGCCATTTTTAAACAACCTCACAGAGGCCACATTTGCCCTGCGTCCTGCTGGGTATAAGAAAGCAAGGGGTCCTGGGGCATCTGGGTGGCTCTGTCAGTTAAATGACCACCTTTTGATTTCAGCTCAGGTCATGATGTCATGGTCATGAGATCAAGCTCCGCGTAGGGCTCCATGCCTACTTAGGATTCTCTTTCTCCCTCTCCCTGGCTTGTGCTCTTTCTCTCTCGAAAGGGAGGGAGGGAGGAAGGAAGGGGTCCTCAAAGAATAAATTTGGGGTCAGACTAGAGAGCCTTGAATTGGAAAAACATGATATGTCCATTCCTACCTCTCTAACTCTTCTCCTGCCACTGACACCGCCATGTTCAGACTCTTTCTGTTCCCTAAGTGGAAGTTTATACCCTTCTACCTCAGGGCCTTCGCACTGTTGTTTCTTCTACCTAAAATACACTACGCAGCTACCCTCCACCCTCCTTACCCATTCCCCAGTTTATCTCATTTCTTTTCGTTCTTTACTCACTCATCCCCTCCCCCAGTTATTTTCCTGTTTATTCCGTTCCTAACAATTAACCCAACTTATAACCATATCTTCAGTCTTGTGTTTAGTCGTTTATATTTGCCATTTTCCATCAGACCAGGTCCCAGACTGCAGGGTCTCTGTCAGTTTTATTCTCCGTGGACTACCTCCCACCCAGCTAAGGTCTTGCACACTGAGAAGGTATTGGGGACTATTTTGTGGTTATCCAATGGATGGAAACAGAAGACACTGCTTCCCCAGACGAGATGTGGCCTCATAAGACTGAGAGAAGCTGATCCTTTGGGGAAAATGAATGACTCATAGCTTCTACTTTCAACCGAGTGATATTTAATCAATGCGATTTGTGAAAGAAGTTGGTTCATTTTCGTGGAAGTTGGCAAGCACCCCTGCAGCCACCACTACCTTTGTGTCTGTGGTCTGTGCTCTGCCTCATTCCTTGGGGGCTCAGGTTAATGGGATAACCCTATTAAAAACCTACGTTCTACAAACACATGGTGTTGCACCAAGAGGAAACACCAGAGGCTGCTATCCTTGGCATAAACTCCATGTTTTCAAGCCTACTTCACACATGCTCTGTGAGAACAGTGAAATGATTGTGTTCCCCCAAGGGGAGAAATGAGGGAAACCCAAGCAAAAGGCTTTGGGGGGTTATCCCCTACCAGGTGACCAGCGAATAGATTCTTCAGCTCAGGGTTGTCACCACAACCAAATCTCCAGGCATTCCTGAGGTCAGTGCCCTTTAGTTCATGGCAAGTTCTTGGCAAGCTAGAGAGGCTGGGCTTCTGACCCTAGCAGAGAATCACGACCCGGGGGAAGGAGAGTAGCCGCGGTGTGGTTTTTAAAATAAATCACAACAGGGCACCCAGGTGGCTCAGTCAGTTGAGTCTGATTCTTGAATTCAGCTCAGGTCATGATCTCAAGGTCATGGGATTGAGCCCTGTCAGGCTTAGCACAGAGCATGGAGCCTGCTTGAGATTCTCTCTCTCTCCTCTCTCTGCCCCTCCCCCACTCATTCATCTCTCTCTCTCTCTCTCTCTCTCTCTCTCTCTCTCTCTCTCTCTCAAATTAAATAAATAAGGGCACTTGAATGGCTCAGTCAGTTAAGTGTCTGACTTTGGCTCAGATCATTATCTCAGTTTGTAAGTTCAAGCTGCATCGGGCTCTGTGCTGATAGCTCAGAGTCTGGACCCTGCTTCAGATACTGTCTCTTCCTCTCTTTCTGTGCCCACCCCCCTCCCATTTTGTGCTCTCTCTCTCTCTCTCAAAAATAAATAACCATTTAAATAAATAAACCTTGGGGCGCCTGGGTGGCGCAGTCGGTTAAGCGTCTGACTTCAGCCAGGTCACGATCTCGCGGTCCGGGAGTTCGAGCCCCGCGTCAGGCTCTGGGCTGATGGCTCAGAGCCTGGAGCCTGTTTCCGATTCTGTGTCTCCCTCTCTCTCTGCCCCTCCCCCGTTCATGCTCTGTCTCTCTCTGTCCCAAAAATAAATAAACGTTGAAAAAAAAATTTAAAAAAAAAATAATAATAAATAAATAAATAAATAAACCTTAAATCACAATAATCAAAGCATATGAGAGATGCTGCATGTGAAAACAGGCAACATTTTAGAGTTGTTTCACAAGAAGAATGATCAGAGCATGTCTGCAACAGCCTAAGCAGTTTGAAAAGTGTTGGTGCAAATAGATTTTGATGTCCATGTTGGATAATCAGTAAGGTGCTGTCTCTGCATGTTCCAGAGACAACAGCAGGTAAATTAACAGCAAGACAGTTCAGCTGGTTCTAGACACAAGTAAGACCACAATGGAGTATGAAGGGTTTTCTGGTCTTCCTAATGAACTCCTAGTTATCCTTCTAGCCCAGTTTAGGAATCTCCTCCTCCAGGAAGCCTTCCCTTACCCCTACAGTTGATTAATTGCTCCCTCCCCTCTTCTCTCTGTTGTATTTATCCTACTCCATTTTAATGAAATGGACGCATGTCTATTTCCTCACTGTGAGGGTAAAGCCGTCAAACTAGAAATAATGCATAAACAGTGCTTTCTCTCTTCGTGGCTGCTTGTGTTGTTTTCCAAACAATAGCAATAAAGTCTTCTTTAGAAATTATTTGAAGTAGAAACAATCAAATCTGCTTAAAATTATGAAGTAAAAATATCACAAGTCTTCCTCAACTCTAGCCAAAATCACGAAGGTGATCCTTGAAAACCTGAGGCTGAGAAACATTGGCGTGAGAGCTCTGAATCTTTCTTCTCTGGTCTAAAGCCCTCGGGTTCCCTGTACACCCAGCTCCTCTTCCTAAGGAGATAGCAGCTTACAGGACAGTGATGGAGTCCCATTCCTTTTGCCTCCTCTGCAGTGTCCAGTATGGAATAGGTGTGCATTCGTGATTCCTAATATCCCATGCATGAAGTGTGATTGGCCGGGAGGATACAAGTAACAAAAGATAGAAGTCGTTGAACTCCAAGCTTGTCATGGAAGTTCTAAGCCAAATACCATTCGGGAAGCTGAAGCAAGATGAAAAACTGAAAAACTACTGCCGATAAATTTGTGTAGAAACATGCAGTGCAGACTTCCCAATCGGTAGAGACATTAATAATTCCGGGGAGCTGCGAAAATGACTCCTTCTGTCAATTTTCCTCTTCTGGGGTATGCCAAATTCTGGAGCTCACTGGGGGTGACATAATTATGTGACCTTCACTGCCGGGAGCCAGGGAATTAAATTCTTCTAGGTCTTCTACAAATACCCCCTACTGAGAGAGGGAGGAATTCTCTCTCTCTTTGCATTTCTGGGTAGCTTAAAAGTGAACTGCATTCACGTAGGTTTTGCATGGAAAGTAAGCAGCAGCATAAGGGTATTTACCGTACGGTGAAATGGATCACGAAGCTGTGATTTATCCTGCACTGGCCCACGGAGGAAATGAAGCATCCTATTAGCATTGCTGGTCCGTGTGAATCACAATAGGCAAATGAGAGCAAGAGCAAAGCACCAATAATACAAATATCCGTGTGCAGCGAAGGAAAATGTCAAAGCAGAGTTTGGCTCTGCTGCAAATGGGTTACATCGAGAATGCATTAGCTCCTGACACCGGGGCCTGGGTAATCTACAGCTCTTTCAACTTATTTACTGTAAACTTGGAAGCAGCCAACCTTTCACATTTGCATTGGCTTTCTCTTGCCAAGGGGGGGGAAAAAAGGTACAGGAAAAGAAAATGAGAGAGCGTCCCAAGTCCGTCGGCTGATAGGGTGGCTCGCTGGAGTGCCTGTCCGTGAACTGGGAGCGTCTCGGCCACCCTGGTTCTCAGTCACGGAGGCTGCTCTACCATTGCATTCTTCTTCCAGCCGATTCCTTGGAAAATAATGGTTTTATTTTGCTCCAGAATTAGAAAATAAAGCAGCTGAACCTGGGAGTTACGAGTCTTAATTATCCTCCCTGGCCTTTTCTTCGGGAACCTAAAATTGATTTTCAAATTTCTCTTCTGAATTTGATTTAACATTTTAATCTGCGTGCCTTCTGTGGGGGCTTTGCCGGCAGTATTGATGACAAGGAGATGAAGAATTAGCCGGCCACGGCGGAGGTGCTTGTTATCAGCCGAGCCGTCCCGGTGTTGATGAGAGGTGCCCGGGGGTCATCTGGGCCATGTGTGAGAAGGCCCTTCATCTCCTACTCACCTTGATCAGAACGAAAGCTGGAATCATGCCTGACAGGCAGCAGCCTCTGAACTTTTGTTTTAAACTCCGAAGCTGTCCCCTGAGATGCTGACTTATTAGCTCCAGGAATTGATAGAACAGTAAAAGAGTCCATATACTTCTGTAATATTGATTGGGCTGCCATTTCTCTTTCTTCTGTGGCTCAAAATATGGATTTTCCTGACACCAGCCTTAATTTGAATTAAACATTTAAAATATGCCTCTGCCCCTTTGGGGTTCCCCACCTGAACATTTGGGAACTTCAGCACAGCATATGGATTATGGGCAAAACTTGTCAGGGAGTGGAAATATGAGGTCTTGTGTACCTGCAGGTCGTTCATCGATTCCAGAGGCTTTGCTATACAAGGAGGTGGCTTGGCGTAGAGTTTGAGTACCAGGACTCGGAAAACGTGGGGCCGGATCCCGGTGTGAATAAGGCATTCAGTTGCTCTGTGCCTCCGATGACGCATCTGCCAAATGGGGTGACTACACCCTGACAGCAGGATCATTGGGGGAGATCATGCAGGCAGCATGAGAGTGTCCGTGGCGAACTGGGGAAGGACAGAGCAGTGGAATCAGCTCAGAAGAAGTAAGTTACAAAGATAAGTACAGGGAGGCGGGCAGACATGAGAGGATCCCTGGTACCTGGAACAGCTGTCCACCGCAGGGGCTCACCGTTCAGGGCCCCAGAAGCAAGCGGGGGTCTGGGACAGGGGCTAAGCAGACCTGCAAATGAGGCTGCTTGAAGGAGGTGGGGTGTGACCGCTGGCAAAGAGAAACCTGGAAGCAGAGTCTTAGTGATGGCCTTGCTGGGATCTTTCTGACACCACATGGTGACCCTCTCAGAGGCTCTTTCTCTCTTGTGAGGTCACAATCAGGAGAAAATGAGTGTCAGCTTCAGCACGAGGAGCTACCACTGAGTTAGCAATTACTGTGCCCTTTCTCTGTGCCAGCCTGCTGATTTTAAACTTGTTGATTTTAAACTTCATAATAGCCCAAGATAGTAGGTTCTGTTTTTGTTCACATTTAATGGACAACGAGACTGAACTTTAGAGAAGTTAATGCATTTTGGCCAATGATCGCAGAGTTAGGGAAGTCGGAGCTCATACTTGAAGACAAGTCATTTCTGATTCCAAGACTCTGGTATTAACCATCATACCACACTCCTTTGAATTGATTGAGACTTTATTTCTTTGACATCCAGCAAGAATTCCCTGAGCACCTCTATTAAGCCAGGCCTTAAACTGGGCAGTAAAGTCAAGGAGATGAGTAAGTACAGATTCTTGCCTCTGGGACCTCTAAAAGGAAAAAATATGTGTGGACACAATTGACAATGCAGGAGGAAATGTGCAGGGAGCCAGGGAAGCATGAGGCAGGGGAGAGCTGCTATCTCAGCCTGAGAAGTCCGCACAGGCTCCTCAAAAGAGGTAATGCTTAAACTGGGTTTTGAAGCTTCTATAGGAGTTCTCCCGATACAAAGAAGTGTTCTTCGTTAGTTGGCCAAGAGCTGCTAGGATGGCTGTTTCTTTTTGTCTTTCTTTTGAGAGAGAGCATGAGTGAGAGGGGGTGGGGCAGAGAGATGGGGAGAGAGAGAATCCCAAGCAGGATTGGCATGCTTAGCATGGAGCCCTACACAGGGCTCCATCCCATGACCGGGAGACCATGACTTGAGCCAAAATCAAGAGTCAGATGCTTAATCAACTGAGTCACCCTGGCGCCCCTCATATTTTTGGCAACAAAGACTGCAAATGGCAGTAACAGCTACTTACTAATCTCTCATTTGGGCAGCTTGCAAGCCTTTCTGTTTCCACGGGTTTCTGTTTGCAGGTAAACTGCAAAGAGCCTGTTTTGGCTCTAAAAAAGAGAGTGTTTTTAGTTCCTCCTTAATTTACAGATTATAAACCTTGAGTATTAATCACCAGTCGGCTCCTTGATAAGTTAACCTTCAAGCAACAGTTTCAAAGCAAGGCTTCTCTCTGCCTGAAGCAGGTATGGAATCACCAGATAAACATGATACATTTTCTTGTAAAGTTAATTCTATTCAAAGACGCAAAGGTAAACAATGTTAATGTCATATTGTATTTAGATAGTTTATAGAGTGAATTGCAAAATTAGCATGATTCTTGAGAAATAAAACATTAGCTTTCTTGGAAATGTCACCGTTGACACGGGCCATTTTTGGGCATAGTAACTCCTTCTCGATCATTAGGAGATAATGAAATATCTGAATGGGCCTCGCATTAAGGTTACCTGCTACTGGGCAGTAGAACAGTTGGGGTCGATCTTTCACCTGCTCAAAAGCTGAACCCTCATACTCTCCCTGTAGAAGGAACCTGGGTCCATTCCCTAGAGTATGATCCCATAAAGTCTGTTCTTTCATAAAGACGGGTGCCACGATGGGTTCACACTTACCAGTAATGGCTGAAATCTTACAGCGCTTTAATGCCATGCTTGAAATTAAAGTAACGGGAGACACAACCATAAGAAACCCGCTATAAGCCGTGTCAAGTCATAAAACTGTAATGCTGTGAAAGCCTAGCAGCCAGAAATCACTGGTGATGTGAAAGGAGCAAAATAAATATCGGCTGGGTTTTTAATTAACTGCCTCTAAATAATGAAAATGAGCCAATCAGACTCCCTTTTAGTAGCGAAATACCATTATAATTTGAATATTCCTATTGATGGACAGCATGGCGCCTTTGATGGAGGCACATAAATCAGGCAGGGCTGTTTTGCGTCTCCTGGAGACCACACACCAGTGAGCCTGCTGCGTCTGCCAGGCTCCGGCCTGACAAGCACAGGCCATGGTTTTTGCCCCTCGGCCTTTGAGAGGGGAAAGCGTGAAGAAGCCAGACCCAGAAGCTCCTACTCTGCGTCTAGCTCCCTTTAATAATCATCGCCATGCTACTGAGAAAAGAGTTGTGATGAAGAGGCATGCTCTGAAGTCCGGGAGATCAGAAGTTAAATCGTTGCTTACGATTACGTTATGACACTGGGCAAGTCTCCCCTCCCTGTGCGCCAACATGCTCATCTCTGTAATGGGAGGAAATTTGGTCCTTGCACAAAGGGTTTCTTCTCTAAAGCCACCGGCACAGTATCTGGCACATAATATGCACTCAAGAACTATCAAGTGGTGAGGACAGGCTTCCTGCCTTGTTCCTGACCTTGGGAAGGAAGGATCTAATATTTCACCATTAGTATGATGTTAGCTGTAAATTTATCACAGGTGCCCCTTATCAGTTTGAACAACTCCTCTTCTATTTGTAGTTTACTGGGAGATTTTACTGGGTATGCATTTTGAATTTTGGCGAATTTTTTTTTTTTTTACATCTATTGAAGGGACCATATGGTTTTTCTCCTTTCTCCTGTTAGTATGGTAAATTACATTGACCGAAACTTGGATTTCTGGGTTAAATTCTACTTAGTCATAATCCTTTTTATAGAGATGGATTACATTTGCTTATACATTGTTGAGGATTTTTGTGTTTATGTTCATGACAGACAGGGGTCTGTAATTTTCTTCACTTGTAGTGTCTCTGCCAGTTTTTGGTATTAGGGTAATGCCAGCCTCTAAAAAGGAGAAAACATTCCCTCCTCCTCTATTTCTTAAAAACAAAATGATATATGATTAGTGTTTTTCTTCTTTGGATGCGTGATAGAAACCAAAGAAACCATCTGGGCCTGGAGTTTCCTTGTGGGAAGATCTTCTACAAAAAAATTTTAAATGATCTAATATGTGATTTAAGTATGGTAATAATCAACAGGGTTTTTTTTTCCTTAACTCACTTTGGATTTGCTTTACTCTTTTAGGACCTTCTTGATTTTAGCTCTTTGTTCTTTTGTAATAGATACATTTAAAGCTATCGGTGTTTATCTAAGCACCAATTTAACAGCATTTCACAAATTTCAATATGTTTGATTTGTAATATTTTCAGTTTTAATTATTTCTCTTTCAATTTCTTCTTTGTGCATGGATTATTTAAATGTGTATTGTTTAATTTCCAAATATCTGGGCTTTCTTTAGATTGCGTATAGTTAAATGTTATTGATTTCCAATTTAGTTCCATTATGGTCAGAGAACATGCTCTAGGATTTCAGCTTTTAAATTCATTGGGTCATTTTATGGCCCATACATGGTCTTTGTGAACATGACATGTGAGGTTGAAATGAGTGTGCATTCTACAGCTGGACGTAATGGTCGATAAATATCAGTTAGGACAAAGCGGTTGATAGCATTGTTTACGTTACCTGTGAGTTTATTGATTTTTTGTGTTTTTATTCTGTCAATTACTAAAATCTTCCTATGATTGCAGAATTGTCTATTTCTTCCTTTCAGTTTGTCCATTTTTGCTTCATGTTTTGAGGCTCTGTAATTAGATGCATGTGCTTTTATAATAGTTATCTCTTCCATTTGTAATTATGAAATGCCCTTCTTTGGCAACATTATTTATTCGACATCAGTTTCATCTGATATTAAATAATCGCCTCCTGCCTTCCTGTGCTTACCATTGTATCAGATATCTTTCCTACCTACTCCTTTTAGCCTATTTGTGTTTTTATACCTAGAGTGCATCTCTTGTAGACAGCACCATATAGTTATTGCTTACATTTTTATTCCGGTAATCTCTGCCTTCTTATTGGAATGTTTCATGTAATTCTTGATGTGGTTGGATTCAGATATACTATTTTATTGTTTGTTACCCATTTAACCTCCCATACTTGTTTCTCTGTTGTTGCTTCTTGCCTGCCTTCTTTGGGATTGTTTGAATATTCTTAGAATTCCACTTTGGTTTATCACTGACTTTTAGCTATACCTCTTTCCCTTTATTTTTAGTGGTTACTTGCTCTCTGTATAGATCTATAAATTTTCACAGGCTTCCTAGAATTTGTATCTTACCACTTTGTACAAACTACAGAAACGCTGCAGCCATATAGATACATTTACCACCTCTCTCTTGGCCATCTTTTATGCTATAGTGCTCGTGTGTTATAATTATATGTATTATAAGCCACGCACACAATGTTGTAATTTTACTTTAAACAATCATGTATATATTTTAAAGAAATAGGAGGAGAAAAATAGTTTCTTAGACTTACCTAGATACTTACATTTCTTGATGATCTTCCTTTATCCCTGAAGACTCATGTTTTCCTAATATCATTTCTCTTTTGCTAGTAAAAAAAAAAAAAAAAAAAATTCCTTTAACATTTCTTACAGACCAGTCTGGTGGAGATGAACTAAAATGTCTTCACTCCACCTTCTTTCTTGAAGGCCATTTTTCTTGTTCTAGAATTATGGGCTAATAGATTTTTTTTTCTTTTAGTCCCTTAAACACAGGGGTCCTATAGCTTCCATGGTTTCTGATCAGTGTGCAGTCATTCACATGTATTTAATGCCAGTTTTTCTGTGGCTGCTTTCTCTTTATCTTCAGATTTATGATACATAGGTATAGTTTCATTCATATTTATTTCTCTTGGGATTTATTGGCTTTTTGAACATGTAAATACATGTCTTTCACCAAAATTGGAAAGGTCTCAGCCATTGTTTGTTTGAATATTATTTTTGCCTCATTCTGCCTCTCTTTTCTTTCTGGGACTCCAATGACTTATTATGTAAGACTTTTTGATATCAACCCATACGTCCCTGAGGTTACATTTTTCTTCAATATTTTTTCTCTTTCTACTTCAGATTTCTTACAGGTCATCAAAGCTCTGTTTCTTTCCTTGCAGTCTTTATTTTCTCTTTTCTTCAAATTGGATACTTTTATATTGATTTATCACACATTCACTTACCTATTCTATCAAGTCCATTCAGTGAGTAATTTATTTCAAATATTACTTTATTTATTTATTTATTTATTTATTTATTTATTTATTTATTTTTGAGAGAGCATGTGTGAGTGGGAGGGGGCAGAGGGGGAGAAAAAGAGAGAATTTCAAGCAGGTTCCACACCCAGAGCAGATCTCTTGGTCATGAGATCATGACCAAAATCAAGGGTCAGATGCTTAGCCAACTGACCCACCCAGGCATCCCAGATACTATCTCTTTTAATTATAGAATTTGTACTAGATTACTTTTTCTATGTTGCATTTGTCTGATGAGATTTGTATCTTTTCCTTCATTCTAAGCATATTTTCTTTTATAGCCTTGAGCATACTTATAAGAATAAATAATATACTTGTTTGAAAATACAAATAGCTGAGCTATCTTGGGGTTGGGCCCTGTTGTCTTTTCCCTCAGGAAAGGGTCACATTTTCCTGACTCCTCATATGGCAATTAAGTTTAGATTATATCCTGGATATTTTGCACATTGGGCCAAGATGGCACTGGATTGTCGGATTCCTTCAAAACAGTTGACGTTTTGTTTTAACAGGCAATTCAGTTCACTTACGTCAGTTCAAACTATAAATTCTCTCTTGCCTCGTATGGACAGTAGTTCAGATCTCAGTGTAGTTGGCTTTCAGTCTGTCCCCCACATGCACAGTTCTGGGGCCGGCCAGAGACTTGGGTATTTGAAACACAGTTTGGGCTGTCCCTTCCCTGGCTGGCTCCTCTCCAAGAGTCCTCCCTCACCTTCCAGAAGTGCCGTTCATCTGGCCAGAAAGATGGCCCGCTCATCTGATAGAAATCAGAGTTTTAGCCCCTTGTTCCACAAGGACTGTGACCGCCCTCAGGGCAAGGGAACAAACAGAAAACTCTTGAATGCACTTAGTAATACTGAACTATACACCCAAAAGTGGTTAAGATGATAAATTTTATGTCATGTGAATTTTATCACCGTTTTTAAGAATTATTAAAAATCCGAGAACTCACCCATTTTTAGTAGCTTTTTCTGCTCCCCTCCAAAATCTGTCATTCCCCAGGCTTCAGGTCTTCAGGAGGGGGGAGCTATTTTTCGAGAGTTAAGGGTATTGTGAGAGGGTCGTGTGTTAGAAGCCTATGCACATCAGAAGCAGAAAACTCCTTAGGTCGCTTTATTTGTACCTTTCACAACCCAAGTTTGCTGTCCTCCCAGTTTCAGGGAAATAAACGCAGTGTATTACGTTTTGTGTGAATTTTAATATTCTAATTAGATAAGAATATTGACATAATATGACCCAACATGCAATATATAATTATTCTTTTATAAGATTATTATTTTACTGTTGATAAAGTACCAATGTAAGATTATTAAATTTATGTTATGAAAATAAAACTTTATTTTTTTTTTAATTTTTTTTTCAACGTTTATTTATTTTTGGGACAGAGAGAGACAGAGCATGAACGGGGCAGGGGCAGAGAGAGGGAGACACAGAATCGGAAACAGGCTCCAGGCTCTGAGCCATCAGCTCAGAGCCTGACGCGGGGCTCGAACTCACGGACCGCGAGATCGTGACCTGGCTGAAGTCGGACGCTTAACCGACTGCGCCACCCAGGCGCCCCTAAAACTTTATTTTTAAAGGATTATACCTTTTTAATTTTGGTGACTAAGTGAATTATAAACTCAAATCCTATTGCCATTCAACCTTAGATGATAATTCACAAAAGCCATTTGTTAGTGCCTACATCTGAATTTCTACAGGTAACCAAGGTGCGATTATTTAAGTATGCAGTGTCATTAAAACTTCAAAGAATTTTCTGTTTTATAATAAAAGCCATCCAAAGTTTTAAGAGGCCATGCTAATTAAAAGCCTGACAGTCAGCACTTGAGGAACTTGAGCTAAATTTGGCTTAATCACCTGAAGAAAGCCAAATGGGCAGTTGTTTTAAGAGGGAGCATTACTCTAAATATTAGGAATAATGCTGAGAAATAAAAATCAGCATTGAAGCAGAACAGTTCTACAGTTATTACAGAATGCATCCTCTCTACTTTATGTTTATTTCTATGGGAAAATTAGCCTTCATGATGTATACTATTAATAAGGCAGAGCAACCCTGTCCAACAGAAATGTAATTCCAGCCACATACATAATTATTTCTTTTCTACTGGCCACATTAAATGAATAAAAAGAAACAGATGAAATTGATTTCAATAATGTGGTATGCAACCCAAAATATCTAACATTATCTTTTCAATATGTTATCAAATAGAAAATCATTTGTGAGAAATTCTCCATGAAACAAGTTTTTCAAATCTGATGTGTATTTTCCACTTACGAGACATCTCAATTTGGACTCTAAATTTTCATTGGAAATACTTGACCTGTCTGTAGATTTTGGATAATTTATAGTTGCAAAAAATTGATTCACATACCCAGACATACTGAAAAGTTTTCCAGTAACTGAATTGAGCAACTATTCTTAAATGAGCAATTCAAAAATGACAAAAATGAAATAAAATTCAAATCCACTTCCTCTGTCACACTAGCCACATAGCAAGTGTTCAAAAGCCATATGGTGGCTTGTGGCTTCTGCCCTGAAAAGTGCAGAGTAGTCACAAGGCATCCTTCGAAGGGAAACCTACATCCCATGTCTATCCAAATTCCTAGAGACACTGTAGATGAGAAAAATTAATTAAAGAAAATCAGGTGGAGAAAAAAACTGGGTGGAGGCAAACAAAACCTTCAGGTTTGTATGGACTAGAACTTCTGACTGGTTCAGTGTTGAGACCATATGTTAAGACCCTGCTTGGACACTGAGAAAAAGGAGACCGGAAGACATTTAAAGGTTTTACCTGTCAGTATGATTTGTACCAATTCTATTTAAACATTAGTCTTCAGGTATTCTCCTGGTTAATTGAGGAGTCTGTAATGTTCCGTTGTTTTATCTTGAGAACTCGTTAGCACTCATTAATTATTTGGTCCTCACAATCCCAGATTTCAAGATATGCTACAGATTCGAGCTGTAGTAATCAAAGCAGTATGGTACTGGCACAAAAATAGGCATATAGATTAATAGAACAGGATAGAAAACCCAGAAATAAACACATACTTATATGGTCAATTAATCAATGACAAAGTATGCTAGAATATACGGTGGGGAAAAGACAGTCTCTTTGATAAATGGTCCTGGGAAAACCAGACAGCTACTTGCAGAAGAATGAAACTGGACCACTTTCTCATACCACACACAAAAATAAACTCAAAATGAATTAAAGACATAAATATGAGACCCGAAACCATAAGACTCCAAGGAGAAAACGTTTCTTTGACATGGACCATAGAAACATTGTTCCAGAAATGTCTCCTTAGGCAAGGGAAACAAAAGCAAAATTAAATTATTGAGACTACACCAAAATGAAAATCTTCTGCACAGTAAAGGAAACCATCAACAAAACAAAAAAGCAACTTACTGAATGGGAGAAGATAATTTCAAATGATATATCTCATAAAGGGTTGGCATCCAAAATAAATAAGAATTTATACAACTCAACACCAATAGTAATAATAATCTGATTAAAAATGGGCAGGAAACCTAAATAGACATTTTTCTAAAGAAGACATCCAGATGGCCAACAAACACATGAAGAGATGCTCAACATCACTCCTCATCAGAGAAGTGCAAATCAAAACACAGTGGGATATCACCTTACACCTGTCAGAATGGCTAAAATAAAAAACACAAGAAATAACAAGTGTTGGCAAAGATGTGCAGAAAAAGGAACCTTCCTGCACTGTTAGTGGAACTGCAGAACTGGTGCAACCACTGTGGAGAACAGCTTGGAGGTTCCTCAAAAAATTAAAATCAGAATTACCCCATGATCCAGTAATTCTACTACTGGATATTTACCCAAAGAAAAGAAAAATACTAATTGATAAAAATATATGCACCCCTATGTTTATGGCAGCATTATTTATAATAGCCAAGATACGAAAGCAACCTAAGTGTCCATGGATAGATGAATGGATAAAGAAAATATGCTATCTGTATCTAGATAGATAGATAGATAGATAGATAATAGAATATATATTGGAATATTACTCAGCCATAAATAAGAATGAAATCTTGCCATTTGCAACAACATGGGTGGATCTGGAGGGTATAATGCTAAGTGAAATAAGTCAGTCAGAAAAAGACAAATAACATATGATTTCATACATATGTGGAATTTAAGAAACAAAAAGCGAAAAAAAAAAAAGAGACCAAAAAAAAAAAAAAAAAAAAGCCAGACTCATAAATACAGAAAACAAACTGGTGGTTACCAGAGGGGAAGTGGGTGGGAGAATGTGTGCAATAGATAAAGGGTATCAAATGTACACATCATGGTGAGACCAGAGCAATGTATAGATTTGTTGAATCATTATAGTGTATGCCTGAAACTAATATAACACTGTATGTTAACTATACTTCGATTAAGTAAAAGAAAAGAGGGGCGCCTGGGTGGCTCAGTCAGTTAAGCACCCAACTTCACTCAGGTCATGATCTCACAGTCATGGGTTCCAGCCTCACGTTGGGCTCTGTGCCGACAGCTCAAAGCCTGGAGCCTGCTTCGGATTCTGTGTCTCCCTCTCTCTCTGGGCCTCCCCCACTCGTGCTATCTCTCTGTCTCTCAAAAATAAATATACATTAAAAAATTTAAAAAGGAAAAGAAAAGAATTATTTGGTCCTACGGATAGCTCCTCTTTCTGAAGTTGTAAGCCCTGGCCCTAATTCTGGGGACCTCAGTATCTCCTAAGATTCCCTCCCTGCAGGAGGTAGATGCTTACAAAAACTTTGTTGATGGAGATAATTGCAGAGTGCTAAAGGGCCATGACATTTGCATAGGACATTTTTCACTCTCCAGGCACTTCAACATCCATTACTTCCCCTAAAGGACAAGTAGGGGTTAGTTGAAGTAGATTCCAGATAATGATCATGGAGTGGATCTGACTGAACTGCACCTAACAGCTGTGGGCAAACAAGAGCCCTTCATTTTTAAGTAAGATTCTCTACCCTTATTTGACAGTCCCCTGTTCCTGTTTGGTGGTGAGAAAGGTGTGTGTTCCCATGTGGTAATTGCATTCAGGTCAGTAATTTTTGAGACACAGAGTTTTAACACATTCTTGGCAAACATTAAAAATTCAGCCATTATGGGGTGTCTGGGTGGCTCAGGCAGGTGAGCGTCCAACTTTGGCTCAGGTGGTAGTCTCACGGTTCATGGGTTCAAGCCCCACATTGGGCTCTGTGCTGACAGCTCAGAGCTTGGAGACTGCTTCGGATTCCCTCTCTCTCTGCCCCTCCCTTCCTGGCACTCTATCTCTTTCTCAAAAATAAATAAACATTATTATTTTTTAATTCAGTCATTATGAACTCAGTCACTATCCTAGTCATTGTGGTTTCCTGGCTCCCTCCCTCATCCTGCCATGTGGCAACACCTGACCAGAACTGTGGACGCCTTGGGATCAACCAGCGAGGTCAGCAGGAGGGCAAGGGTGTGGCTCCCACCGGCAAGGGCACAGCGAACGACAGGACTAGGAAAGAGCCATCTCATAGGCCAGGCAATGACCTGTACTAGCCTTCTGCTAGGAATGAAGGCACAGAAATGCCATTATCAAGAGGCAGACATGACGGGGTCCACAGGCAGGGTCCTGTCCCACCGGTGCTGTTAAGGCTGATATTCTTTCCCCTTGGCAGCCATAACACTCTTCTGTGGTGGCTCCGTGATGGCTCACAACTGTGTCTGGAAGCGTGTAAGGGTGCGATTGACTGGCCATCGTGCTTTGTGTTCTCCCCACACTCAGAACAGACACCTGTTGCAGCCTTTGAGTACTTCATTGTGCTTAATTCTTTAGTCATCTGCCTCCTTCTCCCGTCTGTGAACACAGAGCTAGTTTCTGATTCATCCGGATCTCTATCCCCTGGCCAGGTAGGTCAGCACTTCAAGAGATGCAGGTTGGTTTCACCGTAGGCCAGAGTAAGAGCCTGGTCCATTGTAAATGCTCAATAAATGTGAGCTGCAGTGAATTTTATAAATTATTATTCACTCAGCTGCTTTTAACTATATTATGTATGCCTAGGGAAGGTTGCTGAGTGAATGACGAATACAGCACATTTTTGTACCTGGAGTCCTTCAACGCCAGACCACTGGGCACCAGGCGGAGCAAATGACCGTCTGACATCCCTTTAAGTCCTACTTGACCTCATTGTGACGAGCTGAGCCAGGGGGACTTCTTCAAGTCTCTCAGCATATAGATCGGTTGTTATAGCATTTGTTTGTTCAAGAGACGTTGCCAAATAAGGAAAAATGCGTTGTCTTCATCGCTTTTTCAACAATGCAATAACTAGTGTTAAATCTTCCAAAAGGAAAGGGAATTTTGATCTTGGAATGTAGGAAGATGGCTTTTTAAATAAAAGAGTATGTTTTCTTTTGCTCAATACTAAGTAGACAGAAAGCTATAAATGGTGACACGTCCCCTCCCCCTGACTTTGGTGTCTCAGAGAAATAAGGTACGCTGCCAATATGCATTTAGCCACTTGCAGGCTGGAAGCAGGATTTATTATTATCGCAATAAGAAAAAAGCAGGTAGACCTTTATACTTCGCATGGTGCTTTCACATTTAGTGTGTCGTTGCAGCCTCTTGGCACTTTCAGGATTAGGCATGGTTCATCCTCAGTTATATGAAGAGGGATTTAGGAACCAGCCAAGGTCACACAGCTGAGAAGAACAGAGCCGGGGACCCCAAACAAGGTCATCTTCCTGCCACCCAGGCGCACAAAGGACCAGCAGAAGTGACGATCCATTGAACCTTCCCCTTTAACTTTCTACTTGGGGATATTTTAAATTTTCATCTGGAGCAAGAGGGCTTAAAATCAATCCTTTCTTTTTTAAAGTATAGATTTATCTCTAAATTCAGCCCTGATCGGATATTCTGGGCGTGATGGCCTCTTGATGTGATTGGCATTTGTCCTTTCCCATTTTATTATACTTAAAGTCACTGCAGAAGGCTCCAGCTAGAGGTGTAGGGTCCACTTTCACAAAAGCACACCCTCCCAGCCCTCTGGCAGCGTGGTCAGGGTTCACTGTCTGCTGAGCGTGCCTGCTGGAGGCCACAGCCTGCCGCGGAAAGCAGATGGCATCATCCCCATCTGGAGGCACCTCACCACTCTGGAGGAGAAGCCTTTACAAGGTCTATCATTTTCCGTAGGTCTGGGGCCATGAAACTGAGCTGGCATTAGCTCCAACAGAAGACTGGCTACATGCTTGGGGTACAGTGTTTCTCAAGGGGGGCACCATAGCCATTTTGGATACCATGGTTCTCTGAGCTGACTATTTAGCACCTTTGACTCTTGCACAATAAAGGCCATTAACAACCTCCAGCCACCGAGACAAGCAAAATCAGACAGACAAAGCCAACCTACACCACAAACTCTCCCCGTGAAGCAGTACCGGGCCTGGATGAGACTTTGAGGACACAGGACATAGTCGCTGACCAGGGATGTTCAGGAAAGCAGGTGTGCGTAAGCTGTGGCTGACAGGTGCCAGGTATTTCAAGGAGCAGACTGTTCTTGCATGATTCAAAATATTTCTGCTGATGAAATGATCTCCACATTCAGCCCCTTCAGCTCTCAAACGTGAACAGGGAATTTGCCAGAAGTGGGTGATTTTTCTTCAGTATAATGGCAGTGATAAGGGTTAACACGTATGTAGTACTTAACTTCATAGCAGGCACTATTAAGTGTTTTGTATGTATTAACTCATTTAATCCACCCAACAACCAAAACTGCTGAGGTGACTATTACTAATATCGTCTCATTTTATAGATGAAGAAACAGGCACAGAGAGATCGGTGACTTGCTCAGGGTCACACAGGTAGTTAACCAGACAGGTAGGGTTCGAGTCCAGCGTCTTTGGCTCCAAGAGCCATCAAGTTCTGCCTAGTTGCGCCCACTACAAAACCTTCGATTGCGAGATACAAAGCACGTTGTGTTGCTCTGAGATTCTGAGTTCACTGAGAGGTGGCAGGTTGTGTTTTTAAGCATCAGGAACAGGATATGGAATCATGATCTGGGTGGAAAGCGTAGTTGGTAAATTATAAGAACGGTAATTCTCAAGCTTTCTGGTCTCGGGACCCCTTTACACTCTTAAACAATATTAAGGACCCCCAACAGCTTTTGTCTTTGTGGGTTTGTGTCTATTAATATTTACTGTATAAGAAATTAAAACTGAGAAACTTCCAAGTCCTTATCTATTAATTCACTTAAAAACAACAATAATAAATTCATTACATGTTAACATAAATAACATAGTTTGACTATACTTTCCAAAACAAAATAAGTTAGTGAGAAGAGTGGTATTGTTGTTTACATTTTTTGCAATCTCTTCAATGTGTAGCCTACTGGAAGACAGCGAGATCCTCGTATCTGCACTTACCTTCAGTCTGCTGAGATACATTTGTTTAGGTGAAGTACGCAAGCAGAAAAAAATATAGCCTCACCCAGGTATGTAGTTGGAAAAGGGAGGAAATTTTAAAAACCTTTTCGGTTAATTGTAGATATTCTTCTCGGATACAACACCAGAACTTCATAAGTAATAGTTTCTTAAAGGTTCGTTATAACAAGGAATCTGAAATCGCATCAAGGAACTTACCATATACTGACCACTACATTAAAATGCACTCGCTCTTTTTAAATTTTTTTTAACGTTTATTTATTTTTGAGACAGAGAGAGACAGAGCATGAACGGGGGAGGGGCAGAGAGAGAGGGAGACACAGAATCGGAAGCAGGCTCCAGGCTCTGAGCCATCAGCCCAGAGCCTGACGGGGGGCTCGAACTCTCGGACCGCGAGATCGTGACCTGGATGAAGTCGGACGCTCAACCGACTGAGCCACCCAGGCGCCCCTGTACTCGCTCTTTGAATGGCTCTTTTACCCATAACACGACTGTGCAATACTACACACTGATCGTTTGGAAGACAGTGATTCACTGGCAAGTAGATCTTTCAAAACCCGATGTATTTCATTCTACAATATCACACAGTCACCCTCATTAATACCACTAACCATCTCATCAGAAAAGTATTAATATATTGGTAAATGGTTAAAACTTAATGTGGCAGACACAAGTTTTCCAAATTAAAAGCTCTCATTTTGTCACTGGCGACAAATCCTACCGGTTCTTTTCTTTGGAGTGACAGGCTTACTTTTAAAACAATGTCCGCCACACCCTCCAATCTGAATGAACCTAGTTTGTCTAACAACCATTCTTCCAAGTCAAAAAGGCATTCCATGAAAAAAGGTCCTAGTTCAGCTCCCACTCAACTCACACAAATGCTTTTCTTAGAGCATACTTTGCTGTGCAGGGTCCTTTACGTATACTTTCCATTTTGTTCCACAGAATATTAAAAAGATGTGTACTCAAGAACTGAGATTTAACTAAATCAATAATATTTACTGCATTATTCAAGTCATTGTGTTTTTTTCCAAAAAAGTTTATTATTTTGAGAGAGAGAGAGAGAGAGAGAGAGAGAGAGAGAGAGAGAGAGAGAGAATCCTATGCAGGCTCCTCTGTGGTGTCAGTGCAGATCCGATACTGGGTTCCATCTCACGAAGTCAGATCATGACCTGAGCCAAAATCAAGAGTCAGATGCTTAACCCAATGAACCCCTCGGGTGCCCCTCAAGTCATTCTTAGGTGAAATTGGCTTTTTTTTTTTTTTTTTTTTTTTTTTTTTTTTTACTTTTTTTACTCCAACTCTATGTGGTAAAGAATTCAGCCAGGTCTACTTAAGGCACAGCACGTTTGTTCACTGTTGCTTTTGTACCATCAGTACAAGTTATCACCACAGTGAAAAAGTCAGATAATGCATTAGTGTCAGTAGAGAGCTAATTTTGACTTTGTGGACCCGGCGGAAGGGGTATCGGGGCTCCCAGGGGTCCGGGGATCCCAGGGGTCCACAGATCGCACTTGGAGACCCGGTATCCTAGAATGTCACACTGGCTCAGTGATAGGCAACAAGAAAGAATAAAGAAGGTGCTGGAGTTAGAATCAGAGGGTCTAAATCCGTCCTTGATCTGGTCCTTACTATCACAGTGGCTTTGGGTGAACTAGTTGATCTCTCTGAGACTCAGTTTCCTCAGCTGAAAAATGGAATCAACACAACCTGCTGTTCAAGGGTATTCAAGGTTAGGATCAAAATATATTCTAAAAATCTGTTTCATTCCCCCATTTATGAGTCAATTTCATTCATTTGCCCCAGACTCTTACGGGAGGACTTGAGCAGCAGCTCCGGCAGTGTCTGCCGAGGTGTTGCGAGGGTGCACTATGGGAGGAGAAGGCACCTGTGAGGCAGACAGGGGTGCGGAGGGGCGAGAGCCTCATGCCCCTCCCCCCAGCCCTGCAGGGGCCCATCTTCCGGCCTGGCCTTTCAAGGGGGCCTTTGGGGAAGTCGAGTTCAGCTTCCTGGGGCCACAGTTAGGGCAGGTCACAGCCAGAGGCCTGGCAGCCGAGTGCTGCCGGCCTCACTTCCCCACAGCGCCCACTGCTGGCTGGCGTGCGTGTCCATCACTGCGCTACTCTCCTACCCATGAAAGCACATTAGAAAGCCACTTTTTAGAAGTGACATGTTTACATGGACACCACCACTTATCGTCACCATTACAGACCCTTTATGCACATTGCCCCCCTCCCCGACTGCAGTTCTTTATTAGTAATAACACATTCCAGTGGTAGACCTCACAAAACATGGAGGCAGCCCAGTGAGTCACATACCAGCACCCCAGCCCTCAATTTTAAATATCCTTCCGCCTTCACGCTCCATACCGGGAGCTCCATCCTTCCTTCTACAGGTCCTACAAATTCCTCTCTCAATTTGTGGTCTCTTAATTTGCTACTCGACGCCGTTGTAAGTAAAGACAGATTAGAATGCTAAATTATGGGCATGAATTTTACCATTCATCTATATACTATGCAATGCCAGTTTCAAATGCAAATATAAGAGCAGTTAACTGCTGTGCAGAGTCTCCGAAAATTACAGAATTCACATTTCATAGCTCACGCATGCCTATGTATTCAATTCTTTACCAGAGCATTGTAAATGCCACACAAACACAAACGGCGCTCAACTGTGTTTATTTTGCTTCTTGATGTGCACACATTTTATCCACTCTCTCTACCCTCGGTTTACTGGTAGGAAGGGCAGCCCCAAACAAAAGGAACTGCAGGGTGTCCTAGCTTTCCTCCTCTCTGCCGTCTTCAGCCTAAGTGTTTGACTACTACAGGGAAGTACCATGAGTAAGAAAAGACAAGACAGAGTTCTTTGGTTGGTCATGTTTCTTAAAACATCCCTGCCTTCCTTCCGCATTCAAAGCAATTTTGGTTCGAACAGGAAAGGTACCTCTCGGGATTGTCCGCTGCCTGCTTTCTCAGTCCTAGACACCATACGCTTACCTTCGCACTGCGTCCGCTGAACTCCCACACAGTGTAAGGGCACTGAGTTTCTGTGCTCACTGGGTATCCTGAGCGCTGGAAGTAAATGGGGCAGACAGAACAATGGATCGTTGTCTCCTCTGCTCCCGGACTTGCTGCATTGTCCCATCAGACTTTAGGTACAAAACGCAAGTTCAAAGATAAAATGATTAAGAATTCAAGATGGCAACAACAGAGGTTTAAAGCAAGCTCAGGGTCCTCTTAAGCATGGAGTGCCATGTGGCTCTCAGGTCACATGCCCGTGAAGCTGGCCCTGCCCCAGTGCCTGTGCTCCTGCCACCCTGGCCCCTGTAGGCCTGGTGGCCTCAAGATGTCCCTTCCCGCTGAAGGGCCCCCAGGGCATCTGCCCCTCTGCCTGAAACTCAGTTTCCTCCCTCCTGGCCTGGGCATGTCCCCCCTTCTCCTGGGATCTCAGCTCAGCTGTCGCATCCTTAGGGTAGTGCTCCCCGCCCGGCAGACAGGTCAGAACTGTCTTAGTACCATGGAGCTCTCCTTCAATCACGCATCAAGATCACTGTTCTTTATTTAGGGATGTCATCATCGGATTGCTTATTGGCCCCCCCCCCCCCCCCCCCCCCCCGCTGAACTGCCAGCAGCATATATGCTAGGACTGGGTTTGGTTTTGCTCATCCATGTTTCACCAGTGCTGAGCACGCAGTCCCTAATCAATACCTACAAGGTGAATGAATGGATAAAAAACTGAATGCGTGTTTTTGCAACAGGAGCACAAGTATCAGATGAAGAGGTGGGATGAGGGCCGCATGAATTCTAGCTTTTGTTCAAAAGAGGCTAAATCCTGTCTCATACTGAGCTGGTGAGACTATGTGAGCATCACATACCCTTGTTTCCTTGCTGTCTCCTCTGGGTAATGAGTGCTCAAGGATTAGCCGTCCTTGTGTTATAAGGGATCCAAGTGCTTTCCTTTGTGTCTCTGGTGCCACAGGCAAGTTCCTGGTGCTTGCTCGGCTCTCCGATAGTTCTGGTCCATTGAACTGAACTGAGCTGGACTTGGATGAAATGTGTGGCCCCGAAGCTTCCTATGTCTCTCCCTCCCCTGTGTCTCCTTTTCCTCTGTCCTCTCCTTCCCTCTTGTTAAGGATTTCTGAGTCTTGAGAACCATTTTAGTTGTGATCAAATGTTTCCAACAGAAAATGACCCTCATTTATTTTCAGTTTAACTCGACTCTTCAAAGAAAAATGGTCTGATTGGTCCTATAATCATGCAGTGGTTGGGCACTCCAGAGACTGCCCCAGAGCCAGGTTGGGCACATTCGCTGGTAATATTCCCACATTGGCCTTGATCTTGGGAATCACAAGGCAGGCACTTCAGAGGTTCACGCATTCAACAGCAGCCAACTCAAAGCAGAAATTAAACTCGAGAACCAGATGAAACCTACCCTTCCGCCCTGAGGGCTGCAGGTTTAACCCTGTCCAAGAGGCAGTACAGTGTCACCCCCGACCCTGAACAACAGTGACAGAGTGTGAATTGGCCCTCTTGGTGGGCCCCAGTCTGCAACCTGTCTGTCTTCTCCATGATTCCACACCTACATCTGAGAAATGGCCAGGAGGGGGTGTAGTGAAAATGGAGTGCTCATAATGAAATTGAGGATCGATGAAATAATAAAAAATAAAAGCCTACAGGTCAGATTGGTATTGATTGACCATCTCAGAAAACATTGTTAGTAAGAGATCAGGGCATGCTTCCTATATGTAAAATGGGGGATTTCTCTCCAGAGGGAGACCTGAATGGGAATATAGAATGCTACTGGAAGCAATCCCCAGTGCAGTGCCCTTGAAATTACGGGGCTGCTTATGGATGGTGCGGTGGAGGAGAAAGGGCCCGGCTCAGGGGTCAGCCAGCCATACCTGGGGTTTACACTGTCTTCAGCTCTGTGACCTGGAGCAAGTAATAACCTCTCTGATTCTGATTCTCTTCCTCCTCCTCCTCTTCCTCTTTCTCCTCCTCCTCTAACTCCTCCTCCTCCTTGTTCTTAATTTGACAAATCGGCATAAAGCACCTGCCTCCAGGTTTGCTATGAAGATTGAATAAGGTCACCCAGGTGGAGATCCGGAGCTCGGCACTAGGTACAGAGCAGGTGTGCAGTCATGTTATCCCTTCTCCCCACAGCATCAGGAGACTGTTCCTCTCTGGAACAGCTGGCCAGGGCCTGGTCTAGAGGCAAGAAAACACCTGATTGCCTCCAGAATGAGGACCCCCTTAAATTGTGCACACTAGGCACCTCACCCCGGTGCCAACAGTGTTGGGACGCATCAGAGTAGATGCCCTCCTCCAACACCATCTCCCGGGCCATTTTCTAGGTGACACAACTGAGACCCACAGTCATCATAATTCAACTACAGCAGTGAGTCAAAGTGGAAAACCTAGAACGTGACTCAAAGCCTCCAAGTCTGTGGGAGGTTCCAAGTCTGTGTTGTACCCCCAGCAGCCTAGAGATGAATTCTTTGCTGCCCGTGTCATGTGATGTTTACCACCCCCCCTCCCTTGCACCATGAGTGGTCTTTCTGGACATCTACACACTGTCTCCCTGACAAGTCAGGAAGAGAACGTGTCTCAAGTTTTCAGTATTTCACAAGGCACTTACTACACGGCTTACTTGCAGTCGGGGTTCAAGAAATAAATATCCATCAATTGAGAAAAAGAAGATGTTTTCGTGGCCTCATAATTTTAATGCAGAGAAATAGTTATAATACACATTAACCCAGCTGAGGGGGAGAAATACATTAATTTCACAACATGTTCAGCTCTTTAAGAAGTTAGCTTTTCAGGCTCCACGGGGCTTCTGGAACTCAGACTCACGCCTGCTGTTTTGAGAGAAAATTGCACCTGATTGGTGCCCCTCTTCCGCCAGGGAAGTGGTGGGTGGAGAGACTTAATGGAGGCTGGAGGGGTGGGAAGCTGGCTGCAGCACCATGGGGCATTTAAGCCAGGAGGAAAGGACAGAGCAGAGCGGCTCACATTTAGTGAGCAGACAAATACCTCACCAGGGAACCTGGTTTAAAAAAAAAAAAACACAACAACCTGTAATCTGATTCAGGAGTCCAGGTCAGGCCTGGGAGTCTGTATTTTCAACGAGTTCCCCAGCAATGCTCACGCTGGTGGTTCAAGGGACAAACAATTATGCAAGCTTTGGCCTTTTTCTCCTTCCTCTACAGCCATTTATCTTTAGGCTGTGGGCAAAATCCTTGTTCTCACACCAGGCGAGGGCAAGCGGGAAAGCAGCAAACTAGGACAGTCACCAGCCGCCCCCCACCCCCGCAACCGTGACTCCCCTCCTTTCTGCCGGATACACTTGATGGGTGACATTTCCATGTGTGAAACGCTTCAATTTTACCATCCATGAAATAAGCATGTTGATCTGGGTCTCTGGAGGCCTCTTTTTCCAGTGTGACAATTCTTTGTGTGGAGGAAATGGCCTGGAGGTTTTGGGTTTGCAAATCTGGCCCAAGAGAAGCTCTGTCTTCCGTCTGGCAATTCTCAGGATCCCCATTCACTGTCTTCCATCCTTCTGCAGGGGAAATTTGCGCGTTCAAGATCCACGGCCAGGAGCTGCCCTTTGAGGCCGTGGTGCTCAACAAGACGTCGGGAGAGGGCCGGCTGCGCGCCAAGAGTCCCATCGACTGTGAGCTGCAGAAAGAGTACACGTTCATCATCCAGGCCTACGACTGTGGCGCAGGGCCCCGGGAGACGGCCTGGAAGAAGTCGCACAAGTGAGTGGCCGGAGAGGGATCCCTGCACCCCTACCCCCCACCCCACTTCCCTCCCACCCTTCGGTACCACACCCTGCTCTTCAGATCTGTATACCCAGTGGTCATACCATGGTTCTTCTGCCAGCTCCCCGGGCCCCTGCAGGCATCAGCACAGGCGGAGTCCTCCACCTGCAATACTCTGCCCCTGTGCCTCCCTTGAAAATATTCCCCTTCCGCCATCAGGACTGTGTTCAAGTGTCACGTCTTCCGGGAAGCCTTCCCTGAGCCAGCCCATCCCTGCGGAGCTGGTTGGGACCTCGTTCTGGGTTTCTGCCATGCCACACGCATGTCTCTGTCCTGGCACTTTTTAGTTTGGGTTGTAGCTCTCTCCCATTTGGAGTTTGATTCTGAACCTAACTCAGAGAGTGGTTAAATTCTTTCTGAAAGGAAGAGTGAATGAACAGGGGAGGAGGAGCAGATAAAGGAAAGGGGAAGCAGTCTAGAAGGAATCATTGCTTAAAGCTGGGTAACTGGGGAGGCCAGAGAAGGGGCGGATTCACCTCCAAAGCAGGGCATTGACAGGTAGAAGCGTCTCCAGTGGGAGGGCGGACAGAACACTGAGACAGCAACCATCCTGACTGGCTGTGGTTTCTCTGTTCCTTCGGCCCTGGGACCGACCAGAGTCAGTGCCCACGGGAGGTGTGGGAGGACAGTGTCATTCTCCCTTTACTGCCATCTCTTCCTTCCGGTGTGTGGTCCCAGGGCCGTGGTCCATATCCAGGTGAAGGACGTCAATGAGTTTGCTCCCACCTTCAAAGAGCCAGCCTACAAGGCGGTGGTGACAGAGGGCAAGATCTATGACAGCATCCTACAGGTGGAGGCCGTGGACGAGGACTGCTCCCCTCAGTACAGCCAGATTTGCAACTATGAGATCGTCACAACTGACGTGCCTTTTGCCATTGACAGAAATGGTGAGTGTCCTGAGAGGGCCCCCCCTGGGGGGAGGGGCAGGGAAACAAGTCCACCACCCCCTCTCTGAAGGCCAAGTGAAGGCTCTGAATGTCCATGGCAGGTGATGACTCCCTTGCCATCCATGACCTAGGCTCTGTAACCCAGAACTCAGCCCTGCACTAGAGTGGATGTCCTTAGATTATTAGCACAGCCAGGTCGAAGATACCCCCCAGATACCTCAGAAACCTGCTCAGTGAGTACAGCCCCTAGAACTCATAATGCCACACATCTGGATACTTAAGACAGGATGGCTTTCTAGTAGAATGTTCCATGCCCTCAACTCAGCCATACCTGAGTCCCTTTCCTGCACCGTACGTTGTGGCACTACCCCCCACCCCAGCCGTCTGCTTCCTGCTCCCAGGAAAAAAGAAAAAAATGCTAAAAGAGAAGATGGAGATTTTTGGAAACACCTTCTGAGCTTAGAATCGTTTAAGAATCTTTTATATTCTTGCTAATGTCCTTTGAGAATTTCTACTATAGTGACAACAATGAAAGAATGAAACCTCCCACCACACCCCAGTCCCAAACTAAACTTACCAAACTGAAAACAATCCTATAAAGCCCTTTGTGCATTTCCCCATCACCATTCACAAAACACTTGTAGTGTAAACACCTCAGCCAGAGGCCCAGTCAACTCCGCCCACATTAAATGCAATTTTCAATAACTCCATGTTAATCAGATGATAATTATTTGCCAAGTGTATCATTTGATAGCATGAGTGTGTGCTTATAGGTATATTATCCCCACTCTGTTTCGAATAGGATCATAGAGCACTGCACAAAGAGGCAAAAGTTACAAAACCTGAAGTTCCCCTACCCTGTGAATTATTTACTGAGTGCCAGGCATAGTGCTGGGAACTGGGAACAGAGTGGGAGTGGAGCTCAAAACCGACGGGGGCCTGCCATCCAGTGGAGCTTACCATCCAGTGGAAAGAAAGTCGAAATGAAAACTAGAAAGTCAGGTGGCACGAAGGGTGAGGTTGGTGCATAAAGCATGCCGTGAGCCAGAATTAGGCAGTGGATTAACTGTGACCTTCCGGTAGCCGACGCCTAGAGGGAAGTACCATCAGTGACCTGCTTGCCAGTATTCAGTGCTTCCCATGTTCCTTGACATTGAGATGGGGGGGGGGGGGCGGGGGGACGTGTCCTGGGACCTGGTCTTCTGCATCCTGAGAACTGCAGCAGGTTCCACAGCGGATGGGAGCCAACAAGACACCCTCATCCCTGATCTCCAGTGGTTTGTGATCTGCCTTGGAAGATGAAATAAAGCATTCTTATAACAGACAAAGATAAGGCATTTTCCTCATAAAATGATAAACCACGTGGGAATGTTAGAAACCAGCACATTGCGAGATGCTCACTGTGTGGAACACAAGATCAGTGCCTCAGTGCACAAGAAAGTAAAAGAGAAAATATTGGACTTGAGTTAAAGATTGGTTCAGGACTAAGAAGTAGGTAATTTCAGTTAGTAGGGTCTGTCAGAACTATTTCCTGATGGCTTTTCCTACAAGCCCTGTGAGGCGGCTGGCTTGTCCCTACCACACAGATGTATGTCTCACACACATCAAATACACACACATGCACACACCACCCTATAAAATATACAACAATTGATTTGTATTTTTCTGTTCCCCTATGATCAGCTGTGTGGTCTCTGTCCACAAAAGCTTTGGAACTTGGGGGGCGATGAGTCCTTGGTGAAGAGCGTGACCAAACAAGCGGAGATATCTGTGATGAGTGGTCAGGCTCCACTTGACTTCCTGCCTTAGTTCTGGAAAGCCACAGCCCAATGCGAGTTGAGATGCAAATCCTTTCATCTGAGGGTAAACTGCCCCAGTCATGAAGATAATTACTCACCTTGATGAGCCATTTCGCTAACATATGCCAATTTATTTCCCTAGCTGTCTCATTAAAAGTGAGTAATGGTCTTTTGCCAAGCCTCTGCCTCCAACGTTGGTTTACAACAGAAGATGAAGAGGAGAGTGGGCACTCCCAGGGAGTGTGGGCCCCCGACAGTGAGATTTACAAAAGCGGTTCTCCAAGTAATGAAGGCAGGACCCAGGGACAGACACAGAAGCGGCAGCTCCCCATTCTAATGAGTTTCCCAATTGGCCCTTATCCATCATTTCTCCCAGCGACCTTCCCGTCTCCTTGAAGAAGTTCCTTGTATGCACATCAGAGAAAGTACTGCTGAGTTCAGGGTCCACTCATTGAAACCGCATGATGGCAGGTAGATGGGTCCTGGCTCCTCCAGCTTGCCAAGCTCTTTGCTTGTTGGTGAAGGAAGGGGAACGGGCAGCAGCGAAGATCGAAGACATTCCATGGATTCAGCCTGGGCTGTCTTAACCCAAAACTCAGCCTCTTTCTACTAGAGGTCTTTGGCCTCCCCACCTTGAATTCCTTCCCCATGAAATCATGGTGGGAACCATCCCTGCCCCCTTGTGGGGTTGTGAGGCCTCAGGGAGGCTGTGCCCTGGGGGTGATGTTCACAGGGTACCTGGCACCTAGGGAATGCTCCATTCATGGTGCCATGATTATTAGATGTTTACCTGGGTGGTTGGGACATAAAGCTTATTCACTACTCATCCCCCCCCCCCCACACACACACCCCATAGATTTCCAGGCTGAAATTATAAGCAGGTAACTGAGTCACCACTCCCTCTTAGGAAGTTCCGGATCCTATTCGGATGGCTTCTTGTTTCCCATCTCCTGGCACTTGGCTGGTCTCTTTGAGATCAGTAGGGACCAAATCCTTATTTCCGTTGAACAGATGGAAAAACTGAGTTCTAAAATATTAAGAGCTTGCCTAACGGCACCTGTGACCCTGGTGGCAAAGTTGGGACTGGAGCCCAGATCACCTGAGCATGGGCCTCTCTGCCTTTCCACCAGTCATGTGATCACACTCCTCAGTGATATTTGACAGGAATGCTTGGCTATGGTATTTAAGTTCAAAACTACAAAGTTACATCTTAGTCCTACATCCATTACGTGTGTGTGTGTGTGTGTGTGTGTGTGTGTGTGTGTGTGTGTGTATGGGAGAGAGACAGAGAGAGAGAGAGAGAGATCTTTGATAAGTTACTTAACCCTTGCCTCAGATCCTTCCCGGTAAAATGGGAATTAAATCCCGTGCTCAATGCCATGCCCATGTGAGAGGCTGGGTGCATTGCCAAGAGGGGGCTCGCCAGCGTGTCTGCACAAACCACGCTCTCAGCCACACTTGGGAATGGCCAGAAGGAGAAGCAGGGGTCTCCACGACACGACACCACTTGGCAGACTTTTCTCCTTTTCCAGCAGTTCCGTGGTCGGTCCCCAGGCAGCCTCTCCTGGGCAACAGGGCTGCCCTGGTGAGTCAGGAGACTCCGCCTCCTCTGGGCCAAGTGTGCCCTACAGTTGGCTTATTTGAAAGTAAATGCAAACATTTCTTTTCCATCTGAATAGAAAAGTCACGCTTGCCCCTTGTGCAGGAAATTCGGAAAGCATAGAAAAGTACAAGAAGGAAGTAAATCACCTGTAATCCCACTAAAGATAGCCATTATTGATGTTCTACCAGTACTTTTTCTGTGGGGTTTTTTCTAACAAAAGTAAGGTTACACTCGCCTTGTTTTTCTTTACCCTGCTGTGTTCACTTAACATTCGATAGTATGGATTTTTTCCACCCTTAAAAATGCTTCATAATTACCACGTTCAGCGCTAAAAACATTCTATCTGGTGCACAGACTCTTTTACCTAGCTCTTGCCTTACTATCAGACATCCAGTTTATTATTTTTCACTGTGGGAAATAATGCTTAGATGAACATATTTGCACCTGTATGTGTAATTTTTATCATTTTCCCGGAATCAATTTCTTAGATGTGGAATTGCATGCCCCAAAGGTATGAACAATTGCAAAGTGACTGGCCTGTGTAACTTTCCAAAAGGGTCATTCCGATTTTTTAAATGTTTATTTGCTTATTTTGGGGAAAGAGACAGAGAGAGGATGAGCAGGGGAGGGGCAGAGAGAGAGGGAGGCACAGAATCCAAAGCAGGCTGCAGGCTCTCAGCTGTCCACACAGAGCCTGATGCAGGGCTGGAACCCAAGAACCTTGAGATCGTGACCTGAGCCAAAGTGAGATGCTTAACTGACTGAGCCACCCAGGGGCCCCAGGGGCTATTGTGATTTAAATTCCACTGAAAGGAGGCTGCAGGCCAGTGTGCTTGGCTCCTGGCACTTCCATCAGCCTCAGTTTGAAAAAAAAAAAAAAAGAACACCTTCACTAATATGCATGGTACATACTAACTGTTCTTTGAGAATTAGCTTCCCCAGGTTCATTTAGAGCAGGGAAATGGGCCCAGGAACCCCTAGTCACCTGGGCTAGCTAGGAACTCAGGTCTCCTTCTTAGGCACTGCTGGGAGAAATCATTCAAATATGGAAAGAAGAATACAATTGTAACAGAAGCAAAATGGGTGACTTTTTGAGCTTCCAAAAATTTTTAAGTATGTGTCTTATCCACATAGGACCCTCCCCAACACAATTGGTCACCACATTATACACTCATTTTTGACCTAAGGCTTCAAATTCCGGGCTCTGAAACCCATTCTCCCATGTGTGAGGCCGGCGGTAGCGGAGAAAGTACATTTGTTTCTCAGACAGTTTCATTAGGACTCACTAGGATGTGCGGTTGCTGCAGACTGGGCCAGGGATTGCCGCCTGTGTGTTTGTCTACCACGGTCAATAGCGTTTGGTCTGCTTAATGTCACACGGCTTGTAAACCCTGAGCCTTCCTCTTCCGAGAGGCGTATCTTTTGAGAGCCATTTAACCATAAGGAAAAGGAAAGTTAAAACTTTTTTGTTCAAAATTCAATTTGATGCTGCTGCAACATTGTTCTTGTGGTTATTTTGCAATGCTTCCACCTGCAAGAAATCCTCCCCCGTGAGCACTATAACCACAAGCTAGTTTGCTAACAGAGCCCACAGGGAACATCACCAACCCAACACCTAGCCGCCCCAGTCCTGGGGGGCCCTGAGCTGAGACCGAAGCCAAAAGGTGTGTGTGGGGGGGGGGGGTTAGTGAGAGGGATTCTGAACACCAGGCACGAGGCCAAAAATATATCAAACCCATTTTTATTCAGAGATTTTTGAACGGCTTTGTTAAACTAAATTTTACTTCAAATCAGTGGCTGCGGGTACATTTTTAGAAACGGTCTGGAGCTGACGGTGGAATAAAAGATCCTCATTCTTGGTCCAGTGTCTCAGACGCTGGACTCTCACAGGAGAAGCCCTGCTCAGGGCCTGGTACTGAGGACTGGTTCACTGGTATTAGGTGATGAGTGCACCAGCTCTTCGGATCTTTAAAACATTATGTGACTTTTGTAATTCCCCAGAGGCTGATTCATGTAGTGCCTGTTGCCTCCACTCACATGAGCCATAGACATCAGTTGAAATGGAAGAAAGCTCATTAGGAATTTTTCCCTTAGTTTTAATGAAATTTAAAAATATACCTGAGTCAGCCATTAGCACGTTGGTTTGTTTTTAAGTTTCCATTTTCTTTCTTTTTTTTTTTTTTAATTTATTTTTGAGACAGAGCATGAGCAGGGGAGGGGCAGAAAGAGAGAGACACAGAATCTGAAGCAGGCTCCAGGCTCTGAGCTGTCAGCACAGAGCCCGACGCGGGGCTCGAACTCACGGACTGTGAGATCATGACCTGAGCTGAAGTCGGACACTTAACCGACTGAGCCACCCAGGCGCCCCTAAGTTTCCATTTTCTTAATTTCACTTCTGCTAAAGGATAATGATAACACTGGAGTTCTAATTTGCTGTCAGCTCCACTATCAGAAAAAAAGCAAGAATGAAATTCTTCTCCGCAAAGGAAGACTTCACTCTCTTGGAATCCAAAATTGAGAAGTGTTCAGTGCACACTGGGCTTTTATTCATCCCTTAGAAGCAAAACTGTATTTCAGCAAAAATAATCAATTAGAATTTTGCTCATTAATTATCAAATATTTATTTCTGAATTACAATACCAAACCCACAGGAGCAAAAACACACACATGGCCCAGAAAAACGGTGTGGTCTCTTTCGGAGAAGAGAAATGTCTTTGCCACCAGGGCAAGGAATCTGTTATTCTGTGTAGCTTTCAGAAGAGAGGTCACACGTTTGCTTATTGATTTTACTTCCTATTTGGTAGCAAAATAATGTGAGAAGAGGCAGTGAACATTTCTGGCGATGAGCCCAGATGTTAAAAAATATGTGCCAGGACATTTCTGAATCCCATCTTTTTCCCAGAGATTTCATGGCAGATGAGCCTTGGTGCCCTACATCATCAGGGACACAACCACACGGGCACACTCTAGGAGGGACTTTTCTGACAACCCATGACTAACGAATCCACCAGTTGGGTTCCAGATATGTGCTTGGAATCTCCTAGTAGTCCTTTCCCCCAGCTGAGGTGGCTCCAGCCAGTGGTTCCTGGCAATCTGCCACCAAGGCACAAGCAAGGAAAGGGGTCATTCCATGCCAGTGAAGGTTAGCGGAGCAGAGAAGGGATTTTAAAGAACGGCAGTGTGGTTAACTTGATCCCAAACCATGTTGAATATCCCTGCGTCCTCAGGCAACATCAGAAATACCGAGAAGCTGAGCTATGACAAGCAACGCCAGTACGAGATCCTGGTGACCGCCTACGACTGTGGACAGAAGCCCGCCGCTCAGGACACGCTGGTGCAGGTGGACGTGAAGCCAGTTTGCAAGCCTGGCTGGCAAGGTGGGCCATCTCTTGTTGATGCTGTTGAGCGGGGGCAGCTTGGCCTGGTGTAGAGAAGGTGCTAGACCTATCCCGAAAGCCAACGCAACCTGTGACGAGAGGAATTTCTTACATGCGGTCACTCTGGTGCAAGAAATAAAGTAGCTTGTTTATTCTTACAACTCCTGGGTGATCTATTATCCTCATTTCACTGTTGAGAATGTCCAAGGCAACTTGTCTCATATCATGTGCCCTGTTTGTCCGGCTCACCCTTTCTAAAATCTCATGACACTTTTGAATCGATAGTAATTATACCACCGTGTTCGGGAGAAAGTGCCAGCAAGCCTATTCGCTTTATCTAAGGGAGTGAGTTGAGCCAGTGTGTGTCAAGTTTGAATCATCACTCAGTGCCTGGGGAAGGTTGTCATGTTCTTTGGGCTAGCACAGAAGGTAGGTACACAAGCCGAGGTTGGAGTCCCAGAATCTAGCCTCTAGATTAAGGAGTTTCTCAAGTGTTGGCTCCGGGAATGGAGAAACAATGGCCTTAGATGGAGGTGGGTTTTTGCCCCTGTTCAGCTGTTTGGGTATGCCAAGACGGAGCAAAGGTTCAGGTTACCCTTAGATGACAGAGGTTTATCACTGACCTCAGGCGAAGTGAGGAACGCAAGGCCATGTGCATAGATGGATCTCGCCGAGAATTGGATGGCTTATAGAATAACAATGCCTCTAGTGGTGGCACCAATATTCCAGTGGCCGGGCAGGGATGCTGGACGTATCTCTGGGCCACCATTTTGGTTGGTCACTGGCTTCTGTTTCTGCTTCCTGTGCTGTTGCTGCTACAGCTACCACTCACTCATAACTTTGGGTACTTCTTGGAGTCCTGCTTTGTGGCTTTTGTCTACTGTTTTCTCCATGTGTCTTTAAGCTTCAGAGCCCCTGTTATATTCTACCTGTTTCTCTCCCTCTTTCTCTTCCTCTCCATATATTTCATTCTTAAATTCCACTTGAGAGGATGTCATTAGCTATGGTAATCATCCGTATTTCTATCGGACAGACTGATGCCACGATACCATAGAGGTCACTGGTCAGACTTTGACTGGGCGCCTATTACTCAAGCATTCATTCTCATGGTACACAGCAAGGACCCCTGAGGACCCATCTGGGGTCACTCCCCTCAGAAGGCAGCTCTCAAAAGGCTCCTCCCCTGTGCAACTTTATCTCCTTTACTCTTTCAACTAGAAAAAAATGGGAGGCGGTAATTAAACCCACCTCTGGAGAGAGCCAGAGTCGTTTGCCTTTGAACAAAGTAGAGAAGATGAAATGCCAATAGAGGAGTCACGGGTAAGAATGATGCAACAGAAAGAACAAAATAGATCCACCTATTTTGGGTCAAGCAAAAGACAGAGAAAAAGGAACAAGCCAGAGTGGGAAACTACGTGTCACCAACCTCAGGGAGCCTGGGCTCTGGTTGGTATAATTCACTAAACCCTAAGGGACCTGAGGGCAGGATTCTGTCTCTCTTGTTCACCACTGAATTTCTCAGACTTAGCATACATCTGACCCCAATGATAGGTGCTCAAGAAACAGCCATCGAATGAATGAATGAATGAATGAAAAGCTATTTGAGTAAAGAAGAACTCAGCTTGTTTTATTTTAACTTATAAGGACTAACCCGGTGAAAGTCTAGCTTTTGAAAAGAAAGCCTGGAAAGAATATAAAAGCTTTCTAAGCAGGGAACATGCTCATAATGGGATTTTCAGTGGGGAGAGTAAAACACAAAGCGGTATCTGGAAAAAGATCCCAATGTTTTGTGTCTTTGACAAATGAGACACCTACAGATTTGGGATTACATTTTTGTACCTATATTTAAATGCCATTTCCTAAAAGCGTTTGTACTTGCTTCAGTGTTAAACGTATGCACAGAAAATCATGTTAATAATGTTGGGCTCCGTGTGTGCAGAATGTGTGGGACGCCTATCCTGCTAGTGCCCAATGCTATTTGTAGCCAGACTGTGAGCTCCTGGAGGCAGAGGTCACGCCCATTCGCTGTGTCTCCGGTGCTCAGCGCAGGGCCAGGCACAAGGCAGGTGGTTGGCCAGTGCAGCATGGATGAATGGATGGTACACGGAAATGTACCTTTCTGTGGAATAAAGGAAACAGGGACACAGCGACTCCCTGCATCCCTTCACTGTGTCCGGCAAAGCCATTTAAGCATGTGTAACCTCAGACTCAACTACCTTACGGTGGCTTCTCTGCCCACGTTAGCCAGCCTTTGGTGGCAGAAGCTGACACTGGATTCTGCACCGTGTCCCTCCTCCCTCCAGCTTAGCTCCGGTAGAAGCCACTAGGTCTCTCTCCCCAGCCGTCATCCCAGTAGGTTCTCAGATCATAGCAGGTCACCCAGCTTCTCCGACGTGTGTTAGCAGTGCTCAGACTTCTTTCCGGCTACTCCCATCCCAGCCCCCAGACCTGGAGAGCAATCTTCTCTCCTTCCGGAAGGCTGGTCCACTTTATTCCTCCACTTGGGCAGCCCTCACCTCCAGCTGACCCACCTTGGGGCCGATCCTCTCTTCTACGCCAGGTCAGGGCTGCTGCCTTGTAGCTGGATAGCCCTTTCTCCAGTGAAGAGTATACCTACCACCACTGGCCCCTAGTGGTGGGACCAGTCTACTCCCCTCTCCCAGCTTTGCAGAGCAAACTGGAGTAAGCCAATGTTCACGGGTTTTCTTTTTTTTAACCACAGGGTAAGCAGGCTGCCCCTCACTTGAGGGGTTGTCAGGTCCCTAGGGGAAAGAGCAGGCTCATCTTAAAGTGGGTGTGGGGTGAAGCCGGCCCTGTATAGAATGGGAGAGGAGCACAGAGAGAGGAGGCCTTTCAGGGCACCAGTGAATAGTGTAAGGAAGCCAGTCTGGCTTGCATAGGTGGTTGGGACTGTGGGGAGGTGGGAAGCAAGATTGGAGAGGTCAGGGGTAGGGTATGGCTGGCAGTCAAGGTTTTGAATGCCGGGGTCAAGAGCTGCAATGAACCCAAGCCCCTCAGAGCCAGCCGTGAGTGAGAGGTCTGCGGGTATGTGCCAGAGGTGATTGCCCGGGAGAACAGAGGCTCTTCCCTGAGCTGATTTCCCACAAACAACAAGAGTCACCAAGCAAACACAGTTTGGCAGTTCAAATTCTTGTACCTGTTTTTAGTCATTTCCCTCCAGGCAGGAGCGGGCTGCAGCACAGTGAAAGCAATCCATCATGCTCAGGAACCTCCTGTCTCCCGGGAGCACTCCCAGTCAGCACCATCAGCTTCTCCCAGAAGCTGTCCTGAAGGAGTAAGGGACCCTGCTCACAGCTGGAGCCTTCCTTTCCTTCCCAGGCCAATGAGGGACTGCTCCCAGACTCCCGCGGTGCCCCAGGACATGGCCCCAGTTTTCCATCACAACAACCCCTTCCAGGAGTGTGGGGCTGCAGCTTTCCCAGCATGCTGCTGGCCCTAACCAGCTGTGCACAAGGACATCACAGACCCTGACTCTTCTGCCACCTGCCTTATACACCTTGACCAAGACATGGTCTGCTCGGGCTATGGTTTTCCATTCTCCATCTTTTTTCTATGGCTGGGTCTTGTCTTCCCAGAAATAATATGAGTTCTATCCTCTCTGCTGGGATTCTGAGATTCTCTTCTGAGATTCTGAATAGGTAGTAGGGGTCAGCTCACTCTATGGGGGTAGGTGGAGCTTTACCCAAGGGAATGCCACTCCCATTCTCAGCTTCCCAGAGAAGAAGTTGGTCCTCCAAGGACCAACTAGACCTGTGCGAGTGGAATAGAGAACAAAATCTCCATGTTTTGTCCCGAGCTTGGAGACCTCATGTATCCCTATAGTAGCCCTTACTCATGGAGGTAGAAGATTCTATTAGGAAGCAGGAAAAAAGGTGCCCCTGCAGTAGCCTACAGAAGCCTAAAGGCTGGGTTGTGCCCTGCCTCTCATGCCAGACTTTTGCAGTCTTCTTGGTGTCTGTTTCCCTCTTGCCAAGCCGTTACACGTGCCCGAGCCTGGGCCTATGTGGGCACTGAGGACTTTGGGAAGAATCCACATCTGTTCATGGATCAGAGCGGACAGAGGATATAGTGCCCTCAGAGGCCATCGGGATGATAGTGGCAATGGACCCAGTGGGAGCTGCTCCTGTGGACCCCTCCTTCCAGGGGCCACAGAATGTGTCTTAGAGGGTCATTTGTAATTTGGTTGCTGATTTGGGTTTTGTTTGTTTAGTTGTTACGTTATGTGGAGAAACACATCCCCTCTTTATGCCTTCTTTCGTTGTTCTTTATAATCTCTTAGCCCATCTCTTTCTATGTTGCAAGATGAAAACATTGTCTTCATAACACTTATTTAGTGTATTTTTCCTTTTATCATCGCAAGTCAGATTTTGTGTCTGTTACCTGCTCCGGCCAGTAGAGAAGCAGAGTTCAGTATTTCAAGTCCCTTTATGCAAAACAGTTGCCCTCTGGAGAGAGTCACGGCAGACTTCCCTGGTGGCCCTTCCCCATTTCTTGCCCAGACGTGCAGCCATTCTGGATTGTTCGTGTGCCAGACCAAGTTTCCAGACTCCAGCCCCTGCAGGAACCCCTCTCTCCTTGCCCCCGTCATCGCTGAGCACAAGCCCACGGTGGTCAGCCACGCCTCACCCCGCACCAGTTCAACCAGCACTGTCAGTTCCTAGATCTCCTCTCACGGGCCCAATTCCTGGTCCCTTCACCTTCACAGTAAGCTGCCCTATTTCATATGGAGAGAAAAAAAAGATGCAGCCACATAACAAGCCACTTTTTCTCTGTTCTTTGGGCTTGACTATTTCCCTAGGTACATCAGATGGTCTCAGTGTTTCTGCCATTCCACAAATCAGGCCTTGGTCAGGAAGAAAGGTGGTATCTGATAGAGTAGGGCTTCTGGCTCCCGAATGCGCACAGGAGCACCTGGGAGCCAGGGTACATTGCAGATCCTGACTTCTTCAGTCTGGGGCGCTTCTGGATGTAGCTGGTCCACGGCCTTCACATTGAACAAGAAAGAAGGTCGCACAGAAAAGATTTATGAACACACAGAGTGAGTCTAGGACTTCCATGTTGGAAGGACCGCAGCACGAAAGCTGCTGGTTGAGATGAATTATCCCTTAGTTATTTGCATTGTGAGAGTTGACACACACACTACTCAGGGGGAGACATTGCCGAGTGAATTCATTCACCCTTTACTGAGGCCCGCTGTGTGCTGAAGGCCAGGGATACAGAGACAGACACGACGTACCAGGACCCGTAGTGCAGAAGGAGATGAGGGCAAAGAAGGTACTGAGGACAAAAGGTCTGGTGGAGGTGGCTTTGGGGACACAGAAGAGAGACACTTAACCTTGCAGGGGTCCTGGGGAGATGTACCTGGGCCAAATCTTGAAGGATAATAGTTTCAGCATAGAGAAGACTGTTCCACACTAGGGAGCAGAGGTCAGGAAGGTGGGAAGGAGCATGGTGTGGCTGGGGCATGGGGGGAGGAGGTTGGATGGGCCTATGGGGACCAGGTCATGAAGGCAGGGCCTCCTGTGTTACCTCAAAAGCACTGGGGAGCCTAGAGGCTTTCATGACCCTGTGTGGCGAGGGGGATTTGGGGGGAAAGAAGGACTTCTTGGCCAACCACATAGATGCAGAGACTGGTCAGGAACCAGCTGAAAAGGATGATTTGTCCTGAGAACACTTTTAAATGGATCACTTCTGGAAAAGTACCTAAAATCATGTATTTCTTCAAAAGCAAATCCAAAGTACTGGACAGCAAAGGAAGTTAGATTTGCAGTCAAAGCCCATGAGAGCCCACAGGCAAGGGGATGAGGTTGGCAGCCAAGCACGTCTGAGGTATAATGCTGCTAAGTCTTGTCAAGTATATGTCCCTGTCCCCTTGCAGCCATCCATTTGCCCATCACCCTGCCAAGGAGAAAAAACTCCAGGCCCCAGGGGTCAGCTGGCTTCACCCTGCCCCTTCCAAAATCAGATCAATTATTGGTCAAGTACACAGAAGAGCTGGCTTAGGTTTTACTACATGAAAGGCATTGATTTCAAATCTTAGGGTGATAAGCCCAGAAGGCACCCATATTTGCTTAGAGACAGGCAAGGCTCAGAAAGTGAAACTGTGTCCATCTGAAGCTTGCATGATGGTGCTTCCCTTAATGCAGGCTGACGTACGAGGGCATTGTCAGAATGGCAGAAGAAAGGTTGGCTCCTTGCCCTCAGTCCTGGCCTTCACGGTACTGCCAGTGTGTCCAGTATGCCACCATTCGGGTACCAACTTTTTTGTTCTAAAGGATAACTCCCAGCTTAAAATGTAAATGCCTCTTGGAAGAATCACTATGAACCCAGTGGTCAGCAAAGTATAGCCCGCAAGCCAAATCTAGTTGACCACCTGTCCTTTTACTACTGTGAGTCAGAAAATGGTTTGTGCACCTTAAATCACTGGAAAAAATCAAAGACGAATCATACTTTGGGCCACATGAAATTCACATTTTAGTGCCTATAAATAAAGCTTTATTGGCATCCTGCCATGCTCGTCCATTTCATATCATCTCATGGCTGCTGTTGCACTCTAACAGCAGAGCTGAGCAGTTTCAACAGAGACCAGGTGGTCCTCCAAGCCTAAATGTTTACTTTCTGGCCCTTTACAGAGAATACTTGGTGACACCTGCATGGAGCTATTATCTTCCATTGACACCTTAGTGAGAAGTAATTTATTGGAGCGCCTTGGACAGCCTAGAAAGAATGGAACACCAAATAGACACATTAAGACAGAAGAAAAGGAACACGGAAGTCCAAAAAGTCCTCTGTGTTGCTGCACAAAGGACAGGAACAACCCTGTGAGATATGAAATTCTAGCCCACTTTACAGATAAGGAAAACTTAGGGTTAAGAACGTTTGAGTGACCTTGGTCAATATCTCACAGCTGATGAATGGCATAGATAGAATTCAAAGTTATAACTGCCTATCTCAAAGAATTACTGAAGCGGTAGGAGAAGAAGGCTAGAACAAGGAGGTTGGGAGTTTCCAAAGGGGCACGTTACTAGCTCTAAAAGGGCATCTCAGGAGATTGTTCAGAAGAGAAGCCACCTGAGTACCCTCAGGCAACACATTTCACCTCTCCATCACCTTATCTACAAAAAGGCGATGAGACTTAGCTTGAAAGGGTAGCTCCAGTTCAAGGAAGCACTGTACATGTGGCACCTAAGGGGTCCCCTGACATTCATTGTGCCCTCTCCTTGCCCTGCCCAACGCATCCATCTTTCCTGGATTGATGCTGGTCTGGTGCACCATTGCCTTAAATGACAGCTCATGTGAAAATAAACCCACACTTGCAGACTGTCCATCTCTCAGATACTTTTTGCCTGAACCTGAAGTTGCTTCTGGTGATCACATGGGCCAGAGAAACACAATGTGAGCTTGAGACATATGTGAAACTTCAAACCCAAAGATGACGGACTCAAGCACAGCAACTCACCCCAGAGTAGGGAAGGCTACCTTCCCCTGTAAGAGAACCGAACGTGAAAATTACCCACCTTCCACCCTTCCATTCACCAGTACCTGGCTTTATTTGACGTTCATCCCCAGGGGCTCTGCTCTTTCATCCCATAGGTGTTCTCCACCTTCAGGCTTCTCCTATCCTCTTGACTTTCCCCTTTGTCATATCATCTCCTCTCCCTGTGTCCCTGTTCTCTACAGTCACCCCCTTCCCCTTATTCCTTAGATATCCATCCTCTGAACCCTCCCCAAGGCTGAGGAAGGTGATGGGGTCTGGGGGTGCCGGACTCAGGAACAAACTAGTGACGACAGCACTGAGTGAGAGTGAAAAGGGCTCAGGCCAACCCTTAGCCCTGTCGTGATTGGCCATAGCCTTTGCGGAAGCCACTGCCCTGTCTGAGCCTGGGTTTCCTCAGCTGTTAATGGAGAATCATAACCCTTGGCCTAATCATCTGGCAGGATTGTAAGGAGGCCCAAAGAGGTCCTATGTTTGGAAGTACTTTATAAAACTTAGATTGCCATGCAAATAATGTTATGACTAAAATTGGTAAGATAGGTACCATCATATAAATGGATACATGTGCCTGTGTGCGCACACACACACACACACACACAGAAATTTATAGACTTGAGTAAGGCTGTGTGTCTTGAGCTTTGCAGTCTTGATTTTAGAGCTTTAGATTGGACCAAAGGGAGACAGTGGGGTGGGGTGTGTGGAAAAAGCACAGTCTGGGGGGCTGGGCACACAGGCCTCAGTCCCTCCTCAGCTCTAACCCACGCTGCATCCTCAGGAAAGTCACTCCTGCCTGGTTCAGCTTGCCTACATAGAAACGGACAATAATGCCTTCTCCTGAGGGCCAGAAGCAAGCCTGCCTGTGGAACACCGTGCTCTTAACCACACACACGGGGGCTCAATGAACAGCAGCTCTTTTAGTTCCCTTTATACTGTTGTTTTTTTTTAAGTTACAATGGAGCATTTTCTTCCCAAATAATTGGAAAAGCCATCACTGAAGCCCAATTCCACTGACTCCGGCAGAGTGACCCCGGGGCAGCTGCACCTTGGGTCCGCTCAGATCTGCGAGGAGAGCATCCGAGCTCCTGGCAGAGGGCCTCCAGGGGCACTCCTCCGCGAATAACGACCTGTTTTGACATCACTGACACAGCCGATCATTATGGTGCAACAAATGGCTTCTGTACACGATGCTGATTTACCTACTCGGTGGCGTCTTAATGTGCTTAAAGACCTGCTGGGGAAGCTCGTCTGCTCGAGCCTGTTTCTACCTGGCTCCCCTGTGCCTCCATGTGAACATGAGTGGAAATGGGCTTGGGAAGTTTCTGGGTCTAATCGTCTCAGCCCTGGCGGGGAGGGGGTGCAGGCGGACCGCATTTGTCCCAAACAGAGCTCCATCAGAGTAACGGTCACCAGTGAGTAAGTATTTAATCTTTGCCAAACCCTGTCTAACAGGGATGCGTGTATTGTCCCATTTACTCCTCAGCATATACCCCGAAAGCTGTTTTTTCCCCTTTTGGCAGATGAGAACATTGAGGTTAAGACGCTGGCCTTAACTAGTTATATCCAGGACCTACATCAATCTCAGTCCCATCTGTCTGTAGACACAGATCTCCTGTCTCTTCATCTACAATGTGTCTCCAAGCAAAGGAGAATGCTGACCACCTTTTGAGACCATTGAAGGCTATTTTGAGAAAAATTTTGTAGTTAGAATCCTTCCCTCACGTTGTGAGAAAAATGTGTGATTGGACACCGGGGCAGCCTTGAGCGAGGACTGTGGCTTGTGGAATGGTGTGGGGGAGGTATCACTCTTGCCACACGAGCCCACCTCTGGGACCTGCCTGCATCCAGAGTAGTGAGGCCACCTCTCAGCCTTCTTAGATGACTCCTTGGGGACCGGACTACCGAGGATATGGGGCTTACCCAAGGACACACAGATGCTGAGAGGGAGAACAGTGGATGGTATTGGGTTTTCTGACTTAGAACCCACATGCTCTACCCCATCTCTTTGAAGACACGGGTCTGCCCTGGAACCACACGCGATCAGCCTCTTCGACTGATAGTTCTTTTAAGTTTTTGCAGCCTGCTACAATTGCTCCCTGCAGGGAGTCAGCAGAGGGTGGGGCTTCAGAGGGACGGCTGTGAAGCCAGAAAGAGCAGAGTTCAAATGCAGGTTCTACCATGCCCTCAGCTCAGGGCCATTAGGGGAGCCACGTAACCTCTCTGAACCTTCAGATGTGGCGTCTGCAAAATGAGGCTCTTGTACCTGTCTCAGAGGGTTGTCACGAGGTAGACCTGTGGCCGGCCACCGGAACGGGTCCACGGTACCAATGAGGAGGATGAAGGAAGAGAAGAAAGAGAAGATACTATAGTGGGTTTAGGAGTCGGGCCAACCTCTTGGCATCATTTTCTGACCGTGTGACCTTTGGCAGGTCTTTTGACATCTTAGCATCAGCTCTCTCATCAGTGAAATGCCCCTCCTATGACTCCCTTCCCCACATGGATGCCAGGCGGACTGGGCTTTGTGAGAAGCCCAGCACAAAGACCATTGAATGGTGGTTTTCTTCCAGCTCCCTGCATCCCTGAGTGGGAGGACAGACCTAGCCAGCCCGGGCACCAGTGTCACCACCTGCGTGCCAGCCAGACACTTGGGTTCTAGTGATAAATGTGAACTATGGCAAGCTGCCTACCTCTCCTTGCCACACTTGTCCTCACCTCTAAAGTGGGCAGGAACAGTGTCCTCTTCTCCCCTCATCCGCTTCACATGGTACTTGGGAGATAGAGTGACTACATGTAGTTATGAGTCTTCCCTGGTCTGCCAGGGGGGCCCTGGAGTCACATTGTTGAGCATATCATGTCCCTTCAGATGTCATTACAGGGTTTGGGAGCGTTGACCCTCTATAACCATGCAGAGGGCCAGCCATGGTCCTGGCACAACAGAGAAGCTCTCAAAAGTTCCACTCCACTCACGGAACTCCACTCAGGGTCAACTCTGTGCCAGGCGGATGGTGAGCCCCTAGGGACCGTGAGCTGGAGCAGTGGGGTGAGGGCAAGCAGGTGGACAGGTCAGGAAGAGATCATTCCCAAACAGGGAAGTCAGAGCAGTCGCCAGGGGACCCAGGGGCTAGGAAAGCAGAGAACAGGGGTGCCCAACCCTTTAGAAAGGCTTCCCAGGGAAGGTGACAAGAGGCTGAGACCTGAGGTGTCAGTGCAGTTCTCCAGGTGCACTGAGGGTGTGGGGAAAGGGGCAGTAGTGGAAGGGGTAGGGAGGAGTATCCCCAGGACAGCTTGGTGCTTACAAGCTGCACTTACTTTAGGCATTATGCACTGTCGCGCATCATAAAGCCTCACCACCCCCTCCGCAGCTGCATAATATTCCTTCACAGAAGGTCAGATGTGCTTGTCTGTGTCCTTGCAGTTAGATAGGGTGCAGTGTGATTGACTTTAGCTTGGCTCCATTTTCCTTTTTTGTGCACCAGTAAAGCTCTCTGTGCAAAAGTCTTTGCATTTTGAATCGCTTTCTCGGGAGGATGTCACCTGGGCCCAAGTACATGGGCATTTCCTGGCCTGAGATATGTTTTGCCAAGCGCCAGTCCAATCATTTGTGATGGCCTGTGCGGCCCCGCAGTAGCATGAGTGACAGCCCTCCCCACCTTCACGCACACGCACTCCCGGGCTTCCAGTGTGTGTGACCAACTCTGCAGATGTGTACTGTATTTTCTGAAGAGACGATAATTCGGTTCCAATTTTAGAATGCCGTTCAGTGAAATGAAAAGTCTTCCCGGACTGTAATATCACCCAGAGTCACAGTCTTTTTATTTAAAAAATAAAAAAGTTTTGCGACCGTGTACAAGTGATCTGTAGATTAAGGAGATCTATATCGCCGGAGCAGGAAAAGTATACAGAGGACATCTTTACAAAAAGGCTGAAAATGTGTGCGTGAACAAAACTATAATCCTGCACTGCAGAAGCTTTTCAAAGCCATAAAACTAAAGATTCTTGAAGAATAGCTACTCCATCTTGCACCAATAATACATTTGTCCCAAGATAAGAAAATTGGCTGGAAAATGCTCATGTTTATTGGACGTAAGAGAGAAGAGTTTCTATAAATCCAAGAGAAAGTACCCTGGTTGGTTGAGTTAATGATTTCCCCCTTGGGAGAATTATCCTTCAGAAAAGCTGCTCTTAAATTGCTTGGTTTCCACACCTTTCTAGCATCAATTCTGCCTGCTGTGTTTCTGTTTGGGAGTTGAGAGGCATGTGAGTTGAGAATCTTTGGAGACGAAGGAGTTGGGGAGAAAGTAGCAGCCAAGCTTTGGGTGGGAGTCCTGGTTGCTGAACACCACAGGGTTCTCTTCAATGGCAGCACCGGCTGCTCCCCAACACCCCCAGGGAGCTTGGAGCCAGGGCGAAAGGGGACCACACAGCTTTAAAGAGGTGGTGACCAATACTAGCAAGCTCAGAGGCCTTTTGGGGAACGGAGGCACTGGCACTGGCATCAGAGAGCCACACGGAAGAGAATGGGTCCCCTCACAACACGTGGCTGGCCAGGGGCTAGCTGCACTGGGGCGCGGTGTCCAGGGGCTTGTGCCAAGCATGGGAGCAGAGGAGAGCCCAAAGGCTGTGTGCGGATCCGGGGGCCCTGGAGAAGCAGCACACACAGAGTGGATCCGAGCCTCTTCAGTTCACAGAGGCTGGAGGAAGCAGGAAAATCCACAAGGAATGCATCAAGGAGAAAGTCTGACCAAAGCAGGACGGCCAACGGAATTCCCTGAGCCCCAGAAAGACAGGTGCCTTTCACGAAACATCCTTGCCAGTCCATTTCCCAAATATTCAGTGAGAGGCTGAATTCAGTGAGAGGTCCAGGAAGTGTACCAGGTACTGGAGATTTTAAAACTAAACAGATATAGACTCTGCTCTCGCGGAACTTCTGATGGGGTAGCGGGAGATAGAGAGTTGCAGACAAAAAACAATTACAGAAATAAATGACTAGTTTATTCTTCTGGTCAAAGCCACTTGCATGGCTAAGTCCCAAATCACTGGGAGGAGGGCATGGTCAGGAGTAATCATCCAATGCACATAACCAGCAGTGGCTCTCTCCCCACTGAGAGCCCTGGGTCCCACATTCGTGGTTCTTCTGGGACTAGAACCTGTGCTTTGCCCTGCAGAAGGTAGAGAAAGAAAAGACAGCTTATTGTCCTACCCTGCTGGGTCAGTTTCCAGGCAGTAGACAGGTCTCCCTTTGGGCGTCCTGCGTGGGGGGCAGAAATCCTTTCTCAGCCCCTTGCTGGCTGTTGGGGCATGAATGCAGTGGGAGGAGGAACAGGAGTTCATTGCCCATATTGTTCGGGCTAGTGGCTTCCAAGTCTGTCTGCGCAACCCAGTCACTTAGGGGGATGGTTAAAATGACAGATTCTAGACCCTTGTCCTCAAAACCTTCCACTGGAATCTCCTAAGGTGGTACCCAGGAATTAGTGTCTTCAGAAGTTGTTTCTGGTGATTCTTCTGAGGCTAGCCCTGATCTTGCGCCTGTCTACAGACGATAATTTGGGGAACACAGTGTGAATCCCACATAGATGATGTGCATTGCAAACTCTGTGAATTGGGGAGGAGAGAATGTGGTCCAGCCTGGGGCAATCATGGAGGACTTCCTGGAAGAGGAACTGGTTGTATTGCAGTCAGGCAGCAGTGACCAGTGTAGATTAGAAAGACAAAGAGAGTGAGATAGGAAATTGTCATAGTGATTGGTCCCGGTGAGAAGATATGATGGCCTTAAACTAGAGTGGAGAGACCTTGATCTTGGTAGCCATCTAAAATTCAGAAGCAGGAAGCCTTAACGGCCCTTTGCATGTGGAGTGTAAAATGTTACAATGCTCTGAAGTACTTCCTTCTAGAAATAAAGCCTTTGGAAGTAAGTTTTAGGAAACTGTTAAAATAGGGTATAATCTAGAAGCATGCTTCTTAAATCATCTGTGGTGAAGAACCAGGGGTTTTTTTTTTTTTTTCCCCAATCACTTGTGGACCAGAACTTTATAAAAATGTAATAGAAACAAATTTCTGAGGAAATGAAATAAACAGCGAAGACATTCAAACTCTAAACGCAAATTTTATTTTTATTAGATTCAACAAACATAAACTTCCTCTGCCAAATTGCTAGAAAAGTTTCTAAATGCTTACTGTTGATTTCTCTACTGACCTCATGACAGACATAACAAGCAGTTCAGGGACCAGACCAGTCTGCAGACCACAGTAGCTTTGTTCTGGCAACATGGCCTTGCCCTCGCCCTCCACAAAATCTAAAATGGTTTGGATCATCTTTCCAATTTAGTCTGCTCAGCAAGCCTCCCTCCATGGTCCTTGCCTAATGGCGTGGTTTCTCCTGGTTGACACTGACAGGCTGGGAAGAGGGTATGATAGAAGCTGCTGGCTGCAGCTAGAAGCCGTTGGGCAGAAAGCTGTCTACAGTTTGCCAGGTGTTCCCAGAATAAGGCCTGAAAGTGTTTATGTACATGACTCTGAGATCACCCTGGTGGAGATGTGAGGGTTTTCTCAGGCCAACGAGTCACAGTGTGAATTTGAGACAAAATTAAAACCCCTCTGCCATCGGGAAACCAGAGAGAACTTCATAGGCAGGACACAATTTGAGGACAAATTTCTATTTCATTTGGCATTTATCGTGATGTCGCAAGGGTGAGGGAGGTATTAAAAGGGTTGAAAATACATGAAGTTTTCCAGAGCTGGAGCCATATGTCAATGCACTTTCATCATTATATACACTTGCCCTCAGACACTCACATTCAGGCTGGGGTGTGTGCCTGCACACATATGGACACACACATACAGCAGCCACGTCTCGAATTTTTCCACTTTAATGCCTGGCAGTCTGTCATTTGGGGGCTGGCTGGGGGCTGGGTGGATGACAGACAGGCAAGGTGTGCAGTCTTACATGGTCAGCAACAAGGGTTCCCTGAATCCATATGATTGCCTTCCTCACCTCTGACAGCGAAATCGGAGTGTGTGTGTGCGCGCGCGTGTGTGTGTGTGTGTGTGTGCGTGTGTTGGTTTTTATATACCTAATCGCTCATTACTGAGCACCTGTTATGGGCCAGGCACTGCAGTGATGTATAGGTTATGCTCCAGAGCAGGAATGGGCCAGAAACAAATAAGTAAATAATTCTCCAGAGGGGAGGACAGGCAGGGATTATGTGGAAGCGGGGTGCTGGTCATCAAGGTGAGGCAGAGAAGGCCTTACAAAGTCATGAGTGAGTTGAGGCCTGGAGGCAGAGGAGGACCAGCCACAGGAAGGGCAGGAAGTGAACACCCAGGCAGAGGCAAAGCCTTGAGGCTTAACCGGGGATATGGGTGGGCACAGCGGTGTTTTTCCCCTCCCGTGTTCTCTTTTATAGTTAATTAAGATATCTCTTTTTAGTAAGAATTAAAAGGTAATAAAATGATCTGACTTTGTGAAAGTAAAATATAGTAAATGGAAAGGGTCAGTAATAAAGGAAGAGAGAGGATTCCTTATATTTGTAATTGAGTTCAGAGAGTTTGTGTTTTTGTTTCTTTGTAAATTGTGCCTGTGTAATTGTTTTTAATTGGAGAAGAGAAAGCCACGTAATTTAATGCCTGTTAAATTGTGTAGGGGCCTGTTCTATGTCGGGCACGGGGCTAAGTGGTTTGCATTTATTTTTTTAAAAAAAATTTTTTTCAACGTCTATTTATTTTTGAGACAGAGAGAGAGAGAGACAAAGCATGAACGGGGGAGGGGCAGAGAGAGAGGGAGACACAGAATCGGAAGCAGGCTCCAGGCTCTGGGCCATCAGCCCAGAGCCCGACGCGGGGCTCGAACTCACGGACCGCGAGATCATGACCTGAGCTGAAGTCGGACGCTTAACCGACTGAGCCACCCAGGCGCCCCAGTGGTTTGCATTTATTATCTGACACAAACCCTATCAAGAGCTCTGCATTAGGTGAGCATATAACCAGTGTCTGTCTGCTCAGGCAGAGAGGGAGATGACCAACCCACCATATGTGGTATCAAGTGGGAAACCCAGGATTCACACTTAGGTCTGACCCCAAGGCCCGGGTTCCTCCTTTTAGGGTGGATAACAACAATCCCCATTCTGCAGATGAAGAAACTGAGGCTCTGAAAGGTTAAGGAACATGCCCAAGGCTATTTAGCTGAAAGGCAGGACCAGTTACATAATTTGTGGGTCCCAGATGAAAATAAAAATGGAGGGCCTCTTGTGTGAAAATTATTTAGAATTTCAAGACAGAGACAGCAGAGCATTAAAGCAAGTACAATGCGGGTGCCTGGGTAGCTCAGTCGGTTAAGCGTCCAGCTCTTGGTTTTGGCTCAGGTCATGATCTCACAGTTCATGAGTTCAAGCCCCACATCGGGCTTCGGGCTGGCAGTGCTGAGCCTGTTTGGAATTCACTCTCCCCCTCTCTCTGTGTCCCTCCCCTGCTCACTCTCTGTTTCTTTTTCTAAACAAATAAATAAACCTAAAAGAATTAAAAAATAAAGCAAGCACAAGGCCCTTCTCAGCACGAAGCTAGTCTTAGAGCCAGGATTGGATGTCCCACCTCACTGATTCCTCACCTCCTCCTGTCTCCTTCCAGCTGAATGTCCCTCCCCATAGTTACAGACCTATAGCAGCAGTTCAGGAAATGTAACAAGAAAAAGAATTCAGAAAAGCAAGGAATTCTTTCTGGGGTTTGGCTTTGGAGTCAGGTGGGCCTGGCACAAGTCCCGAGTCTCCCACCTGTATTGTCTCACTTAATCTTCACGACATCCCCAGGAGATGTGGTTGTAATCTCCCCTCATTTTACTTGAGGAAATCGAGGCAGAGTATCTGGCCCAGCGTGCAATAGCTGGTTAACAGAGGAGGGTCTCACACTCTGTTGTCTAAGTGTCATCACGGCCCTACCCAAAACCAGACGAGGGCACAGAAGAACTCACCCCCAGAAGCCACATGGGGAGAGGGGAGAGAAAGTGAGTCTCAGAAGTCAGCTTTTGTTACCATTTTACAAAGGCCTTGGAAGAATCTTTATTTTTTTTTCATTTTTTAACTTTTTTTTTTTCATTTTTTCCCGTTTTTTTATACATATAATTTATTGTCAAATTGGTTTCCATACAACACCCAGTGCTCATCCCAACAGGTGCCCTCCTCAGTGGCCATCACCCACTTTCCCCTCTCCCCCACCCCCCAACAACCCTCAGTTTGTTCTCAGTATTACCTACTCTACAGAAGATCCCTACTCTACAGAAGTTCTGGCCCATGTGACACTACACCCCCTGGAGGACACCCCATGACTCACACAGGTCTGACACTTTCTTTTTTTTTTTTTTTTTTTATTATTTTTAAAAAATTTTTTTCAACATTTTTTATTTATTTTTGGGACAGAGAGAGACAGAGCATGAGCGGGGGAGGGGCAGAGAGAGAGGGAGACACAGAATCAGAAACAGGCTCCAGGCTCTGAGCCATCAGCCCAGAGCCCGACGCGGGGCTCGAACCCACGGACCGCGAGATCGTGACCTGGCTGAAGTCGGACGCTTAACCGACTGCGCCACCCAGGCGCCCCATGACACTTTCTGAGTCATGGCTAGGCTGCTGAGCTGTAGATTGGGGTGGTGGGTACCATCTAAATAGCCTCCTTCCGTCTAAATAGCCTCCTTTGGCCTTGAGAAGCCCCAAGGCCATGGTGGAGACATCCTGGGATTCTATTCTGCTTTCTGGCATTCCCCCTCCTTCTGCAGTTCTGCATTAACCATGCCTTTATTGTCTATATTCTGATGTTTTGATAACTGGGGTCCTGCTGACCCTGGAGGGACTCCCCATCAGGGCTAGCCAATTCCTAGAGATAGGAAACAACTTACCCTTTTGCTTTTCAAATGCAGACCAACCAATCCAGAACCCATACTCCCCCAATCACCCTCTTTATTGGGCTCTCATATCCTGTGCCGCCATATATCACCATCTATCTGCCCTAACCACCCCAGGGCCAGTAGCAGACAACAAGGGACAGCCCCTGTATACCAGAAGCTGCTGAAATTACACAAACTAGCATTTTGGGTGGTCTTTTTTTTTTTAATTTTTTTTTATTTTTGAGAGAGAGAGACAGAGCATGAGTGCAGGAGGAGCAGAGAGAGAGGGAGACACAGAATCACAAGCAGGCTCCAGGCTCTGAGCTGTCAGCACAGAGCCCGACGCAGGGCATGAACCCACGAACCGTGAGATCATGACCTGAGCGGAAGTCGGACGCTTAACCCACTGAGCCACCTGCTTTATAAGACTACATTTTTGGCATTCTTAAACCTGGTTACCATGCTTTGCCCATTCCTTCCCTTGGAAACCACAATAAAGGCCCATGCCCACAGTTTTCCCCTCCTCTGCCTCCTGACTGACCACATTGCTTCTCCCCATGCCCTCAGTGACCTGGCATAGCCCCACTCCTTGGGATCTGTGAGTGTAACAAACGATCTGTTCAATGGAACAGCATCCTGATCTGTTCGCCTTACCTTACTTAAATAAATAAAACCTATATTAAAACAAATGCCCAGGTCACTTCCTCCAGGGAGGCTCCGTTGATCTCTCTACTACTCAGCGTAATTTACTTCTTCTCTGTTCCCTGGGGCCTGCTCTTTGTTCCTCTGTCTGCCTAGAATCTGGCTGCTATCTGTGGCTGCTGCCTTCACTGTGAGCCATCCAGTTAGGGGCTATGAGTCCTACTTCTCAGCCTCCCATGTCTAGGGCTCTGCCTGGCACACAGTAGGTGCTCAGTAAAGACCTGGCAACTGAGAAATGGTAAGAATGATACAAGAATGATAGTAGTAGTAATAACAGTAGCTCTCTGTGCCTGCTGCTCTTCATACCTTTCCCCCAATTCCACAAAGCAACTTTCCCGGGGGTTGTCTTCATTCTACAGATGCAAAATGAGACTCAGAGAGGTTCAGTGATTCATTCAAGGCTACACAGCCAAGAAGTGGCAGAGCTAGGGTTCAAACCTGAGTCTGTCCAGCTGCAGGGTTAACAATCTTGAACTTAATTAAATTGAATCTAACTGAATTGAAGTTAATTCCTCATTGTGTGACCCTGTCGGAGGGTGGCCCTCTGCATGGATTAAGAGGTGGCAATCAGGAGCGTGCTAATGCTCTGAAAATGAACACCAGACATAATCCAGCTGCCAAATGACTTTTTCAAAGCAGAATCTGGATACTTTATGTCCTTACTAAACACCCATTTAAGGCTCTTCACTAGCTTTAAGGTGAAACCCAAACCGCTTACCCTCATCATCTGACCTCTACTTACTTTGCCAGCCCCTCTCTACTTCCTAACCCACCCCCAATTCAGATGCACTGGGTGGTCCTGGGGATAAAGGTGCTTGCTGCTGAGCAAAAGTACCTCCCTAGCTTCTCCCAGTAGGAAAGGAAGTCCCTCGGTGCCCAACTCAAAGTTACCCATCTCCTGGAGAAAGTCCTCAAAGACACCAGATGGCCGACGCCTGCAGAGAATGTGAGAATGTCAGCTGCCTGAACAATCCTGTGCAGGGGGCCACCCCTTCCTGCCCTCCCACGCTCCAGCACCCCCACATCCAGCCAGTCACCTTGCATGAATCCAGCAGTTTTCTAGAACACCTGATGCTTCTTCAGCTGAGGCCACAAAGAGCTGCAGGCCCACGAGCACACAGTTAAGGAGAGAAGCGTGTTTTGACAGACCTGTGTCTTTCCTTTTCATCCTTCGGTGTCACTTGTGAGCCCAGAAGGGGAACAATTCTGAATGTCTTGGATTACAAGAACCCCCAACGCCTGTACTGTCCAGAAGTCTCAGATTTGCTTTTTTCCACCTCTAGGCATCTAATATGAGAGTCCCAAGTGGTTAATATTCTCCTGATAAGAAACATGTGTTCCCCAAATTTAGCAGGAATTATAATAAAATCATTATGTTTCTAAATCCTTAATCCAGGAGGAAGGAGTTTAACTCCTAAAGGCATTCTATTGTTAGCTTTTCCAGGAATACTTATGAGGTAATTGAGCCTGATTTATCAAAACAAGAGGTAGTCTGCTTCCTTTCTCTTCACTTAAGAAAAAAATTGAACCACAGTTCATAAACCAGTCTCCAGGTCCTTTACAAACTGGAAAGACTTTATTTCCGAGCAGTACAGCTCAGAGAAGTGTGGGAAGCTTGTAAAGCAGGGTGTGACACTTTCCTATTGTGAGTCTTCAACTCACAATTTAAGTAAGGCTAAGGGCTTCCACTGTGTTGGGCCCTTAGCCTTCAATGCTCATAACAAGCCCATGAGGAGTAACTAACTTGAATCTGCAGGTGAGGCAGTGGAGACTCAGGAGTCTGGGTATATATATATATATAATATAATATATATATAATATATATAATACATTATATATATTATATAATATATTATATAGTATATATATAATATATATAATACATTATATATATTATATATATACTATATAATATATATATAATATATTATATATATTATATATAATACATACATATTATATATATTATATATATACATACATATTATATGTATACATACTTATATATGTATACATATATAATACATACATATTATATATATTATATATACATATATAATATGTATTATATATATAATATTATATATTATATTATATGTATATATAATATATATAATATGTATGTATTATATATAATATATAATATATGTATTATATATAATATATAATATATATGTATATATAATATATATAAAATATGTATTATATATAATATATAAAATATATATGTATATATAATATATACAATATACATTATATAGATAGATCTGTCCATATCTGTATATCTATATCTATGTCTATATCTTTATCTATCAGTATAAATCAAACATTCAAAAATGAATCTGTAAAAATTACACTTGTTCTCCCTCCTGGCAAATCCTCAGAATCATGGCTGAGCTGCTGCGAAAGAGCTGCATGGCCTTGGGCAAGTCATACCAGCTGTCAACCATGGCTTTCTCATCTGCACAATTAAGTTAATAATCACTGGGCTGTTGGGAGAACCAAACAAAAGAATAGATGTAGAAGTGCTTAGCACCTTGTAGGTGCTTAATAATTGTACGTCCTTTTAGTTCCTGCAATAAGTGCTATTGAATAAATGATAATTTAACAATAATGTATCTATTGAACATAACCCTTGTGTTTGGTGCTAAAACGAGTCTGCATTTAGTCCCTCCCAAATCCTGGGTAGTAGGCACCACTTTCACATAAGAGGAAGCTGAGGCTCAGGGAAGGTAAACATTTTGCGGGAAGGAGTAAGGGTGGGGTTTGAACTCAGGCACACTGAATTTAGAGGTCATAGTCTTAACCATCTTGCTATCCGACCTCCAGGAAATGAGGATGAATAGACATTTCATGTGACAGAGGCTGAATTTGATGATTTGCCTTTTGCTCTCTCATTCCCCATCCCAAATTCCTTCTTGGAAAATGAAAGATGTTTGTGCGAGCTGCCCACTCTCTCAAGGACACTACGCTCAGAAAGCTTCATCGATTTCTTTTATTATATGGTTGCAAATTTGCCTGCTCCTCGTAAACCCTCAAAAGCAAGCCTCATGAGGTCACCAAAGCAGCTGTAGATGTGATGTTCCCAACTGTCTTTTGTACCTGATTTCTTCCCAAAGAGGAAATTTCACCCCTGCCAGGGGATGGGGAGAGGAATGAACCCTCTACTCGGCCTGTGCCTCCACTCACCTTCCCTTCAATATTTATTTGCTTCTTTATTTTCATTCCTTCTAAAAAGGACCTGAAGTAGAATGTCTCATCAAAGATAACCACCAAAATATCTAGATAGCTGCAGTGCCCCCAGAGTAAAAGGAATCAATACCATGGATGGCTTGGGCTTCTCCAATGAAGAGACTTCCAGAAGGAGGCAATGTGGGAGGAGCTTCTACCAGCAGAAGTAGCAGAACCTCAAAAACTGGTCCCTGAGGCTCACACCAAGGCCTGCTACAAAAAACCATTTTCTCCATATTTCTAGCTGCATCTCTAAAGAAAGGGAGGATCCAGGGAAAGAGGGGTGAGGCAGGGAAGGGAAAAAGGCCTCCTCCTCCTTGATACCATTTCTTGTTATCAGGAGGGAGACTCTTCCATCATCAGTTCTGGCCCAGCTTCCTGCCTGAGAACAAAACGAAAACAAACAAACAAAAAGGAACATGTTATGGGCTGCTGTCAGGCTAGGTGGTTCTGTAGGACTGAGGTCGGGGCCAACCAGGGCAGTACCGGCGACAGGGCAGACAGGCCACAAGTTCTTTCTGTGGCTCAAGAAAGGCTGCCACGGCAGCAGTCACGGCTAGGTATCTGTGGCTCCCCAGGTCCACCCTGCGCTGTGACCTCGATGTAGCGTCATCAAAAATAAACATAGCAATCCCTGCCTTTAAGGAGCATCCAGGTGCTGGGGGAGGCAAGCACACAACTGAATCCTACAGGATTCATTCACACTTTCTACCAACATCGAGTGAGCATCTACTCTGTGCCAGGCACCGGGCATGGAGCGTGAGGGGGACTCGGAGGAACCATGAAGCTTGGAGTCTAATACTGTGTCGAAGGCTGAGGGTGTTGTGGAGCACAGAGGAGTGTATCTACCCAGACTAGAGAAAGTCAGAAAGGTTGCATGGAGTTAACAAAACAGAAAGGGATAGAAAGGGAGCTCTCTATAGAAAAAACAGCATGATCAACTGCACAGAGGCATGAAACATTGTACCTAAGACTCAAGGCTTGTCAGGTGTGGACTGTTTCTGACAGCTCTATGACCTTCAGATGCATCTGACAGGACTTCCTGTCCTCCAGCGGCTCATCTTAATTGAACTTGGGACCTCTGGAGCATGGCTCAGAGCAGCTCCATGATCTCATCCTCCAGGAGGTGACGGGCTAGGCCAGACACAGTTCCTGGGGGCTCTGAGGAAAAGCATGCAATCAGGTACATTCTGTTTCGCATGAAGTCCCTATCCCAATATCCTCCCGTGGTAAGTTCCTGGTGACCAGCCTCACAACCCTGTGTGCAGTCTCTGCTCACGGCACACTCTGAGAAAATCAGACTTAAACTCAGATTCCATGGTTATCCGGAATGGAATGCAGGGGACACCTGTCCCCTTGGACTGAACATCTCCTTCCTTTCCTGCATGCCATGCACACTTGAAGCCCTCAGTCCTCCCTCCAAGTCCACACTTGAGATCCGTGCAATGATTGTGTCCTATTTTATTGATGAAGTGTCTGAGGCTTGGAGACCTTCATTAACCTGCCCAAGAACTTCCTGACCAGGCAGAGTCAAACCAAGATCACTGGGGCATCTGCTTCCGACCTGCTTGTCTGAGTCTTCCCACATACGTTCATCCTTGACATTCAGACCTCAGCTCAAACCAGAATTCTCTCCATCTAAAGAGTCTCTCTCTGTCACGACTTTCCCTTTTATAACACTCACCCTCTCAGATAGAATAGCACAGCCCTCCCCCCAACCCTCACCCCTCACCCCAGCTCCGCAAGGCAGGGACCTTTCCTGACTCCTTCACTGCTGCATCCCTGATCCTCCAAACAGAGCCTAGGACATGGAAATCCTGAACAAACGCGTGCTCAGTGAACAAAGGCATCTGGCTCCTCCCCTGGAATTGCTAAATATGGCAGCCAGTGGCCCACTGGGCACTTGTGAAGAACACTGACCCATTCAGGCCAGGCTTTCTCAGTTTCTCACAGGTGAGCGCAGGCAATGTCATAGCTTTTTATTTCTGCTTCAGCAAAAGGATACCTTCTAGCAAGGTTCTGTGTGACAAACATTTGCGATTCATAAACTAATAGTATCCATAGGTCACATTCCTTGATTCTACCCACACGTCTGGCTTAGGGTCGAACAGACCTCTCAGACACGTGTCCTCACAGAGCGTGGTACGCCTGCCGTCGTCAGCAAGAACTGTTGCCGGTCAGTGTGAGCGTTGCCTGGAATCTGCTCTGACTTTCAATTGCTGCTTTTGCTGTTCCGGTCAATTCATGTGTACACTCTCTCTTGGTGTTTATTTTCGTTGATTGCTCTATTTCGTGTGGTGCCATTTTGATCGTGGTTTTGTTCCTCTCCAACACTTGATCACCTCCAAATTATTTTTCCTCTAAAAAGAAGTCATAAGACCATCAGCCCTCCTTAAGTGAGCCTCGGTCCTGAATGCTTGGGAAAGAATCCTCGCTCCCCACCTCATGACCCCAAGTAATCCTGAACTACTGTGCTCTCATATTTTGTGACAAGACATACGCGTTCCTAAAAAGCACCCCGCTAGACAAAATGGGGAACAGGGAGCGAGGGGCATAACACTCAGAAATGTCATCGGTGACAGATAAAAAGGGCACAAAGAAAAAAATATTAGCACAGTTTTACACACGTTAAAGGGTTCAGAAATATCTAAGTACTACAATAAGCACGGCACTTCCCCTTGAAAAGACCTGGTGTTTGTATGTAGAGAGGACGGGGGAGGGTGACAGTTGGGGCAGTACTGTGGCGGGGCGGACGCAGGGCTCTCTGGATGGGATGGAAATTTGCAACTGCCGGTGCAGGTGGATGTGGCTTATAACGCATAGTGGGCTGCGGCACCGAGAGGTGCTGGAGGTGTGTCCACGGGCGTGTTTTGTGCATTCCTACCTGGCTCAGCGCAGCTGGCTGCCGTTTTCTGCATTCGCCTAGTGTTTCTCCAGTAGGAGATTTTGCCTAGGCAAATGTGAAATTCCCATTATCCTCAAGTCATTCCCTAAGATGTCAATTGCATTGGAACAAATTCACATTTTCAAAGACCGTGTTCCATCAGAACTGGCCGTACCTGATTGCCTTTAATGTTTTCCTCGTTTATTCAGACTGGACCAAGAGGATTGAGTATCAGCCTGGCTCGGGGAGCGTGCCGCTTTTCCCCAGCATCCACCTGGAGACATGCGACGGGGCCGTGTCCTCCATCCAGATCACCACGGAGCTGCAGACCAATTACATCGGCAAGGGCTGCGACCGGGAGACCTACTCTGAGAGATCCCTTCAGAAATTGTGTGGTGGGTAAAAATGATATACAAAGCATATCTTATATTATGAAAGAATTAGCCCCTGCCCACCGCATTGGCATATATACCTCCTGGATGATTATTAAGTTTACTTACTATGATTAGGGGTTCAGATGGCACAGGTCTGGGCACCGGGCACACCTGACCAGGTCCCACCATTTACCAACTGTGTGGCTGTGGGCAAGGCATGGGACAAAGCCTCTTCTCTTCATCAGCAATTAATGACACAAGGCACTTAAGACAACCTACCGTGGAGCCTGAAGAAACACGGGCTCTGTTCCACTGTGTTGATTTTAAAGAGGCACCCGATCAGGGGCCAGGGTGAAGGGTGGTGTCTTATCACTCGGGGAGCGGTCGGTTTCCTCTCCCAAAGGACCCCCTCATAATTTGCAGAGCCCAGGCTAAGTGAGAATGTGGGGCTCTTGTTCAGAAACTCGTAAGAATTTTAAGGCTGCAACAGCAAAGCATTAAACCAAGCCAGGGACCCAGGCCAAGCATGGGACCTATGTGACAGCTTAGGTGGCATGCCAGTAAAGCCATCCTGGCCGCCCATACCAGAGAAGAAGAGCTGGCATGGGGGCGGAGGTGGCCCAGGTGAAGGTGTCCCGGTGTGACAGAAAGGACCCACTGCCTCTGTGAGGCGAAGCCACAGGAAAGGAGCTGCCAAGAGCAAGGAAGCAAGACTGATGAAGGTGCGGCACAAGGAAACCACTTTACCAAGCAGCGACTTTGTGCACCTGCTAGGCTCTTCACATGCATCGCTTGATTTAATTCTCTCATCTTCAGTGCGAGGAGGCTGTTATTCATCCAGTTCTAAAGATGGGAAAGTTGAGGCCCAGAGAGGAAAAATGGCTTGCTCACGATCCCAGTTAGAAGGTGACAGAGACAGAATTTGGAGGTAGTTCTACCTGAATGAAGGCTGTTTAGCTCAATATCTGAGGAGACAGGCCAGGCCTTGGGAGCTAGAATGTAAATCTCTTCAGTCAGCCTGTGGAGTGCTCAGTACAGTGGGAATGGTCCCATGTGCTTGGTAAACCAGACCGTTGATGTGTTGGTTGATGGGCCTTGGGGTGAGGTGGGCGACATATATTTCGTTTGTCTCGTGTTCTCACCAAGAATATTCAGGAACTCCCATTTGATTCCCTAGCTGTGCTGCGGGGAGCTTAGAAAAGAGGTTGCTCTTAGACTAGACCTATATTTGGGGGTAACTATATCTCCACAAAAGGAAAAGGACCCTCCTGGATACAATTCAGGCTCCCATCCACTCCTGGTGACCCCTCCACTACTATTGCTGGGACAGTTTCCCTCCCTCAACATTGCTGTGCACACACACACACATGCACTCATGTGTGCGTGCACACACACACACACACACACACACACACGTCTTCACCCACCCTGCTCTTGCCCAAAGAACCAGGTGCAAATTTTAGAAGTGAATGTGGAATGGACCCTCTTTAGGCTATGTCCCATTTATCATGTCACCAGGCTGTCAGGAAGGCCTGCGGGAATGGGGCTTCTCCAGAACAATGCAGTAGGCTGGGGAGAACATCACAACTTCAATATTCCAGACAGCTCCTGCAAAAATGGATGGAAGGGGCCCACAGTATTCAGCAAACTGCCTCCAGCCCACGTGCAGAGAAGCCATCTCAGACATCTTACTCTGAATGAATATGCCCTTTCGCTCCCCATGCACCTGGATTATAAGTCAACTCGACCCGTGCCACGGTGGGTTACAGCCATTTCCTAAACCCCTCCAGGTTAGAAGGAGATGATGGAATCAGGTTGTTAAAGATCAGATGGGCCCAAGGGCACGCACTTGTGATTTGATTTTGAATGTTGCTGGGGAGAGCAAGAAGGATTTTCTCAGGGAAGAAAGTTTAGAGCAAAATTGCATCTGGTTGTTAACACAGCTTATTCCTTCTGGGCTGCCAGCCTCGCCTTGCAGGAGGCACGTTCATTCAATAAGGAGAGCAGGTTTCCCCCAAGATGTGAGCTTACCTGGTTCCAGGAGCAACCCTTTATTGGGGGAGCGGCGGGGGGGGGAGTCTGGGTGTCTTTCTGGTGACCTCCCCGGTAGTGCCGCCCACTGCCCTATGGGGACTCTGTCCTAGTAACAGGATGGGTAGGAACACTCTTGCCTCCATGTTAGGAGTCTGAATCTTGAATTCCATGGAGGGAGAGCTCTGGAAAAAAAGGCAGAAGCAAATGAGTGAAACCCAGATGCGCATCTGCTGCTAGAGTCAGCTTTGGAGAAGGCAGCTCATCGGACCCCATGCTCTTTCCCAACTGCAAGGGAAATGCAGGCTGGGTCACATATAAAACAGAGTCTGGGTTATCATTCCTGCTCCTGTGGGCAGCTTAGGTTCTGGGAACAAGCTTCCGTGTGTTTTCAGTGGATGGTAGACAAGTTGTTTGCAGGCTCTCCCAACTAAGGAGCAGCCATGATACTTTCAGCCTCAGCAGTCATGCATTTTTCATCTTCCAAATCTTTATTGGTTTTGGATGGAAACAGGGAGACCAATTAGGATGTTATTGCCATGGTCTAAGCAAGAGATAATGAGTTCCTAACCAGGGGAGTGGCAGTAGGGATGCCTTTAAGACAGCTTTAGGAGGCAAAATCAGCAAGCTAACCAATGATTGATCAGCTGTCAGTGAGAAAGAAGAAATTAAGATGACTCTAGCATAAGCCTCTAAGTGGACAAGGGTGCCACCAGCCAGAACCAGGAATGCAGGCAAGAGTAGATTTAGAGGGACTCTGAGGTCAGGTGCCTGTGGAACATCCAGATGTGGGTGTCCAATGCTAGCCTGAGTCTGGACGCTCCTGCGGCCCGGCCTCCACCCAGCAGATCCATCGTCAGAGCCGGTTTCTTCCTGATGTTGCACCTCTTCTTGGCCAGGACACCTCCTCTGACCCCGTGCCTAGCTGGCTCTCATCCCTAAATCTTGGCTCATTTTTCTTCCCACTAGAATCTCTCCCCTCTTCGTCGTCCCAAAACTTTCCCTTCAGTCAATATTCTCCTGCCCACTGTACACCAGGGAGGCTGTCCGAGGGGTGCTTCCTGGGTCCCTTTGAGTTCCGGCAGGGGTGTCTCCATGGAGGGGCATCTTGCATGTCTGGTCATTGCCCACCTGCCTCCTCCACTTGTGATACCGGCTCCATTAGGAGCTGTGATAGAATCCTGGTCAAGGGGAAATCTGACAGTAGCTAGCTCAAAGCCAATTGTCAGCAAGTATCTGACAGGTGCAGTAAAAACAAAGGCGTCCCCTTCAGCTTGTAGAACATAGCCTAAGATGATCCCCCACTAGCCTTGCTTTACATAAAGCCAGGCTTCTTGACGAAGTTGGGCAAACTGCTTATCACTTGCTCTGAATTCAGAGATCAAGATGAAGGGCTCTGTCATCTCAATACCAGACTTTCCAGAAGTGAAGTGTCACAGGACTGCCTTGAGTATGAGATGCCCCATGAAGCCCTTAGGAAGACCTCTTGACCAAATTAAATTTGACATTAACATCAGCCCCAGGAAAGGCCCACGGCGCTGCCCCTAAGTCAGTACATATTATAGGAAATAGAAAAGCGGGCTGTGATGCACATGCCTTTCCTAGCCCGGAGGCCAAAGGCTAGTCCTCCTCAGGATCACGAGGCTCCTGGCAGCTGGCCCACACCTCCACACATGTCACCTGGGTCAGCTGCTTTGTCTCTCGAGTCAAGAACTTTGAGGAGAGGCTCTGTTGCAGGAAAGGCCACAGGATGAGAGCATCCTATTAAATCAAGTGGTGATCTGTCAGAGCACTTCAGATCACCAGACATTAAGTTGTTCTCAGGGCTTATTCATTTGAGAGCCCAGGAGATTTTCATAGCTGATTCGCTCATTCATTCTTTCATTCCTTCATTCGTGTTTTAATTTAACAAATATTTGTTGAGTGTCCAAATGCTGCAACTCTTGAGGTTATATAGAAGTTAATAAGACCGCTTAACAATTCAGTCTTCTGGGGGAGACATGTTAAAAAAAAAAAAAAAAGTTAAGAGGCTCCTGGGTGGCTCAGTCGGTAAAAGTCCGACTTAGGCTCAGGTCATGATCTCACAGCTTGTGAGTTTAAGCCCCACGTCGGGCTCTGTGCTAACAACTCAGAGCCTGGAACCTGCTTCGGATTCTGTGTCTCCCTCTTTCTTGCCCCTCCTCCATTCACACTCTGTCTCTCTTTCCTTCAGAAATAAACATTAAAAAACATTTTCTTGGGGGCGCCTGGGTGGCGCAGTCGGTTAAGCGTCCGACTTCAGCCAGGTCACGATCTCGCGGTCCGGGAGTTCGAGCCCCGCGTCAGGCTCTGGGCTGATGGCTCGGAGCCTGGAGCCTGTTTCCGATTCTGTGTCTCCCTCTCTCTCTGCCCCTCCCCCGTTCATGCTCTGTCTCTCTCTGTCCCAAAAATAAATAAAAACGTTGAAAAAAAAATTAAAAAAAAAAAAAACATTTTCTTGGAAAAGAAAAAGTTAAGATCATCTTCTACTATACCATGAAGCTTAACAGAGCTGCTCTCATTCATAATCATGGTCAGAGGCTTTTGTACCCCAAGAATAGCCCAGCTACAGGAAGCTATTGTCAGTTTCTCCAAGATGCCTTTAAAAGGCTGAGCTTCTAGGGGGTGAGTGTCAGAACCCTAGATGTAGCCAGTACTTCCATTCTCAGAGAGCAGCAGTGGGCCTACTGCTTAAAGGAAAATCAGTACACACCTACTGGAAATCAGATTAAAGGGCAAAGGGCTGACTCATAGAGGATAGTGAGTGGGGAGCTTCTCCATGGATATGCTGATTTCTTTGGCATCATTTAAACAGCTGTCTTACAGCAGCCCTCCCATGTTGGGCGTAAGGATTTTACCTGTAGTGGCCTTGCACAAGCTGGTCAGCAACTGAGTCTCTATGGCCCTGCTTCAGGAGCCTGGCTAACCGCCCCTCTTCCAGGGCCCAGTTTGCTTCACCTGGAGATCCAAGTTCCCAATGGCACGGCCTTGCAGGAACCCTTCTTGTCTGGGATTCCAAAGGTGGAATGACACTCTGAGTAGGGACAACAGCGTGTGAGCTCCTGAAAGGACATCAGAAAGTCCTCCCAACATGTCCGTGTCGAAGGCCTCCGGAAGAAGAACTGGGAGTCGTAGGCTCTGATGTCGGTCACTTACGTGGATAATCAGGATCGCAGGTTATACAGCAGTCACCAGTGACTCTAAAATCATATTGGCTATTGTTATTTTATTGGTGTTTATTATTGGCATATTATTATTTTATTACAAAGGTTTATTTATCGTCTCTACCACATGTTCTTCTTGGGTTGACTGTGGCTCTCTTCCACACGGCCTCCCACCGGGATCTAGGCTAACAGGTAGCCTTTATCTAGAGCACTGTTGATCTCATGATGCACGGAAAAGATGTGGAGAGCCATGAACTGTCTCTTAAGGCTTCTGCCCTGAGAGGACACATCACTTGCACTCACATGTTGTTGGTCAGAACAGGTCACATGGCTCTGTGACATCAGTGGGGCAGAGAAGCATGTTGGGAGCAGGGTGCATTCGACCACCACATAGTCCTAGTATAGCATTTGCCAAGAGGGCCTCCCTGTCCTCCCCTGAGACTCTGCCACTGACCTGTTCTACCCACCAATGGTAAAAGATCTTCTACTGGGTCCCAAAAGGTAGGGCCAACTTCTGTTTGGTTCTTTCCTGGCTTCTCGTCACAGTGCCTGGCATAACCTAGACATTACATGAATATTTATTGAAATAGTATGGAGTTGATATTGCAATTGGAAGAGCATGCCACAGAATGAGGCCCGCGTCTTTTAAAAAAAAAAAAGTTGATTTATTTTGAGAGAGAATGAGTGGGGGAGGGACAGAGAGAGAGAGAGAGAGAGAGAGAGAGAGAGAGAGAGAATCCCAAGCAGGCTCTACACTGCCAGCACAGAGCCTGATGTGGGACTCAAACCCATGAACCATGAGATCATGACCTGAACCGAAATCAAGAGTCCGACACTGAACTGACTGAGCCACCCAGGTGCCCCAGAATGAGGCCTGTGTCTTTGATTACAATGATTCCTGGACCCTGAGACCCTCCACTTATTCCTGCCCTGTGGCAGACCCCGAGGAGGCATGACCTGAGGCTCCATGTCAGTTACCATTGCCACAGGCCCAGCTTGAGGTGCTAAGAGCACTGCCCTCACCAAAGTCATCCAGAGCAGAATGCAAACCCTGCAATTAAGAAGTTCAGGGCCCCTGGGCTCCATTTTTGCTTTCACAGCACAGTGTGTCCTGAAATCTATCTCATTCATACATCTTTATCTAATTGCTGGCTCAGAGAGGCTTCCCCATTCTATGCCTCGGGGACCTTGACTCACACCTCAACTCTGGTTCCAAGTCCGCCACGCTTAACCTGCAACTGCTGTGCACCGAAACAGTGTGGACTCTAAGCAGCCGGGTGGGTCCCAGGGACCTTCACAGAGGATTCCCAAAGAGCTCCTTAAATACACCCTGATTCCAGATGATGCGGCACCATCTTTGCAAGTGACGCGTCCTGTTTACCCACAGCTTTCCCTGAGATCCCTTGAGGAGAGGAGAGAGAGAGAGGAACTTTGGGAGAAAGTAAGTCTCTCTTAGTTTGTTTAAGTGCGCCGAGAAATGAAATACAAGCTGTTGAGTTTGGGGAAGTCTGCACCATCTGGTTACTTACAGCTTGATGCTTTCGGGTAGGCAACATCTGTGGGTTAGGCAGGGTGGCCCCGCCGCTCCCCTTGCCATGGAATCAGGGAAGCCTACATCAATGGCCTTACCAGGGCACATGCTGTCTTCACCATGACTGTCTATGGACAGCCACCTGTGTAGGAGGGTGGGATCCCAGGGGCCTATGCTGTGCGCTTGGCAAGACACCATGCTGCATGGTAGAATGAACGTTAGCTGGGCCTGCCTCTAGCTAGCTGTGTGGCTCTGTGACCTTGGTCAAGTCACTTCCCTTCTCTGGGCTTTGATTTCTGTTTATAAAATGTAGCACAGGTTACAAGATCTCCCTCCTGGTTCATTGAGGCGGTGCAGTGGGGAGCCTGGGCTTTGGAGCTGCAAAGCCCTGGTGATGGGCGCACTCAGTAGCTGGTTGTGATCCTGGGCTTACTGAGCCTCAGGTTCTTACCTGTAGACTGGAATCATAATAGTATTCACCATGTAGATGAATGATTAAGCAAAAGCATTGTAGTACTTAATTCAGGTCTGGTGCTCAGTGCCCCAAACCAGTCCTTAGGAAAATAAATAATAGTGGTATGGTGCAAAGCTGGCATTGGCAGCTACCAGGCACACATGTTCGCACTGGTTCTGCTACACTGCACTGGATTCACTGGCCTGAGCTGGAAGTGTAGGAGCCCAGAGCACTCAGCCTGCATCTCTCTGGCCATCTGGAATTTCGAGAACTGACACAATCTCTGAGAGTGCCCCGTCACGGGGCCGTCTTCACACTGGACAAATCCTGGTCTCAGAGCCAACTCACCTGTGGGTCCAAGAAACAGTTGCCATGTTGCATTATTCTGAGGGTTCTAAGAAAATGAAATTGCTCCAAAAGATCACGTATCTCCCACTCCCCAACCACCCTCAAATCTCTGCCTGCTACCACCCATATAGATTTCTTTCCGATACCTTTGGAGGGTGATAACCCTTAAGGCTTTGTAAGGCATTAAAATATTACTGTGAATCAACCTAGCAGAGAAATAAAATACATACCAGACAAGGCTTCAGGGACATTAGATAAGAAGAAGGAAATATTGGGGCTCCTGGGTGGCTCAGTCGGTTGAGCATCCGACTTCGGCTCAGGTCATGATCTTACAGTTTGTGGGTTCGAGCCCCGCATCAAGCTCTGTGCTGACAGCTTGCTCAGAGCCTGCAGCCTGCTTCAGATTCTGTGTCTCCTTCTCTCTCTCTGCCCCTCCCCGGCTCATGCTCTGTCTCTGTCTCTCAAAAATAAATAAATGTTAAAAAAAAATTTTTTTTAAAAAGAACAAGTAAATATTGATGAGAGGTGTGGGGACAGACATAAGGCTGAATGGGCAGGCTTACCTGGGCATTGGATAGATGGCCAGAAGTATCTCATGGAGGCCCTGGGTGGGAAGAAGGGCAGTTATAAACATTAAATGAGTGTCTATTAATGGCACTGTGTATCAGGCATGGTACCAACCCCAAAACCCTAGGAAATACACATGTAAATAATGCAGTCAATACTGCCCACACTTTCTCCTTGATAAGCATAAGCCGCAGGGTGATCATGGATTGGCAGACAGGAATCTCCCACCCTCTCAGACTCTGTGGTTCCTGGAGGCCTGTCCTAGGGTGAGTCCGTCACCCTAAACAAAGCCTCTGGCTCTAAGGATACTTATTTTTCACATAGCATAACTTTCAGCTGCAAACCAACAGGTTCTCAACTCTAGACTTGATCATCTGTTCTAAGGCTAGAGGGAAAACTAACTGCTTGAACCTTTCCCAAGAAGTATATTGGTTTCTAATATGGCACCTTCCTGAAAGGTTCTCAAAGGTCATTTTAACCATAGGAGATGTTGGTGGTAGCTGACTTTGGAACCCAATCCCTAGGTGAGACGAGATTCTGATATACAGAATTCAGATGTCCAGTGACCTCTGACAAAGATCCGGTAATGCACGCAACCACTGTCCATTAAGCCCATCAGCTTTTACGACTGACTGGTTGGAGCCATCCTGGGAGAGCACTGGCTTCCTGCACCATGCACACCTTATTCCCTGACAGTATCAGGAAGCCCCCGATCCTTATCCTTCCCTAAAGAGCTGAGCCCTGCTCCTGTGTGGGACATAAAGATGCAGAGAGCTCTGCTGGCAACTTTTGAGCTTCAATGGGAAGCCGGTGGACCCCCAAGGGTCCTCCCAGCGGAGGCATCCAGTCTTCTCTGCCAGGCTGGCCACCCCTGCCCCCCTCAGCTCTGCCCTCCACAAAGCTGTTGGTGTGAATTTCCTAAGACATAAATCTACCTGGGACACTCCCACTGCTTCAGGCTTAGTCTTCGTGCATTACCCTGGAATCATAACAGTAGCAGAAATAAAAATAGTTACAATAGTAAGGAGAAAGTCACAGGTAACATGGAGTGAGCGCTCACCACGTGGCCAGCATGCTGCTTCAGGCTCTAATGCAGGCTCCCATTCAGTCCTCACAACCACTGGGAAGGGAGATGTCACAGCAGGAGCTGGACAGGCAGAAAGGCTAAGGGACGTGCTCACAGTGCCAAGGTCAGCAAGTCATGTTACAAGGCATCAAATTCAAGTTTGCTAACTTCTGAACCTGTGTTCTCGACCACTGTACCGTTTGGCCTAAACATAATGGTTGTAAAAAAAAAAGAAAAGTGTGGTGGGTACAAAGTGGCTCACACTCCTTATGGCATCGGGACCTAGAACTTTCCCCAATCACAGCCCTGATCACACTGTGTCACAGCTGTGTGTCCACTTGTTGGCTCTGAGCTGCCCCAGGTCAGAGGCTGTGCTGATTCACCTTTACATCACCAGTGCCTAGCAGGGGTCTTGGCACATGGTCGGGGCTCAATAAATGGCTCATGGGTTAATGGATGGATGAATTCATTGGTCCACATCAAACTCTGGCCTTCTCTGGGAACTTCTCTGCTTATGAAAGCCCACCATTCTCATTTCCCTAAATTCCAGCACCGTTTTCCTTATATAATATAGCTCATTGCACCTTATCTTGTCACGTATAACATTTTTGTCTGCATGTTACTGATGCTTTCACCTCTGCAGACCATAAGAAACTCGGGGAGGAGGAGGGCAGGTGTGGCCTTTGGCCTTTTTTTTCCTGACTCACCCAGCTCCAGGTTGGCTTAGATCTCTAAGTAGATACACTGAGTAGTTCATCCTGACCCAGGAGCAGAAAATAGAAGGTGAGGACACCCAGCCCGTGAAGAATAACGCTTTGTTCTTTCTGTCTCCCGTGCACTGCAGGAGCCTCCTCTGGCATCATCGACCTCTTGCCATCCCCCAGCGCGGCCACCAACTGGACAGCAGGACTGCTGGTGGACAGCAGTGAGATGATCTTCAAGTTCGATGGCAGGCAAGGGGCCAAGATCCCTGATGGGATTGTGCCCAAGAACCTGACAGACCAGTTCACCATCACCATGTGGATGAAACATGGCCCCAGCCCCGGTGTGAGAGCCGAGAAGGAAACCATTCTCTGCAACTCGGATAAGACTGGTGAGTCTGGAGCCCACCCCTGCCGGTGGCTGCCCCTTATATCCCAGCTGGTTAGGCACGGACGCAGACACAGAGGATGTGGGAGGAAAGCAGGAGCAGGATGGGGGCCTGGGAAAATATTCTTGTGTCTGGTTTTCTGGCTGCTGATTTTCTGGGCTTGGGGTAGAGCAGGACCAGGAAAGGGGGGAAGAGTAGAGGCACAGACACAAGGCAAAAGCTGAGACTGGTAGTTTTCAAACTGGGTTCTTCAGAACTCCAGCCTCCCCAGAAGTAACCTAGGGCTGCTACACATGAAGGGGGTGGGCGTCGCTGGTGGGGGACACCGCATCCTTACTTCAAGCAAGGCAGCTTCACCTTCACTATGTTATAGACAGTAAGACTTCCAAAGGTTTATTTTCAGTGAAAAGGTCCTGCTCATTTTCAAAGTCACCGAATGGTAGCTGACTTTGGCAAGGCGTTTTCCCCACATTAAGCCTGCACAAGGCAGTTCACAGCTTAGTGGTTAAAAGCATTCCACCCCTTATTGGCCATATGACCTTCAGCAAGTTGTTTAACCTCTCTGTGCCTCACTTTCCCTTTCTATAAAATGGGTATTATAGTGTCATCTACCCATAGGATTTTTATCAGGATTAAATGACTTAATGTACATATAGTGCTTTAGAACAGTACCTGGCACATAGGAAATTCAATCTGTGTTAGATGTTACTGTTCAAGATAGTCTCTTACATCTCTACAAACAAGTTTATGAAAGCATTATTGTGTTTCCCATCTTGAGGATAAGGAAACATCCTTGAGAGGTTAATAACTTTCCCAAGTATATAGCCAGTATCAGAACTGGAATGTAAGCTCAGATCCAGCTGACTCCAGTCCTGTGCACTTGTCACCACACCCCACAGGTACACACATACACACACACACACACACACACACACACACACACGCATGCACACACACAAACCCATGCACATGCATGCAGGCATACACACTTATTTGGGTATCTTATGCAAATTTTACAACTCTATCTTTTTTTTTGATGTTTTTATTTATTTTAGAAAGACAGAGCATGAGTGGGGGAGGGGCAGAGAGAGAGAGGGAGACCCAGAGTCTGAAGCAGGCTCCAGGCTCTGAGTTGTCAGCCAGAAACTGGCGCAGGGCTCGAACTCACAGACCGCGAGGTCAAGACCCGAGCCGAAGTCAGTTGTTCAACCAACTGAGCCACCCAGGCACTCCACCAGCACTCCACGTTTTCTGTTTCAGTCACTCCTTATATTACATGTTAGCGTACTTCCCAGATGCAGAAACTGAAACAGAGTTGTCTGGCTTTTCCTAGTCCTAAAGTAAGTCTGTGTCAGATTGGTTGTGCCGAGGGTCAGTTTTTCTGGGACTTTCATGCCAGAAGGACTCTGTAGACATGCATGAGGTCACACTGAGGTTTGGGACCAGGTTTAGAGCTCAGCCCACAACCCCAGGAATCAGCCTGCGGTGTGGTTCGTGCAGTGCCTGGCAGGGCGCTCCCCGTCACAACCCAGGAACCCGTATCAATAAGACAACAGGACAGGGCTGTAGGTACCAGCGCAAAGCGGCCCCGCCCTGGCTGGGGTTAGCGGCCACACACATATAATCCTTTCTGAAATGTATCAAATACCCCCGGGAGGCAGGTCAGACAGATGTCAGTGTTCCTGCTTACAGAGGAAGAAATTGAAATATCAAAGGTTGAGTCACTGGCCCAGGGTAGCACCGCCGGTTACCCAGAGAAATGGGATCAGACCGGGCCCCCCGGGCCCAAGTTCCACACGCAGGCTCTGGGTCCAGTGGTTCTCAACGGCTACACAGGAGAATAACCTAACCCGGATGCTTGTGAAAGTGCACAGATGCCAGGGCCCCACCCCGGCGCAGTAAGTCAGACTTTCTAGCGGATTCCTTTGTACAGCCATGGCTGAACATGCCACCTTAAATAATGACACTTCACTCTCGTCACACCAGTCCACCCCACGGCACATCGACACCTTCAAGTCAGCGAGACCTGGTGCTCCCGTGCCTTGGCCAAGCATATGCAACAACACTTTGCAAGCAGCTCAACCCTGGCACAGAGAAGCTAGGGAAGGTTTTCTCTAAGTTCTTTGACTTAAAAAATAAATAATCTATAAATACCTTCTTGCCCTAAAAAAAAAAAAAATTTTTTTTCAGGAATGGACTAAAGCTTTATTAGGCTTTTATATATCAGAAACATTTTTTTCAAGGCATGTTTGTATCAGAAAACCTCAAAAAAACACAGAAAAGTATAAAGAGGAATGCACAAATCCCCTAAAACTCTAATACTTAGAGATATCTTCTGATTATATCTGGCATATGTCATTACCAAATAAAATCTTATTTTTATTTCTATGTATATGTAAGATGTCCTTATAATTTTCCATCTATTTTTATAATACATGTGACACTATCATGTTCTCTGGGGTTTTTTTAATGTAACATTACATCCAGATCATTTTTCTTTGTGATAAAGTATTTCTTAAAGATATGAATTACATAACAATCCAAAATTCTGTCAGGGGGCTTTAGTATTTCATTTTTTTAATGTTTATTTATTTATTTTGAGAACAGAGGGAGAGAGAGAATCCCAAGCAGGCTCCACACTGTCAGCATAGAGAATAACACAGGGCTGTGATCTCACAAACTGTGAGGTCATGACCTGAGCTGAAACCAAGAGTCAGATGCTTAACTGACCGAGCCACACAGGCGCCCCTATTATTTCAGTTAACTGGCTTCTTTTTGTTAGACATTTAGCTGCAACAATGACCAGGGGTCATGAGAAGAAATGGAGTCGATTTCTGAGTGTGCCATATCCCTAGCCCACTGAATAAACCAGTGACCTTGGTAGGGATACTGACTCCAGGAACCCAGGCTAACAGAGGGAGAAGGAGGAAGAAATTTCCTAGGCTAGAAAATGCTCCAGACCTCCATTCATTCTTCTTGTTCCCTTCCTCACCCGCAACTTTTCCTGGCTCCAAATAATATTAAATGAGAAAAGTCCTTCTTTCTCTATTTTTCTGACAGTAGACAACAGATAACAGAAATTACTTGGTCACCTGGACCTTGGCCTAGGCCAAACCTACAACACTGGCAACTGCTTTGCACATATTTCCTCACTGTCTCAACTAAGATGCTTTTGGGGTATCTGTGGGGCTCAGTCAGATATGCTTCCAACTTCGGCTCAGGTCATGGTTTCATGGTTCATGAGGTCAAGCCCCGGGTTGGGCTCTGTGCTGACAGCTCAGAGCCTGGAGCCTGCTTCGAATTCTGTGTCTCCCTCTCTCTCTGCCCCTCCCCAGCTCATGCTCCATCTTTCTCTGTCTCTCAAAAATAAACATTAAAAAAAATTTTTAAAGATGGTTTCAGTTATAAGAAATAGGAAATATGGACCAAACTGATATCAAATAATCAAAAAATCAAAATAATAAAGGGAACATAGAGTTCTTTTAATTGAAAATGTCCAGAGCTATGACAGCTTCAGGCGAAGTGTGATCAAGGGCTTGGCCCTTTCTGCTGCAGTTTCTCAGATCTGCCCCATGTGTGTACAATTTCATGTTAGCAAACGTGGCTGAAGCAGCTCCATGCCTCCCACAAATGTAGACAACTTTTAGAGAGAGAGTGTCTCTTCTATTTGCTTTCTGATAAAAGAGAGTTCTTTTTGGGGCACCTAGGTGGCTCAGTTGGTTAAGCATCCAACTCTTAATTTCGGCTCAGTTCATGATCTCAAGCCCTGTGTTGGGATCTGCACTAAGCATGGAGCCTGCTTGGGATTCTCTCTCTCCCTCTCTCTCTCTCTCTCTGTTTCTCTCTCTCTCTGTCTCTCAAAATTAAATAAATAAAACTTAAAAGAAAAAGATTTTTAAAAAAGGAGAGTTCTTTTTTAGAACCACTCAGAAAAGCTCCTGAATCACGGGCTTGAACTGAGTCACTTTCCTGACAGAAGCCCTGGGGCCGGGAGAATGGCCTGCGTTGCCTGACTTGAGCCTGGGTCCCGAACCAATGACTGTGGCAAGGGGACCACCCAGAGCCCATATCTAGAGGTGGAATTGATGTTGAGGTTTGTAGAGGAGGTACAGGAATCAATCTCACTATCCTATTCTCCTGATGCATTAGGATAATCCAGCATCCCTGTCATGACACAGGTAAGGAAACTGAGGCTCTGAGAAGCTAAAAAGTTCTCCCAGAACCATCTGGAGGATACAAGTCCACCCAAAGTCTATCTGACTCTGGGGCCCGTGTTCTTCCTATGACACCTGGTCACCTGCTCATCCATGCGTCATTTATGGATCATGTGCCTCATAGTAGATTTCTGTGTATGCTAACATGTATCTCATGTGAGCTCTTTGAGTATTGGTCAAAGAACAGCTCCTCTCCTCCCAATGGCTGTCATCTTGTGGCTGCAGGACATCATGGCTGGGACCCACGATGTGAGCTTTCCTAAGCAGAAAAGGAAGTCTTTTATATCAGTGGAGGAAAATATCCCATGCACTGTGCATGGGGAGAGAGGTATTTATTCATAGCTTTGGAAAGACATGGAACTATGACTAACGCTGAAAAATCAATCTGCCCCCTCCTCCTAGCAACCAGAAATGAAGCCGCTCCCCCTAACTGCACACCATAAGGTAGAGAAGGAGACATGATCTGTGGTCGCCATTGTCAAGCCTGATGAAATGAAATAAAAGTCTAGCACTCTAGGAGACACCAGCTGTGCTAAAGGAGCCCAGGGTAGCTGACGTGACTGTCAGAGAGCCCCCTTAGCCCTCCCAGAAGTACTTGTATAAAAAATAAACGAAACTTGTTAGCCTATATAATTTTTATCCTGTGTCTGATGCAGTATCTCAGTATAAGTCAGGTTGCTAAGGCCAGATGGCTTCTCTGCCTAAGTTTTGCTGTGGACTTTCTTGCACCTTCCTTTTCCATTTCAGTGAGCTCCACTATGTGTGTTCTAGAACATTCATGAGATCTGATTGTGTAAGGGGAAACCGAAACACCCACCCCTTTCCCCTTTGAGGCGCTCTAAGCGATGTAGCGGGAAGACCCCTCTGGCAGAGACTGATGCAGCGATTCTGCAACCACTCCGATCGCTTTCTGCTTTTCAGAAATGAACCGGCATCACTATGCCCTGTATGTGCACAACTGCCGCCTGGTCTTCCTCTTGCGCAAGGACTTCGACCAGGCCGACACCTTCCGCCCCGCAGAGTTCCACTGGAAGCTGGACCAGGTAGGGCGCTCCCCTCACCCCTCACCCCAGCTCACCCATTGGGAGGGGCGGTAGGTGTGCTCCAGTGACGAGAGCAGCCACGACGCCCCTCAAAGTTCTGCTCACTTGCTGAGTTTGGGAAAAATCAGCTCAGGGAGACACACAGCATCTTAAAGTCACAATAGAAACTGCTGCCTTCAAGACCACCTGGGGGTGGGAGGGCCACACTTCCCAGGCAGGACGGTGCACCTGTCAGTGGACCCGTCGACGTGTATCTTGTCCATTTGCTCCACGTTGAGCTCCTGGGAAGCTGGTTCTCTTGATCTCCAAGCTCAGTTTGTGATCTCTGCTAACACAACTTTTTATCACAAGTGCCCATGTCTCCTCTCTGATGCTCTGTTATCTCCCTTGGGTGACAGTGCAGCCTTGCTTTTTGGTGACACAGGTTGAGAACAAGGGACCCGAGGACCTTGAAGTAAACAGTGACACAGAACACTGAGCAGTGCACGTCCCTTTCTGAAGTGCAAAACCCTATGACCCACTCCAGAGCTTCCTGACTTGTGATCACAAGGGCTACTGTGTCATACTTGTCAATGACAAATCAAGTGTCTCGTTTGAGTGAAAAGCTTTGAAGTGTCTGTTTCCGAGGACTGTGCAGGGCTGAGATTGCAGAAAGGGCGGTCACTTCTCTGGGTGGCTGTGTCCCTGAGGAAGAGTCTGGTAGAAGGCCTGGAGCCAGCCTTCACTTAGACTTGAACTGGGTTAGGAGGTTGGGGGGAAGGCACGTGCAGATTTTTACAAATGGTTTTAGCAGCGTCTGGGTGGCTCAGTTGGTTAAGCATCCGACTTCAGCTCAGGTTGTGATCTCGTGGTTCGTGGGTTTGAGCCCTGCATCAGGCTCTGTGCTGACACCTCAGAGCCGGGAGTCTGCTTTGGATTCTGTGTCCCCCTCTCTTTCTGCCCCTTCCCCACTCGTGCTCTCTCTCTCTCTCTCTCTCTCTCTCTCTCTCTCAAAAATAAACATAAAATAATTTTTTTAATAATAACAAAAATGGTTTTAAACTATCAAGATGGAGAATGCCAGCAGAGCAGGAAGGGGATTGTAGAATGGGTCCTGCTAAAGGAAGCAGATGATATGATGCCCATTCCGCGGTCGTACTGTCTGGAACCCCACCCATATCCTGAGTGCTTCTGGGAACTTCATTCTTCTGCCTTCCCCTAAAACCCACAGTGTGTGCTACCTGCCTCACCTTGTCTAGGGATGAGCGTTCTAGAATCCTTTCCCTACTCACGGGCATCTACCAGACACTCTCCCTGTACTACGTAAGCCCCCAGGCCCAGGTAGGTAGGGCTGGTTTCAGAGAGTGCTACTGGGAAGCAGTCCAGAAGGAAGTCATTTATATTGAGAGGAGAATGGTGGCTGCCCCCTTTCATCCACACAGAAGCAGAGACATATGCTCTTTAAAAGATAGATTCATTAACCTCAGGGAATCCTTCAGTGCTGGAACTCCAGGCAACGGGACAAGGTCAAGGCCGCCAAGCTGATGGAAAGATGTTTTAGGAAGCCCAGTGGCAACTGCCTAATCTATTCCCAGTAAATCTCATCCTGCTGGATCCCAGGGTTTTGCAAATATGGCATCTGGATTCGTATATGTTCCTCTGAAGTAGGAATTCTGGGTATTGCAGAAATTGTGAAATCCTGACGTTGCTTATTTGATTTCCCGGCAACCTCTCAGCTGCCTTCTAAAGTGCCATATGGCTTATATGGGATATATTTAAATACCTAATACAAATTGAGATGAATTAAAATAAATTCCGTATTGTTAGGGGTTTTAATAAGAACAATGCTGTATTGGCCAGGATAATTACAGGTGCCCTGCAGCATTTTCTCAGATGGGTTTGAGAAGTACTGATACAGGCAAACGAAGTCACAGGGTTTGGAATTAAAAATAGGTGAGGAAGGAATTCTGGTTCTACAGAATAATGACTCCAGGAATTCTGAAATCTGCTCTCAAAGGGCTGAATTTAAGGAGGGACTGGGGTTCATGGAAAACCTTCCAGATTCCTCTGATCCCATTTACTACCATTCATTCGCCAGCATCCGCTCTGCACCAGGCACGCTGCCTCTGAGTTCAGTCTCGCCTGCCTGGTAGATGAGATGAGGCAGGGGACCATGGTCTCGTGACCTGCCCAGGGTCATACAGCAAACCACGGCCTGGACCTGCCCTTTGCATTACACTATGCTGTTTCCTTGATGAGCTTGCTAATTTTAAAATGCTCTCATTTTCAAATTTTAAATATTTTTGATTTAGAGATCAGAATTATCCCTGAGATGCAAAATATTTAGAGTCTTGATGAAACTCTTGAAACCGTCAAACCTTCCCTTTGATTAAGCCTTGTCTTCTCCCTTGTCTTAGTCAAGGCAGTCAAGGGGCTGCCATCGCAAAGTATCACAGACCAGGGCCTTGAACAACAGATAATTATTTCTCACAGTTCTGGAGACTGGGAAGTACAAGACCAAGGTGCCAGCTGATTCAGCTCCCTAGTGATGGCCCTCTTCCCGGCCTGTAGACCGCCACCTTCTCACTTTGTCCTCACATGGCAGACAGAGAGAGAGAATGCGAGAGAGCTCGCACGCTGGGATACCTTTTCCTCTTCTTATGAGGCCCTGTGAGATTAAGGCCCCGCCCTTATGAACTCCTTTAACCTTGACCACCTGCTAAAGGCCCTGTCTCTAAATATAGTCACACTAGGGGGCAGTGCTTCAGTCTATGAGTTTTGGGGGGACACAATTCAGTCCATAGCATTCTTATTTTTTATGGCATTCTTTACTAAAGAAATTAACATTGGGGCGCCTGGGTGGCTCAGTCGGTTAAGCGTCCGACTTCGGCTGGGGTCATGATCTCGCGGTCCGTGAGTTCGAGCCCCGCATCGGGCTCTGTGCTGACCGCTCAGAGCCTGGAGCCTGTTTCGGATTCTGTGTCTCCCTCTCTCTCTGCCCCTCCCCCGCTCGTGCTCTCTCTCCCTCTGTCTCAAAAATAAACATTAAAAAAAAAAAGAAATTAACATTAAAAATATTTATCACAAACCCCAGCCCATCGGAACTGTTGCCCTCCCTTTGAAGGGAGCCACAGTGGGTAGGATATAGGAAACCTCAACCACACTCATAGTAGCAATCCAGTGGTACACACAGATGAAGCCCCAGACCCCTCTCTCCCTTATTCAGCTCTCTGTGTAGACAGAACCTTACCAGAAGTTTCTTGGATGTAAATCACTTGGTGTTCAGAATGTACATACTTGATTACGTCTCCTGCCCCAGGAAGCCACCCTGGGTCCCCCTCCACCCCGAGGGGTTTCCCTCTCCCCAGTGCTCCCCAGATTCCATGCAGCATGCAATCTCAGTGCTTACTGTACCCTGGTAACCCATTTATCCTGCTTTCTGCTCCCTTTGCCCTGAGCTCCTCAAGGGCAGTCCTGTGTGGTACTCTCTCCAGCTCCTCAGTGCTTAAGATAGCCCTGAGCACACCATTGGTGCCCAGTAAATGTTTGCTTAACAACGAAGGGATGTCAAGATCAAAAGAAGGGAGAGATGACACGAGGGAGGGAGAGAGGGAAAGAGAGAAGACAAATCCAGGGATTTTTTTTTTTTAAATCTCCTGATGATTAACTGATCTTTTTATTCACTTTATGGAGCATTTTAAATTCTAAAATTTTGCCATTTTTTACTCTGTGGATTTCAGTGTTGTTCCACTTTTATGTTGATATCTAATTTCAAAGGTTTAACTGGATTTGCCACCAATGGCTCTGTAATTATTGTAGAACTTTCTGGTTTGGGCCAGAAAGGGCTCAAGCCAGTCTACCATATTATGTGTATTCAGATTCCTGGCCCACCTTGGGGATCCCAGAAGCATAATAAATGTTCTCATGGCTAATGGGGCTTCATTTCTTTCTTTCTTCAACAGTTTATTCTGAACACAAACTATGTGCCAGGCTCTGTGCTGGGTACCAGGGATCAGCTGCTAGAACAAAAGACCCTGCTCTCTAGAAGGGTCCACTGTCATGAGCAAACTAGCACAGAAACGTTTTACAATCCTATGCAATACATGCTGGGGCAGAGGGCAGGGGCTAGGTCGGGGGAGTCTGCGGGAAACCGTTCTGGAGACACCTGACGTAGACCTGGGAATAGGGGCCTGGAAGAGCCCCTGAGAGGGGACGTTATCTGAATGGAGTGCGGAGGGCTTGGAGGTGTAGAGCCAGGCAGCCAAGATGGCAGGGAGATGAGCAGCACGTCCATCTTCAGGAGACTGTAGGCTTCCGGAGTGGCAGGCCATAGGGATGGGGGGGAGGGGAATAGTTTGGCAGATATTAGGACCCATGTTTAGAGGAGCGGGTGTCAATCAAATCCCAAGAGGCTTTTTATATCCTGTTACTGAGTTGGTACTTTATTCCCCAAAGAATAGGCTACAAGAATTTTATTATTCAAGTAGAATTTAGGGATGGGTAAATGTGAACAATGCTAGTATGACATTCATAAAATGTATCAAATTTAAGTCGATATAGCTCAGGCCAGGTCGTTCAATAGGGCCAGCGACGGGGGCTGCATTAGAACCAGGGTCTCCCCCCTCCCGCCTCCATAGCCAGGCCAGGAGGTTAAGCACTTGACCGATGTTGCTCATGGGCATTGAAACCGGGGCCTGGTACGCACATAGCGTTTCAGGAGTGTGCCCAGGGAGGGAGGCAGTTACCACAGGGGAGCTGTGTGTTTCCAGAAGCCCAGCCCCTTTGCCCCACACCTCAGAAAGCCTTCGCCAGGGTGGACAGACTGCCAGGTAAGTCCATTATCAGGTAGCTCCAGGAAATGTCCCTGACAATCCAGTGTGCCTCACTAAAGGGATCCTAACGATGAGGAGAATGTCATTTTAATGGGATTTTTACTTACGAGCTGCTAATGCAAATCCCTCAAGCCTGCAGCTAGTCATGTGCAAACCCAGACAAGAGCAGAGAACGCCCAGCTGCCAGCTCACACAGGAAAGGTTTATTCATTTGCAGCCCCTCCCGGCCCTAATATTATTTGGATGTGGTTGACTCATTGTCACAAATTCTAATGATCTTCCCCTTGGACTTCTTGGTGCTTGGAGGGAAACCTGCTGATGTTTTACAGCGTGTTCCATTTATTGGAAGACACAGCTTGAGTGACAGCCTCAATCGACCAGCAAGAGGCCAGGTGCCCCCAGCTCATACAAGGGAAAAAAAAAAAAAATGCGTCTCTGAAAAATCACCCTGAACACAAAACGCAGAAGTGAGATTCATCCCATTGGCCATTGCTGTCCCTGTGCCAGAACTTGTAACAGGCACCAGAGAGAGAGAGAGAGGAGGACACAGCCCTGACCTCAGGGAGCTCACGGCCCTGCCCAGTGTACAGGCCCTAGAGAGCATTCTCCTGCAGAGGTCCTGAACTCTCGTGATTGGGGGCGAGGAGAATGACTGAAAATGCTTGGCTGGGTGGAGGTGGGGCCTCATTGAAGATTCAGCCATCACACACACAGCTCCCGGCCATGTAAGAATCTAGCCCTGGTGCCGCCTTTCCGACTGTTCAGAAGTTAGAATCCGATTTTTATGTAAAATCTCCCAATTTTTAGTATTTTCTCACTTAAAACCATTCATCATCAGACCCCACAAATGTTCTGCAGTGTACCTTTTATACCCCGGTCACGGGTTTGAGACCAACAAAAGAATATTCTCATGCAGGGAAACCACACCATAGCACATCTATTTGAGACGTTTGGGTCTTCCTAAGTGAGGCCCACCTGTTCTTTGTAAGCCCCTCCTGCTCTCCTAGCACCGGCCCCTCCCTCCAAGAAGAGCGCGGGGCTTCCAGTGGTGAGGGCGGGAGAGCCTCCCCTCCGACACCTAGGGGAAAGGGCAGGGGTGAGTGGGGCAGGTGCCCTAGACCCAGGCCCCTGGTGGTGGCGGTGGTGGTGGTCTCGCTTCCACCTACACAAAGGAGACAGCAAGGCACAGGCCCAGGTCTTTCCAGAAACAGATGCCAGGGCCAGTATTGGAGCCAAATGCTCTCAAATGTCTTGGGCTGAAGCTTCTGCTGGTCAGATCCTTTCTACTCGCATGGAATTCTGAAGCTCCAGCAGGAAGCTACAAGTGAATAAATCCTTCATTCCTACTGAGGATGAATGTCAGAACGAGGCAGTCAGGCTGCCCGCATCGGCTCCTCCAGCCACACCGGGAGTCAAATGGCTTAGTTCGATCATTATTACAGCCAAGTGCCAAGGAGTTAATTGGAGAATGGTTCGTCCAGGCCAGACCAGTCCTCTTAAAGAGCAGAATAATGGGGCTTTGTCAGCACTCTGTTTCCTCCACCTAAGACAGATTCTCGGCTGCATCAGCCATGTTCTCTCTAATGCAGCGCCCACCCCCAAACTGGCCTCCAGTGATACCTACATTCCTTTAGGAACATGTGTCCTAAACAGAGTGGGAAGAAGGTCCAGAACCTCTTTTTTTTCTCTCTTGTAGGCAGAATCCCAAATGACTTTTTCTAAGATGCCAACTTTGCAGGGTTGTTCTGAATGAAATAGGATGTGGGGAGGGTCACCACTACTCTCCCTTCTCTTTCTCTCTCTAATACCTAAGGGCCCAGGCAAAGCCCTTCTCTCAGAGGCCCTCTCCCTGCCTCTTCCCATCTAATAGATCTCTGGGGAGAACTGACTTCCATGGCTTCGTGGTCATGGCAGAACAGGGTCCTCAGACCCACGTCGGACACTCAGACCTCTCGGTTCAGGACTGTGCAGAGACTGGCTTGTCTGCTCTCTGGAAAGGTGACTTCTGACAGTTAGTGCATGTGTTCAGTTTTCTTTACAGAGGGTGCGACATGCGGGCAGCCGCCATTCTAGCCCATCGCCTGAGCCTTGTTCCCTCCACCAGAACTCCCTTTCTTGGCAGCCCTTCAGGCTGACCCGGGTCCCTGCTGCACTGCTGGCCCTGACCACCCCGTGCCACTACACCTCAGCTGGGCTCCTCGGCTCCCCTGTTGACCACTTGTGATAGACAGAATAATGGCTTCCCAAGATATGCACCCCTAATCCCTCAAACCTGTGAGTATGTTAACTCCCATGACAAGAGTCTCTACAAATGTGATTAAAGATCCTAAACTAGAAGGATTGTCCAGGTGCATCTAATGCAATCACACGGGGAGGCAGGAAGGTTAGAGTCAAAGAAGTGACAAAGGAAACACAGATCAGAGTGATGCGAGGCCTTGAGCCAAGGAATATGGCAGCCTCTCTGAGCTCAAAAAAAAAAAAAAAAAAAAGAGGGAGAAAGAAACATTCGCACTAAGGTCTCCAGAAGAAATATATGCAGCCTGGCCAGTACCTTGATTTTAGCCCACTGAAACTCCTTTCAGACCTCTGACCTCCAAAACTGTAAGATAATAAGTTTATGTTGTTTTAAGTTACCAGGTTGCTGGTAATTTGTTCTAGCAGCAATGGGAAACTGATACATCTCTCGTGAGCCTTGGGGAGGCCCAGAGCTGCCCAGGCTCATAGGTGCAGCAGCCCTCCGCACAGCTTATTGAGGTGACCCTGGGCCAAGCTCTCCAGGCAGACCCAGAGAGCACCCCCTGAGTGTGGCGCCTCTATCCTCTCGGAAAGTGTGGCCCTGAGAGGTAGCGAGGAAGAGGTCCTGTCCTGATGCCCCTCATTGACCACCTGCCCCTCACTCCCCACCGGCCCGCTTCCTGCCAGCCTCCTGTGAAAGATCCCCAGGGAGCAGATTTAGCCTTTCCTCCTGCTCTAGACCATATTCTCCCTCTAGCTTAAGGTGGCAGCTGCCTACCCAGCCATTATACGTGGAAACTACCTTTCTCTGCCTTCAGGGAAGAAACACTGAGTTCTCCAAGCTTTGTTCTGGAAATGCTAAAGCAAACCTGGAAAATCCTCCCTCTCTTGACAGAGGCTCACCCGGAAGGTGAAAGTTGACAAAGCTGATACACAAATGAGATTCTCTAGAAAATACCTGTCCCGCCCCTGAGGCACAGTCACTTGCTTCACTGGAAGGTCCCCCTCAAGCTCACACTGCCCCCACCGTGCCTTTCAGTTTTCTGCCTGAGGGCTTGCTCTAAGGCAAGAGGAACCTCTTGGCTCCCTGGAGCACAGTCCACAAGCAGCCCCGGGAGCACCCCTGGCCCCAGGGCACAGGCGCAGCCAGGCCTGAAGGTAGGGAGTGCCGGTGGGCAGCCACCTGCACTCTCATCAGAAGTCCCAGGGGAAGCAGGCCCCCCACAGCCACAGCACCCACCTTGACTTTGCCCCATTGTTCTGGCGTTCCCCCTTCCCTGACTCACTCTCCACGCGTCTTCTTTCTTCCTCCCTGGAGTCACCCCCTAAATGAACTCTCTGCTCTCCACACCCATGCAGCACAGGTAAAGTGTGTGATCTATAGAGGGAAGTGAGCAAACAGCGCCTGCTATTATCTCTGGGAAGAAAGGCCTGTCTGCAGAGTTTCGGAGGCAGAACTGGGACCAAACAGAGGAAGTTACCAAGAGACCAGAATGAAGTGAACAAAAGGGAGGAAGAGAGGTTAGTGAAGTGCAGATTAGCGTTGTCAAATGTTAGTGAGCGGATTGTATCCATAATCAACAGTGAGATCTGATGACAAGCAGATCATTCCATTTGTGTCTTACTATAGACGTGGTGTCCACAAAATCGCTGAGGGTGTTCAGAGGCTTATTGATCAATATGTTCTGAGCCATTTGCTGGAAGGGCTGACTTCTCAGGGCTCTCTTGGATTCCCATTATTACCCAAAGGGTTTTCTTTACTTTTCCTTCTGAACATCCTGTGCAAAGGGAGAACCCCAACTCTTGCTGAATCCAGAGCTGCAGGAATGTCATTCTCTCCTCTGCCACAATCTCACTGGCTTCCCCCACTTTCTCACCCGGGCTGGAGGCGGAAGGCTATACAACTGTTAAATTTAAACAAGTCAGAGATGCTAACTATTCTATACATTCCTCCCTTAGCTGCCAGACCTGGCTCCTCTCTGATCTCTGTTCCCCCATGAGCACCTGCTCATCAATTCCTTTCATTCCCATGCAATGATTATTTGTGTTCTAGCCTGTACATCTGCCCAGAGGCAATGGATGCATGTTTTTCAGTAGACATCCCATAATACATATTTAAAGTCAGTGTCTCTCATTTTGTTGCTAAAAAAGAAAGAAATTAATGTCAACACAATTGAAAATGCCTAGTAAATCAAATCACCTTTTCAATAATAAATTAAGATGCTTGGGCCTCGGGGTGGTCCCACCGGAAAGCGGTATGAACTCGGTCACTACCCTGGCTGTGCTTTGCTCCTGTCTTTCCAGGCTGCTTCAGGTATTGGTGTCAGTGGGAGGGGAGGGAGACTCCTCCTTGGCATCAAACGCAAATGTCTACATTCATTAAAGGAAAGATATTTTTCTCTGTCACTCCCACACTGTGGAAAGATAAGAAATTGACAAAGCTGAATGCTAATATAAAATGGCAAATTCTTTTTTTTTTCAACGTTTATTTATTTTTGGGACAGAGAGAGACAGAGCATGAACGGGGGCGGGGCAGAGAGAGAGGGAGACACAGAATCGGAAACAGGCTCCAGGCTCTGAGCCATCAGCCCAGAGCCTGACACGGGGCTCGAACTCACGGACGGCGAGATCGTGACCTGGCTGAAGTCAGACGCTTAACCGACTGCTCCACCCAGGCGCCCCTGAAATGGCAAATTCTAATGCTAAGCCCTCCTTTAAGAGAAGTGAAGTTAATTCTAACAAAAATCTTGCAGCTTAGGCATAACACCCAGGTTAAGGATGAAGAATGGGAGACATAGCATCTTATCTAATCTCTTAGATAATAAATCTCTTACCTAATAAATGGAAGAACCTTAAGTATGACCTTAAAACACACATACTTCAAGAGAGCAAAAAAACACCATTGTTGACTTGGAAGGGTTTACAACTTTAGTGGCGACACAAGAAGACAAGAATGAACCGATATCCATGCTAAGACTGAAGTGTTCAGAACAGGGTGTGGGTGTCCATCTAGGAGCACATTCCAAGCTCGGCTTAGGAAGAATCATGATTTAGCATCTTTTAAAGTAAAATAAAGATCAGCTTGCTCCTGAGGCCCAGTGGTGAGTGTGGCTCATCCCATAAAGCAAGAGTAGCCAATGGAGCTGACTTCTCATGGGGAGCCCTCTTCCAAGGAAGTCTTGCACAGCAATAACCCTGGAGGCCCAGCAGTGAGATGAATCAGCTCTACCTTCCCTGCTTTCTCCCAATCCCGAGAGTCATCTGTTTCCATCTTTAATGTCTAAACATGCAAATATTGCTACACTTACTGCTCATTAGTTAGCTAAAGGAAGGGCCCTTTAATTATGCCTTTAAATAATGAACCTCCTCCATCACCTTGACAATCAGTGCCTATTTAGAAGGAAGCAAGGCCTCATTATGAAACAGCTACTGTATCCCTTGGTTACTCAGAAGATGGTAGCTTTCTTGAGGCAATGAAATGGATGTCTAAAGACAAATAAGCCTTGCAATTGCATTAACTCATTCTGGCTTTAGGTTCAACTGTTAGCCAGTGACATATTACATGTGAGGGAAAGAGAGGAAACTAGCGTTTTTTTAAGAGGCCAGTATCTGAGCTCATTGATGTTCACACATGAAGTCTAAACTGCATAGTCACTTTTGAAGTGATTTCTTGTCTCAATTTTATAGATACTGAAATGAGGCTATGAAAGATGAAATAATTTGCTTAAGGTGTTGGACCAAGTCTACCATTCTCCAAAACTCCATGTTCTTTTCCATTATATGTTGATCTAGGTGAGAAGTATTTACATAGCTTGGCAGAACTGGGTTTCCTCTGAGTCTCCACTGGATTTATCCATCTTTCTGCCTCAGCAGAAACTCACAGGAATAGTTTCCTTCAGACAACCCCCAGGCACAGTCAGACTGAACCACACTATGCATGCACCTGTCGGCATGGCTCTGAAAAATAAAACAGAGTATGTCATAGACAAGCAAGTCATTTCCACTATGGACAATTACCTATTTATCTCTCCATACTGGACTCAGGGCTCACATCTTTGATAAAGACTTTCCTGTAACTCCCTCCCCCATAGACAATTGACCTTACTTCCATGGGGGCCCCAGAATTTTGTCACTGCATTTTTCATACCGTATTACACTTATTTGTTTGTTAATTCATTTCCTCCACTACACTGGGATACCATTCTTACTTACACCTTTAATCTTTAACACAGTGTCTCCTACAAATATGTGTTCAACACATGCTTATTAAATTTAAAAAAATGAGTCCTTATCTGTGGTTCCCAAACACTAGTCCATGGACCTATAAGCATCAGTTTGGCTATATATCACCTGAGTGACATTGAAAAAAAGCTGCCAGAAAAAAAAAACCCAGTATGTCCTTTAAAAGGTGAATGAATAAATAACCTATTGTATATCTGTACATGGAATTGTATTCAACAATAAAAAGGGACAAACTATTGGTTCATACAATGTGGATGAATTTCAAAAATATTGTGCTGTGTCAAAAACTAGACAACAAGGACTATATATTGCATGACCTCATTTACATGAAATATCAATAAAAGGCAATTCTGTAGATAGACTGTCAGTGGTTTTCTAGGGCTTGGGTGAGAGCAGGAATCAACTGCAAATGGGCACAGATATCTTTGAATTATGGAAATGTTCTAAAACCAGATTTTTATGATCATTGCCCAAATCTATAAATTTATTAAAATCATTGAATTATACACTTAAATGAATTAATTTTGTGATATGTAAATCATATCTCAATAAAAATATTAAAAATAGGAATTGAAAAATGGCCCATTCTGAGATAGCAGGGTGATATTGACACTGTCTTGTCTCTAAAGAGTTCTAATACAGGCTTAATACCAGAAAGGAGGGACATGTAGGAAGAAATCCCAAAATCAGAATAGAATCTTCCTTCAAGCCCCTTAAATCTTTGGATGACCCCTGAACTGTGTACACACAGGGGAGCCTTCAAGAAACCAGTGAAAAGTAACAGCAAGAAAGACCAAAAAATTGAATAGAGATTTTAGCTACTGCCTACTGCAAAGGAGACTTATTTTAAAATCCCTCCAAGTTTGAAGGGCCAGGAAAACACCTAGAAAACTCTGGGTGAAATACCAGAAGAGACATGAATAAAGATTATATGCCGGGATTAAGGGACTGGCTCAGAATGAAGGGTAAACCCAAACAAACATACTCATATATAGTATAAGACCAACTCTACAGGTACAAGGTGATGATTCAGTAATTTAACAAAAATCAATAACCTCAGAGAAATATAGCAGGATCCAGAGTTTCTGCAATGTATAATGCACAGTTCCCAGGATGAAATATAAATTATTAGACATGTGAGGAAACACAAAAATGTGACCAAAGGTCCAGAGTGAAATTGTTCAAGAGAAACAGACCCTGAAATGATGCAGATGCAGGAATTATCAGAAAATAACCTAAAAGCAACTGTTTTCAATGTGTTTAAAAACTTTAAAGATTGTCATAATGAGTGAGCAGAATCTCCGCAAAGAAATGAAAACTACATAAATGTAAAATCTATGGTGAAAAATACAAAATTTAAAGTGAAAGGGTGGGCTTTGCAGATTGGAGATAGAAGAAAGAGTCAGTGAACTGGAAGGGAGATCAAAAGAAACTGTCCAATATGAGGAAAAATGAAGGGAGAAAGATTTCTTAAAATCTTGAGCCAAAGAGAGAGGGAAGAGAAGAGAGGAGAAGAGAGGAGAGGAAAGTTTAAAAAGAACTCAAGAACAAGAGTGAATGAATGGGGCATAAAAGAATTAATTGAAAAGTGTCTGTTAATTTCTTCTGCCCATTTCTTCACTGGATTACTTGTTTTTTTGGGTGTTGAGTTTGGTAAATTCTTTATAGATTTTGGATACTAACCCTTTACCCTACATGTCGTTTGCAAATATCTTTTCCCATTCTGTCGGGTGCCTTTTAGTTTTGTTGTTTCCTTTGCAGTGCAGAAGCTTTTTATCTTGATGAGGACTCAGTAGTTCATTTTTGCTTTTAATTCCCTTGCCTTTCGAGGTATGTCAAGTAAGAAATTGCTGCTGCTAAGGTCAAAGAAGTTGTTGCCTGCGTTCTCCTCTAGGGTTTCGATGATTTCCTGTTTCACATTTAGGTCTTTCATGCATTTTGAGTTTATTTTTGTGAATGGTGTAAGAAAGTGGTCTCGTTTCATTCTTCTGAACGTTGCTGTTCAGTTCTCCCAGCACCATTTGCTAAAGAGAGTGTCTTTTTTCCATTGGATATTCTTTCCTGCTTTGTCAAAGATTAGTTGGCCATACATCGGTGGGTCCAATTCTGGGTTCTCTATTCTAGTCCGCTGGTCATGTGTCTGTTTTTGTGCCAATACCATACTGTCTTGCTGATTACAGCTTTGTAGTAGAGGCTAAAGTCTGGGATTGTGATGCCTCCCACTCTGGTTTTCTTCTTCAATGTTATTTTGGCAATTCAGGGGTTTTTGTGGTTCCATACAAATTTTAGTGCTGTTTGTTCTAGCTTTGGGAAGAATGCTGGTGCAATTTTGATTGGGATTACTTTGAATGTGTAGATTGCTTTGGGTAGTATTGACATTTTAACAATATTTATTCTTCCATTCCATGAGCATGGAATGTTTTTCCATTTCTCTGTGTCTTATTCAATTTCCTTCATAAGTTTTCTATAGTTTTCAGCATAGAGATCTTGTACATCTTTGGTTAGGTTTATTCCTAGGTATTTTATGGTTCTTGGTGCAATTGTAAACGGGATCAGTTTCTTTATTTCTCTTTCTGTAGCTTCATTATTGTGTATAAAAATACAACTGACTTCTGTACATTGATTTTGTACCCTGCGACTTTGCTGAATTCATGTAACAGCTCTAGAAGTCTTTTGATGGAGAAATGGGCAGAAGACATGAATACACCCTTTTCCAAAGAAGACATCCAGATGGCTAACAGACACATGAAAAGATGCTCAACGTCATTCATCATCAGGGAAATACAAATCAAAACCACACTGAGATACCACCTCACACTGGTCAGAGTGGCTAAAACGAACAACTCAGTAAACTACAGATGCTGGCAAGGATGTGGAGAAGCGGGAACCCTCTTGCACTGTTGGTGGGAATGCTAACTGATGCAGCCACTCTGGAAAAGAGTGTGAAGGTTCCTCAAAAAATTAAAAATAGAACTATCCTATGACCCAGCAATAGCACTACTAGGGATTTATCCAAAGGATACAGGAGTGCTGATTCATAGGGGTACTTGTACCCCAAATGTTTATAGCAGCACTTTCAACAATAGCCAAATTATGGAAAGAGCCTAAATGTCCATCAACTGACAAATGGATAAAGAAGATGTGGTTTATATATACAATGGAATACTACTTGTCAATGAAAAAGAATGAAATCATGCCATTTGCAGCAATGTGGATGGAACTGGAAGGTATTATGCTGAGTGAAATAAGTCATTCAGAGAAAGATACTGTATGTTTTCACTCATATGTGGATCTTGAGAAACTTAACAGAAGACCATGGGGGAAGGGAAGGGGGAAAATAGTTACAAACAGAGAGAGAGGGAGGCAAACCACAAGAGACTCTTAAATACAGGGAACAAACTGAGGGTGGATGGGAGTTGGCAGGGGGAAATGGGTGATAGGCGTTGAAGAGGGCACTTGTTGGGATGAGCACTGGGTGTTGTATGTAAACAATGAATCACGGAGATCTACCCCAAAAACCAAGAGCACACTTTATGTGCTAACTATATGTTAGCCAATTTGACAACAAATTAGATTTTTTAAAAAAAGAATTAATTAGGGGCTCCTGGGTGGCTCATTCAGTTGAGCTCAGGTCATGATCTCGCGGTCTGTGAGTTTGAGCCCTGCGTTGGGCTCTGTGTTGACAGCTCAGAGCCTGAAGCCTGCTTCGCATTCTGTGTCTCCCTCTCTCTCTGCCCCTTCCCTGCTCATGTTGTGTCTCTCTCTCTCTCTGTCAAAAATAAATAAACATTAAAAAAAAATTTTTTTAAGAATTCATTGAAGAACTGATGGCAAAAAAAATGTTTCCAAATTTTGTATAAAACATCATCTTAGGGGCACCTGGGTGGCTTTAGTTGATTAAGTGTCTGTCTTGAACTCAGGTCGTGATCTCATGGTTTGTGAGTTCGAGCCCGCATTGGGCTCTCTGCTGTCAGCACAGAACCCACTTCAGATCCTCTTTGTACCACCCCATGTCTGTCTCTGCCCCACCCCCAGTCCCTCTCTCTCTCTCTCTCAAATAAATAAACATTAAGAAAAATAAAATAAAACATCATCTTAAAGATTGAATAAGATAAGCAAGCTCCAACTGAACAAGTATAAAGGAAACCACACTTAATCATAGCATTGTCAGCCTGTTCAAAAACGAAAAGAGAACATCTTGAAAGCATCCACAGAAAAAGAGAAAAAACATTATATATGGGAGAACAACAATATGAAAGCAGTTGAAATCTTACTGGAAATGATGGAGACCAAAAGGAAATAGGATGACAAAGGAAGTCTTTTTAAGAGCGAAGGGAAATGGTGTCAGATGGGGAAACAGACCTATAAGAGGAAAAGAAGAGTATTAGAAATGGCAAGTATGTGGTTAAGTATGAAAGACTATTTTTTCTTCCTTCTGGATTTCTTTAAATGGCCATGACTTCTAATTCAATAATTATAACAGTGTATTGAGGGCATATAACAAATGTAGATGTAAAACATATGATAATATATGCAGATGTAAGGGTGGAGTTCTAATGCACCAAGGTTCTCACATTGTACGTGGAGTGTTAACTAAGTATTCTGATAAGCTAAAGATGCATATGAAAGAAGGCCTACTTTTAGGCTAGGGAAGTTAAAGGGATACTCAGGAAAAAAGTGCAAGCTCAAGATGAACATTTCTTAAAGTAGATGCCCCCTTCAAAAAAAATGGGCAAAGGTATCACGATGGCAAAGACCTTTTATTGGCAGGTGATGCACAAGGAATAGAGCACTTGAATCTGGAATTTCCAGACAGTGCTCAAGGTGAGTGCTCGAGAGTTGGCATGAATGACGAAGGAGGACCCAATCTGACCTCCCAACCGTGAATTGGAATTGGACATAATATTTCAGAATGTGGAAGTGCTTTTTGCCATGAAACCGGGTTCTAGAGGGCCTAGAGAGAAAAGTCTGAGGTTTAGGTTTCGAAGTAAGCAAGAAAACCAACAGGTATTAAATTTGAGGGATGTGGACAGTGACTTAGGGGTGCAGGGATAGAAAGAAAGGAGGAATTTGCTGCTCTTGGGGCTGCAAGCAAAGGCATCAACTTTGTCTCTGTGTGTATCAAGTCTTTTTTTTTTTTTTTCTGTATTTTGATGCTCTGACATCTTGGGGCCTCATGGACCCAGAGAGGGACTTCCCCTTGCAGTATCGTGCCTTTGATATCCAAACCAACCAATCCTGAGTCCATCCGTCCATCTGCCTCCTTTTATTGGACTCCTTCAGACCAGGACACTATCCACCTGCCCTAAATCATCCGAGGGCCAAGTACTGGACATCTAGGGATACCCACTGAAATTATTCAGACCATCCAGCCCTAAACCTGTTCAGCTTGCTTACAGCTTCACCCATTCCTTCCAAAAAAAACCATAATAAAGCAACCTGCCCACAGTTCTTCTTACTCCCTCTGCCTCTCAACCAACCCCAGTGATTCCCCATGTAGCCCTGCATGGTGTGGTGCCTCCAGTTTCTAGGGATCGGTGAATATAAAACCCTCATCCTTGGGGTGCCTGGATGGCTCAGTCAGTTAAGCATCTGACTCTTGATTTCAGCTCAGGTCACAATCTCATGGTTCATGAGTTCAAGCTCTGCATCAGTCTCCTGCTTGGGATTCTCTTTCTCTGCCCCTTCCCCACTCAGTCTCTCTCTCAAAAATAAATCAACATCCCAAAAACAAAAACAAAAACCAAAAACCTTCCTCCTTCATGACAGTCACTTCTGTGTCTGTGTGTCTTGCCATACCTGATTCAAACAAATCTTGGGGACATTTTAAAACAGTGTATACCTAAGGCCCTAGGAAGTTACAGGCCTGTATGCATCATCTGTATAATCAGCCTCCCTCTGATGGAGTAAGTGTCCTTCTTTCCCTTTTTAAACAGAAATATCACTCTTTGTTCAAATTGTTCATGCTTGTCATGGAAGTAAATACAGTGATAAGTTCTGCAAAAGTAATGATTTTAGCCATAAGTTAGAGGCTCAGAGGGAAATTACAACTATCCTGTGCATGGGGATAGCCACAAAGATCTCAGAAATTATCTCTCATTTGCATCAACAGTGTCCATATTTATTTGGCATTTCCTTGACTCCTCATCTCTCACCTCTAGGCCTTTTGGCCATTTTACCTTCAAGAGTCGAACGAAACCAGCTTCTCAGAACAGCCCAATGAAGGTTTTCCAGTCAACTTTCCTTATGATCTCCTAGGCTACTTACAGGTACAAAACATAGTTTGGTCTCCCCCCCCCCTCTTTATCAGTAGGGATGAGTTGTCATTCTTTCCCACACTGCCTTGGCTCCAGGGTCTGACATGAAGACAGAGGACAGTGGTAGGGTCACCCTTGCATTGACCCCATGGATCCACACGGCTTCTACTCTTTGGCAAGTAGGTGGTAGCTTCCCATGAGAAGAGAGCTCTTTGCTCTCCCAATAGCAAGATCTAGCACCTGCTTCTGGAAAGGACATGAAATATTAGTTACCACAGAGCCATTGTCCTGTTTAGGCTGCCCTGGAAACCAAGAGCTCGGTGTCAGTCTTATAGCGAGGTCTACTCCTGTTAAAAGGACTACATATCTTTCCATCGGACACAACTCTGTCAGATGGTTAATTACAGTCACAAATGCAAGGGGACAAAAAACTTTAGTTATGTGGGCTCAAACCAAAAAGAGAGTCTTCTACCTATTTTTTAGACTCAAATAAAAAGTGAGCCCTCAATCAGGGCACAAATGTGAACTGAGACTTGAGTTACTGGAAGAATTATTATACCCTCTGCCCACTTTTGCATCTGTAAACATATGAATAAAATGAGCCTCATAAGCCAAGAGAAAAAATATACCTTTAGGTTTATTCCAGAATACTGAAAATATCCCTCTGCCATCTAGCAAAAATATGTCAGAGTAGGAACCAAAAAAGAAAAAAAAGAAGAAGAAGAAGGAAAGAAGCACTTGATAGAGGAGCAGAGGGCAGAACTGGGCTGTGTCTACATTCTGCCCCATGAAGTCAGGCATTCATTCACTCAGTCATTCGTCAGCAAATCTCAATCAAGATCAAATTTTAAAGTGAACACATTTACATTCCAAGAGCACATATTCATCGAGGAGCCATGAAAGACATGCAGGCTTTGAAGTCTCTTGGACCTGAGTTTGCAGCTCAGCTCTGCCCTCTATTATCTATGTGACCTTGAATGCATCACTTTACGTCTCTGAGCCTCTGTTTCCTCATCTGTGAAATGAGGATTATTATAAACAGTTTGGGGTGGTTGCAGGGATTACCTGATATGGTCAGCGTCAAGCGAGGTTAGTGAGGGAGTAGCAGCAGAACATGTGACCCATGGAAATATGTTTTTGGGGGGCCAGCACTATCATAATGCATAGGCACTATCACACATATGCATGCATGGTGGATGGATGGATGGATGGATGGATGGATGGATGGATGGATAGATACATAGGCAGACAGACTTCTTCCTTCCTTCCTTTCTTCATTCCCTTCCTTCCTTACCTTCCTTCCTTCCTTTCTTCCTTCCTTCCTTCCCTCCTTCCTTCCTTCCTTCCTTCCTTCCTCTCTCTCCCCCTTCCTTGTTTTCTTCCTTCCTTCCTCTCTCTCCTTCTTTCTTCCTTCTTTCCTTTCTCTCCCTTCTTTCTCTTTCTTTCTTTCTTTCTTTCTTTCTTTCTTTCTTTCTTTCTTTCTCTCTCTCTCTTTCTTTCTTTCCTTCCTTCCTTCTTTCTTTCCTTCCTTCTTTCTTTCTTTCCTTCTTCCTTCCTTCCTTCCTTCCTTCCTTCCTTCCTTCCTTCCTTCTTCCCTCCCTCACACCCTCCTTCCCTCACTCCCTCCCTCCCTTTCTCCCTCCCTCTCTCTCTCTTTCCTTCCTTCCTTCCTTCCTTTCTTTCTTTTTTTCTTTCTTTTCTTTTCTTTTCTTTTCTTTTCTTTTCTTTTTTCTTTTCTTTACTTTTCTTTCTTTACTATGCCATACCAGGCACTGACATGGTGGGAACTGGACATATAGTGGTGAACAGAACTATGACAGGTCTCTGCTCTGATTATCCACACTGTGGTCTTAAAATATCATTTGTACGAAAAGAAACCAGGATTTCTTGAAGAAATAGCTAACTCCAAGTTTAGGGTTGAAAATGAATATTCTGAGCCTGGATCCAATTGCCTATTTGCAGGAGCTACTTTTTAAACTGCATGTGAGTATGCAATTAACAAAATCCAGATAGAGTAACTCTGTAGGTCAGATGTCCTGGGCTTTTTGACAATTAGATTGTAAGGAAAAGAAAGCAATCAAGGAGGAATCTGTAAATTAAAAAAAAAAGAAATGGAACAAGCTAGTTTTTTTAATGGGAAAAAACTATAATGTGCAGAGGCACAGATCTGAGTGGTCAGACTATAGAGAGGCTGTAAAGGTCAGGAGAGTGGGCCTTGCTTGGGGCAGGAGGGTGGTTGGGAGGGTGGGGCCTGGGGGTGTGGACACAAGCAGGGCATCTGGGTGGCTGGAAAAGTTATTTCTCGGCCTGGGCAGTGGCTGTAAAAGTAGCTCACTCTCTAATAGTTCATTCCATTCTACACTTGTTTTGCGTGGCCGTCTGCATCTTGATTTACGTTATCGTAAGAAGTCATGTAAAAGGAAGCGGCGTGTGTTGAGGGCCACTGTGTGTTGCAGCCTTTGTCAGGTGCCAGGGTGATGAGTGGGGCAGGAGCCGATCCTGACCCTGAAGGAGTTTAGTATTTCATGGAAGACAGAGGTAATTCAAATACTGTGATCAGGGCTGGCAGGGAAGGGTGGCCTAACCATCCTGGGCAGCAGCAGAAGCCTTGATGTGAACAAGGCGCCCAGGAAGGACACCTACCATACACTGGTCCATCTGAGGACTCAGGGCGTCCCAGGCACTGCCGGGCTGGTTGGGGCAGCAGGTGGGGGAACCGCTCACGGGCCCGGCACTTTGCTGTTTACTTTCCACAGCTTCCACGCCCCCCACCCCCACCCCGTGTCTCAGTTAACTCCTGCCAGGCACCACGGCCCCATTCCTCAGGTGTAAGGCAACTGTGGCTTTGAGCAGTGGTTAAAAACAACTCACCCTTGGCCAAGTGGCCGGTAAACAGAAGAGTTGAAGATGCAACCAAATCTGCGCTCTTTTTCCAGGGAGGCAGTGTGTCCCTGACAGATAGAGGTAGTTAGTCTGTGGGAGCAGACAGCCCAGGCCTGGAGTTAAAGGGGTTAGCAACAGAAAACGCACATTATAAATTTATAAATTACACAGATTTTTAATTCATTTTTATCCAAGTCAAACAGCCAAGTTGCTTTTAATGAGAATACCCAATATGGTGGGGATGCTAACGGCCAAGTGTAAATTGGCTTGGGCTTGCAGGGGTGGGGGCGGTGGGGCATCCTGAGGCCAGCAGTCCCTTTCCTCAGTGACAAACAAGCCTTTATATTCACATGCCCATGGGAGAAGAAGGAAGGCCGTACATGTGGTAATACTTGGGGGAAATAGAAAGCTTCATGAGGGCAGAGGAAAGTATGTAGAAGCGAGAGCATGGGCTTTAAGCCGAAAACCTCGAGTTCACATCTCATCATGGCTACCCTCCAGCAGTGGGAACTCAGGGACGTGACTCAACTCCTCCAAGTCTTCCCATCCTCATCTGTAAAGTGGGTTAATAAGCATTAGATATATGCGTAGAGCACCTAATTCATGCTAGGTAATAATAAATTGCATTGTTTAATTATTATCCTCATTTTTACCTTTTTGGCCCCCACTAGAGATCAGTCTTGGCTTAGCCAGTTTGACTCTGTCCTAGAGGATTCTAGAATTCAGAACTTTCTGGAAATAAGAAGCCATCCCCTCTGGTGTACTTGGCCATGAGTGGGAGCCTGGCTTAGTTGTTAAGTGCATAGATTTTGGAACCTGATTTCCTGGGTTTGAATCCCAGACCTGCCAAGGTTGTATGGCCTCGGAGAAGGCAACTAAGTTCACTGTGCCTCAGTTCCCCTACCTGTAAAGCCAGGGTAAAATAGCACTTCCCCCACAGGGTTGGGAGGATTAAACATGGCTAACACAGCACATCGCACCTAGCGTAGCTCTGCCTCCAAGCTGTCTGCATTAAGGAGCTGGAGAGAAGCCTTCCCCAAGCATCCAGTAGAGTGGCTCTGAGAGTCTGACTAGAGCCTTCTCTGGGCATCACAGGCTCTCAAGGCTCCAAAGCTCCAGAACCTTTGAGATCCTTGCTCCCATTACAAAGTTTCTCCCTTGGCTTAAGGCTTGACTCAGCGCAGTCTCAAAACACTAAAATTTTAAGTCTCTCTTCAAGACCTTGTTTCCTTCTGCTGCTCAGCCCAGCACGCTGGCAGGAGCGAGCAAGCATGGCAGCCATGGCATCTGCTCTGTGGACTGCATGGGCTCCATACCAGTGACTCTGTGTCTATGCAACCCCCCCCCCCCAGTTCCACGGAGATGCGAGGGGTGGCTACGTCTCCGTATGAAGGAAGGATCCCTTCCTACTGGAGACAGAACTGAACACAAATGCCCCTCGGTGCCTGGGTGTTAGACGCTCATCCCCAGAAGTGGCAGCTAATGGGCAACCCTGAGGAATCATTCAGCACTCAGACTAGGGGCGTCCCACTGATTTCCATTCCAGAACACCGAGGTTGAGCCACAGAGAAGGCTGTCATCCCCGCTGCCATTTGCCCAGGCCCAGTTCTTATTGTGGTACACCCCCTAGGTCACTGTTCCCAGCAGGCAACCAGCTTTTGAGGGCAGGATTCTGTGACTTCCTACCTTTAGGTCGTGGGCAGCCTGTTCACCAAGCAGTGTTGTGGGCTGAACATTGGCAGCACCATCAGCTCAGTCACCACACGACACGACAGACCCCGCACCTTGCAAAGCTGCCACAGGCCAGCCTGGCTGGCCGTGACGTCCGGTGCAGGCTCCCATGTGGCCGACCAAAGAAGCCAGGAGCCTTCCTCATTTCGCTCTGTTTCTACACGCCATCTACCAGCAGCTTATCTAGGGAGAGAGGGGCCGGACATGTAAAGCCTGCTCATTTAATAAGATTTTAGCAGTCTTAACCCCCTGCAAGTCATTTGTCCCTCACACACTTAAAACTTTTTATCTGTGGAGTAAAGCACAATTGGCCTCTTAAAAAATTGAAAAAAACCAGACTTTCTATCACAACTGGAGTCAAGTGTTAATTTGTCTTCCCACGTGTCTGTGCGTCTCGCCAATCTGGCACCCCTCCAGCCTCTTGTCCACTCGGTCACCTCACCTCGGCGATCCTTCTAAAGACATCACAAAGGCCGCAGCACTGCCACCTGGCCCGGGCACATTGTCCGAATACCCGTTTCCCCTTTGTGCCGGGTCTGCGGGCGTAGCTTGCATACCGCTGGCATACAGGAGAGCTAGCCACAGCCAGCATATAATGGGCACTTGAATGTTTCACAGGAATCCATTTATTTAATTTAGGATGTACTCGTATATCACCAGTGATATGAAGGGGGAGATCTTTCAAAACACATACATGAATTTTTAAAAAATTAAACGTTGCCCATTTATTTTAACTTGTAACAGAAAAAAGTGGAACCTGCGCATTACAACCATGATTTCAGAGCTATGGAATGACATACAATTACCTTCCTAAGTCACTTAATTTAAGTAAAAGCGAATTGACTTAAAGAAAACTATTAAGGAAATGATAGTAGAAGTAAGTGGATTTGCACATTTATTTAACAAATCCTTCCTGTGAGTGCCTACTTGTGGCAGGCATTGTTCTGGATGCTGAGGATACACAGTGAGCAAAGCAGACAAAACTCCTGGCCCTCCAAAAGACCCAAAAAAGCACTCCATAGAAATTCTCCAAATGGCCAGTAAGCACATGAAAAGGTGCTCAACTTTATTAGACATCGGGGAAATGCAAGATAGATCCACAACGAGCTCTACTGAACATCCACCGGAATGAAAAAGGAAAGAAAAACAACGATACCAAGATTTGGCAGGAATGTGGAGAGACCGGAACTCTTGTGGACCGCTGGTGGGAATGTAGACTGGTACAGCCATTTTGGGAAACTGCTTGGCAATTTCTCCTAAACTGGACCCAGAAGTTGCACTCGGTGTTGTCTGCCCAACAGAAACTCAGTCATGTGTTCACTAAAGGACATGTACAATATCTGGGGAATGAGTGGGTCTCAGAAAATGCTGGCTGAACGAATTTAAAACCTATTCTGGAATGTTCTATGCAGAGGCAGATAAGACATGGTTGCTGTCGTTGACTAGCCCCAGAGCAGATTCTCTTGACTGAATACACTTCTCCTGAGCGTGTGCTGTTCCGGGTTTGTGCCAGGCGCCAGGCATACAGGGTTACATCAGAGATGGCGCTTACCCCGTCAGAGGTAAGCAGTCACTCACCTCAGCAACCACGTGACCTTGGCCTTTTGCACCTCGCTCAAGGAAATTTGGTTGAATGAGTACCAATATGGACAACGCTGGCTTACGTTCCATAACTACTTGTGTATGTGATTATGTGAACTCCCTCCATGAGAGCAGGAACCTTGTCGGTGTGTCTTCCTGCTGTGTCCCACACAGCCACAGAGAGCAGCACCAGGCTCCAAGTAGGGGGCTCGGCCAGTCTATGCTGGAGCAAGGATGGATGGAAGAAGTTGAATGGAGGTGGGAAGATCTCAGGACTCTGTAGGTAAACTCACTACCCCCATTTCACAGAGAAGACATCTGAGTCTCAGAGCACTGAAGGGGCTTGTGCTAAGCCACAGCGCTCCTGAATGGGTCTCTCCAAAAACTTGTGCCCTTTCCACGACAGCTCACTGCCTTCTGGAGAGGCCCAGGGGCTTGTGCCCACACCTGTGACCCTTACCCACAGCTGTGAATCATGATGCCCATCGCACCAGTCCGAGGAGGGAGGCAAGTCCCTGGGCTCTCTCCACCAGGGTTCCCTGTCTGTTGTCAGCCCCCACTGCAAGCTTGGGCTTCCCACCATGTAAAGAATATTCTGCAAAGAGTTTGACAGACCATACTTGCCTCTTCCAAGGACACTTACCAGCAGTTTCAATTATAACAATCAACCATGGGCTTTTTTTTTTCCACTTAAGACAAAGATTAATATTTCAGGAGAACACGGTTCTAATTTACAGCCGAGACCTTTGGTGTAATCAGCAAAAGGGAAAAAAACGAAGTCTGTGAACATCATTGGCTCACTCATGTTTCCTATTGCACTCCTCGCTGGGTTTACCTCTTTGGCCTTTAATTATTCCATTCTCTCACATGGCTTTATCTCTGACACTTCGGGATGAAAATGTGATTTGCCATTCAGAGGTTTCAGGAAAAATCACACTCCAGTCAGCAAATTGAGAGTCTGATAAAGGAACAGAGGGTTGGGCCGCGGCTTTGAGAGGATGTCTTTAAAGTGTTTTTTAATTAAATCTGTGTTATTATTTAGGATGGTGGAGAATCATTTACATGCATTACAGGGTCTGTTTGGAATCTCTGTCGTGCTGTTCTGAGAACTGTAGCATTAGTCATGGAACCTAAGGGCACTGTGACAAGTTTGCTTCCTCCATCACATATTTTGTGAGCAGCACCCGCTGTGGCTACCTGCTTTATACTAGGCATCAAGCTAGGTCTGGTAGGGGTCACACAGAGGCACCTGGCAGAGCTCTTTTCCTACTGTAGCAGGGGCTAGATGACGTCACCACGTTGCAATACCACAGAAGGGGGAAGAAGAGGGTCAAAGGAATGAACATTACTGAGCCTCGATGCTAGGATCTTCTCTAGGGGCTTTGCCTGCGTTTGCTCTTCTAATCATACAGTGGTCTGCAAAGAAGAATCGTGACCCCATTTCACAGACGGGAGACCTGAGGCTCAGAGCACTGAAGAGGCTTGTCCTAAGCCACACCGCTCCTGAGTGGGTCTCTCCAAAATCTGTGCCCTTTCCACGACAGCACGTTGCCTCCTAGAGAGGCCCAGGGGCTTGTGCCCACACCCATGAAGGGTGGCCTCACCCCAGCTGTGGATCACGATGCCCATCATGGCAGTCGGAGGAGGAGGAGGCATAGCCATAACTGCACTCTCCACCAGGGGTTGCCCACCTGTTGTCAGTCAGCCTTTCCAGACTCCTAGACTCTAGGACCCGCTATTAAAACTGTCACTTCCTGTGCTCCTCCTTCAAAATACTTGTCACAACCTAAAATATACAGTTATTTGTATGATTATTCATTTACCGTGTGTCTCCCCTACAAACTTTGAGCTTTATTTGTGAGGGTAGAAACCTCTTCTGTGTGGTTACACTGAATCTCCAGCATTAGCATAGTCACTGGCACAGAGTATTTATAGAATGAAATAGGAAAAGGGAGGGAGGGAAGGAAAAAGGAAGGGAGGAAGGGTGGTTGGGCCAGAAGGAGGAAGAAAAGAGAGATGGAGGGAGGGAGGGGGAAGGGAAGGAAGGAGGGAAGGAAGAAAAGAAGGGGAGAGAAAAGAGAAATTAGGGCCTCTTTTTTAGGAACCCCTGTGATTACCGTGGCCCTTCCCAATATTCTTTTCCCTGTATTTCATTTCTCTATTCTGTACTAGCATTTGTAGCCAGTAAAAGCAAAAAAGCCAAACAGCCTAGAGTACAGGTGTTCTCCAAACTGACTGAAAGATCAAAAGATCAGATCTCTGGCTCTGGGAACCCCAAACCATGGAACACTTTGAGGGGTTACTTTGAGGGGTCTTCTTGGATAATTTGCCCTGCCAAGTACTTTGCACACATAGCCTGCGTGTGCTTTTTGGATTTCAAATGCTATGATCATTAATAAAATAATATATTCATATAATTATAAACAGTAGCTTTAAGTCGTTGTATTATTCTCTCAGACCATGGATGCAACTGTATGCAAAGCCTGAAATGTTTGAAATCAAAGAGAGACCCTCATTGGTGAAAAAAAAATAGGAGCTACACCTCAAAATACTCTACACATACCTGTGAATTAAGACAGATCATCTGAGAACCATGCTGTACCTGGACTTCCTTCCAGGGACTGTCTCAGAACAGTGTCATCCATAGTAATTTCTACGGGACACTCACTATGTGCTGAGTGTCATATTGAGCCTTCTTCATGCATTATTTTATTTATCCTTATCATGACTCATTTAACAGATGAAGGACACAGAGACGTAGGGAGTTTAATTTGCCTGAGGTAACACATGTAGTCAGTGGCAGAACCGGGAGTCATACGGCAAGCCACACCAGTTCAAAACCCTTGATATTAACCAAACACAATCTCTCTGGCTCTAGGCTCTTGCTGGAGTATACCTCGATGATTCATTTTTCAGGCCACGTCGAAGGGTGTTATAAGAGCCAGCCCCCAAAACTCATTGTTAGACTAATAAAAGGTGAGGTTGAGGTCTCTGCATCACACAATGCCTCCTTTTGAGAACCCACGAGGGAGATTTCAGTCTGGACTCAGTATAAGAAAGAGCTCTGCTTCTCTTTAACCAAAAGGATCCTTTCCTTTTGTGGGCGTGGCAAGACAATATAACACATCAGGTTTCCTCTTTGCACTGGCTGCTACACAGCTTGGAACCACTGGCTGCCCCTCTGCTGAAGAACAGACCCTTCCCACATACATTTAGGGGGCGGGCCACACACATTCCCTCCCACACTTCATCTTAACTTCCTGTCTTCGCCTGAGTCCCTAGAAAGCAAAGTCTGAGGCAAAAGTATATGGGTCTCTCCTTTATAATGAGGAGCGCAATCCCTGGGAATGTGTGTATGGGAAAGGGGAGTGAGGTAGGGATTGAGGGATGTAAATAAAAAGGATGTGGTATCAAGCTGTGCACTGCTTGTAATCAAGTTCAGCTGATTGTTCCTTCGAAGCAAATATTAGCTAGTAGTAACTAGCTGTTAAGTCTTATGGGAGGAGAGAAAAGGAGAAGAATTTGTCCACTGGCACCTGTCTCCCAATAGCTCAATATTTGCCCAAGGAATGTCTATGTCCCCGAATGTTTAAATGGCATTTGTCCTGCTGTGCCTTATGCCTCAGAGACAACTGGGAGCCCCACAGCAGGGTAAGGGGCCATCGGGTTGGGGCTTTGGATGGAACACACAGAGTTATTTGCCACAATGTCAGCTGTAGCCAACCCGTGGCCATGCCCTCTGCCCCACTCCTCCCACAGAGAGATGGTGCCCAGATGTGAGGTGGCCCAGAGAGGTGTCTAAGAGACTCTCCTACCCACATTTTCCCTTCCATGGCTTCTTATTTCCTGACTTTAAAAAAAACTTATCTACTGACTTTATCCTCACAGGCCATGTTCGATATGTTTTGGATGGGCCAGGGCATATACAAAATTCAACATTTTCTGTGTGCTAATCCAGTCTCTCAGTAAGAGTCATATCTTCAAAGCACCTCATGTCTTTTATTCCCTGAAGTGCCCCTGAGAGTGGCTGGAGTGGGTGCTTGAGGGTGAACCCATAGCTGTTGTCACCACCTCTCTTTACGCAACAAGGTGGCCTTGAGCTGTCACGTCTCGTACCAAGTATAAGGCTTTTGTTTCCTGAAGTGTTTCCTCTAAGCCTGGGTTACATTTGTCATTGGAAACCCCAAGGATCCGCAAAGACAGCATGTCCCTGGAATCCCCAACACTGAGCACTCTGTCTGGCATTGTGGGCACTGATGAATGTTTTTCCCGTAAACCAAACAGCAAACAATTACTATAATTATACTATATTGTATTATATATTATATTATATTATATTATATTATATTATATTATATCATATCATATCATATCATATCATATCATATCATATCAATAACTATCTATTGAGCACTTCCTGTATACCCAACACTGCATTAGCTGGTCTACCTTATTTCATCTTCACATAACTCAGCTCTTAGCAGCTATGGCTCAGTCATATAATCTGACGAGGAAACCAGATTTTCTATCCTGATGGATTTTGCCAGAAGAAAAAATTCAAATAGCTTTCTGACTCTGAAAACGTCAACCCATGTTGAGCCCTTAGAGAATCTGCTGTCTCCAGATCCCTCTCACTCTTGGTCTCAAGCTTCACCTCTTCACTGCATGACTCACATGGCCCATCTACTGACTGCGACAGAAACAGTCTGCGTTTCTGGAACCTGGCAGCAAGGTGGCCTTTAATTACCTAATGTCTTTGAGGTCCTTAAAGTGTAATTAGTTTGATTGGACCTTGTAATTAAACGGCTAGCCAACCACATGGGAGGACACCTTCGGCTTGGGCGTTCTTTTCTTTCTTTTTCTGGGCTGTGGGCCTGAGAACTGCAAACCGAGAAACAAAGAGCCACCTGAGTGCTGAGCCACTCCTACGACCCAGGATGCAGGGACACCATTTAGAGGGAGAGAGGCTGATCTTTGTGCAGGGTAGCTCTGCTTACTGGCGGAGTTGTCCCTGGTGTCACGGGCACTCTAATCCAACCACCATCTCTGAATATTTGTCACCGACCATCTCTGATGGCATGCCTAAGGCTCCTGAAGTTCCCCCCTCACTCTGCATGGGGTGCAGACATCTAAGACCCCTGTAAAAACAAAGGTTCCCATTGATGGGAGAGCAAGGTGTGAAAATCAGGGCATTTCATGGGGAGTCAGAGAGCCTCCAGTTTAGGGGCCCCCAGGGAGGGGTTCAGGAATTCAGCATCAGCTTCCGATCCCCAGGGATTCCAGACATAACCATCCCCTCATTCACCCACTCATTCGAAAGGCATTTCTCCTATTTGAAGATTAGAGGCTGGTCGCCAAACCAGCCTCGCTGGTAATTGTTTAAAGACCCAGAAAATATCTGGGAATCGAGAAAAACAACCAAGCAACATATATACATATATATGTGTCCACAGAAGAAAGACAGACTTGAAAATGAGGAAAACACTCAGAATGTGTGAAGGAGAGAAAAACTTCCGAACAGATGTAGGCAGTCCCACCATGGAACCAGAGTAAACCATTCAAGCAGGATTCTCAGTCGTGAATCTGAAACGTGGATTGTGCTGGGACGCCTGGGTGGCTCAGTCAGTTGGGCTGCTGACTTCAGCTCAGGTCATGATCTCGCAATCCGTGAGTTCGAACCCCGCGTCGGGCTCTGTGCTGACAGCTCAGAGCCTGGAGCCTGCTTCGGATTCTGTGTCCCCCCCCCCTCTCTGCCCCTCTCCCACTCGTGCTCTGTCTCATTCTGTCTCTCAAAAATATATGTTAAAAAAAAAAGCTATAAAACATGGATTGTGCTTAACACAATACTCTTAAAGTATGACACTGGGGTAAATGTTCCTGAATCCGAGGGTGGCATCTTCTCCTCTTTGCCCACATTTGATCAGTGCTGTTGATGCAGGCAGGCCAGGTCCAAGGGCCCGGGAGGTGGGGGGGAGGACCCACAGGACTAGCCAAGAGGGTCCTTGGCTTTGTGCAGGATAGAAGTCAAACATGAGCCGGCAGGAAGTGAGAACAGAGTTTTTGAAGATACGGAGAGAGTTCAGGCGCAGACAGAGCGTCTGAAAGACTCAGAAAGGAAAGGAGAGTCTCGTCTTTGCTCAGGGTGTGGGGTTTTCACTGACAGTTGTGGTCTGGTATATGCATCCTCTCAGGCGTCCAGGAACCAGTCAGAACAAGGACAAGCCTCCGGGTGTCCTCCATAAGTCACTTATTGCTTAGAGCCAGGGGTCTTGGCATCGCGGTGTCTGGGTCTGCTGATCTGAAATGCGCATGGATGGCTTCCTCTGCTCATCCTCGCCTGGCCCTTCCTTAGATGTTACCTGTTTCGCTGGAAGACTCCAGAGAAATCATGAACTGCTTGTCCCTTGCAACGAAGACATACACTATTTCTGAGACGTGTGTAAAGTGGGGAAGTGGGTCCTAGCAAGAACACAAGCAGGAAAAGGAGCGAAAGAGCAGATTTTTATGGAGTCATTGGGTTTCTCTATCTCCTTGTGTCATTACTGCTGGCTTGGTTTTCACGTTTATTTGGTTAGTTGGAGGGAATGCCAAGGAAGCGATGGCGTCTAGAATTCAGGAGAACTGGGCTGCGGCCCGGTCCCCTACTCCAGAAGCTGCCTCCGATGAAGTCCCACTTCTGCAGGCCTTACTTTTATCTCTGTAGAACGCGTACAATACTCACCCATTTGTCCTCCCAGGGACTCTGTGGAGTACTTTGAAAATAATAAGTATTATTTCATTAATGGAAAGTGATCAGTGCTGTTGCCATTAATGATGGTTATTAAGTATCTATTATCAATACAAATTCTAAATCCGATGAGGAATGAAGGAGGAATAAAATAAACAAAGAAATAAAGAAATAAATAAAGATCTAAATGGATGAGTTCCAAGGCAGTAAGGATAGTGATTAAGTACCAGTCTCACTCCTCTCACTTCTAAGTGAGTGTTGGGGGGGGGGGGATGGGGAGGGCCCCCTGACCCTGTTTGGAGGGAGCCTGGTTGTGGAGAGCACTTGCCCTTCACTTACCTCCTCTGGTGCACAAGGCGCCTCCTCCCCAAGTCAACCCATCCCCTCCCCCACCTTGCTTTTGTTTTCTCTCTCTCTCTCTCTCTCTCTCTCTCTCCCTCCCTTCCCACCTGCCTCCCACCTTCACACTAGCTAGCTTGCCTGAATTCCCACTCCTTCCTCCTAAGGCTGAGATGTTTGCAAGAGTGGTCCCGATAGCTCTAATGCCCTTTGCAGGCCATCGGCTCCCATGGCCACCACACAAGGACAAACACCTGTGTCAATCCTTCAGCAAACCAGTGGGAGCAGCCCCCTCTGTCTGGTCTGAGAGCTAGGGGCAGAGAGGAGGGACACCCAGGCAGCTAGATGCTTAGGGATTAATGAAATGCTTCCAGAGGCCTCATCTGCCTCTCCCAAGGCCTTCCAGCCTATTTTCACTTGACCTGCAGGAATCCTTCCCAGACACGCTATTCAAGCTCTCATCCAATATGTGCTTATTTTTTTCTTTCTTGGGTGATCCTACCACATAACGGTTTAGAGCTTCTCAAACCTTAATGCACACTGAACACCTAGAGATCTCATTAGACTGCAAATGCCAATTCGGAAGGTCAGAGTGACGTCTGCAACTAGTTTCTGACCGGCTCCCGGGTGATGGCTGTGCTGCTAGGACACGCTGCTGCTGACTGATGGCTCACAGTGATCAGTGAGGTTCTAGACATAAACTCGCTGTGTGACCTTGGGCAAGTTACTTAACCTCTCTGAGCCTCTGCAAGGTGAAGAAAAGAATAGTGTTACTTCCAAGAGTTGCCCCAGCAAATACATAAGAATACATAAGATGGTGTGTGGAAAGTTCTCAGCCCAGGGAGCAGCGCAAAGCAGAGGAGAAAGTGCTGTACACACAGAGGTGGTAATGATCGCAAGATGCTAAGATGGGAGGCTTCTCCTAAGTGGGCCTTTCCCTAAGGAGGCATTTCAAAGAATTCAAAGAGCACAGGGGCACCCGCGTGGCTCTGCTGGTTAAGCGGCCAATTTTGGCTCAGGTCACAATCTCACACTTTGTGGGTTCAAGCCCTGTGACAGGCTCTGTGCTGGCAGCTCCGAGCCTGGAGCCTGCTTCGGATTCTGTGTGTGTGTGTGTGTGTGTGTGTGTGTGTGTGTGTGTGTCTGCCCTCCTGTTCACGCTCTGCCTCTCTCTCAAAAATAAATAAACATTAAAAAATTTTTTAAAAAAAGAATTCAAAGAGCACATCTTTCAGGCTTAGGAATTGCCTGGGGCCCAAGGCAACCGCACATGACTAATTGGAAAGACTTGTCGCGAATGAAACACCTTGGACAGGTTGAGCAGCAGCAGGTGCAGAGGCCTATGTTTGCATAACAGGTGGACAGAGGCCAGCTGCCGAGCTCCCCATGCCGCAGCACGCGGTTCCATGCAGAGGTCTGCGTCATTTCAGGAAAGGAGCCTTATTAAGCAGCAGTTAGTTCCTGGGGAACTCTAGCTTTGGGGAGATGCATTAGGTAGCCAGTTTTGCTCTGCGTGGCCAGACCAGCCCTTCTCAGTATCTAAGGAGGTGTGACTTTTGCTTATTTGTTCATCTACAAGTGGGCATGGGATATGATAATGAGAAACACCCTTCAAAATACGGAGGGGACTCAGGGCCACCTGGGTGGCTCAGTTGGTTAAATGTCTGACTCTTGATCTCAGCTCAGGTCGTGATCTCATGGTTCATGGGACTGAGTCCCGCCTAGGGCTCTGCACTGACAGTGCGGAGCCTCCTTGGGATTCTCTCTCTCTCTCCCTCTCTCCCTTCCCCTCTCCCACTCATTCTCATTGTCTCTCTCAAAAATAAATCAACTTAAAAAAAATACTGAGGAGATTGAGAGGTCAGCATGCTCTGTGCCTGATTTGGGGGGCGGGCGGCCTCGGAGAAGCTGGAGAGGGCACGAAACAGAGGCATGTGTAAGTACGGCACGTAGAACCAAAAGATGACGGTGAAGACATCTTGTGTTTGGAGAAGCAAGGAGCGTGGACTCAGATGCGTGCATCTGTTTTCTATTGTCACCGCACAAGTTACTGCACACTTAGTAGATTCAAACAACACAAATTTATTATCTTACAGTTTGGAGATCAGAAGTCTGAAATGGGTCTCACGGGACTAAAACCAAGGTGTAGGAGGGCAGTGTTCCTTCGGAAGGGTCTGGGGAGAATCGGTTTCCTTGTCCTTTCCCACTACAGAGGCCTCCCACTGTCCTGGGCTCCATCCTTAAAGTCAGTACTCACACCCCCCCGGCCTCTGCCTCTACCACCTCCAGACTTCTCTGACCCGCCTGCCTCCCTCCCTCACTTGTGAACACACTTGTGATTACACTGAGCCCATCTGGATACTCCAGGAAAACTCCCCATCTCAAAATCCTTTACTTCATCACTTCTGGGAAGTCCCTCCGCCACGTGAGGTCACACATGTCACGCAGGTTGCTGGGGTTGGGATGTAGACATCCTTGGGGTGATTATTCTGCCCACATGGTGAGAGCGACTTCAGGGTGGCTGTCTCCCAGGATTTCGTGGGAAATGCAACTCATCAAGGAAGGTTCCTACTAAAGAAAACAAAATGTTTATCCAAGAGTTTGGGAGAGAGGAGAAAAGAATTGTCTGAGACTCAGCTCTATTAGCAGGTCGGTAGGGAGAGCTTCCGCTCACACAGGAACTGAGGACCCATGGTGTGCATGGCATCATGGTAGGTCTCCTTCATCCAGGCCCCGGGAAGAGCCACAGGAGAGGCAGGGCAGCTATGAGGGCCTGGAGAACATGCGGTCCTCGGCCTTCCCTCCTTCTACACAACGCACCTGCCTTACCAGATAAATCCAAACACTGCCTTAGAACCTCAGTGTGTGCAAAGAAAACCCCCTGTGTGCGTCTCCTTTACTCTCTCCCTACGCCACGCTCACAATTCTTCTGATACCAGATGTGCAGGATTTTTCCCACATCAAGCAATGCTTTGAGACACCAGCTGGGTGTCCCACGGTCCAGTTCAACGCTGGCACTGAACTGGAGGTCACGCAGACCCTGCGGCTTAAAAGCTTGGTCCCACGGGATCACCCCTACTTCAGATGCCAGTAAGCAAGTAGGAGGTGCCCAGATTACCCACAACTTCTGTCCAACTTGGCTACAAATCGGAGGTTCCAAAGACACCCCCCTCCTTGGATTCAGTCATTTGCTAGCACAGCTCCCAGAACTCGGGCAAACACTAACTTACATTTATCAGCTTATTAAATAATAAAGCGTATGAGAAAGGGTACAGATGAGCAACCGGATAAAGAACAGCGAGGTCTGGATGGATCCCGAGTGTAGGGGCTTCTTCTGTTCCTGTGGAGTTGGGCTGCACCACCCTCCTGTATTTGGATGTGTTCACCAACCTAGAAACTCCCTGAAGCCCATCCTGTTGGGACTTTTATGGCGATTTCATCATATAGGCATGGCGGGTTACTATTTCCAGCCCCTCTTCCTTGTCCAGAGGATGGCAGGGGGGCACAGGGGAGGCTGAAAGTTCCAAGCTTCCAATCATGACTTGGCCTTTCTGATGACTGACCCCCATCCAGGAGCCCACCCAGAGTTGACTCACTGGGACAAAAGATGCTTCTATTGCCCAGGAAATTCCAAAGGATTTAGGGGCTTACTGTCAGATGCTCCTATCATGCAGAGAATTGCAAAGGTCTTAAGAGTACTGTGTCAGGAACTGTTGCTGAGACTAAATGTTACAACAAAAGAGTCTCCCAATACCCCAATTTACGATGGTTTTTAAGTCAGGAATCGAAGGTAAAGATAGATAGAGATAGAGATTTCTTAGTACTCACACTCAGGCATTCGAATAACTGCTTTGGAAGTGGTCTCAAGTCTGAGCATCTCCCCACTTCTGCCAGATCACTAGAGGAGGAGCCTTAGAGGCCCAGCCTGGCAGAAACAAGTCTCCAAGTTTCCTGCATGGGACCTCTGCTTCTTCCACGTGGAGCAGATGTCTGGTGCACAACAGACTCTGTGCATACTGACTGAATGAATAAATGAATAAGTGAATGAATGAATGAATGAATGAATGAATGAATGAATATGGTCTACAGAACCTTTAATGGGAGGCTTTTATTATTGTATTACTTAACCAGGGATTCCCCTTTTAAAAGTAGCACTTCCTGGGGCATTTGTGTGGCTCAGTCAGTTGAGCATCCGACTCTTGATTACGGCTCAGGTCATTATCCCAGAGTCATGGGATCAAGCCCCACATCTCTCGCTCAATGAAATGAAATGAAATGAAATGAAATAGCACTTCCTGAACACTTATAACAGCTTACTCTTATTATCATACGGGATTCAAAGAGTGTTCTTTCCTCACACCAGAGAATGGTGGTAACTCTAGGTTGCCCCTTTGCAGTTTCTGACGTGGTGAGTGATAGGATGGAATACTGCACACATCCTTTGAGCACTTTCTATGCCCCTACCCCCGCACGGTGAGAACATGGGGGGACCAAGAGAAGGCTGTTATGGACTGAATTGCATCCCTCCAAAAAAGATGTTAAAGCCCTAATGTCCAATAATAGAATGTGACGTTATTTGCAAATAGGTCTGTTGCAAATTAAATTACTTAAGATGAGGTCATACGGGGGTGGGGGGGGGCCCTTACTGCAATATGACTGGTGTCCTTATAAGAAGATGGCCGTGTGAAGACACAAACACACAGGGAGAATACCATGTGAAGACAGGAGGGAAGACTGCACCCATAAGCCAAGAATGCCTGTGGCCACCAGAAGCCAGGAAATAGGCCCAGAACAGATCTTCCCTCAGAACCCACAGAAGGGCCAACCCGCCAACACCTTGCTCTCAGACCTCTGGCCTGCAGAACTGTGAGACTGACAAGTTCCTGCTGTCTGAAGCCAAGGGGGTTGTGCTTTATTGCAGCAGCCCGAGCAAACTAATACGAAGGCCAACACAGAATCGTGGATGTAGACCTTCCCAGTCTTCTTCAAAGATGTGGCAAAACCTGGTACCTGAACGCTGTGGCTCTGACAGAAGCCAGGATGAATGAAACATACTTGCCTCAGTTAACGTAGAGGGCTGTATATATTTTCTGACATCTGCCATCAGGCTGAAGCTTGGAACCAACACATGTGTGGCACCTAACCAGCTCTCAGAAGTCCACACTGAGTCTGGGCGTGGAGCTGGTCAGACTACCCCACCGTCTCTCCAAAGCAAGGCAAGGTCGGTGCTGGGAAGATTTTTGTGTTTCTTTGGGTTGCTTTATTTTAGGGGGGAGGGAGGAGGGTGGATCTTGCTGGATTTTAAACTGTTCCCAAAGCTTTATTATGAAACCAAAAGCCAGGGGTGAAAATTCCACTTGGCAAATATCCTTGACAGACTGGCCTTAAGATCTTGGATGTCCTAATGAATTTCGGCCTGCGACTATTCCCGAAAGGTTCTACAAGTTCTCCCAGACTTCACGGACTGACTTATAGTTCCAAGAATGTACCTGGTTTCTTCGCCAGGAATTCCAAGCAGAGATAACCTATTCACGTGCCTTCCCTGGAGGCCCCCGTGAACTGCAAAGAGGCCTTTCTACAGAAACTGCTCTGCGAGGGGAACAGGTGATCCACACGTGGCTGGGACAGATCTCTTCCGGAGCAGTGACGTCATACGATGACCTGGGCCCGCTAACATTAGCCTTCAATCACACCCAGGCACTCCAAATGCTACCAGAGCAAGATCAGCATGAGAAGCCCATGTGTGTGTGTGTGTATGTGTGTGTGTGTGTGTGTGGTGGGGGGGGTGGTCAACGCTGGAAGTTCAGCCTCTCCTTGTGGGATGCACACTCGTCTCGGTTACCAGAGATCTAACAGACAGTCGAGGTAGGCACGTGGCCGAAGGCGAGGAGGGACAGAGGCCCCGCGGCTGGTGGCTGGAGCCAGTACCGGAGGAGGGCCCAGGGAGATCCGAGACGTGCTTGCTGGCTGACACGTGCTGTGTCTTTGGAGATGGAAGCGCTTAACCAATTCCATTCAGGATCGGCTCAGTTTTCCAAAGGGGCAGAATTTATTATTTGAATTATTCAGGGGAGGTTTATTCGCCAGCACCGAGATATGAGATCTGTCAACTAAATTATAATTATGTTTCTCTAAAGATATCCACTGGGAGAGTCCTTTTTTTTTTTTTATTTAAACTTGCAAGGAGGAGTCAGACTGTGTATTTACGAACAGCCGGGCTCAATATTCTGAGTGGCGGAATGAAAAATTAATTTTCTGCAAATACATTAGTGAATAGTTAACTGCATCTCAGTAACCTATTTGTTTAATATACCGGGGTCCTCTTCAAAGAGCTTATGATTTATTCTCATCTTCGCCAGGAGATAACTTTCAAAAGCACAGGCCTGAGGACGAGAAACAGGAGTTCTGGGCTCCAGCCCCACCGCCAACAAGCTGGGGCTCCTTAAGCCAGCCCCCACCGCTCTCTGGGCCCTGTAGGCACCAGGGGACCCTGTCCTTCGGCAGCTGCCCACAAATGTCACCCTCCCTGAGTGTGAAAAGGGTGATGTGTGACTGCTCACTGCTGCTTATCTAATAAGGAATAAGAAGAGAAATTAAGCACAGAAAGGAACACTTTTGTACCAAAGTGTCCCCCCACCTTGTCTTCCTTCTGCCAACTCTTGCCTCTCCTGCCAAGGTCCTAGGAAATTGAGAGAGCCCTTCTGGGAGAAGCCCCCTCGCCGTCCGTCCATTCCCCTTTCCCTCTGCCTACAGGCAGAAGGCCCAGGGCTCCCAGGATGGGGCCTGTTCCCACGAATCTTCACCACCCCACCGTTCTTTCTTCACATGGTCCTCCTAATGGTGCCTTCTGGGCCTCTAGGTCCGTAAGTGCACCTCTCACCTTCTCTTCGGAAAGGTCATTTGGCACTGGGTACCCAGGATTTGATCCCCATCATGGCTGAAAGGCTGTGTGCCCAGGAACAGAGGAGGAAGCCAAATGAGAGCAGACGGGGGCTTTGCAGAGCATGACTGCTGTTCTCCGTGCATCCATGCTTTTACGTGTGCAATCTGCTTTATCGAGAACCCACCACATACCTGGAGTCCAGACAAGGCCCTGCCCCATGGATCTCAGAGCCAAAGGCTGGCCAGACCAGCAGGATAGCCACTAGCCATGCGTGACTGTTGAGCAGTTGAAATCCGGCCAGTTTGAAGCAAGGTGTGCTGACAATGTAACGTACACAGTGCCCTGCAAAGACTTAGTAAGAAAACCAGAATGTAAAATATGTTATATTTTAAGATTGATTACACGTTGCATGATGAATGGATAGATTGAATTAGAGTATATTATTGTTTTAAGGTTATTATTTTGAGAGAGAGAGAGAGAGAGAGAGAGAGAGAGGGAGAATGAGTGGGCAAGGGGCAGAGAGGGAGAGAGATTCTCAAGCAGACTCCGCCCTGAGCCCAGACATGGGGCTACACCCCAGGATTGTGACATCATGTCCTGAGCCAAAATCAGGAGTCAGACGCTTAACCGGCTGAGCCACCCAGGTGCCCCTGGATTAGAGTGTTATTATTAAAGCTAGTATCACCTGTTCCTTTGTAGTTTTTTAACGTGGCCACTTAAAAAATGTGAAATTACATATGTGCCATGAATGTTGTGAGGGACTTGGGTAAACCCCAGGAGGTAGTTACTATTGTTATTTCCATCGCCTAGATGAAGGAACTGAGGCACAAAGAGGGAATGTGACTGGCCTGGGATCACACAGCCAGGAAGGGGTCAAATTAGAGCGTGAACCCTGGAGGCCTGGCTCCGGAGCCCCAGCGTTGATCTGTCCTAGGCCCCTCTCCAGGCTCAGGCTGAGCGGTGAAGCTGAGTCTGTGGAAGGTGGGCACCCCGCGGGTCTGGAGCCGTGCGGAGACCAGTCTGCAGACACAGGAAGAGTCATCTGGGGGCAGGGAGTTTGGGGTAGACCCAAAGGGGTGCTGGCGGCAGCGGGGCTGAAGGAAGGGCAGAGACTGACGCGTCCATGACACCAGCCCTGCCAAGTCCTCAGCACCACGTCACAAGCTCTCCCGTCCCCTCGGTGCTCCTACCACAGGGCCACTGTCCGTGCCCTTCCCTCCTCCTGGAACCTTCTTACCCCCACCGGCCCTTTCACCTGCCTCCTTTTCCTTCACCCTCACTTCTTCACTGCCACAACTAGCTCCGATCTCCCGACTTGGAGCTCATATGGCACCTTGTACCTCCCCTGCGTAGTATTTCTTTCAGTTAGAACATTACATTTATTTATGCGAGTATTTTCTGTCTACTCCCTTAGGGAAGGAACTGCGTCTGTTTTTGCTCACTTTATACACTCAACACCTAGAACAATTCCTGATCTGTATAGTTGCTACCAATAAATATCCACAGAATAAACAAACCTTCCTGCAACACAGGTGTTCTACCCATTTTACAGATGAAGAAACTGACCACCAAGTTTAAGAAAGTTTGAGAAAATTGCCCCAGGTCCCAGCCCAGGTAAGAGGGTGCAGCTGAAATTTCCTCTGACCTGACTCTTCAAAGCCACTGCCTCTTGGTGGGAACGCACAGAGATGCAGGTACCCCCAGGATGGGCCTTGAAGCCAGAGGCCGTGAGGAGGCCTTCGCGACATGCCTGGGCCCTTCCCTCGTCAGGGTCTTCTCCGGACTCCCCTGTGTCTGATGACCTTCACCCTCCTTCCTTTGCCTCGTCTTCTATCCAGAACTTTCCATGTTTGCTGGACCTTCTCAACCCTGTCTCTTGGACTGCCATCCTGGTGAGCTTGTCAGAATTCTAAATATTTGACACAGACACAGCTTTACCCCCAGAACCGTGCTCCAGCTCTCTGAGCTGGGCCCCCACGTCCCCCTTTTCTAAAGGATCCATTTCCAGTGTCTCTGGCTTTGGCTGGTTTTACTGTAATCATTCATTCGTTCAGTCAGTCGGTCCGTCTACAAGCGCTCACTGTTAAGTGGCCATCACGCCTCTTACGCTGTACCGACCGCGACAGGCTCACAGTCTGGGAGCAGCACCCAACTCGGCCCCAAGCCAAAGCATCTCGCTTTCCACACCCTTCCTGTGTCAGGGCGAGCGACCGGCTTGGTCTTTGTGCAGCTGACTGTGATCAGGGAAAGCACACCTGGGGAGAAATCGTCCCTTTCCTAATTGTCAAATTTAAGACATGTGCTTCCTGGCCTGCCTCCGCAGCTCCAGTGCGCGCCCCGGGGCCCTGACAGGTGTCAGCTGTTCAGTAAATTCATGAGGAAAATATCCCCTGAGGAATTCGATGGCACGTCCTGGAAGCAACAACTGAGGCGGGAGAAAGCTTGGCAAGCTTAAGAGAGGCCTTTTGCTTTGGGGGCAAGGGAATCCTACTGCTCAAAAGGAAGAGCTACAGCCAACGTGTGTGAGCAGAGGCAGGGAAGTCAGTCGGGGACCGGAGGGGCGGGACGGTGGGGGAGGGGAGAGACTAGGGCAAAGGCTGGAAAGTGGGAAGGGACTGGTAGAAATCTTCCTGTTTTGTTCATTGTCACATCCCCAGTGCCCGGAAGTTGCCTGGGACACAGTGGGTACTCTGTTAATATGTGTTCGGTGAACTTAATGAATTTCACAGCATGCGTCTTCTGAGATTTTTTTGTTTGTTTCAGGTGATATTCATAGGTGCCTAACAGGCAAACAGGATAAACGCGGTGAACAAATTTGCTAAACTGACTAGTCTATCGACCACATTAGAGTATTAAATTCTCTGAGGCAAAGGGTCTCAAACTTGACTTGTCTGAACATCCGGAGGGCCTGTTACACAGACTGCTGGGCCCCACCTGCAGGGTTTCTGTTCATTGGATCCGGGGTAGAGCCGGAGAATCTGCATTTCTAGCAAGTTCCTTGGTGACTTCGCTCAGGCTGCCAGAACAAAATACCACAGATTGGGTGGTTTTAACAATAGACGTTTATTCGTCACAGTTCTGGAGGCTGGGAAGTCCAAGTTCAAGGTGCCAGCAGATTCAGTTCTTGGTGGAAACCCACTTCATGGCTTGCAGAAGGTCACCTTCTTCCTGTGTCCTCACAAGCAGAGAAAAAGAGGGGCTCCGGTCTTCCTCTTCTTATAAGGACACAAGCACCACCAGGGGAGACCCACCTTTATGACATCACCTAAACCTAATTACTTCACAAAGACCTCGCCTCCAGATAGCATCACGCTGGGCATTAGGGCTTCACCATATCAATTTGGAGAGGATACAAACATCCAGTCCATAACACTAGCTGGTGCCAATGCTGCTGGTCCAGGGACCACACTTTGAGAACCACTGGTCCGTGGAGTCTTGCTAGAAGAAACCTGATTAACTGTGTAACATGAAGCTTTTCTAATTTTGACCCTGACCCCATTGTTCATGATATATCTTGCAGGACCGTATTTTACAAAATACCCACTTGGGAAAGAAGCCTGAAAGGGTCACACTTTCCCGAGTGATGGCCAAAGAGGGGCCACATCTCCGCTGGTTGGCCCCATTCTTCTTGCTTACTCGTGCGGGAGACCCAGCACCCAGAATGTACAATGCCCACTTCATGTGCAGGTTTGCTGCCCCCACACATCTGGCTCCCCCGTGAAGCTGCCAACCCTACCTCCATGGGGCTTTGTAGAGTTTGCAGATCAGACCCAGGCTGGGGAGAGAAGCTTTGGTTTGGACGAGAGACTAACTGAAGTACCATTTTAACACGTAAAAATGAGGCCATCCATCAGTAAGATCTGGAAGTTAAGGGATCTTCCCAGGGTTGTCCTCCAGGGATGGGCAAGGGAGATCTGACTGGCATTGCTGAAAGGCTGTGGTGGGGAAGAACGAACCGCTGATCCAAGAAGCTGATTATGTTGCGGAATTCTCTACCTCAATATGGGGGGTTCGTTGTTTCACTGCTTCGAAGAATGAAGAGGTGGACACAAAATGAGCAGCAGGCGAAAGCTTATTAGAGTGTAAGATCAGAAAGGAAGAATGGTGTGAAAGCTGTCTGCAGAGAGGGGGCATTCGAAAGGGAATGCCCGTGACTATAGGCAAGGGTCCTTGTTTTATAAGGTTCTAGTCATCTTTCCCTTCCCTTCCCCATCATTCCTTCTCAGGTTCCACCCTTACTGGCTGGATGGCTCTAGGTGCAGGGCTGTCCCTTCCTGATTGGCTCGATTCCATTGCATGAGCGGTGGTCTGTAGCCACATCATTCCTTGTGGGTCATACGCTTTGTGGTCTACTACTTATTTTTAGTTAGGTCTTTTGTCAAATTCCTGAGGGGAACCTCAGGGGGGTAGATGGTGTCTGATACGTTCTTAGGAGGAACTTTACACCCCAGAGGGGTTGCTGTGGTCAGAGACGCCCAGCATTGTTCCAAACTACGTGTTTTTCCACACCCAGGGACCTCAGGTCCTAGCCCTCTCTGCCTATTTTCTCCTATCTTTTCCTATCGTAATTACATATGCAAAAACCATAGCATGGTGCCAGGCATATCATCAGCGCATAATAAAGGTGTATTTTCTCTCCCCCTGGACGAGTTTAAATCGTGGGTGCGAGCAAGTCTTGATTTAAGTGCTCCAGGCACAAACTGCAAGGACAGATTTTCAGGATTGTTTTGGGGATTGGCCCAAATGTTGCTCAACCAAATTGCAAATGGAGGTGGTCTCTTTGACACAAGCTACCTTTCATGTTTCCCGGTCCCCTGGGCTCCACCGCCCTGAGTCAGCAATTGCTTTTTGACAGAAGGCCCAGCGGGTGCTTTCTGAGCTGTCATAATCACCTTCCCCGAAAACACACTGTACTTCTCCCTGCCAGTCTGGAGGTGCAGGTGACCTCCTGGGAAGATCTTAAAGAGATTTGCAAATAAGAGTGGCATCTTTGCTTTGGCATGAGGTTGGTCTTGGCAGTGACCAAAACCTCATCTTTCTAAATGTTCCCAAACAGCGGCCTGAGGCCAAAGGGCCTTGCAAGTCCACAGTGAGAACTCGATTTGCATGGTTTCAACACTCCCGGTTCAGTCACTCTCCGTTTCAGGAAGGGAAGTTTGGTTTTGACTTGCCCTTCAAACATGTCCTGTGGGGCGGGGGCTAGGGGGCTCTGTGTGCCCACTGTCCTCTAATTTGTCACAGGAGGGGGCTGTGGAAGTAAAGAATGGCTTTCTAGAATGCGAGGCGCTACAATAGAGTAGTACATGCATTGGCAGGATGCAAGAGGTCCTCAGGAGCCCAGCCGCCCTGTGGTCCCCTGGGGGGGGGGCCCTCCCCACACACATCTGTCAGTGTCTGTTGGAATATGTCCTTTGATCAGCCATAGAATCCATACACCTCTTTGTTGCTTTATCAAATTCTCGTTGTTCTCTAATCTCATCTATCAGCCTGTTCTCTAATGCCATTGTCAGTTTTCTTGATTTATTTTTATTTCAATAACTATGTCTTTTGTTTCTGGAATTTTTCTTTGATTCTTTTTCAGACCTGTTTTCCTCTATTTCCTTTCTAATTGCTCCATTTTCTGTGGTTCCCTGAATGTGGGTTTGATCATTTGTTTTGTCTGCCTTTTCTCTCACACACAAAGGATTGCTTCCTCTTTGTTTTGTAAATTTTAACCCTGAGCTCAAGGCCAGCAGGAATTGTCCTGCCTAAGCCCTGGGTGGTGAGCATATGTAGAATAGATTCCGACTATGTCTTTGTGGAGGGCCTAGAGACTTTGTGGATGCGTTGTTAAGTTTGCGTCTGAGTTCCAGGTTTCTGCATCAGGCAGGCTGTGTACATTTGGAGCCGATGCACACGCACAGAGTAGGCTTGCGGGTCTAACGTTGCAGAGGTGACCTGTTCCAGAGCCGTTGTCCAACTTCCTCCCTGCCTCCCTCGGTCCATCCATGGCTGCCATTGTCCCAGGACACAGGCTTCAGATGGCCCCTCTGCAGCTGCAGGCTTTATGCAGACGTGTCAGGTCGAGTTTTCCCAGGTGAAGGACCTGAGTCTACATTCCTCTCTCCCACCAGCTTTGAAACCACGGCTGAGAGGGTGGGCTGCATGGGGCACCTGGGTGTCTCAGTCAGTTGAGCGCCTGACTTTGGCTCAGGTCATTATCTCAGGGTTCATGGCTCAAGCCCCGCGTTGGGCTCTGTGCTGACAGCTCCGAGCCTGGAGCCTGCTTTCGATTCTATGTCTCCCTCTCTCTGGCCCTCCCCCGTTCACGCTCTGTCTCACGCTCTCTCTCAAAAATAAATAAACATTAAAAAAATAATAAAAGAAAAAAAAGAAGAAAGGGTGGGCCATAGCCCCTCCGCAGTCATTTGCTTCCAACAACAGTCAGGTGCAGCTTTGGGGGTTTTGTTTGCTTTTTATACCTAAGGACTTCTAACTCTCTTATTCTGTTTTGTCATTATCACTGTTCTGTTTTATGCAGCATCTCAATGTATTTGGAAAAGGAAAGGGGTCTGCATATCTGCTCAGGTTGCAAACACGTGCTTGGCATTGTATATGCTTTATTTTAGCTCCCTTCACACAATAACCCTCTGACTGGGTACTCTTTATTATCCTCACTTTACAGGTGAAGGAGTCAGGATTTAAATTTTTCAATTATTTTCCCAAAGCCCACAACATGCTTCCCCAGAAGGTGTTAAAGCGGGTGTGACCCCTGGCCCATTCTCCCCAGGCTTGGCCTGCACGACTCCCTCCTGCGTCCTCTTGGCTGTCTCTCTCTGGCTCCCCCAGCGCAGCGCCGCCTGCTGGCCACCGGCAGTCTGCAGGCTCTGCCCACCCACACTCACACCAGACCTTTCCGGCCATCCCCCTGCTGCAGATGGGCCTCTCCCCTGGCCCAGGTGCTTTCCCTCTTGCAGTAGCCTGTCAGAGACGCACTCCCTCAACCTCCCCCCCCTCCAGTGCATGTTGTAAATTCTGAGCGGGAGTGAAGGTGGACAGAGGAGAGTGGATGAGAGGGGCGTCATCAGAACTTGGCAGCACGCGGGCAGGAGGGAGGGAAAGAGTGAGGCAGTCTAAAGCAATGCCCAGGGTTCTGGCTTGGACGATACATAGGATGAGGAGCGCTTGCTGAGGCAGGGACACAGGAGGGGGCGAAGGGGGGACTGGCGCATGAGGGGCGTTGGGCTCAATTTTGGACACCCCGTGCGTCCGAAGTGCCTGTAGCACGTCAGGTGGGCCACTCGGGGACAATCTGACACACAAGCCCATCACTCAGGAGGTAAGTGTCTGCACCAGACCCTGATTCGGAGGTGAGTATGCGAAGCTGAGCCACTGGGTGTGTGTGAAACAGAGACACGAGAGGCTGAGTGTGGAAGCCCGAGTGGGGTGCCTGTTACACCTAACTCCCGACATCCGCTCCTCGACATCAGAAACCATATCCTTTCTCTCCCTTTATGTTGTAAAGGTGCCTGTGTCAAACTGGCACTCCTCCTGTATCGGGTTGCAGCGAGGATTCACTAGCGTAAGGAGTATGAAAAGCTTCTTTAAAAGGGAGAAGCATGTTCCAGGATTGACTGTTGTTATGACTACCATCGTCCTCCCCCCTGCCCCAACCCCCCCACACCTCCTGCTGCCTGAAGAATAAAAGCACCTCAGATCCTTGGGCCTCACTTCCCAATCTGTCCCTGTGGCCTCCTCTCCCACCCTGGCCCTTCCCAGACCAGCCTGACCCCTCCATACTGGGTGCCTGTGCTTCTTCCCCCGCCACCCGCCTCCCAATGCGGATATCCTTTAAAGGGCCACAGTGCCAGCTCCGGATTGGTTTTTCCAGGAAATCAGGAATGTTTGAGTGCAGCAATTCAACGTGAGATACTTTTGCCTCCCACCTATTATGTGCCAGGGGCTGCACGCTTTAGAGGATATTTGGACCGACCAGTCAGCAGCCTGATTTTCTCCTCCTCTCTAGTGGGAGGCTTCCATGGCCCGACTCACCCTGGAGTACCCTCCCACTCCCAACACAACCTCCTTTGGCATCGTCTTTGCTACCTACCGTTCCTCAACACGTGTCCCCGGGTCTCTGGTCTCTGGTCTCTGCTTCACTCGCCAGCTAAACAGCATCCCAGCCGTCCATCCTGGGAACACACCTGCAAGTTTTCACAGAGAAAGGGTCTCTGGCCCCACCAAGGTCCTGGGCACCGCCTCAGGGGATGACACGGGACATGCTTGGTGCCAACTGCATTCACCAGTGATTCATCAACAGTCAGGAATTAAAGTTCTTCTCTCCCCCCAGGAAAGGTCACTTTGCCTAATCTTCTCTCACGGTTGAGCCATTGCACTGACACATTTATTTTTGCTGCCTCCTGGCTTGATCATTTTTTTATTACAGTTTGTCCCTCCGACTCTTAACAGAGGGCTAATGCAGGTCTCCTCCTGATCACAGATCCACGTTAGTGAAACCCTAACTAGGCATCTCCTTGGGCAGCCTTCGCAGATTACTTGGTGCCAGAAGTCTGCAAGCATTCGCCTAGTCTGAGCTCGAAGATGCCCAATCAGGAGCTAAGTAGGAAGCTCCCCAGCATTCCTGCCTGCGAGTCTTAGCTCAGGGAGCTCCCCACTCCCAGAAGGCCCTCCCTTTTGACCTTGGAGAATATAAATCTTGCCATCTTTTGTGAACCATCTTAAAATGAGATAAAATGTATCCCCTTTCAAATTGCCAGGATTGTATATTTTATTAACACTCAATGTGGTAAGGGTACAATGCACGAACACTCTTAAGAGTCTGTGGGCAGGAGAACAAAAAGGCACAAACTTCTGCCGGAAAAAAAAAATGACAGTGTGTGTCATGAGCCTTCAAACTACCTCCAACCTTTGACTCGGTAATTGCACTTCCATGAATCTTTCCCAAGGATATAATCAGAAATGCAGGCAAATAATTCATCATAAATAAATATAGTATTAGGTTACAGCATGTTTTATAACTGCTGGTACATAATTAATACGTGATACTAAGGACATATTTAAATATGGTTTAGCATATGCATACTATACAGCCATCTAAACTGAAGTTGGTAAAGGTATTTTAATGCTGACATTAAGTGAAGCCAGCAAACTCAAATCATATACACAGTATGATCCAAATTGACCTTCTCCCACTGTTGTTTCACAGGACACTTACAGGAATGCTATAAATAGAAAAATTCATTTTCCAACAAGGTTGGAAAGTTATTATAGGCATATACTTCATACTTTGAGGCTGCTGGGAGCCTTGGATATGCAAATGAAATGGGAAATCCAAAAAAAAAAACAAGACCCAGTATACATGGTCGCTGTTTTTCTTCAGGGCATCACAGGGGCTGCTGTTCATGAATCATGCTTCGGAAAACTTGGGGGGGTAATACCTAGGAAAAGATTCCTATGTTGAAAGGGGTCACCGCTGCTGTTAGTTATGGAATTATTTTATTTTTCCTTGGAATTTTTTTTTGTCCTACAAAAATGCTGTAAGTATCGTGAAAGGACGCGAGCCAGAGGATCCTTCTCCTCCCAGCATCAGCAGTGTGGAGTGATGTAGAGTCAGTCAGCACACGGGTCCTACACAGCAGTCATGCCTGAGAGGATGGCTGCCAAGAGGGTGGTATGGTGGCCAGGACAGGGGGGCCCCCCGGGCTGCCTGGTTGACTCTCATGCTCTGCCCACATTTCAAAGGGCACGGGATACGGTCAGGGTCACAGCACTGCCACCTGCTCCCACCCCACCCTGGGACTGGCTAGAGATTTCTCCATGCCTCAGAGAACATGAGGCTCTGAAATATGCCTCCTGCCTACTCTTGATTGCAGACTTCAAGTCCAAGGTGCACAGGATGAGCCTGCTTGGATTAGATGCCTCCTCCTTAGCTCCCCACTCTTCCACGACCCCTAGGCTCTGTTTCCAGGTCTTCCTTTGTACCACTCCCACACCACTGGGTCAGCCCTACCCCAGTCACAGGCCCAGCCTAAGAGTCTGCCCCAACCCAGGATGTGGCCTCAGACATGGAGCAGGACGGATGTAAACTTGGTTAGAACCTCATTAGTAGGTACTGAGCTGTACTTGCAGTGGGGTGTAATAGGATTTTGGAAATACTTGCTCGGACACCTCCTGATTACTTTCCAAGGGCCCCTAAAATATTCATCAGCCTTTATCAGGCTAATGGGCTTCAAAAGGAGCAATTTTCTGAGACATGAGACAGGACAATATAAAAAGAACATTAAGGAAAAAATTCCTATTCCAAAATGAAAGGGAAAAGATCATTTAGCATCCCTGTTGGTGTTATCTATTCATGAGAAACAGCACATTTAATCCAGAATGGGCTGTAGGGAGGGCTTTGATGCCCTCACCTTGAGGTCACCTTCATGCAGAACTCATCTGTCTCCGCTGCCACAGATGGCGGGGGCAATGGAGACAAGAAGATACAGATGAGAGGCATTTCAGAGGTGGACTCCACAGGGTGCAGGGTGATTTGAGGGAGAAGAGGGGTGGAGGAGAGGTTTGAATGTGACCCCAAGACACTGGCTTAGGGGATCAGAGAGAAGGGGCACCATTCTCCAGCCTGGCCATCTTACCTCCCTTCCCAAGGCCCACCAGTCTTGGTTTCTATTTTGGATCATGCTGTGAGAGTTCAGCATCTTAAAGTCAGGAATTATGGCTCCATCTAGCCCTCAGCGTCTCTACCCGTCCATTAAAGTTTTGGTTACCACCATAAGATCAGAAATCTCAGGCACAAAAGTTGGGAGAGGCGTTAAGTGTAAGAGTGCCCTGCACTTATCCAGGCCAGGAGGACCATCTGTGGCCCTTCTGTGCCTCCCCAGGAACACTCCAAGGTAGGATTCAGGTGAGTCCCCTTGGAAAGACTATGTTTCTCAGAATGTATTTTGCTCGATTTGAAAGGCCCTGAGGTTACAAGAAGAGCTCCTTGGGCAAGGCTTAAAGTAGAGACAAAAGAATTGGGCGTTTCTACTCTTCTGCATTCCAACTTTCTTCCTCACCCGATGTTCTTCACCTCCTCTCTTGCTCCTTTTGAGCCCCTAATTCTCTGCCATTTTCTTCTTTTTCTTTCCCTTCTTCCTCCCCTTCTCTATCTCCACCTTCACTTCTACTTTCAATCTTAGTATCTTTCTTTTTAGAGCTTCATCTGTCCCCAAGCTTAGGAAAATAATTTCAATTTAACTTTTTTCTCTATTAAAGAACTAAGAAAAATTTTATACAAAGCAAATTTAAGCTGTCAGCCCCACCTGTCCCCCAAGAATTTGCCAGCCTTGACAACTGTTAATTATGTGACCAAGATGCTCTGCCCATGCTCAAATACTTGCCTGATGATTGGAATCTCTGGTGTTCCTCTACTCCATGGTTTGCCCCATGGTGTTGGACATGAGCCTCTCTAACCTCAGTTATAGCAACCATTATATTCATGTGGTTCTTTGCAATAAAAACTGTTCACGCAAAATGTCTTCTCTTCCTTTCATAATTAAAATAAAGGCCTGTTTGATGTTTCATTGCATATTCAATTTTAAGTGTTGCTTTTCTTTCCTTTCATTAGATATGTGACAAAGAATGGCATTACTATGTCATCAACGTGGAGTTTCCTGTGGTTACTTTGTACATGGACGGAGCAACGTACGAACCCTATCTGGTGACCAACGACTGGCCCATTCATCCATCTCACATAGCAATGCAACTTACGGTCGGCGCTTGTTGGCAAGGTAACTATACGTCAAGCCCTTCTCCCTGGCCCATCTGTAAACGGTCCATGAAAGGTACTGATAGAAAAAAGGGGAAAACAAGTGATGTGAGAATTAGCTTCGAAAATTTACTACCCCTTACTAATATGACAGGACTTATAAAAATAAGGATTAATCCAGACACTAAACTCGTGTCATAATAAAGCACTTGGCTGGAGAGCAGATTCTGATTTTAGGTTAACACGAGCAGTTTCATGGTTGCCTCTGAATAGGCTAATGCCTTTTATTGTTCTGGAACCTTACATAGTTTCAAATTGGGACTGTATAGAGAAAAGGCTGAATGTAGAATCCCATATCAAAATTGCCTTTTGGCTCTGTTGAGTGCTAATCAGGAACCAAGGATCTCCTTTTATCCCCACACAAGTTGTCCAAGCCTCCAACCCTCTGCTCTGGGAGCTCACACATATGTAGGGCTATGAGGGGTGGATTGTCTATAGGCGTGAGACAATGGACGGCCACCCTCAAGTTCAGCTCATTGCCTAGCCCCTGCCCTGCTCATTAAGGACAGAGGTTCCTTATTGCCTTCCCACTCAAAGGTCTCTGCTGCCCCCTCAGTGCTGCTGCTGCCTCTCCTGCATTCCCCAAATTGGAAGACTAATCTCCTCTTTGGGAGCAGGAAAACCTGCTCTTTGACCATACATTTAACCCTCTGTCCTTCACTCAGATCTGTTGGAATCTTTGGTTTTGCTCCCTTAAAAGCTAGGGTGCTATAAAGTACCAATGAAAGAACAGAGGGGAAGAAAAACATTCCCCAAATAAGCAGATTAATACTTTGAGATGACCCAACCTCAGGTTGATGGATTCCTCAAAAGCTAAGATTTGTGACTTTGACCATTTGCCATGGGGGCTCAGGGTAGATAGAGATGGGCTGTGGTAGAAGAATATGTCTTCAGAGAACCAGTTAACCAAGGAGCGATCTAGAGGAGATATAGGCCCCTTTGGGTTGAGACAGAGTTCTAGGCCACACCATAAGAGATACGACAGAAAGGTGCACACATAGCTCAGCCCTGGGAACACTAGGGATACACAACCTAGTAAGGAAATAAAGCACAAATGAGGCAAGGGAAGAGAAGATGGATGGATGAATAGATAGATAGATAGATAGATAGATAGATAGATAGATAGATAATTATGACATGAACCAAAATCAGACGCTCAACCAACTGAGCCATCTAGGCACCCTGGGAAGAGAATATAAATAAATAAATAAATAAATAAATAAATAAATAAATAAATACACACACACACACACACACACACACACACACACACACGCATACATATATATTTAATTTTTTAAACATTTATTCATTTTTGAGAGACAGAGCATGAGTGGGGGAAGGGAAGAGAGGGAGGGAGACACAGAATCTGCAGCAGGCTCCAGGCTCCTCCAAGGTGCAGCACAGAGCCTGATGCGGGGCTCGAACCCACAGACTGGGAGATCATGACCTGAGCTGAAGTCAGACACTTAACCAACTGAGCCACCCAGGAGCCCCGAGAATATATTTTTAAGTTGAGGTCACCAATTTAACATCTGATATATGTCATATGATGCTAAAAAGTTCATTGAACATTTCAATAGAACTTGGTAAGAGCTTCATCATTGTTGCAGAATTTCCCAGGAATTCAGAAAAGGGAAACTGGGTCAACTGGCAAGAGTCCATGAAACTCATGAGTACAACAAGCCCCTGATTCAGAGATTACACAGGAATGACTAGTCACTGAACACAGCTATGCCCGAGTGATGGCCCTCATATGGTTCAGCGTCCCAGTTGGACACCACAGCCAGCCTGTGGATATTTTGGGACATAGCCTGGATGCTACCCACAAGTTAAGGGGGCCCCAGTAATGTCCTCACTATGAACCTCACCATGACTCTTCCTCTAGAGGACCTCAGAGAACACATCAGGCTCCCTGTCACACCAGCCTGCAAGGGAAACCTGCCCCCACCTCTGAAGGGCAAGTGTAACCACTGCTGTCCAGCTGCATGCCCATTGGGTGGGGAAAGAGTCCCACCCAAATAAAATGCGATCTTATAAAGAACTAGGATGACCTCTTTGAATCAGTTACAATAGGCTAAGTTGTGCTGCAGTGACAGTCAAGTCCCAATTCTCAGGTGCTTAAAATAATCCTCACTTTACACTTGCTGCAGATCAGTGGGGGGCTTTTCTCTGATTTCTCCTCAGTCTGAGACCCAAGCAGAGAGAGCAGCTGCATTGCTTCGTACTGAGAAACAGGAAAAAGAAAGCATGACGAATGGTGCATGAGCCCTTACAGCTTTCACCTATGAGTGACACCAATCATTTCTAATCACATTTTATTGGCCAAAGCGATTCCTATGTCCACACCTAACCCCAACAAGGCAGGGAAGTAAAATCTATAATGTGTCTGGAAGAAAAACTGAAAATATTTTATGAACAACACTGATGAACACCATGGTCTGTCCACTTACTACTCTACAGCTATTTGACTGTCCTTCCCACATAAAACATAGAACTACCCTTCCCTAATGAGGCAACCCAAAAGTTTGACCTGTTACTGGCTCCAAGCTCAACATCCAGATTCTCTGAGTCCTGGTGATCTGTCCCTTCATCAGGCTGAGTTGCATAGGAGGCTCTATCTCAGGACCAGATGTAGCTCTGCTTGATCTGGAGACTTCTACACTAATAGGGAGAAGTATGTGCTGCCACCACAACCATCACCCCTACACACACTCACACTCATACACACACACACACACACACACACACACACACACACACACACACAATGCAACAGTGGAATCAGTCAGAATAACCAAAAAAAAAAAAAAAAAAAAAACAAACCATTTCCACTAAATAAGAGGAAGAATTAGAGAAACACAGAAGTCTGGTTGCTAGCAATTCTGAACTCCCTCTGGGCAGATGCTTTAAGGGCCCTACCCTAGAATGGAGAGTGTTCTTTGTGGTCCCTGACTCCACTTTCTGGGAGATGTTTCCTTCTCAGTATCCACCTAGGCCACGTCCAAAGACAGCATTGTCATTGCATAAGTAACCGCACTAATACTTTACCTGATTTCAGCTGATTTAAAAACTATTTCTCAAAAATGCTTTTCAAACATTAAACCAAAGTATATGTTTATTTTAAAGGGATGTGGGAGAAAGTGCCAACTAGGGTGTTCACCACCGAGTATTTCTGCCCTCTTCCCAGACAGGGATGCTAGGACTATCTTTGTTGGAGTAAGGTGTGGTCACGTGACTTGCCTTGGCCAATTAAATGTGAGTGGAAGTGCCTGATGTCATTTCCTGGATGAAACTTTAAGAGCCAGTACTGCAAGGAGGTCCTTTACAAACCTGGTGTTTACAGTCCCGTGATAAAAGCGCTATTAGATAAAGCAACTTATAGATAAAGAAACTGAGGCTCTGAGAGGTGAAGTAGCTGACCCTAGGTTACCCAGCCAAACCTGCCTGACCCCAGGTCTTCAAAGCCTGGTTTCTTCTTACTGTGGCTTGCTCCCCCATTGCTAGTTGATCCTTTGTTGATGTGGTTATGTATCTGGGAAAATGCTGGAGCCGATGTGTATTGATACAAACTCTGTCAACCTTTTACCTTCGGACACATCTGACAACTCTGCAATCAAAAAGCCACAGCAACCCTGCTTTGCAATTGCTAATCCCTTGCTGTATACTCCCTTAAGTGACCCTGCACAAAACCAAGGGAAAGGGTTTAGCCTTGGGAGTCAGAAAAGTTTGAGTGTGAGTCAAATCCCAACCCTGCCACTTACTAGCTGTGCGGACCCAGCAGAAACTTCAACTTCCCTGAGCAACTCTTCTCTATTCTATAAAACTAGGCTAACACCTCCCTTGTCATTCTAAGGGTTAGATGATAGGAACATGGAGCGTGCTTGGCATGTTTCAGTTGAATAAATGTATACATTTGAAAACATCTGGTCTCCTCCTCCATCCCTTCTTGTTCCTTGCACCTAAGCCCAATATGGCAGACGGTCTACAAGACCTTTTGGTATGCTCTGACTTCTGTGATTCCAGCCTCCCCGTGACTCCTTGCATGCACCGACTCTATTCCCCTCCCCCAGGATGAACCCTCACACACAGACCCTGCTCCCCCAGGTCCATCTACAGGTCAGAAGGGTCAATGAGGCTGGACACTAGCCAGTCAGAAGACAAGTATTAGAACATGGCCCTTGTGGCACAGGCAGGAACCCGATCGTGTGGTCTTTCAGGCCACGGACATTTGGGTATCTTCCCTGAGAGGAAAGACAATCCATTGGTAAATTTTTAGCATAGGAGAAAATCTTTAAAAGTCTTTAAACTTGGGCTTTATAGGATCGGTAAGAGTTCACTAGCAAGACAGGGAAGGCAAAAGCATATGCCATAGCAGGGAAGCTTCACATAGACATGCTGAGGATGCCCTGTCACTGGAAGGTACATGGACCAGAAAGAGTACAGAAGAGGCTGGAAAGAGGAGTTGAGACACCATACTGCCTTGATAAGGAGCCTGGATTCTCCTGAATACGTACATTCTCCTTGGAGCCATGCTTTGTCTTAGAAGAACACGTCAAAAGACCTTTCAACAGGACATGGTGCTGTGAAATTGACAGCCTATGATGCAGCCCTTATTTTGACATGTTTCTATACTTTCTGAAGTCCACTTACATACATATTATAAGCCTGCTGGATGAGCCTCTAATTGCCTCTGGGCCTGCTATTGTGGGGAGACTTTTTAGGTGCCTCTGAGGTTGGCAAGGAAACTAGTTCCCATTTGTGAAATTTCCAATTGGGGTTTAACAATGGGAATAGAAAATAATTTGATAGCAGCTGCTTGTTGGATGCTCCCGGGAACTGGCTCCAGCACTGTTGCTGGGTAGTGCTTGGCAGCCCCCATTAGCCTACTGTGTCCTGTTAGTGAATTTGAAAGCCAAAGTAATCAGTGGAACTTCATTTACATTGGTATTTTTTCCAGTAATTAAAAAAAAGAGAGAGAGACTTCATGTACACTTAAGAAATATAGCCAGTGCAGCCTCGAGCGCAAAGCATATCTTAATTGTAGAGAAAAGCTTTTGCGGTGAGGACGGACCTCGCATCACAAGAATCCTCTTCCCCTGTGTGGCTGATGCACACCACCTTGACTTCACCTCTGTGCTAAGAGTCACAGTGTTCTCAGGATGCAATCAGACCCTCCTGGGGTTGACTTCAGTCTATGCCAACTCAGAAACTGCTGCCTTTAGGCAAATTCCAGGTTCCTTGTGTCTCTCTGGGTCACACCTTGGGAGAAGATCATTTAAAAGACTAATTAATTTGCCCTCTTCCTTAGATTTCCTACTCATCCATTTCTAACAGCAAAAATTCCGGTTCTACTGGTGTATAATAAAAATTGTATACTCACACCTGCTTCGGCCCTGGACCTCTAAACTGGGGCCACCCACACAGGGACTGGAACCCAGCTGTCCCTGGGAGCGAGTCAGGAAGGCTGCTGATTGCATCAGTCCAGGGTCTTAGGGAGCCCCCAGGGTTTCAGGGAGATGCCTCAGCAGGTGAAAGTCCGGGTCACCCCTCCCCCAATACTACAACCAAAGCAGCTCTGTGTCACCTATTTTCTAGTTCCCATTTGTGAAATGGGCAAGGATTCTTTCAACAAAGGAGCTAACCACGTTTCAGAAGCACAATTCTAGGCACATCCTCAAGAAGCCACCAACCTGCTCCCTCACTGGTCCTCATCTACTCTTGGTGAATCTCATCACAGACTTCCCTACTTGTTGCTCGTCCCCAGCAACCACCTCATCCCTACCTCTGCTGGGGACTCTCCTCCAGTGCTCTGGATCTTGGCCTTCCTAGAGTGTTCAGCTTTGCCTGCCCCTGACTGTGACTTTATCCTGGTCTCAGATGAGGAGAGCTCTTGCTGAGTCCTACCCCCTACTTAAGAAATAAAGCCACAGGAGATACAGAAAGGGATGGTGCTAAAAATTAGAACCTCTTGTTAAAGGACAGATACAGAACTCCCATTGTGGCTTTTGGGAGGAGTCAAGGCAAAGAACAGGAATGGTCAAAAGTGAGATAAAAAGGCAGAAATAACTCTGAGAATGGCAATAATCAATAGTATGTGATCTTCAGAGGCGAGTTGGGGCCACATGTGGTCCTGAGATCTGGTACACGTTTCCGGGTCAACTTGTCGCCAGACACTAAAATTAGTGCAGGGACTTGGAGTACATGCCTTCACCTAATAAGATTGGTCTAATTTAGTACAAATTCTCTTAATAAAGTCTGTGTTGAAATTATTCTGCATCCCCAGGGTCTCTGCTGCTGGAAGCAAGAGGCACGTGCTAACATAGTCTGCCTTACATTCAGGTGGGCATTTCCCAAGGAGGGCTTCATGAAGCTCCAGTTCCATAGGCTGCCCCTTCCACAAGGAGGCCATGGTCAGGTTTGGGAAACTGCATAAATTATCCCCACAGGACCACGTTGGAGAGTCACAATGCTTGATAGCATATTAAAAGCTCTCAAAAGCCCACCAATGAAGCATTCTGTTTGATATTACTTAACCCATGTTTCTCAACCTCATTTCACTATGGAACTCACTCTTTGTAAAATAGCGTTCTTGGAGCACTCTTTGGGAAATTTCTCACTGGAGATGCAGGTCTCCATCCCTACCAGGCCATGAGTTTACAGAAGGCAAGGACTGTCTGCTCTCACAGATTCTCCTCTCCTCACCTTTCCCCCTCCACTAGTAGGTCAATAGCTAATGTTTGTTGAATTACATCCCATTTGTTTTTTTAAAGTTTATTTATTTTGAGAAAGAGAGAGAGAGAGAGAGAGAGAGAGAGAGTGTGTGTGTGTGTGTGTGTGTGTGTGTGTGTGTGAGTGGGAGAGGGGCAGAGAGAAAGGGAGAGACAGAGAATTCTAAGCAGGCTCTGCACTGTCAGCACAGAGCCCAACATGGGGCTTGAACTCACGAGCTGTGAGATCATGACCTGAGCTGAAATCAACAGTCAGATGCTTACCCAACTGGGTCACCCAGGCACCCCACATCCCAGTTTTGAAGCTGTTTTGACAAAGCTATGTGGTTCGTGGTCTGACACACAGGGATGACTAACAAGGTGTTCCTTAGTATTATCTGTATCAACAAATCAAGAGAAGATTGTTCTAGGCAATGGAGTTAATTTGATGCAAGGGCATCTTAGTTTAATAGATGAAATCAGCTTTAAAATTCATGTCTGGAAACACAGTATAACTGGGTTGTAATTCTAACTTTGTATCTTATTCCAAAGATTATATTTTTTTAAGTTTATTTTTGAGAGAGACAGAGACAGAGAGAGGGACAGAGAGACAGAGAGACAGAGCCCAAGTGGAGGAGAGACAGAGAGAGAGGGAGACACAGAATCCGAAGCAGGCTCCAGGCTCTGAGCTGTCAGCACAGAGCCCGATTTGGGGCTCGCATTCATGAACCATGAGATTATGACTAAGCTGAAGTCAGACGTTTAACCAACTGAGCCACCCAGGCTCCCCTTTCCAAAGATTATATTAATAAGAAAATTTGAAAACCCAAAAGATTCCACCAGAAAACTGCTAGAATTGATTCATGAATTCAGCAAAGTTGCGGGATATAAAATCAATACACAGAAATCAGTTGCATTCCTAGACACCAACAATGAAGCAACGGAAAGAGAAACCAAAGAATTGATCCCATTTGCAGTTGCACAAAAAACCATAAAATACCTAGGAATAAATCTAACCAAAAAGGTGAAAAATCTATACACTGAAAACTATAGAAATCTTATGAAAGAAATTGAAGAAGACACAAAAAAATGGAAAAAGATTCCATGCTCCTGGATAGGAAGAACACATATTGTTAAACTGTCGATACTACCCAAGCAATCTACATATTCAATGCAATCCCTATCAAAGTAACACCAGCATTCTTCACAGAGCTAGAACAAATAATCCTAAAATTTGTATGGAACCAGAAAAGACCCCGAATAGCCAAAGAAATCTTGAAAAAGAAAACCAAAGCAGGAGGCATCACGATCCCAGACTTCAAGCTATACTACAAAGCTGTAATCATCAAGACAGTATGGTACTGGTACAAGAACAGACACACAGATCAATGGAACAGAATAGAGAACCCAGAAATGGACCCACAAACGTATGGCCAGCTAATCTTTGACAGAGCAGGAAACAATATCCAATGGAATAAAGACAGTCTCTTCATCAAGTGGTGCTGGGAAAACCGGGCAGTGACATGCAGAAGAATGAACCTGGACCACTTTCTTACACCATACACAAAAATAAACTCAAAATGGATGAAAGACCTCAATGTAAGACAGGAAGCCATCAAAATCCTCGAGGAGAAAGCAGGCAAAAACCTCTGTGATCTTGGCTGCAGCAACTTCTTAATAGGTCTCTGGAGGCAAGGGAAACAAAAGCAAAAATGAACTACTGGGACCTCATCAAAATAAAAAGCTTCTGCACAGCAAAGGAAACAATCACCAAAACTGAAAGGCAACCGACAGAATGAGAGAAGATATTTGCAAGCAACGTATCATATAAAGGGTTAGTATCCAAAATCTATAAAGAACTTATCAAACTCTACACCCAAAAAACAAACAATCCAGTGAAGAAATGGGTGAAAGACATGAATAGACACTTATCCAAGGAAGACATCCAGATGTCCAACCGACACATGAAAAAATGCTCAACATCACTCATCATCAGAGAAATACAAATCAAAACCATACTGAGATACCACTTTACACCTGTCAGAATGGCTAACATTAACAAGTCAGGCAACAACAGATGTTGGCGAGGATGCAGAGAAAGAGGATCTCTTTTGCATTGTTGGTGGGAATGCAAGCTGGTGAAGCCACTCTGGAAAACAGTATGGAGGTTCCTCAAAAAACTAAAAATAGAACTACCCTATGACCCAGCAATTGCACTACTAGGCATTTATCCACAGGATACAGATGTGCTGTTTCGAAAGGACACATGCACCCCCATGTTTATAGCAGCACTATCAACAGTAGCCAAAGTATGGAAAGAGCCCAAATGTCCATCACTGGATGAATGGATTAAGAAAATGTGGTATATATACACAATGGAGTGTTACTCGGCAATCAAAAAGAATGAAGTCTTGCCATTCGCAACTATGTGGATGGATCTGGAGGGTATTATGCTAAGTGAAATTAGTCAGAGAAAGACAAAAATCATAAGACTTCACTCATGTGAGGACTTTAAGAGACGAAACAGATGAACATAAGGGAAGGGAAGCAAAAATAATATAAAAACAGGGAGGGGGACAAAACAGAAGAGACTCATAAATATGGAGGACAAACTGAGGTTTACCAGAGGGGTGGTGGGAGGGGGGATGGGCTAAATGGGTAAGGGGCACTAAGGAATCTACTCCTGAAGTCATTGCTGCACTATATGCTAACTAATTTGGATGCAAATTGTAAAAAATAAAAAATTAAATTAAAAAAAAATAAAATTTGACAAGGGCTTGGAGCAAGAACAGTATTGTCTTAGTTTTTCTAAGAGATACACCAGAAGGAAGGAAAGAGGCCACTGAAGAAAAAGTGAAAACTCACGTGATGTAATCTGATCTTGGAGTTCCTTGGTTCATGCTGTCCCTCTACCACTAGCTGCCATTTTCGAGTACCTGCCCTGTGCCGAGCTAAATGCATGTCTTCCCCTTTTGCAACCCTATTGCCTGGCTGAGAATGGGATCCCCATTTTGCAAATGAAGAAACAGACAGAAGAGAAGTACCTCACTAGGGGTCACACAGAGCCTGGATTTGCACCTGGGCCTCTGCCACCAGAACTCTTATCCTTAATTGCACTGCTACACCACCTCTGCTTCTAGGGACATGTAAAAAGCCAGATGGAGTTTCATACCCAAGTACAGAAGACCAGACAATTCTGAAACCTGGAGCCAAATCACTTGTACAAACCCCCAGGGCATTTTCCCCACACATTGGACAATGTCCAAGCTGAGGCCTAAAAGGAACTACAGGCCCCTCAAGGCTTTGTGGTTCACTGTAGGGAGGGTTGAGTTTGGAGCCATAGGAAGAAAATTCCAGACCCTCACTGCTGCCCTGGGTCTTTGAAAAGTGTCTTGCCTCTATATTTCTTAGTTCTTCATCTGGAGAAGGAAGGGGATATCCTGGATGATATAGGATAATAATAATCCACTCCATGAATTCAGGTCCCCAACCCGACAGAGCTGACTTTGGGCTCATCTATAGTCATATGTTTTGCTCTCTTAGAACATGCCACATATTAAATGTCTGCTGGGACGGCTGGAGGGGGATACATAGAAACAAAAAAGGGTGAGAAACCTGCTGAGAATGGCCGTGGCCGGCCACGACCACAGGTCATCCATCTCCACAAGTCCCCTGCAGCCCCTGGGTTGTGTGGACAGTTGTGAAGCTCCAGCTTGTGGGGGTCTATTACACACTTCACTTAGTCTTTGCGTTCCATGGGTGTCTCCATCACTGACAGGAGGAAATGAGGGAAAGCGAGATTTCAGACGGTCTCGCCATTTGCATTGCTCAAAATTGATACCCAACCATCCGTGAAATTGTGTTCATTGAGGGGCGTCCCCATCAACAAGCCACACATAGAGCAGCATTCGAGTCAAGCAAGAGGGAATGTTGCACCCACTCCACCGTGTGTTTCTCAGACTAAACAGCTGTGGGGATGACGGCGGGAAAGGAAGCACCAGCAGCGTCCTGCACACACCTCACAAAGGGAGGAGACAGCACATTCTCACAACACGGATCTTCTACTTGGAGGGAAGTGGATGTTACTGATTGAAAAGCTATTGAGGTGGGTGGGCCCCACCTCTCAGTTGAAAGAAAGCTGAGGGGGAGTTCATCCCCAACGCAAACTCTGGCTCAGAATACAAGCTACATTAAATCACGTTTGCCAAATACTACTATTTCTCAAGACAACTGCATTTCCCAGAAAACCTGACACAAATCATTGGGAGTTGCTGAACCCAGTGCCCACAGAACCCAATTATTCGGACAGTCTCTCCCGGCATTGTGTCGGTCCCAGCCTGTCCCCATCTTCATGAAGCAGCCCAATTACTACATCCTCCAAGGAGTCCTCTTTGAGCCCTCCCAGCCACATCTATTGTATGGCATGCAGGTCAAAGCCTTGGAAGCAAGCAAGACCTGAGTTTGAATCTAGGCTTCACTAATTCCTGGCTGTGTGGTTTGGGCAAGTTATCTAAATGTGCAACATCATCTGTAAAAAGAGTTATACGTTTAGCAGGTAAGAATCAGAATTCACAAAGAAAAATTATTTTTTCTACATCCATCTTAGTTTCATTTCAAACCCCTATTCCATCTGAGTGGGGGAGATTTAACCTTGGCAAATTAGAAATGTTTCCATTTCCTTGGGGCTGATCGATCTGGGGAGTACTGATGTGGGGCTAGGGCGTTGAGGGGGCCCCCAGCCCTCTCCCCAAGCAGGTGTCCGCTGAAATGGTGCTCGCCTCTTTGGTCCTGTCACTGACGGGCCTTCTGGCCTGGCAGCTCTCTCAGCATTTCCTTGCCTTCCTTGAGGGCACAAAAATATCCTCGCTGCTTCTCATGCTCTCTCTGTAAGACCATCTGTGGTCCATCTGCCTGTCTGTCCAGATGCGACAGGCGGGCATTCCCTCCAGCATCATGCTCCCCAGCCCCAGCTCAGCCCAGGTGGCGGGCTTTAGGTGCCTCACTCGGCACCCCTGTGCCTTATCCCCCTCTGCTGCCTCCCTGCCAGCCTCCCTCCCCAGTCGAGGGCAATATTTTCTCCTCTGGGGGAAGCCAGGTTTTCTTCCTCTATTTTCCCCCAAATGTTGATCCATACCCAGATCTTCTCCATCCTCCTAAGGACTTAGGCTGCTGGAAACAAAACCGAGGAAGAAGCTCAGCTTTGAGCCCGATCTGCTCTTCTCCTTGTCACAACCCTCCCTGTGGCAATGAGCAGAAGCCAGATATGTGTCTAAATGGAGGGTAAGGTGGGAGAAACACTCAGGAAAAAATCAAAAGAATAGACAGATTAAGACCTCAAACGCACTATCCTGCCACTTAAGTATTAAATAAAGTAGAACATGAAAGCACTTGCCATATTTTAAGGGCCTCATAAACAATGGCTATTATTCTTTCCCCTATGATCTGTTGGACGCATCATCTCTGTCATTTGTTTGGAAATTAATCAGGCACTGCCTTAGAACATCTATTCTACTAGCAATTTACTCTTAGATTTTTATCTTCCCATTGTCTACACTTTATTCTCCCAACTAATGTAAGTTCCTAGAGAGCATGGTCTATATCTTATAATTAACTGAATATAACAGAGGGCTAGACATTCAGCAAACACTTTAAAAATGTGTGCAGATCTAGCCTCAAGAATCCAAAATCAGGGGCGCCTGGGTGGCGCAGTCGGTTAAGCGTCCGACTTCAGCCAGGTCACGATCTCGCGGTCCGATCTCGCGGTCCGGGAGTTCGAGCCCCGCGTCGGGCTCTGGGCTAATGGCTCAGAGCCTGGAGCCTGCTTCCGATTCTGTGTCTCCCTCTCTCTCTGCCCCTCCCCCGTTCATGCTCTGTCTCTCTCTGTCCCAAAAATAAATAAAAAACGTTGAAAAAAAAATTTAAAAAAAAAAAAAAAAGAATCCAAAATCACATTCGCAAACATTTAGAGAAAGTTCTTTGTGTAAGAAATCAGGTTACGTTTTTTTTTTTTTCCTTCAAATAATTCATGAGCATGTTTGTGTCTAAATGTTAACAGAGGAGCCATGTGGTTTACGAAGACACCCCAGATATTAAAAAGAGATTTTCAATGTATCTATTATTTTTTAAATCCTGAATCACAACCACCCCTGAGTGCAAATATATTTCAAATTTTATGCTGGCCTCCTATTGCAAAGTGCTAATTGAATTGATTTCCTGGAGCTGCATCACTAATAAATACAGTGCACCACAGATGTGGGATTCTTGAGTGAAAAATACAGAATATGAATGTTTTGCTGAGAGAAAATGGTGCGTTGGAAAATGTCTAAGAATCCAAGAGAGTCACAAAGTTTGGTCTTTAAACATGGAGCTGCAGGGGCGCCTGGGTGGCTCAGTCGGTTAGGCGTCCGACTTCGGCTCAGGTCATGATCTCACAGCTCATGAGTTCAAGCCCCGCATCGGGTTCTGTGCTGACAGCTCAGAGCCTGAAGCCTGCTTCTCATTCTGTGTCTCCCTCTCTCTCTGCTCCTCCCCACCCCCCGCTTGTGCTCTTTCTCTGTCTCTCAAAAATGAATAAATGTAAAAAAAATATTTTTTTAAATAAATAAATAAACTTGGTGCTGCAGAGTGAGCACTTCAGGGGACTGGATGACAGAGGGCTCTCTCTCAGCCTCACTCTGGATGGGGCCGCTGGTACAACAGGATGCCCCAGCTGGCCCCGTGCAGGGGTGAATGTGCTCACAGTGGAGGGGCACATACTTCACTACTGGTGTGGCCTCGGGCCACTAACTTCTCTCTCAATCTGAGTTTGCTCCACTGTTAACGATAGAATAAGTACCTCGTATCCAAGTGTTTAGTGAAGATTCAATAAGATGATGTATCTTGAGGACTTGGCACAGTGTTGGAAACGTAGTTCATATACAGTAAATGATAGTTGCTGTATCTGCTGCTCTAAGAGGACAGTGGGGTGGACAAAGCGGGGAAGAGATGACCCTCTGAATGCCCCGGAGAGTGGCAACTCTGCGACTTGTACCCAAGACACACCCTTCTTCCTGCAGGTCCACAGAAGTGCCCCTTTTGCTAGAATAGGAATATGCTAATGGCACGGAGGACCCTACCCATGGGTGCTTTGATAACTAAGATCAGAAGGCTTCAGGAGGGTTCCCCCATACTCCCAAGTCATTGCCATGTCAGGGCATTCCTCAAAGCCAAATCTCTTTAGAGTTCCCCATGGACTGAGTACTTCAATAGAACCTTCTAGTTTCATTTCCAAAGTGAAGACACTTTCAGCGGCAGGTAACAACAGTGTGAGTCAAAGGGCTTAAGCCATAAAGACGGATGATTGGCTCCCACAGCTGAGGATGCCCTGTGGTAGAGCAGTGAGGAGGTCCACTCAGCACTCTGCTAGGATCCTCCTGGCCCTTCTCTCCTTCATGCGTCACCTTGGTCATCCCTCGTCGGCCTACAAGATGGCTGGAGCAGCTCTTAGCCTTCCATCCTCACGTAATCATCTCCAGGGAAGAGAGCAAGAGCAGGTTCCAGAAACTTTCTGGAGTGAAAATGAAAGCTCTTTTCCCAAAGGCTGCTGGTTAATTTCTCCTCTCAACTCATTGGCCTAATTTGGTCTCATGATTATTCCTGGGCCAGCCTCTGTGATTTAGTGGACGCAGGCACCGATTGGCTTCGTCGTGGTACTGGGTCCCAAGTCGACACCTGAGTCAGTCACTAGAGCAAGGGAAACAGGAAAACCTGATTCGCCGTGACTAAATAGAATCCATCCCTGGACTTCAAGTCCACTCGGCCAAACCTCTGGGCGCTGCGACAAGAAAGCAGAGGAGAGATGGATGTTGGGGAGACACCACAATGCCCGGTACTCTGCTGGCATTAACTCACCATCTCTTTTAGTTCAGGAAACAGTTTTGAAATGTCTGCTGGGTGCCAGGCAGGGTGCAGGATGCTGGGATGACACAGAGGCCCTGTGTTGTTGAGAGGAATAAATGAGTCAACTTATGCAAAGTGCCTGGTGCAGCCCTCGGCCCCTAATACCTGCTCAGTATCATCTTCATTAAAATGAATAATGCATGAGTGCCCCTGCCATCCAGGAGAGAGACTTAAACAAACACATTCTAGCACCGTGCAAAGGGCTGCAAGGGTAAGCCGGCGGGTGGCAGAAAGGAGAGAGATCACACAGGGGCGTGCACGAGGCCCAACCTACGAAGCTTCTAGCCAGTGATTCCTAACCTTGACTTCACGTTTAACACACCTGAGGACCTTCTGAAACTCCCCACGCCAATTAAGTCACAATCTCTCGGGGCAGGACCCAGCACCAGAATCAGGTTGACTTTTTAAAGATCCCCAGATGATTAAAATGCGCAGCCAAGGTTGAGAAGCACAGTAATAGGCTATTGAGGACAGAAAACGCACACGTGTAAACCATTAGCAACACTGGGTTGCGAGGGGATGTGAAAATGAAGTCAGCGCTCCAAGGCGCAGGGCAAGGAGAGGACACAGTGAGCAGGGGGCTCAGGACACAGAGCGTGGTAGGCAGGGTGGCTCATGAAAGGTTTTGTGTGCAGCAGGGGACAGGAGATGGGATCTGCCTAATGTAAGTAGTTTGGAGGCGGTGCCTTAGGGGGAAGAGGAACAAGCGGGAGCAAAGTATGTGTGCAGATGTAGAGGGTGTTGAGTGTGGACTCAATCGGGAGAGAAGAACTACGCCGTAGTTTCAACAGGTAAATACAAAGAATTATTAACTAACGGAGAATTGGAGTAATGAAGGATTAGCCCCTGAGAAGTAGAACTCTGAAGAACAAAGGAAGGCAGGTATTAGAAGTCTCTACTACCCCAGGGCTGAGGTGGGGTGACCAGGGGAGAGCCCTCCCCCCACTCTCCAGCTAAGGTCCAGGCTCTGCTGGCTCAGAGTAGCTTGTTGAGGGCAGAGAAGTCACTGTAGCTTTCTAGTCTAGTAGAACTTGTCAGAAATTCGCCCTCGGTGGTGGTGTCTCACTGGAGCACACTTCCCTGGGGACACACTGCAGGAGACTTCTGAGAGAGGGCGGGAGAGCCAGGAGGCAAAACCCAGAATTGTCCCCTACAAGCAAGCAGAGGCTGAGAATTTGCAAAACCTTCCCCGGGAATTAGCAAGGCTGGAGTTTGACCCACATCCGCGTTTCTTATACATCCTGCCACCCCGCTGAACAAACAGGAGAGCAAGATCAAGGCTGGGCTGTCCGTGTGGGCTGCTCAGAGATGGAACAGGCCTGGGCCCTGGGAAGGCTGTGGGGGAGGCCTCCTGGAGGAGGAAGGCTGTGGGGGAGGAGGATTCCAACAGACCTCAGGGAAGCTTTTAGGGACCTGGAGAAAATGAGAGGAGAGGACTTGAGACCAGCAGCATTAAACAGTCTCACGTGCTGAAGAGCAGGCCTGACCTCAGGACTTGGCCCAGCCGATAGAACAGTGGAGAACGAGATGTAGGCAATGAGAAGAAAGTCAGAGGTAGAACAGAATCAAGGAAGTCCTTCCATGCCAAAGAGCTTGAATTTCAGTGGGTACAAAACCAATTTATTGCAAGAGGGCCAGGGGCCGTGGATGTAGGGCTCTAGGATTCCCTGACTGCCTGCCAGCCTCTTTGTAGAATATAGGGAAGCAAAGGCCAGCTTTGGGGCCAGACAGACTGGGACTAGGGTACCAGCTCCAGCGTTCAGCCGTGTGTCCTGGGGCAAGTCCCTCAACCTTGCTGAGTCTCGGGTTTCTTCAGGTGTCAGTGGGAAACGAGGGTTCCTTCTTTGCAGGCTTGTTGAGATGAAGTCCCTAGCAGACAGCCAGACACACGGCAGGCCTGGCATCAGTGGCCGCTTCCTGCTCCCTCCTACCTTTACTCTCTAGGCCCTTTCTGTCTTCTGAAGCAGTTCATGGCTCTGAAGGCAGCTGCTTAAAATTCAGGAATTCCAGGATTTCTAAATCAGGTGCAGCTGGGGAGTGCCAAGGTATTGGCGGCAGATGATATCCTCTCGACGGCAGTGCGGCCGCTGAGCTCACCGCTCCGAAGGAAACGCTCAGGTTGAGGGGACACAGTCACTGTGTCTTTGGTCCCCTGGCCAGATGGTGGTGGCCTTGAAGTGGTGTTTCATCTCCACAGGGCAAATGACCGTGCTTCTTCCACTTCTAGGAGGAGAAGTCACCAAACCGCGGTTTGCTCAATTCTTCCACGGCAGCCTGGCCAGTCTCACCATCCGCCCTGGCAAAATGGAGAGTCAGAAGGTCATTTCCTGCCTGCAGGCCTGCAAGGAAGGGCTGGATATTAATTCCCTGGAAAGTCTCGGCCAAGGAATAAAGGTAAGGAAGGAGCGGGCATCCCCACCAATAAGACATTGATTTATGGGGCAGTGGCTGCCCAGTGCCAGTGGACTCTGGGAAATGGAGTCCTCAGTGTGGAGTTGCACAGAGATGGTCTGGGGGCAAAGGTGCTGACACGGTGGGGAGATTAGCGACCGTGACTTCCATGATGGGCTTCTGCCGTGTCCTGAAATTCCTAGACGAAGGCCTCCTGTATAATCAGTTCACTACGCAAAAGCAGGCACCTGTCCAATGCCTACCAGAAGGGAATTGTTGTATTTCAGCTGTTCCTGGGTTGGTTGATTGGTTTTTGTTTTATTTGCCAAAGGCTCAGAAGCAGCATGCAGGAATGTATTTCAAAAATATTTAAAAATAGAATAAAAAGTTTGGCCATGTTAAATATAAACTAGGAAAGAAGGTCAGCCTGGGGTGGGCTGGAATTAGAAAGCAGATACAGAGGTCGCCGGGTCTCATGTTGTGAAATTGAAGCACAGATTGGGCTTCGAGCAATCTCTGGCAAAGGGAGTGTGAGGAGATTATGCAAAATAAAAACATTTCGTGTGATCCAAAAGAATCAAAGCTGCATTCTGAGAACAGCGCTTCCTGAGAGGCAAGACATGGCTGACTGTCCTCAGTGAGCGCCCCTCGCCGTCCCCACCCCGGACAGGCAGGGGTAGTTCTGACCTCACCTGGACCTTAGGAGCTTCGGCCAGCAGGGAGCCTCTGGGAACCTGAGCAAAGAGCTGGGTGAACATCATCATAGCTCCTGTTCGATCCTAACACACCCCTGTTAGGGGTCTGCGGTGAGAACAGGCAGCCCACCCTCTACCTCCTGGAGCACAGGACAGCCCCACAAACCATCGCCCCTGCCAAACCGTGGAGGCTTCCTTTACGGGCCATTTCCCAAGGATGGTGTGCCCCCCACCCCCCATCTTGCACCTGGTACAGTCCTAGGATCCTCACCTGCCTCCTGCCCTGGGCCTACCTATCCTGGACCGGGAGTCACCCCTCCAGCAGACAGTGCCTTTATGTCCACTGCCAGTGGGGCCTGTGGGGCTCAGATGTGGGGAGCCCTGGAGGGTCTGGTGATCTGAGCACACCATGCTTTTCTGTAGGCTGCAGTCACTTCAGCAAACATGCCACAGACACCCACGTATGGGTTCAGGGCTGGGTGAGGAGACGTGAAACTGAACACTGCCAGCCTTTTGTCTTTTTGGGAAGTCAGTGGCCTAAGAGGACGTTTATAATCCAGTGTGGTAACCGCCGTGATAATTATGAGCACTGAGGCTCCCCAAGTGCCAGGCATGGTTCTCAATGCTTTACAGGTGTTAACTCATTGAAGCCCAGAACAACCTTATGGCAAAGTTCGTGTGGATATTCCTATTTTGCACATGAGGAATTGAGGACTGCAAGAGAAAGGAAACTTGTCTAAGATCCTAGAATTAGTAATGAGCAGAGCCAGAATAGAAGCCCAGGTAGCCTGCTCCAGAATTCTAGATCCTGGGGAGCAGCAGTTAGGGAAGGCTTCCTGGAGGAGGTGAGGTCTGAGCAGAATATTTGAGGATGGGTAGGCATAGAACAAGAGAAAAGCAGGGGAGGGGAGCTGGGCAGTAATTCTAGGCAGATCTGAGAGCACGAGTGATGGCAGAGGGCTGGGGAGCCCTGCATTGTGCACTGGAACTCCAAGAAGGCCAGTGGAACAGTGCCCAAATTGCAGAAGGAGAGGTAGAAAGTGTGGTCGGAGAGCTGCGCACAGACCACGTCATGGGGCCCCGTAAACTATATTCACGTGTACACATGTTTTCTTCTGTCAGCGACAAGGGAGCCACTGAAGGGCTGTAGGCAAAGGAACGTGATCTGGGCAAGACGCTCACCTTGGAAACTGGGTCAGAGGGGGAAGGTGGGAGCAGTGCTCAGACAGGGTAAGGCAAGAATGGCTTTCCAGAACATTAGATACACACGCACAGGTGCACTCAGTAGTTAATCACTTGCCATTGAAGGACACGTTCGTGACTGCCTCCTATTGGAAAGGCCAACTTTCCCACGGTCTGTTTCGCGGCACATTTCATATAGGCACCCTCACATGTAGAACCTAGGGTTTAATCCTTGACCAACTGTTTGTGTTGTTTCCTTAGCGTTTTGTCAGCCCAGTGATGCAGAAATCTGTCTTCCAACCATCCCCCTCTCTGTCTGATTCTGGGTTTGCTCCCTGTCTCTGAGCTGCATCCGCTCTGCTGTGGAGCATCCCGTTAGACCATAGTTTCAGGATTCCGGCACTACAGAACACATAAACCAAAGATACTGGACTGAAAAGCCACACATTCTTAGGATCATAAATGGAAAGGCATGGCAGTCTCTCCAGAGCAGCCAGAGGCTGTGAAAAGAGGGGGTGTAAACTAAATGGCACACACCACCCTGGAGGGTGGGGAGGCTCTTCCAACTTTCTAGGAGGCCACCTGTTGATAAGCAGTCACCGCAGAGGATCCTTTTCCATCCTTAGAGCACAGCTGGCAAGAAGCAGAGCACTGCGGGGAAGTTAATGATAAGACACACAATTTATGGTGTACCCACTGGGGGCTATTCGAAGTTCATTAGCCCTACTCCTCACAACAGATTAAATGTTATGGCCCCGTTTCAGAAATAAGGAGACTGGGACTCAGGGACTTGCCCAAAATAAGTCTGTGCTCTTTCCTCCACACCAGCAACTCAGAGTAGAAGGCATTCTTGAAAATCACTCAGACTTCCTTCCTCCTTGTCCTTCCTCCATTGATCCCTCATTTCATTCCTGAATACTGTTGTTCTCTCTTACCTGTGCCTCGCCTCTTCCCTCCTCCCTAGCTAGTCAAAGGAAGTGAGGTCGTCTCTAATTAACAAAACTCTCCGTCTGCTCACAGGACTGGCCCGGTTCCTCTTTCCACTTGTTTTCCCCCAGCTCATGCCAATTTCTGAATATTTGTCCAGCCTGGCTGGAGTCATTAGATGGCTGGGGTGGTTACCGTCTCGTACCCATACATGACACTGTGGAATAGCCACATTCCTGAAGAACACCCTGTTCTGATTTTCATAACATACTCCCTGCCAATTTGTCATTTCTACCATGTGGAAGAGTGGGAAAGAGCAAAAACTTTGGGACAAGTTACTCCCAGGTTCAAATCGTAGTACGAATATTTACTAGCTGGGTGACCTTGGGCAAAGGAATGTAATCCTTTAAACTCCAATTCCCTCATGTATAAAGTGTAGTTTGTTGTGATGTTGTGGGAACTGAATTCTATGTATGTTATATATAGATAAACACACACATATAGGGAGAGAGAAAAAGAAAGATACATATGTGTAGATAAGATGATAAATACAGATACAGACATAAAGATCTTCCTTAGCAAATCTAATAAATAAAATCACAGGTCTCTTCTCCAACTGGGCTGGTCTTGCACTTGCCCTTGACGCTGCCCCAGCTTCTTTTGAAAGGTAAACCAGGTGACACTTGTAGCAGAGGAGCCTCAAATGTGGCAAATCTTCATCTGGCCCAACCCAGAGGGGCTGGCAGGCATCCAAGTGAATGGCTAGGTGCCTGGAGTGCCGTGGCCAGCCTTCCCTGGAGGAACAGACCTAGGCTTTGGCCAGGAATTTCACTGATCTCCCAGCCTGCTAGGTGCCTGGTGATATTGGCTGACCCTCTAAGAGAACTATTTCCAAAGGCCATAGCTTTGGGGATGTCTAGTAGTTTCTTAGCTCAAAGAAAGGAATCACCATGGCCACAGCACAGCTTCCTAAAGGAAAGTGGGTGCTATCACGCCTTGCTGGGTTCCCAGGAAGCCATCTCCTGTCCCTGTGTAATGCTAATGCCACTGTGTGTCTTACACAGAGACCTAACCTCAGTCATGCCACAGGGTTGGTAACACTGCAATTTAAATTTTTATGTTTTATATTTGAGAGAGAGAGAGATAGAGCAGGGGAGGGGCAAAGAGACAGAGACAGAACCTGATTTTTTTTTAATTCTTTATGTTTAGTAACACTGCAATTTAAAGCAAACAAAACAGGGGCGCCTGGGTGGCTCAGTCGGTTAAGCGTCCAACTTCAACTCAGGTCACGATCTCACAGTTGGGGAGTTTGAGCCCTGCTTCGGGCTCTGTGCTGACCGCTCAGAACCTGCAGTCTGCTTCGGATTCTGTGTCTCCCTCTCTCTCTGCCCCTCCCATGCTCACGCTCTCTCTTTCTCTCAAAAATAAACAAACATTAAGAAAATTAAAAAACCTAGTTTTGTAGAAGGTTTTGTTGATCCTGCACGAAATTTATTGCTAGTCCAGTGCCCACCTTCATGCCCTGTGGCAGCTCTGGGGATGGTCAGGCAGCCAAACTAGGGTATTAATTGGAGATCCAACACATGGCCTAACCCATCCCCTCCTTAGGTGGCTGCGGTGGGAATGTGCCCCCTGCTGATTGCCACAGTATGCTGCTGCTAAGAGCCTCTGGAAGAACTGTTTAAGGTTCCTGTTCAGCCCTTGTGTGAAGCTTAGAGATCAGCCACCTCCGCAGGGCTTATCATTCCATCTCCTGAGTCTCGTGTGCTAGACCCTGTGGTGACCGTGAGGAAAAGTCTACAGACCCTGCCCTGGAGGTGCTCACAGCTGGCTGGGGGAGACAGACAACAACAGCTCCGTGACTCTGCTATAGCAGGGATGGTGCAGGGCAGGGTTGCGGGGAGGTAGGGGGGCATAAAGAAGTGGGAACAGAAGTGGTATTTTAGAAGAATGAACTTGAATCTCCGAATGACTTCCAAAACACTCAGAACAGGGCAGCTCTATGGCTGAGCACACTAAGCTAGTGAGTCATCCACAGCAAGGGAGACACCAACTGAAAAGATGACTGTGGCATCATCACCTGCATGTATATCCGGGGCTCCCACACCCAACAGAGGGGTTGGTGCTCTGATCTCCCAAATCAGAGAGACCCTGCTCAGGGCATTGAGGGCAGAAGGGAACTAGATCATAGGATAAGAGGAGCAGTGAAGGCTGCGGTATACCTGTGTGGGCCAAGACTCAGGGCAGAAATAACTACAATGTTAAGAATTATAATAAAAGCTATCTAGGACTGAACACCCTTGACACACTAGATTCATTATATACATTATCTCATTTAAGCCCCAGACAGGTAGGTATTAATATCCCCATTACTTTAAATGAGGAGATAAAGTCTGGAAAGGGCAAGTAGTCCAAAGTTGTTGTATCCTATAGTCTGTACTGTAACTGGGGTACTGCAACCCGCACAGCCCATGATCTTTCAAAGATGCCACATAGACTTAGGTAAGCGAGAATCCTGCCTGGGAGGAGCTCAATTTTTCCAAATGGGTTTAAAACAATTGCAGTAGCAAATAACTCCAAAATCCCTATGGTTTTAATGCTTAAAAGTTTATTTTTCTCTGACATCAAGCCAGGGAGGCAGTGTGGGGCTTCCGCCTACAACGCCAGAGCCACCAAAGGGGAGGAAGAAAAAGGCTAGAGCATTCCAGGGGGCTTTGACTGCCCCAGCCCGCAAGCCCCGCCTCACTTCCTCTCACACTTCATTGGCCAGACGTGGTCACGTGGCCCTCCCACACACAGCAGGAGGCCTTTGCAAGTGTAGCCTCCAGGATGCCAAGGATGCAGAGGTGAACAGGGTTTAGCAAGCACTGATGACTCCCACAGAGCCATGACTATGGAAACAGTGACTGAAAAAAAGTCCTTTTGGAGAGTAACCTGGAGATGATAGGAGTAGAATGTGGGCCAAGGGGGAACATTCACTCATTCATCTGATGGGATTATAGGGCACTAGGGCTAGGTTCTGGAATTCAGGGATAGGAGTTGGAGTCCTTGTCTTCTGTGAGCTCGTGGTCACTGTACTAGAGTAATTATACTGCCATTTGATAAGCACTAGAGGAGCCCAGTGGGGACGTAAATGAGTGAAGTTGGGGTGGCCTCAAGGAGGAGGTAACAAAATACTCAAATGATAGTTGAAGGAGGCAAAGTGGAAGCTATTGATTGGCTAGGGGCCATGCTGCAAGACTGTATGCGGGTCAGTATCATCAACAGTGCTCATGGGACATCTACTTCGTTTTACCCTCCAGACACAGAACAGGGAACTCTTAAAAAGGCATCCAAGTCAGGGAAAAGTTCATACAGATGGATTTTTCCTTAATCCCCTGAAAACGTACTCCGTCTCCTTCATGGTAAGATTAAACCTACACTAAATGGTAAATTAAAACTACATGAAGGTAGCATTTATCACCTATCAGGCTGGCAAAAATCTCAAATGACAGCATATTCTGTTGTTGAGGTTTTGAGAAAAGAGGCATTCCCATACACTGGGAGACAGAGCGTGTGTTGATATATATAATCCCTAGCAAGGGGGAATTAGGCAACATTTTTCAAAACTTAAAAGTGCATATACTGTTGGACCTAATAACTTCACATGGAGGGATTTATCCAATACATAGATACTTGCATACATATGAAATGTGTACAAGATTATTCATTGTGGAACTATTAGTAAAAGAATGGAAATAATCCAAATGTAACAAACTGGTTGAAAAAATTACACAGTAGAATATTATACAACTATAAAAAAGTTTATGATGTACTGATACAGAAAGATCTCCAAGATTTGAGCTAAGTGAAGAAACAAAGTACAATAAAGTATGTAAAAAGCTACTTTTGGTTGAAGAAAGGAGAAAAAAGGAAATCTATATTCCTAAGAATGCTTACATATAACTTTCAGGGTAGGCTAAGTCATGCTGCTCTAAAAAGTGACTTAAACATTTCAGTGGCTTATCCAACTTTTTGTTGTCATTGTTCACACCTAATGTCCATTACATAGATTGGCTTCAGCTCTGATCCATATCACCAGCACTGTGAGACCAGGCTGCTGGACCAGTCCCTAAGGGAACTTGGCAGGTTTCATGGCAGAGGGAAAGGGACATGGCAAACCACGAACTAGCTGTGAAATCATCCACATGAGTGTGAACCAAATAATACTTCTGCCCACACTTCATTGGCCAAGCAAGTCACATGACCACTACTGACTACAAAAGGGAAAAATGTGTGTCTTGCAGGGAATGGTTCCATAGGTCACATAATCAAGTCTACTGACAATAGGTCAGGCATGTATAAACCTCCCACTGGGAGGGGAAGCAGGTAATCATGAACAATAATGCAATTTGCCACTAAGAAAGTAATCGAACACTGATTACTTGTGGGACGGGATATTGGAAACTGGGTAAGAGATATGAATAAGATGGACACTTTCACTTAGAACATATATATATTTGAATTATGTGAATATATTATCCAAAAAAATGTTGGCATAAAAATATATCCAGATCAGGGGTGCCTGGGTGGCTCAGTCAGAAGAGCATGTGACTCTGATCTCAGGGTTGTGAGTTCAAGCTCCATGTTGGGTGTAGAGATGATAGATAGATGGATAGATAGATAACCAGATCTCCTTTTCCTCTGATATGAACTTTGGATACATAATCTGAATCCACTGATAAGCTCCTGACATCTTACTGACAACAGTTCCTAATAATTCCTGCTCAGAAGCATGTGAAGATCAGTAAGTCAGACCAGCACCAAAGCGGTTCTCTGTGCTCCATTTGGAGAAGAGTAACTGCTAGGGCTTTGCAGAGAGAAGCTGAAGTCTGTATCTGGTTTATTTGTCTTGAGGATTCAAGTGACTTGGTGGAGAGCATTATAGCCCCGGGGCCTTCACCAAGTATGGGATACCAGGGACTCTGAGTGAAATGAATAGATAACAGACCTGGGACAGCTGGCAACAGTGTAAACAGAAAGTGAGCAAAACTCTTGGGAAGGCAGAGTGGAGCACCAGGAAAAAAAAGACCAGGAATCAGATATAAGGAGAGCCGTTAACTAAAAAAATGAGCTTTAAGGTCAGAAGCTAAGAAGATGGCCATGAATCAGGAAGGGGAGCACAGGGTGAACTGAGGAGGAGTTCAAGCCCAAAGACAAGACCGGTGAAAGGAGCAAAACCCCAAGTTTCCAGGCACTCAGCTGAGGGGGCAGTCTAAGGGCTGAAAGGCTGGTCAGGACCCCACAGCAGCACAGAGCATGGGCCACCCTGCAAGGGCTAGATCACAAGAGACCTGTGATAGGGATCCAGAATCTTATGCTATGGCTTTGGAGTTTATAACCCCTAAAGGTCTTAAAGGGGAGGCCCGGAAGCCCCGCCAGGGGGGCAGGGCGGAGCAGGAATTGTTTGAGGGGTTAAAACACTCATCTGTTGTCATGGCTGCTGCCCTTGCAGACGCTCTGGAGACACCAGGCCTTCGTGGCCTGTCCATGGAGGTGGAGGGCTCCGTCGCTGATCATTCTCCCCCATGATGCCCCTTTCCTCCTCTAGTACCACTTCAACCCCTCGCAGTCCGTCCTGGTGATGGAAGGTGACGATATTGGGAACATCAATCGTGCCCTCCAGAAGGTCTCCTACATCAACTCCAGGCAGTTCCCGACGGCAGGTGTGCGGCGCCTGAGAGTCTCTTCCAAAGTCCAGTGAGTAGACAGGTGCTGGTCTACTAGGGGCCCAGCTGAGGCGGCAGGGATGGGGCATGCTCCCTGGCAAAACAGAATTTACCTTTCTTCAGCTAATTCTCAATTTCTCTGCTGTCCCTGTGAGGGTGCCCCAGTGAATCAGTGTTCTCCCCTTGTTGTTCTTAAAGAAAATGTTCTATTGCTTTGTCAACACCAATCCAGCATTCTCCATTTAATTCAGAATCTGATGTAGTACTGCTTTCTGTAAATTCTCAGAAAGCTTGGTTTTAAGTGGTCTGATCTCAGGGTACCATAGCTGGTGGGTACACAGGTGCTTAACAAATGTTTATTAAATTAGCTTCAAATCGCCCAGCTTTGTAGAGATCTCCTAAGTACCATGAGTCTGAAAAGAGGGTGTGGTTCTTGTCCCCAGGGAATCAGAGTTCAATTAAGGAGATGAGACCGTTTATTAGTGAAATCTGTGGATACCTCCCTTCTTGGCCTGTCAAGCCATCTCTCAGCCACAGCAACTGCCTGGGAGGGCAGCAAAGGGGGGACCCCCAGAAAAACTCCTGAGAGGTGGGAGTGGAGTCACCCAGCCCCTGGAGCCAGGAGAAGAATCCAGAAGGCCAGGAACAAGGCAGGGAAGAATGAGGCTGCTGACTGCCACATTACTGGGCCCTGGGATAGGTGCCATTAGATTAGGCAGCAATTAGATTGAATAGTTGTAGTGACAGAGAAGGTACATCCACCTTCACACTAAGGGCCACCCTTGGAGGCCTGCACCAGGGAGCAAGCACCTCCGGGTCAGCTGCAGTCAAGTAGAGGGACTAGGCTGGCCAGTCTCTACCTCTGGGACCAGGTTTCCATAAACTGATGAGGGACAGGGTACCTTCCGGGGTTGGTGCAGAAAAGGCCAAAGTCGGGAGCAGGAGACAACCACCACTCCCACATCTGGCCCACCCCAAAGAAGATGTGGCTCAGCATGATGTCCACCCAGACTGCACTTCTCTCAGGAACTTTCCCAAGAGATACAAGCTGATGGCCGCCACAGCTGGAGTCAACTCAGCGTTCTCAGAGCAACCATCTGGGCCGCCATTATAGCCTCTGTCTTTGGCCTAAATGAGTGATAGAGTACTAGTGATAGAGCGTGATAAGGGTGTTGGATCCGCCAACATGATGCATGAGCTCCACGGTGCAGGTTCTGGGGTCAGCCTCTTTTCTGTACGTCATCACCTTGAATCCTTCCTACTAAAAGGTAATTAATTATTGTCATCACCATTGTATAGATGGAGAAACTGAGGTTCACAGGAGTCATACCTTGCCCACAGTCACCCAGCCCAGTGGTGGCAGAGCCAGGCCATGGACCCTTATCTAACTTCCCAGGCCTTGCTTGTGTTGTCACACCATTCTGCCTTCTGGATATTTCTGTGGCCGTGCATCAGGAGAAAGGAATGTGGTCAGCAGCACCACAGCTGCAACAGGGACACTGTGAGATGGCCTCAGAGAGAGAGAAAACACACAAAAGCGCAGGAGAGTTTAGCCCCAGGGTCTCAGCAAGGTGCCGCTCCTCAACCAGTTAGACAACAATTTGCTTACCAAATCCTAACGCACATCTGAAGCAGTTGCTATCTTTTTTTTTTTTTTAATTTTTTTTTCAACGTTTATTTTATTTTTGGGACAGAGAGAGACAGAGCATGAATGGGGGAGGGGCAGAGAGAGAGGGAGACACAGAATCGGAAACAGGCTCCAGGCTCCGAGCCATCAGCCCAGAGCCCGACGCGGGGCTCGAACTCACGGACCGCGAGATCGTGACCTGGCTGAAGTCGGACGCTTAACCGACTGCGCCACCCAGGCGCCCCTGAAGCAGTTGCTATCTAATTCATTTTGCCACTGATTACTTTGTTAAAGGATAATTAAAGGTTTAACAGTTACTTGTTGCTGGTATCGAAGATTCCCATTTCTCCCAGAAGCTGATCTTCCTAAGCCCCTAGATTGCTATTGGCTTTGACTTTAATGTGGCTTTAAATCTGAATGTCTGTTGACACAGTCAGAGACTCTGAGGCAGTCAGGATACCTTGTTGAGAAGGAGAGATGGCTGTGTGGATCCTTGTTCACAGCCTCGCGATGGATGGTTTTATCACTCGCTCGTCAGTGCCGTGATTGCGGCTGTTTTCCCAGGTGCTTTGGAGAAGATGTGTGCATCAGCGTCCCCGACGTGGATGCCTATGTGATGGTGCTGCAGGCCATCGAGCCCCAGATCAGCCTCCGTGGCACGGACCGCCTCTGGAGACCCGCCGCCCAGTTTGAAAGTGCCAGAGGGGTGACCCTCTTCCCCGACATCAAGATCGTGAGCACCTTCGCCAAAGCTGAGACCCCGGGTGAGCCGAAGGCCACAGGTACGGATGCACGCTGGGTTGTGGGGCGGGGGCCTTCAGTCCTCACAGTCGCATCAGGTCACACTTGAGAACGACAGCGCTCTTCACCACAGCAGGGAATTTCTAATAGCAAAGCAAACAACCTGGAAACAACGCAGATAAGTAACAGGTGGGAAATGAACCACTTGGCAAATTGGGGTCTGCCCGTATACCCATGTGTTACGATGTTGGAGGGAGGGCACTTACCAAATGGTGGATGAAAGAAGGCAAGATGCAAATTACAGAGTACCGACACATACTCAGAAAAATGCCAGGAAGAAAAGGCGAATGCTAACCGTGCTGTTCTCCAAGAAGCGTAAGAGCCCATTTCTCTCTGTTCCCATTCAGTTTGCGGCAAGTGCAAAAGGTTCTAAGGTGAGCGTGTCTTGTTGTGATAATCAGGAGAAAAGCTAAAGAGGCACAAAGAAAAAATCTAGCTGCACCTTAATACACACATGGTAAAAGGACTTATTCAGCAGCATTGGTCTAAGCTCTTCAGAAACTTCCCGATTGTGCTTTCCAACATGTCCATCATTGGGAGATCCATCTGGTGGAGGTGGAGTAAGTTGAATTATCTGCCAGGGAGAAACACTCAGTTGCGCGGAAAAGCTACAGTGCATTCAGCTGGCAGAGAGTGGTGGGTGACAGGAAGGATAAAGAAAGAAGGAAGGGAAACCCAGGGCCCAGATCTACAGAGGAAATACTTGTTTAACTGTCCTTTGTGGCCTCCTCCAGGAACATACTTCCAGCTCTCCCCCTCCCCCTCCAAAAGCACTGCTGATGATGTGCTGGTGCCTGTGGGCCAGACTGCCTGAGAGGCTGCTCCTGTAATCCCAAATCCTCATTGCCTTAAACCACCCTGGTCCCTAGTGAATGGGGTCCCTCAAAAGGCAGCCCTTCTTAGCTCACAAAAATAGATGGTGTCCTACCGCTTGTCCTGGCAGGGCCATTTCCTAGTTATACTCCAAGGTGCATTCAGTCCTCTGGTCTTCCACCTTCCCCTCATTTGTGGCTACCATCAGACAGAAAAAGGAAGGGCTTGTGACCACCACGGTTGCAGGCTGTAACTGAGAGTGGCTGAATACACTAGGCCTGACACTGGCTGACGGGCAGTGGCCGGAAAAGCAATCACCTGGGTGTCTGTCTTATAAACTTGCTGTTTATGAGACGTGTGGGCAGAGCATAGAGCCACGTGCCCAAGAGTTCTTATTGGTACTTTGTTTATCTTACTCTTATTGTGCCTAGAATAATTATTATGGGTGCCTTCAATAAGCAGGCTAATGGCATTTGCCACCAGGCCTCAGTGACCCACCCCGGCATCATCATCTGCCCCTACCGACTCCCTCCTCTTTGTGCTGTTTCGGTACCAAAGACAGGCAAGTTCCGCATGCCCACCCCTCTCCCTCACACCTCCATGTTCTCACCTTTACTCATGCTCTAGCCTCTGCCTGGAAGGTCCCTCTCCCTTCCCATGTGTGTTACTCTCCCCCCTCCCGCTCTGATCCCTAGTCTGGGCTGGCTCTCCTGCTCGTAAGCCTCCAATAACATGCTTTCCTGTAATGTACATGTGGGCTAGCCCTCAGTGGCAGTTATCTGTTAATTAAGCCAGACCAGGGGCTCCATGAGGGTTCCACTATGGCTGATTTGCCTAAATGCCTGAGCCCACCACAGTCCCTTCAGCACAGTGGGAATCCAGAGAAGTATAGACGCAAGATAGAACCTGTAATGCAGTCATGAAAGAACAAGGAGAAAATAGCCACACCATGCCCCCTACCTAGTGTGAGCAACCAGCCAGCCACATGGGGCAGTAGGGGTAAGGATGACCTTAAGTGACCTGACAAGAAACTCACAAAAATCTCCAGAAACCTCGCAAAGGCCACTTGAAATACAGATACACATACACTATCATTAATGATGGGCCCTAAATGTATATTCATAGACTTTCAGATTTTGCCAGTGATCCATGAAACCATTGGGATTAACAAGCATTTAAAAATTAATCATATGAAATTATTTATAATAATGTATATCCAGTGAGAGCAAAAAGTATTTTTGGTATCACTAAAAAATTAAAAGAGAAAATAATTATTTAAAATAATTCTCCCCTCTTTAGTAAATGCTTTTTAATTTCTATTTTCATAAATGTTTTATAATCCACAAAATATATTAGTCCACTTTATAAATAAATAACCATATTTAAATGATCTTGGTTCAGAAATTTAAAAAAAAAAAGGCTGTGAAATCAAAAACACTTAGACTACTAGCCCAAAGATTATGAATTTATAAACCGTGGAATCAGAAAGTCATGGTTTCTGTACCAGCTTTTCCCCTACTATCTGTATAAGCCTGGGCAGTCCACCCCACCCCTGAACCTTCCATCTCACCATTGGTGAAATAAGGATAATAACGGCACCCCCACTTACTATCTGTTAAGATTGTTTGCACAGTGCCTGATCCATAGCAAGCACTCCATAAATCCCACTTTTTTTTTTAAGCCAGTATAGTTAACATACAGTGTTCTGTTAATTTCAGGTGTACAATACATTGATTCAGCAATTCTATACACTACTCAGTGCTCATCATGATAAGTGCACTCTAACCTCCTTCACCTATTTCACCCATTCCCCCCTCGGATAACCATCAGTTTGTTCTCTACAGTTAAGGGTCTGGTATTTTGGTTTGTCTCTTTGTTCGTTTGTTTCTTAAATTCCACGAGTGAAATCATACAGTATTTGTCTCTGACTTGCTGCACTTCAGGATCCATCCATGTTATAAATGGCAAGATTTAATTCTTAGGTTGAATAATATTCCATAGTTGTGTGTGTGTGTATTATATATGTATATATAATATATATATATATATATATTATATACACATATATAATACACACACACACACACCACCTCTTCTTTATCCTTCCATGTAACAGTGGACACTTGGGTTGCTTCCGTAATTTGGCTATTGTAAATAATGCTTCAATAAAAGTAGGGGTGCGTATGTCTTTTCAAATTAGTATTTATGTATTCTTTGTGTAAATACCCAATAGAATTACTAGATCGTATGGTAATTCTATTTTTAATATTTTGAGGAACCTCTATACTGTTTTCCAGAGCAGCTGCACCAGTTTGCACTCCTACCAACAGTGTGCAAGGGTTCCTCTTCCTCCACATCCTTGCCAACAGTTGTTTTTTTCTTGTGTTTACTTTAGCCATTCTGAGAGATGTGAGGTGATGTATTATTGCAGTTTTTATTTGCATTTCCCTGATAGTGGTGATATGCCTTTTTTCATGTGTCTAATGGGCCATCTGAATGTCTTCTTTGGAAAAAATGTTTGCTCATGTCTTCTGTCCATTTTTTTAATTGGATTATTTATTTTGGGGTATTGAGTTGTGTAAATTCTTTATATATTTTGGATACTAACCCTTTATCATTTGCAAATAACTTCTTCCATTCAGTACATTGTCTTTTAGTTTTGATGATTGCTTCTTTTGCTATGCAGAAGCTTATTTCCATGTAGTCCCAATAGTTCATTTTTGCTTTTGGTTTCCCTTGTTTCAGGAGACATACCTAGAAAAATGGTCCTATAGCCATTGTCAGAGAGATAACTGCCTGTGCTCTCTTCTAGGATTTTTATGGTTTCCAAGTTTTACAGTTAGGTCCTTAGTCCATTTTGATTTCATTTTTGTCTATGGTGTTGGAAAGTAGTCCACTGTCATTCTTTTGCATATAGCCATCCAGTTTTCCAAATACCATTTGTTGAAGAGACCATCATTTTCCCAAAGTATAGTCTTGTCTCCTTTGTCACAGATTGACTTATATGCATGGGTTCATTTCTGGGCTTTCTATTCTGTTCCATTGATCTATGCATCTATTCTGTGCCACTACCATACTGTTTTGATTACTACAGCTCTGTAGTATATCTCAAAATCTGGGATTGTGATACCTCCAGTTCTGTTCTTTTTTTTCAAGACTGCTTTGGCTATTTGGGGTCTTCTGTGATTTCATAAAAATTTTATGATTGTTCTGGTTCTAGTTCTGTTCTAATGCTGTTGGTATTTTGATAGAGATTGCATTAAATCTGTAGATTGCATTAAAATATAGTCATTTTAACATTTCTTCTTCCACTCCATGAGAATGGGATGTCTTTCCCTTTGTGTCATCTTCATTTCTTTCATCAGTGTTTTATAGTTTACAGAGTACAGGTCTTTCATCTCCTTGGTTAAGTTTATTGCTAGGTAGTTTATTATTTTTGGTGCAACTTTAAATGGGATTATTTTCTTAATTTCTTTTTCTGCTGCTTAATTGTGAGTGTATAGAAATTTCTGTTTGTTGATTTTGTATCCTGAGACCTTACTCAATTCCTTTATCAATTCTAGTAGTCTTTTGGTGGAGTCTATAGGGTTTTTTAGATACAGTATCATGTCATCTGCATATAGTGAAAGTTTTACTTCTTCTTTACCAATATGTACTCCTTTTATATCTTTTTGTTGTATGATTGCTGTGGCTAGGACTTCTAGTACTTTGTTGGATAAAAGTGGTGAGAGTGGATATTCTTGTCTTTCCTGATCTTGGGGAAAAATCTCAGTTTTTCACCAATGAGTATGATGTTAGCTGTGGGTTTTTCATCTGTGGTCTTTATTATGTTGAGATATGTTCCCTCTAAACATACTTTGTGGAGGATTTTTATGATGAATGGAATTTTTACCTTGTCAAATGCTTTTTCTTCATCTATTGAAATGATCATATGTTTTTCATTTTTTCTCTTGTTGATGTGATGTGTCTTGTTGATTGTTTTGCAAATATTGAACTACCCTTGCATCCTGGGAATAAAACCAATTTGATCATGGTAAGTGATTTCTTTAATGTATTGTTGGATTCAGTTTGGTAATATTTTGTTAAGGATTTTTGCAACTATGTTCATCAGGGATATTGGCCTGTAGTTTTCCTTTTTGGTAGTGTCTTTATCTGGTTTGGGTATCAGGGTAATGCTGTTCTCAGAATGAATTTGGATGCTTTCCTTCTTTTATTTTTTGGAAGTTTGAGAAGAATATGTATTAACTCTTTAAATGTTTGGTAGAGGGTGCCTGGGTGGCTTGGTCGGTTAAGCGTCCGACTTCGGCTCAGGTCATGATCTCACGGTCTATGAGTTCGAGCCCCGCGTCCGGCTCTGTGCTGACAGCTCAGAGCCTGGAGCCTGTTTCCGATTCTGTGTCTCCCTCTCTCTCTGGCCCTCCCCCGTTCATGCTCTGTCTCTCTCTGTCTCAAAAATAAATAAACGTTAAAAAAAATTAAATAAATGAATGAATGAATGAATGAATGAATGAATGTTTGGTAGAATTCACTTGTGAAGCCATCTGGTACTGGACTCTTGTTTTTTGGGAAGTATCTGATTACTGACTCAATTGCACTGCTAGTGATCAGTCTGTTCAAATTTTCTATTTCTTCCTGATTCCATTTGGGGAGATTATATGTTTACCCATTTCTTCTAGGTTGTCTAACTTGTTGGCATAGGATTTGTCATAATATTCTCTTATAAACCTTTGTATTTCTGTGGTGTTGGTTATTTATCCTCTTTCATTTCTGATTGTTAGTCCTCTTTTTTTCTTTTAATGAGTCCAGCTAAAGGTTTATCGATTTTGTTCATCTTTTCAAAGAACCAGCTCCTGGTTTCACTGAGCTATCCTATTGCTTTTGCAGTTTCTATTTCATTTATTTCTGCTCTAATCTTTATTATTTCTTTGCTTCTACTGGTTTGGGGTTTTGTTTGTTCTTTTTCTAGCTCCTTTAGGTGTAAGGTTGTTTGAGATTTTTCTTCCTGCTTGAGGCGAGCTTATGTTGCCATAAACTTCCCTTTTAGAACAGCTTTTGCTTCATTCCAAACATTTTGGCCCATTATATTTTCATTTGTCTCTATGTATTTTTTTATATTTCCTCTTGGATTTCTTGGTTGACCTTTTCATTGTTTACTAGCACATTCTAATAGCCTGCATGTATTTGTGTTCTTTCCAGGTTTTTTCTTGTGGTTGCTTTCTAGATTCATAGCACTGTGTTTGGAAAAGATGCATGGTATGATTTTGATCTTTATGAATTTATTGAGACTTTATGACTTAATATATACTCTGGAAAATGTTCCAGGTGTAATAGAAAATGTTTATTCTGTTTTAGGATGCACTGTTCTGAATAGATCTATTAGATTCATCTGGCCCAATGTGTCATTCAAAGCCACTGTTTCCTTGTTGATTTTCTGTTTGGATGATCTGTCATTTATGTAAGTGGGGTGTTAAAGTCCCCTACTATTATTTTATTATTCTCAACTAATTGTGCTCACTTCGGCAGCACATATACTAATATTATTCTCCACTAATTCCTTTATGTTTGTTATTGGCTGCTTTATGTATTTGGGTGCTCTCATGTTGGATGCATATTTACAATTGTTATATCTTCTTGTTGGATTGTCCCCTTTATGATTATATAGTGTCCTTTGTCTCTTGTTACAGTCTTTGTTTTAAAGTCTATTTTGTCTGAGAGAAGTATTGCTACCCCAGCTTGCTTTCCACTTCTATTTACATGATAAATGCTTTTCCATCCCTTCACTTGCAGTCAGCATGTTTCTCTAGGTCTGAAATGAGTCTTTTGTAGGCAGCATACAGATGGGTCTTGTTTTTATTTGTTTATCCATTCCATCACCCTGTGTCTTTTTTAGGAGCATTTAGTCCATTTACATTTAATGTAATTATTGGTAAATATGTACTCTCTGCCATTTTGTTACTTGTTTTATAGTTGTTTTTGTAGTTCTTCTCTGTTCTGTTCTTGCTCTCTTCTCTCACGGTTGGTTGGCTTTCTTTAGTGATATGCTTGGATGCCATTCTTTTTATTTTTTACATATCTGTTCTGGTTTTTTTTGATTTGTGGTTACCAGTAGGTTTGTATATAACATCTTCTGCATTTAGCAATCTGTATTAAGTTAATGGTCCCTTATGTTTGAACCCATTCTTGACTCCTCTCCACCCCCCCCCCTATTTTAGGTACATGGTGTCATACTTTATACTCTTTTGTGAGTCCCTTGACTGATTTTTATAGATGTTTTTTACTGCTCTTGTGCTTCCTAAATTTCTTACTGCTACTTATGGTCTTTCCTTTTCACTCAGTGAATCCCCTTTCCCATTTCTTATAGTGCTGATTTAGTCACCACAAATTCATTTATGTTTTGTTTACCTGGGAAACTCTTTCTCTCCTTCTAAATGATAGCCTTGCTAGATAGGGTATTCTTGATTGCAGGGTTTTTTTCCCCTTTAGGCACTTTGAATATATCATGCCACTCCCTCTGGCTTGCAAACTCTCTGCTGAAAAATCAGCTGATAGCTTATGGGGCTTCCTTTGTATCTGTTTTCTTTTTCTTGTTTTAAAAATTGTCACTACTTCTTGCCATTTTAATGATTGTATCTTGGTGTGGGCCTCCTTGGGTTGATTTTATTGGGGGCTCTCTGTGCCTTCTGGATCTGTTTTTCCCCCCACATTTGGGAAGTTTTCAGGTATTACTTCTTTAAGCAAATTCTCTACCCCTTTTCTCTCTTCCCTTGGCATCCCTATAGTGTGAATGTTGTTATGCTTGATGGTGTCACAGAATTCTCCAAGTCTCTTTTCTCTTTCTGTCTCTCCCTCTCTCTCTCCCCCCTGTTCAGGTTTATTGCCTTCCATCACTCTGTCCTCCAGGTTGCTGAGCTCTTCTCCTTCTTCTAGTCTACTATTTATTTCATCTAGTGTATTTTTATTTTCAGCTATTGAGTTCTTCATCTCTGATTGGTGATTTAGGTTTTCTCTTTGTTGAGGAACTCACTGAGGTCCTTTACCCTTCACCAGTCCAGTGAGTATCTCTATGACTATAACTTTAAATTCTGTATCACAGATATTAATCTTCTCATTTTTGTTTAGGTCTCTCGCTGTGATTTAGTCCTGTTCTTTCATTTGGGACATATTCCTCTCATTTTGTCTAACCTTCTGTGTGTAAGCAATGTCAGCTACATGTACTGCTCTTGAAAGTAGTGGCCTTATGAAAAAGAGGTCCTATAGTGCCCTGCAGTGTCCCCTGTTGACTACAACCTGGCACTTCAGGAATGTCTCCTATGTGTGTTGTGTGTGCTCTACTGTGGTGGATAAGCTTTTGCCTTCATCACAGTAGTATCGCACTGCAGGGTTCTTTCCCTGTATTGCCCTCTAAGTAGCTTTTGTTAGTGGATGGGGCCTGCGGTTAGATCAGAGATCTTCCCCCAGCCTACTACTAGGGCTGTAGTCTGGCTGGTATGTGTGATTATCATCCCGTTTTCCAAGGCCAGGAATCACTTTGGAGCAGTGCTAGTCCTTTTGGGGTTGCTTACACACTGCCAGGCTTGTGGCACTACTTTGGATGGGCTCCAGCCAAGGGCATTTTGGAGGGGGCCAGTCAGCAGAATTTGGGGCACGGCACTTGGTTTTAGCAAGGTTTATGTACATCTGCCATGGGAGGGGACATTTCTGTAGGTGAACCTAGGTGCAGTTGCACTGCTAGCAAGTTAGGTACCATGTGTTGGTGCTGTGCTGGTTCCTGTAGGTGTCTGTGTATCTAGGCTGGGGAGCAGGGGAGGGAAATGGTACCCACCAGCTCCTTTGTTCCTAGAGCAGTCTCCCAATGACCTCTGCCCCTCTGCACACACTTTGAGAATAAAAACAAATCTCCCTTCAGTATACCCTGGGCATTTTTCAAACTGTTGCTTCTATATCTCCATGGGCTGTTGTGCTGGTTCTGGAAGGAGAGGGACAGAGTTTCCTCTCACCCTTTGGCTCCCCCAGAGCCAAACCCACTAATTTTTAATGTTCTAGGGGTTAAGCCAATTTTCAGAACTCATGAAATTATACCCAACTGGTTTTCAAAGCCAAATGGTATGGGGATTAATCTTCTCTGTGTAGGTTCCCCATCCCTGGGGTGCCTGGCATGAGCGTCTGTGTTTTTCGCTATCTGTACCCATGGCATCCCTCCCTCCCATGGACTCGTTTAGCTCCTGAGTACATCTCTTCCCTTCCTATCCTCTTCCATGTGGCCTCTTCTCTACATTTAGTTTTGGAGTTTGTTATGCCAGTCTTCAGATTATTTTCTGGGTTATTTACACTAATGTGGTGTTATCAAGGTATATCCCTGGGACAAAGTGAGCTTAGGGTCCTCCTACTCTGCCATCTTCCCCAGAAGTCCCAATCATTTTTAAGTTAGGACTGCCAACCTGTCCAGCATTCAAATATTCAGACATCCCTCTGGGAAATTTGTGGTCATAAAATCAGGCAACGATGGTTAAACTGACCAAAAGCTTGACAACTAACCAGTTTACTTAACCATTTGATTACATTAACAATGCTTCTCTCTTTGAACAATGTGTAGTGATATGCTCCATATGAGCCCCTGGGTTAGATACTGAGGAGTCATTCCTAAAAAACTAGTGCCTCTACCCTTGAAAAACCCAAGGTTTGTTGGGGGTCACAGACACATATACCATGACGCCATGGGGAGAGCTAGGGAAGCATGGTAGAAAGGCACTTACCTTTTGCTTATGAAGCACCTAACTAGATGCCAGACACGATCTTCAATCCTCTCAAGACCCTCACTCTCCTTACAGATGAGGAAAGAGAGAGGTAGGTAGTTTCTCTAACATTATAAGCATCTCTGTAGCAGAGCTGGTATTCACGTATCTTTTGACTATGATTTTCGTGTTTCTCACACAAATCCATGCCCTCCAACCTCAGGGTCTACCTGAGCGTTCATCTGAGCAGTGAAGACAGTGGTTGGGATGGCACAGCCTCTTCTCCTGACCCAGCCTGACCCTGGGGTGTAGTCACAGAGGAGGAAGATGACATACAAGGCCTGCTGTCTGAGTTGTCCTCATGCTTGTGTTTCCCATGTGTCTGTCTTCCCTCAGCCCCCAAATCAGCAGTCTTAGAAGAAATGCTCCATAACCTAGATTTCTGTGACATTTTGGTACTTGGAGGGGACCTGGACCCAAGACAGGAATGCTTAGAGCTCAACCACAGTGAGCTCCATCAGCGACACCTGGATGCCACTAACTCCACCGCAGGTTACTCCATCTATGGTAAGGCCACACTTGGCCCCTTCACCTGGTGGTCTCCTTTCAGAGTGCCTTCATGCAAGAGTCATGAGTGTGATGGCACTCTGGCACCTGTGGAATAGGGGTCATGTGGAGACTCTTGACCTCAGAGCATGGACTTATAGCCCCTCCTTCCATGAATTACTCCAGTATCTTGAGGACCTGACCCACATCTCATTCCTGGGAACAGCTACAGAAAGTAGGTGCATGATTTATCTAATAATGTTTGATCTCAGCAAATATTATAGCAGCATTTGACAGACTGAGGCCAAACATTCTGGTCAGAGACCAATGTATTTGGAAATCCTGTGGGTCAGTTTAATTGGCTCCTTAGAACTTCTGTGCCTACTCATTGCCCTTAAGCACCTCAAAATTCAGGAGATTCACAAGTCTCAGCAGCCACAGCCTGTATCCCCCATCTTCTGCCTTCTTATGACAGGTGTGGTCTCTTGGCACAGGTGTGGGCTCCATGAGCCGCTATGAGCAGGTGCTGCATCACATCCGCTACCGCAACTGGCATCCAGCTTCCCTGGAGTCCCGACGGTTTAGAATCAAGTGCTCAGAACTCAATGGACGTTATACTAGCAATGAGTTCAACCTCGAGGTGAGTGAGCCCTGCTATCATTAGGGAATCTCACACCCACTTGTTCCTCATTTGTCTGGGCCCACCTGCCACTCTTGGTCAGCAGCACCTCTCCCTGCTCTTCCCAGGTCAGCATCCTCCATGAGGTCAGAATGTCAGACAAGGAGCACGTCAGCCACCTTATTGTGCAGCCTCCCTTCCTACAGTCTGTCCACCACCCTGAGTCCCGGAGTAGCATCCAGCGCAGTTCAGGTAGGTGGCCTTGGAGGAAGGACCTCAGGATACCAGGTGGTCACTGTGATTGAAGACCACCCACTAACAGATATGTTGCAGGAGCTACAGGTACCCAGAAATGGGAAAGCTGGGAGCCCTACCTCTCAGATTCTCAGATACTCACAGTCTCAGCGGCCAGTCAGGGAAAGAAGTTACAACATATCATAACAGTTTAGTACAGAGTACTAGGGTGAAATCTTCCAAGTCTTTTAGGCCTCAGAGCCACATCCTGTGTGAAGCTTTCCATGAACCCCTTCATATGCTCACACACATGCATATGTACACCATATTGGGGTCTCCCACCCTTATTTCTGTTCTAGTCTTGCCATTTATATTACTGTCTGGTGGGCCCTCCATCCTTATGAAATTCCACAGTCACCTGCCTGTCAGTGGACGCTGCCCTAGAGTCTGAGGGGGAAAGCCAGAGATAGAATTTACATCAGTTATTTCATTTACTTCCCACAATTACCCATTGTATAGATGAAGAAAATAAAGCCCAGACAGGGTAAGGAGCTGGTCCAGAGTTTTACAGCTGAGAAATGGTAGAGCAGATTTTCACCTACACATGGATGTTTCATTCACACGCCATCCCAAGACTGAGCTGGTCCTTCCGTTCACCATGTCACGTGGATTCCTTCCTTGTTCCAGTGGTCCCAAGCATCGCCACAGTGGTCATCATCATCTCCGTGTGCATGCTGGTGTTTGTCGTGGCCATGGGCGTGTACCGGGTCCGGATCGCCCACCAGCACTTCACCCAGGAGACTGAGGCTGCCAAGGAGGCGGAGATGGATTGGGACGACTCTGCGCTCACTATCACAGTCAACCCCATGGAGGTGATCCCCGTGCAGGGGCTGGGATCTTGGGGCAGGATGCTTCCCCTCCACCAGCTCCACCTTTCCTGTGCTGGAAGCCCTGCCCCAACTAGCCCAGCCCCACTGACCCTTCCCTTTTCTGAGCACCTCCAGCCCACGAAACCTGCATGGACCATACTTTCCTACCAGCTGCATTCACTGATTAAAAACGTGTGAATTGCTCTCACCCTACAAACAGAACCAGACATTTCTTAAGACAAGCAGCCATGTGGTGTCTATCCCTTGCCTCCCCCATAGTATTTAACTCAGAGCTGACTAACACTTAAAAACTGAGTATTGAATTTTTGATTAACAGTGTAAATTAGATGGCTTTGCTCCATACTGCCTGCAGAGCTCATGTAAAGGTTCAGAACAGGTTCAAACAAAAATATAACATCAATACTTGCCATTCAGTGAGGCCCCATTATACCAGACACTGCATAAGGAGCTCTGTTTAATCTTCACAGCCCTCTGTGAAGTAGGAGTCCTCATCCTCACCAAGGTGCGAACCAACTCTGAGAGGAAAGTAAAAGTGCTCAAACTTATACAGCTGGTAATGGCATTGCCAGTATTCAACTCAAGGTTACCAGATCCTAACATTCATAACTTTCAGTTAGCCAGCAACCTCCAGCATCCACCCATGAGGGTCTAAGACCCCAGCTCTGGACATACAAATATCAAAGTACCTTTTGGTCTGCCCATGGGTCCTGGGTGCTAGAGGCAGGGGAAGATCAGGAAAAGTCACTGAGAAATGAAGATTCTCCCAGTTTGGTCCTCAGCGTCCCCCTAAGTTGGCCTCATGCTCCAATTTCATAGCCAGAGTGCCAGTGCAGCTCAGCTTCTTCTAGCACAGGGTGTAGGTATAATGCTGAGTGCACCACTGTGGGAACACCAGCATCTCCCCCTCAGCGAGCTGAGCCTCAGGTGTGGCAAATAAACCACTCTGCCTAGAACAATCTGAGTACCAGGCAAGAGTGTTCTTACCGAGGGCTAACCTGCTGCTTCCAATGGTCAGTGAAGCATGAGTAGGGAGATCCATTGAGGCTCAAGTATTCAGGAAAGATTTCCTGGAGGAGGTTAGCTTGAGAGAGGCCTTGAAGAATGGGGGCAAGGGGCAAAGTAGAAGGGAAGCCACTCCAGGGAGGGGACACAATCACACAACAGCCAACATCAACGCAAAACATAAATCCAAAACTAAGATTTTGCTAGAATCACCAAAAAGCTGGCCAGGAGGGTAGGGGGAATGGAACTGGAAAAGAGTGGGGTTGAGTTTGAGGACACAAGTCTCAGAAGGTGAGGGAAGGCATGGAAAATGAGGACCATGGTCCTTCCCAAAGGAGTATTTCGGAGAGGCAGTACACCTGAGTCTTGGCTTAAAAGACGACCTGCTCCCAGAGAATATAATCTCACCTGGGAACAGGCCGTAAGCTTAAATGCCATTATCTCCTGGAAAAGCAAACACTTAAGGCTTGGAAAGTTCCATATAGACAGGCTTCAGAAATGCCAGAAAGCAAACCTTGGCATAAAAGGCTCACTAAATGATGGAAGGGATGGGCTTCAATGTCTTGTGTTTAAAACACACAATTTACCTTGAGTGCAGATCTTAGAATTTGCTATTTCTTCGCTGTCCTTAGCCCTCCCATTTCCCTTTCACCAGAGGACTGCCCATCCAGGAGGCAGATCTCCAGGCCCAAGGATTTAGCGTGAAGGGAAAGGAATTCAAGGGGCCCAAAATATTCCCTTAGTGGAGGAAGAAACGTCTAGGTTCCAAAGCAGTTTTTGCTCAGCCCCTGATGAGCATATACCTTCTCTCCCTGACATCCAGAAACATGAAGAACCAGGGCATGGAGAAGAAGAGACTGAGGAGGAAGAGGAGGAAGAAGTAGAGGAAGACGTGAGCTCCAGCAGCAGTGACTCAGAGGACAGCGAAGAGGAAGAGGAGGAGGAAGGGATGGGCAGGGGCAGACATGGGCAGAGTGGAGCCAGGCAAGCCCAGCTGGAGTGGGACGACTCCGCCCTTCCCTACTAGTGCCCGGCTGTCTGCGCCCACCCACGTGTCCCTTTTGTAAGCCTCACCCCAGTGTACACCTAAGTCTATCACATGTCGCCTCTGATTTCTAGGACAGGTCTGGGCAGGCCCTCCCCAGTGTCCTGGAAGCCACCCGTTATGCCTTGGGCACTCCCTATGTCCCAGCCCCAGGGTAGTTCCAAGAAGCCCAGGGTCATTAGTGGAGACTTCAAGGTGGACTTTGTCCTGTAGCCCTCACTTTTCCTGCCCTGGGCTCACCCAGCATCCTGCCGGCCAATCTGCAGAGTTCTGCCATTGCTTTTCTCTGCAGGGAAGAAAGTAAGCCTTTATGTCACTCACCTCCCCCAGGTTCCCCATGGCCAGGGACCTTGGGTTCCAGCTCACTGTGCGTGTACCTGACCCAGTCTCCTCTTCCACACAGACCAGCAGGTTCTCTTTACCTGACTCTTCAGGTGGCTTCCCACAGGCAAGGTGGTCTCAGTCCTTAACACTTTAAAGGAAAATCCTTGTTGAGGCAAAATTAAATGTATAGGGAAAGGTTCACACATAGGCGCGTGCACACCCACATGCATACATACACCCTCCCCAGTTTGGAGAACCTTTCCCCTTTATCCTTTTGGAGGCCACATAAAGCTTAGATGAAAAGTCCAAAACCAAGAATAGGTCCTTGACCACAGCAGGGCCTGAACCCCAGCCAAAGCTATCTGCAAACCTACCTGCCTTGGTGCCCTGCTGGGGGCTGCCACCACAGGACATTGCAGAAACCAGGAAGCACGCCACAGAGGCACTGCCCCAGGCGACAGCATGACGAGCCTGCAGGCAGGGACCAGAAGGAAAGGCTGATGAGATGAGCAGCTAGGCGTCATGGTGGGCACAGATCTGGGGGACAGGGGTGAATGGTGTCTCCTGAGCCAGAGGTTAAGAAGGCTCTCAGCATCTAGTCTTAGGGTCCCTCATCACCTGTCTCACACTGTTTTTCCTCTTAAAAAAATACATTCCTCTTGGATGTATTAGGACAAGCATGAACTGTGCTGGATCTAAAATGAAAAGTTTGGAGATCTGAATGCTAGGAATTAGAAGCATATCTGTGATAGTAACAGCCGCTGCTTTATTCTCATAAAAGGAGCAACACTTTGGGTGGAGGGCAAATAGATCTGAAAACCTAATTTCTTTCTTTCTTCTTATTTTAATAAGAAAATCTTTTCCACCTCCATCCTAATGTGGGCACCTCATGACGAGAACTGTTGCTATAGTAACTCATCTGTGCTCTTTTGTGACCAAGAGAATAGCAGGCAAGAAACAGGGCCATCCTAGGACTTCCACGAGGCTCTGAGACCATCTTTGTTTTGAATGTCTCTGGCTTTGTTCTCAGTATGTACAATCTGTCCCCATCCTCCCGCAGTCCCTACCCCATCCCATATTGGCATAGGCACAGAGCTGGCCCCTAGTCACAATGGCATTCAGGTTCAAAAGAAGAGAATCTGTTCATTTTATTGACCATGTCACCAAAACAGAGCATAAGGGGGACCATCATCAGTGTCTTCCACCCAGTGAGGATCCATGATAGGCCTTTGCAAAATTCTGATTCAAGAAAACTACCTTAAGTGGCTTTTTCCACCACTGAAAGTGGTTTTTGCAGATCTGTTCCCTCCTTTGAGCCTCACAATAATTATATCAGGGAGTTGGGATATCTATCGTCAGGAACATTTCCCTTACGAGTAAACTGAGGTTCAGAGATTGAACATCTTGTTCAGAGTCATTCAGAGGCATAGACGAGACTAGACTCCCCACCTTCCACTCTTGGTCCAGTGCCCACCACCCTGCTTCTACTTATATTCATACTTATGCAGCTAACAGGCATTGCTGAGGACCTACTGTGTGCTAAGCACTCAGCCAGCAATGATGGGAAATGATAAAGCTGAGTGAGATGAGCTCCTCCCCCTCAGAGACATAAAAGTTGCAAAGGAGAAACAAATACGCATAGAAATTATACAAGAGACCGACATAGAGTGGGGAGAGAAGTCACAGGAAGAAGAGGAACACAATCACAAGTGCTCTTGTTTTTTCCCTCTTAGGGAAAAATGAAGGGAGAAGTTTGGAATTTTATATTCATTGAATGGAAATAGACACATCTGTGAATTCTCCCAACCAAAAAAAAAACCCTTTTCTATCAGGCTGTCTGCACGTCTACAATGAGAAAATAGGTAACGCTGCTTAGCCCTCCCAATTCCCTTAAAAAATTCTCCAGTTGGGCATTTAGGAGCTAACAGAATTCTCCCAAAATTATGGCAGTAAAAGCCAAATTTATGGTTTAAAACTAAACTTTTGTTATTCATAAGATAATTTGTTTTTACTGTTTCAAGTTTTTATATAAATTCTAGGTAGTTAACATTTAGTGTAATATTAGCTTCAGGAGAATTTAGTGATTCATCACTTACATACCACACCCAGTGCTCATCACAACGAATTCTTTTTAATTGGATTTCCATTTAAAACATTAAGTCTGGTTTTCATAAGAGCACCTTGCTCAGTATGTTCGGATTGGTTGGGGTGGGAAGGTGTTCCTCATGCCCTGTGGCTGTCTCCAATTTCTGCATCACTTACTCAAGGTTGAGTGAGCTATTTGGGGCATACATCAGGGAGGGTATGGGAGAAGCAGGTCAAAGTGGCATTTGGCTAGGGTAGCAGAGTTCAATCATCTGTGACTAGATTGACAGAGGGAAACAAGGGGAACAACACATCAGGACCCTCTCCATCAACTCCTATTGTAGGAGGTCACACTGCATGTCAGCTCCACAAGTGAGACACTTGATGCTGCTAGATCAACGGATGTTTATTACATCCCATGCCCTACTCATCACCATGGATGAGAACAAAGAAGAATGGTTATATAAAAGGAGCAAAAGCATCAGGTGGTATTCAGGTGAGTGGCAAGTAATGTCACTTGCCCTCTACCAGATATTCTAATTACGAGTGAAAAATATCACTAATCAGCCCAGCATTTTCCAGACTCCATATGCTGGTATCAGGGAACCAGAACTCCCAGATGGCCCAGACGCCATGCAGCCTGGCATCTAGACAGCAGCAGCAGCAGATGCAGACTCAGACCCCAGAGGAACAGCTGACCAATCTGGCCACAGGCCAGACCATTGTTTATCTTGCCAAGAGGATGACCAGATTCTGTTCTCTGGAGCTGGAAAATAGGCTAAAACCTCTCAAGTGATTCAGGTGACAGGGAGGAAGAGGAGGTTGAAATGGAAAAAGCCAGTATAGACTGAGTTGCCTCAATGGAGTAAAGGAATCAACCAGTTGGTCACCTGTCTTAAAGAATACTGAAAGTATATTCTAGTAAGTTAATCAAATCCTTTAAGTCTGACCAAGGCCCAAATTTATGTAGATAACAAAAATGTGATTTTAGTGGGATCTTAGTTCATTACCACTTTCTTGAATGTTCTCCATCATCCTATCAAGCAAAGTTTAGACCACACATCTCTGCAGGTAACAAGAGCTGTACCTTGTGGACATGGACCCTCCAGGGAGAGGGCTCCTGGTGGGAAGCAATGTCCTCCGTGCCTGTACATACAGCAGATGTCGGCAAACTCTATCTGTAAAGAGCCAGATAGTAAATATTTTGTACTTTGCAAGGCCATATTGTCTCTGTTGCAAGTATTCAACTCTTCCACCATAACAAGAAACAAGCCACAGACAATACATAAACCAATGGATATGGTATGTTCCAAAGAAAATTATTTATGAATACTAAAAAAGCCGACCATTTGAATTCATGTTTTTACATATCATGAAATTTTATTACTTTTTTTTTTTTTACTTTCAACCTTTTAAAAATTGGAAAACTCTTCTGAGCCCATGGGCCATACAAAACCCAGCAGCCAGCCAGATGTGGTCTGCGGGCTTTAACTTACACACCTCTACCATACGTTCATGAAAAGCAGTCCTCCATTTGCCAAGGAAAAGAAAATTGCTGTCTTAGACCCTTCTTTCGACTACCCAGGGGCCTTTGCCTCCAAAATGAACAGCAACTCCATAGCCCTTAATTAAGCTGTTTTAAATGTCCATGTCCCAGCGAGGAAATGACAACAACCAAAAACCAAAAAACAAAAACAAAAAACACCTGTTACTGGTGGAATTGACTCAAACACAGGCAATCATTCATCATTCATCGAGAACTCCAAGCTCTGGGTCCAGGAACTGACTGACCACTGAGCGCTAACCCCCTAGAGCTCAGGGTCAACTCCCAGGAGCAGCACCTTCCCTACACGACTCAGCCCGTAATGATTTCTAAGCAGGAGTGTTCATTATCTCAGACTGATTTCCATTTTAGCCCTGCTCATGCCATTGCTCTAAAAATGATCCTAAAGACTGTTGACTGAATCAATAGCAACATAATCAGTAGAAAGCCCTACCCAGCACATTTCAAAATTAGCAGTCTACTTGGCTCTATGATTCAATATTAGCAAGAGGAAGAAAAGAGGACTTTTTAACCATACTCTCATTGAAATTAACCAAATCAGTTTTACAAAAAAATTGAGGGAGTGAGTTTAATTCTTTGAAATAATTTACGAGTGAAAAGTAGATGATTTTTAGGTACAATCATTCTCGGGCCTTTGGGGGATCTCCAAAGCCCCTGCAAAATACTTTGGAGGGCTATGGATGGTATAGGTTCCTCTATCTGCATCAGACTTTTATCGAGGCTGACAAGCCAAAGCCCTTGGCACAATTTAATTTTCATGTAATCACTTTCTGCTGCCCTACTCTCAGCAAAGGAAATGAGCAAAGTTTTGAAGTCTACTCCAGACCTTCATTTCCCTGCCTTTATTTACTTTATAAATTTATTCTGTACCTACTTTATAGATCTTGCTCTAGTTTTCCATTTGGCACCAACTACAAAGGAGTGTTGGCTTTATAAGGGCTATGGGCTAGATGTTGAACTTGACTCTCTCCCAGGAAGACACAAAGAGACACAAGAAGTTACCTCCACCAGCACCCCAGAAAGCAATCAAACATTCCCTGGATGCCATTAGCGAACAGATGGGATTCTGTGTTTGCAGCTATGTTCAGTGTAGTTCAGCAAATCCTTGTTGAGCACCCATGGTGTGCCAGGCCCTGTGCCAGAAACAGGGAATGGTGAATGAATGAGGCACGGCCCTGCCCAGGAGGGTCTCCCGGTCTCATGAGCTGTTGGCATGCTTCCCTTACAATGCTGGAGGCTGTCTGAGAGCAGTTGGGAAGTTGAGATGCAGACAGAAGTTTGCAGTTGGGGGATGTGGGTAACTTGCTTTTGCAGTTCTCCATCCTAAGTTAGATGGTAGGTGTGATTCTGAGAGCCCTGACACACATCGCCAAGGCAAGAGAGGAGGAGATCTCTAGGGAAGCAGGCAATGCCCCAACCTGACCCAGGTCACATATGGATGAAAGCCAGTCACCCTGCCCATCAGGTAGATCTCACGTGGCCGTTGATCTGAGGTTCGAAACTAGGCCAAAGGAAGTTCTTAAGTATGAACAACAGGATGAATTCTTACGCATGAATACCTGGAAAGTAACCCAGCTATAGAGGCTGGTATGTGCCAAGTTCCAAAGGCATGAAAAGCCTGATGTGAGGGAGTATCCCTGAGGCCTGAAGTCAGAGCTGAGGAGGGAAGAAGGCCCTAACCTTTCAGGACCAGATAAGGGGCCACAGGACACTGTAGAGCAGAGGTCCTCAAGGTGCATCCCTGGACTAGAGCATCACCCGAGGATGAATGAGAAATGCAAAATCTTGGGATCCACCTGAGAGCTACTACACCACAAACCAGGGATAGAGCCCAGCTGTTTATGTTTTAAGGCTCTCTGATCCTGATGCACACTAAGGTTTGAAAACTGATATAGAGCATGACAGTGACTTCCACGGCACTGGGAAAGGAGGACTAACAGGATGAGAGACTCAGTCACAAGTGTAGAAGCCAGGGGGCTAAAGGAGACTTCCCCCATGAAGCCTCCAGGGCCCTCTAGACTCTAGTCCATAGTCCCTTGAATCAGTGATTTCAAGGAACCTTAAGCCTAGTACCAATTCCACTCCTCCCATGGGGCAGGAGCCTCCTCCTGCTGGTCTGACCCCTTTCATCCTGAGAGAGACACAGTCCAGGAGAGGCTACAGTGAGGTCACCTATCCCTAGGGAGGCTGCCTTCCAGAGTCCCATAGATAAGCAGCCCCCTGAAGGGCCATATTTTAGGGGAAATGATTAAACCGTAGCAGTGTCCTTACATCGCCAGGAGAACTGGCCCCCACACAGCCTCTATGCTGTGGAGCCACCAGGGCCTATACAGTGGAGTTGGGTCATCTAAGGACACTGCCAGATTACTGCAGTGCTGCTCCATATGTAACGGGACCAGGGCATGCAGCATCACAATCCAAACATAAAATTGGACAGAGAATGAACGGCTTTTCTTGGAAGGGCAGTAACTCATTGTGGAGGATACTAAATGTAGGAAGCAAAACCCAAAAACAAACCTGCAGCATTCTCTACAGACATAATCTATGTTGGCCTTGGCATCTCTAAGGCCTGCAAATGTGCCAATCTCCACCAATTCCCTTTTCCCCCACCTCTCAGAAGCCTGAGGTCTGCTGATTATTGATTTAGGTTTTTGATTCATGGCTTAAACTCTGTAAAGGTCTACAACTTTTTTGGGAGAAATTAGTTGGCACTCTATTGGTCATTTACACCTACACGTGGTGCAGAATCTCCTCATAGAAGGATTCCTGACACTAAAAGTCAGAGGACCTGGGCACTGGGTCTTGGGGTAGAAGTTCAGAGGAGGAATGGGCTGGAAGGGAACCCAGACATGTGGTCATGGATAACATGCCCCTGCTGCTTAGTTCCTAAGAACCCACTTCCCTCTTGATCAGAGGCACATTCCTGGTACCATCAGCCATGTCCTTACTGAATCGTCCCAAATTCCCTAAAGGATATCTCTAGCCCAGTTTGTGGAAACATCTACTGATTAAATGCCCAACCAATCCCCTAAGACTACAGTGATCATATCAAGAGCAACCATTGCTAACACATTAGATTACACTAAAAAGAACCAGTAGAGTTTTCCAGTTGTTTGTGAGAGGCATGGGGGGAGCAATCCCAAGAGGTATCCATGTCACTTAGGTCTAGAAGAACTTTCTTTACAGCCTGGCCTCTCTTCGTGAATTCTCTGATGTGACATCTCTCTCCCAAGACCTTAAGACAATTTTGTTTCCCTGAAGTGAAGTCACTTATTATGAAGTCCCCTGTGGGACAAAAGGATAAAGAATGGGATGGTAGGACATGGGTGGAAAGGCTTCAAGTAGTTTTGTTTTCACTGGCAAGCTTAGATCTGTGTACAGTCAGACAGAAGGATCCAGAGCTCTGATCCAGCCAGAACACCAGGCGGGGAGAGTAAGTATGAGAGAAGCTCACTGGGAAGGCTGGGTGTGTCGTTGTGTGGGCCATGCCAGCCATTTGCATTTGTCAGAAACAGTGGAGAGAACTGGGTTCCAACTCCAGTGAGTTCTGAGCAGCAGACAGGAGCTGCTACCTCTGAACCACTGGGGAGATATTTGTCCAGAGTTCTCCTTGATAATGGTCGACTGAATAAGATGGAACCACAGTGCTCAGGCCCCGATAGGGACACTGACCAAGTCCCAGAAAACATGGTTTTGTGAGGTTGTATGCCCCCTCAACTCTTGCCTCCTCTGCTATCACAGACTCCTCTCATGACAAGAAAGGTCACTTACTTGTCACAGCACCATGGGTGCCTAGCACAGCATCTAGCCCACAGCATGAGCTTGATAAATGGTGAATTAAATGCAGTATCAGACATCACCTGACCTCAGCAAAGGATGTGAAAAATTAAGACGCTTCAATGGAAATAGACTCCTCCATCTTCTTAGTATATAGGTTGGGGTCTTTCATAAAATCAGACCAAGGAGGAGTGGAAGTGCATACAGGGGTAGAAAAAAGAACAGGAGTGGGGTTTTTTGGATGGCTATAACCTGTCTATAACCAGTAAAAGGTGCCCCTAAACAGAGAGTAGGGTTAGAGGAGCCTTGATGGGCCCACTAGGTCCACCCGCTAGGTCCTAGGCAGCATCCCGACTGAGGAAAGGAAGCCCTCATCTGTTAATGACCCTAGTGCTGCACTGCTTTGCAGTCCCTTTTACCAGGTTCACTGCAGAGGAGATCCGTCAAGATGAAGCTCAATCCCCAACAGACTAATGAAAAGAGGGCAACAGACATGAGAAGAGCCAAAACACAGACAGTGTATATTAATCACAGGCAATAGAAACATGCCGGCTTTAACATCTGTTTGCTTTTATCTGGAAATTAAAATGCATCTCTGTTGCCCAGACCCTTTTTCCTGAGCATTCCAAAACAGAAATGGGACACATACACACACACACACGTGGTAAGGGAACTTTTCCCCAGCAGAAAGAGCTATCTGAGAAAGGAGCCCATAGATTGTGTCTATTTGCAGGACCAGAGAATGAACCATGGGTCTCAGCTAGAGTCCATGCCCTGTGAAAAAGGGAGGGGAAGGATTCATTAGGGCCTCAGTGACAATGGGCTCCACTTGGGCCTGTGGGTCACAGATAGGAATATAATGTGCACAACCCTGCAGAACACCAGACCATCCATCCTGGGCAATGTGGAACCCACCCATGAGCTCCTTCCTTGGCTGCAAAGGAACTGCTGATGTGCAGGATTCAGAAGAGGACATGCACATCTTTACTTGTAAACTTCAAGTGGTGGAAATAAGGCAAAAGTTTTTTGGAAATTAGGAAGTTAGACTTGATAACCCAGCGCTGATCACTCAAAAGGCAAGGAAAGAGAGACTGAGGAGAAAGCTGACTCAGAGTTAGGGACAGGGAAAGTTGGAGAACAGTGACAGAACAGGAACACCCTCATCTGGGAGGCCAGAGCATTTCTCTGGACTGAAAGGCTCTATCCAAGTTTCAGCAACCTAGGGGGAAGGCTGGCTGTGTGACCACAGAGGCAGTCAAACCAATGCCTCTGAAGTCAGACCTGTTCGAGGATTTCATTCTTAATTGAACTAGTCACAATGGAGCAATCTACCTAGGTGCTTCCAGCCTGACCTTGGTGGCTTCCAAAAAAAGTTGTTGATGCCCTGAGCTGGACACCTTGGAAGGAAATTGAATAAAACCAGCCAGTAAATTTAGAAAAGAAACTGCATGTAGAATTTGGTTGTTTTCAAAGAAAACTGTAGGTATTAGAGGTGGTTGTGTTATGTTGTTGGCATGAACACTGTCAGTAAGGTAAGATTGAGAATGACTTGGTGGGGCATTCTTTGGAAAATTAGTTAATGTGTTAAATATGAGTTATCAGAGATAAGTAGACTAAGGACAGCCAATTATGTGTGGCATATGTGTATACATACACACACACACACACACACACACACACACACACACACAATGCACAAATAAGTAAGAGAATAAAGATGTCAATGGTCCTAAGACATTTTCAATTCCTTAGAAGCACAGGTTTGGATGTTATACTTTTTCTTATTATCCTCATTTACTTTAAGCTCTCAAAGCACTGGGAACAGTGCCTGGCACATAGTAGGAGTTTGGTAAGCACTGAGAAATGGAAAGTCCAGCTTGTCACTACTTGGTAAACACTCGGTACTCACTATACCCCAAATTAAACGAGCCATAGAGAATCAGGCTGGCTACATCCCCCTCTAGACCATCACAATCTAGCTAAGAAGAAGCCTTTAAGCATTCAGAGATTCAGAGCAATATCCAGCCAGCTGCAGGCATTGGGTCTGGCTTTTGCCAGGATGCTGTACATAGTGGGATTGTATCACTTAGGATGATGCACATAGTGGGTCTATTTCACTTAGGATGCTGCACACAGTGGGTCTGTATCACTTAGACCTCATCTGCATAACACCTAACAAGCTATTTCTAGAGGGAACAGGGCTGGGGGCTCCCCTCGTATTGCTTCTGCCATTTCCTAAACACTTGGTGCAATGCTGTTGGGTTTTGCCAACTTTGGGCACAATTCTGGAACTCAATGGAACCATTCTGGGCTGTGTCAGTCTAAAAGGTCTAGTGATTTCTTCTCTCAGCCTTTCCCATCACCCACATCTGGAGATGCCACCTCCGGGGTGGGCCAGTGTGTATCTGCTGCCTCAAAAAATGAATTCTTTTAGTCTAGAAAATGTACTTATTTGCTAAATATACTACTGTGTATGATGTGATACAATGCAAACTTTGGACTATCTTGTTAGGAGGACTTAAGCGTTTATAGAATGTTGAATTTAATTTCAGGAGAGTACATTGTCATCTTGCTCAATGAATCAGGTTGCCCAATCGCAGATGATCAGAGAAAATGCCCCTTCCCCTCCCCACACCTCTCAGCCCTGCCCTAATTGAGCTGTCCTGTCCACTCCAGGCTGATGCAGAGTGAAGGGCACTGAGGATTTCTATGTATATAAAGATATAGGAAGAAAATAAGAGCCACCACAGGAATCTGTTGGGCTTCTTCCCATGACTGTGATTTTACCCATGTTTGAGTCACAAACTTTGAATTTCTAACAGTTAAGATTCTTGCAGTTTCCAAGTAATTTGTTAAATGCCTATTCGACACAGACAGATATTTATTTTCAGCCTTGACTTGTAAATGCCTACAAACTGATTCATGCTGGTGGTCGTTACGACACTTTCTGTGAATTGGTCAATAAATATGATTTTAGAATTTCACAGTAAAGGTGACCTCTGAGAGTTTTTATCCTTCAGACTATTTGATGAGACGCTGAGAATGGCGCAGCCAGGTCAACATTCTCTGGGGCTCTGTCTGAAATCCTTGCATGGGGAAGAGAGGGGTGTGGGACATGAGGGGTGGTGACATGAGCTGGCCCCATTCAGGGCAAACTGTTACACCAGAACACAACTCAGCAGCATTGCTACTGGAGACCAACACAAAGACAATCCTCATGTACTTACCGAGTGCCTACAAAGTGCTGGAGCCCAGTGTGTGTGGTCTTCATTAATCCTTGAAGCAGGCAGTTCTCACTAGTAACATGAAGAAGGGCAGATTCAGAGGAGCTACAGGCATTGCCAGAAGGCAGGTGGGACTCAACACAGATCTGTTTCCTAGCCCATTCCTTCTTGCTCCTCCATGCTGACCTTGCCTCATACCCAGGTGCCCCCTTGGCCCATAAGCCCACTGAGGACGGGCTCCTCTCCCCACCCAGAGCTGCTGGAGAGCCAGAGAACTTCTCCAGGTTCTGTGAGTTATAGTTACAGCTGCCCTTCCCTCCTGTTTCATATTGACCTGATCCAGGGGTTAAGCCTACCCTTTGGTCTCAGAGAGGAGGAGGAAAAATTCAAGAAAAGTTTTCTTATAAGTGTTGGGGTCGTGAGGATGAGCCACGCTGCACATGACACAGTAACCTTCACATATCACAATAGGCAGTGGCTACCCTCCTACAGCCCTGTGCCACCTGCCTACCTGCCCACCCCACCCTTCCCTTTCCTCCCCGTCTCCTCCCCATTCACCCTTCTCGGGATTAAGAGAGGATTTCCACATCTTTTCCTCTTTGAAAAGCAGCTTCCTGCCAAAATCCATGCCCATCCTTCTGCCCCAAACAGTTCACAACCACCTTCTCCCAAATACAGATCATTCACATCCTAAGAGGAGTTCTTCTGCCTGATGTTAAGACAGCATGTTTACTGCACCGAGTGATATTTTTGTATTACATCTCAGCCTAAAAAGGCTTTGCCTGTCTGTCCTTTGTCTGTCTGTCCACACACCCCAACCCTGATGCCCCATCCTTGGGCTTCCCTGGAGCCTAATATAGCAGCTCACTACCAGAGCCCTTACTTCCCCACTCCCTTAATCCCAAAGCAATATGGCCCATGTTCTTGCATCTGAGAGATTCTTCATCTGCCTTCTGTGTCTACTCCCTCTCGTCTCTTTCAAAAGCATCTCCTCATCCCTCAGCACCACAGCCACCTGCTTCCTGGCTTCCCTCCTCAGACCCTGTGCCTGCTGAAGCTCCACTGGCAGGTGGCCTCCCACACCAACAGGCTACAGACTTCTGGGAACCTACCCTTTCTACACCAGCCCCTGGAGCTTTAGGGGCTCCCTGTCCTCAGAGCAAATGAGCTCCATTCTGTAAATTGAAAAAGTCTGGGTTTATCAGGCCTGAGTACAGGGCTTCATAGTGCATTAACCTGATAGAGGGCCCATGGCAAAAACTTACACACACGTACAAAAACCAGCTTCTAAACTACCATACTATGGACAAAAGTCTCAGGTAAAGGTTTCATCTCACTCATGCCTGTGTTCATATTCTAGCACAGAGCCAGGGATAGAAAAGGCTCAGAGAGAATTAAGTAAAACAAATTGAATTAAACTCAAGTCCAAGGTCCTCAGTGATTGGTTTTCATCCTCACATCCCCCAGTTGGCCAAGATGAGTCCCATGTCTCGGTGTTCCCAAACACACGGTGAGCATTCCCATCTCCATGCTGTTGCTCCTGCAGCTCCTGTTCCCTGGAGCTCCATCCCTCCTCCCATATCTGAGACCATGGAAATCTAGAGGAAGCTCCCACTCCCAAGGTCCAGAGTTATCTGCCAGTGATGCCATCCTTGACTTCCCCAGTGGACTGTGATCCTACCACCCTCTGCACCCCCAGAGCACGTTCTTGCCGTATTATGAAGTGCCCTGAGTGGAGGGTGAGGGGAACATGTCACAGGACATGTCGTTCAAAGCCAAATTCAAATGCCTGCAGACGTAAGGCAGGTAGAATGTGCATAACTACCTAGATGGGGCCTGCAGTGAAAAAGAAAATCGCATGCCAAGTCCAGAGGGAAAACTGCCCCTCTGCTCCAACCAACCATGTCAATGCAAGAATGGCCGCCCATTATTGCCAGATTTTCTGATTTTCTCTTTCAAGAGAGTTCTTAACAAGTCCTTATATATATCATATATAAACATGCAAGCACATATAGTATACAGTAAAATAGCATATATTCTGTAATTATAACTATATATTGTATAATTATGTATATATTTATATATGCATAACTAAATCACAAAATTATAATCGTCTATTATATGCCATTAATTATATGTTATATACTATTAATACACTGATACCAATATCAGTACTACATATAGTTCTCAAACCGATTTGACTATGGAACCTTTTCCCTTATAAGGTTTCTTCACCTGAGATAAGGGCCTGAGACTGAGGCACAGAGTTCTTCCTTTTGTTAGTGTCTCATTGGGGAAACCATTCTGAACCAAGCAATTAATTTCATCCTAGACATGACCTCTCTGCAGAGACTTCCATACGTGCATAGGGACTTCACCAAGACACTCTGTGCACATGAAGCCTCACAGCACTGGCTCCCAGTATCACTACCTTCCGACCTCACCCAGGGCCTTCAGCCCAGTTCTTTTCCCTATACAATGAAAAGGTTGTATAGCCTTCTGTAAACTGACCTTGACTTCCATTTCTCAAGGCCACAATGTCAAACCACTTTACCTGTTCTACCCTTCACTCTATCTTTACCCTTCTAATTACCAGAAACATTTAAAGTCATTTATTAATTGCTCAATCATGTCATGAGTGCCTACTGTTTTCTTGGGACTCAGATAAATACCACACACACATGCACACATATGCATATACATACCTTCGCCCTCCTGTTTTCAAGAAACTTAGTAAAACCACCTACTAGTCATGGCATTGCTGCTATGTGGCAATCTCACTGAGCTTTCCTTCCCTTCTTTATAAAATGGTGATAATGGTACCTCTCTTAAAGAAGGTTATGACGATTAAGTCAGATAATGTCTGTGAAGTATCTGCCACAAAGTCTAGCCCTTTAGGCATGCACTAAATAATTACTGTCTCAGCTATGACCTTTACGTTTCAGACGTCCCCTAGCAACAGATAGTGTGGGTCACACCCTCATTCATTCAGTCCTTCCTCAGGCACTCACTCGTTAATTCATCCAATGGTTCTGGGGTCTAGCCTGGACAACATTCTTCATGGGTGACCTCCTCTTTATCTCTTCAGTGTAGGCACTTGCAGAAAGAGGGGGAAGGGAAAGAACAAAGAGAGGTACAAAGATTTGGCGAGCGTTTACTTTGGGCCACACACTTCCCTGGTATTTTCTAATGCAATTCTTCCAGTGATCTTACGTGGCAAGCACCTTCATCCACATTTTATAAACGAAGGAGCTGAGTTCCAGAGAGATTAGGTCTCCTGTCAAGGTCACCCTCAGGTAAGTGGCAGAGCACAGCTTTCTCCACAGATGTGGTATTCTGAATACCATGCTAGTGCTGCTGAACCTAGGTTCTGCCCACATCTATGGAATACCCAGCCTTGAAGAGTGAAATGTTGCCTCTGAAAAGGCAGAGTGTGCAGGTGCCAGAGCCCAGTGACAAATGTGGTTTTCCTTTTTAGCACCTTGGGCTACAACCTGTCCCAAAGCACACACCAGATAGGAACTGAGAAGTCCTGGTTAGACAACTTCAGTTCCAAAAATAAAATGAGTGTTAAAAAAAAAAAAACATAAGCCAGAGAGAGTCTAAAAACCAGCAGAAGAACAAACTACTTAGAAATACACACTTAGAGACATGGGCAAATGGGTCTCTTCTCCCAGAGCAGTAACACCAAAAAGCCATCCCCATGGTCTCGGTTGACTTCTATGTCCTGGAATCTATGACAATCCTGGAGACAAGGAGAAACTGGGGAGTCTTCATTTATTCATGTATTCGTTGTCTAAAGATGTTCCAAAATGCCTTATTCAGTGCTTCCTGTGTTCCATACACTGTGCTAAGCACTGGGGACACCAGCAGTGCCAGCTTCCCACCCTCACTGGATGTACAGTCTAGTGAAGGACAGGAGTGGTTATTAAATAACCCCATAAATAAGTGTACAATTGCACTTATTATGAGCACTGCAAAGGAAGCCCCTCTGGAGCTATGAACATCTATCATAGGCTGAACTGCCATCATCAGGAAGGTCAAAGTTCCCTAAAGAAGAAATAATTAAGCTGAGAGAAGAGAAAGGGGAAGCGTACCAGTCAAGCTTCATAGCTGCAGAGGATGAAGTCACCTTTAGCTAGTTGAAAGCAGCAAGTATTTAGAAACAGACTCATTGGGAAGACTAGAGAATTTAAGTTTCCAGAAATAACTCCCGACAGTGCCTCCTCCAACAGAAATGAACCGTGACAAGAGTACAGACACAGGCTACAGATCTGGAAGGATCCCCACCTTGCTTTGCTTTCTCCATTTCATTCCCTACAACTTTCACTCCAAAATTCTTCCTGCAATTCCACCCTGAAACACGGCATCTCAGCCAGGATCTCACCTGATGGAGAATCAGTGAGTGGGTACAGTAGGCACAGGGATATTTCCAAGTGAGCTCAGATTTTGTCAGTCAAATTTGTGCTATTCCCCTGCTCACAATCCACCAAAAGAGCACCATGACCTCAAGGTAAAGTGATACCTATGGCATGGCTCATGATACTGGTGATGAACTGGCCACAGCCTACATATACTATTTCCTGTGTGGAATTCTGCCTTCCAGAGCTTGTCCACATGGTCATCCTATTTCACTAGGCATGGGGTAAGGCTGCAGAAAGTAAGAAGCAATCCCAAAGAGCAAGCTGCTTTCTGAAAAATGTAGCTACTTATCTGCAATGCTGGTGATGGACAGCCACAAGTCTTCTTGGACACATTCAAAAAATTGAAAAATGACATTGTGTATTTTCCTTGTTAATAAATGATAAAATCACTTCTCACTTTATAAAAATAAGTCAACTCTGTCACTTGGCAAGAGAACACTTTGATTAAAAAGGCCCTCTAGGGGCGCCTGGGTGGCGCAGTCGGTTAAGCGTCCGACTTCAGCCAGGTCACGATCTCGCGGTCCGTGAGTTCGAGCCCCGCGTCGGGCTCTGGGCTGACTGCTCAGAGCCTGGAGCCTGTTTCTGATTCTGTGTCTCCCTCTCTCTCTGCCCCTCCCCCGTTCATGCTCTGTCTCTCTCTGTCCCAAAAATAAATAAACGTTGAAAAAAAAATTAAAAAAAAAAAAAAAGGCCCTCTGGTGCAATCTGTCTCTCAACAATAGCTGGAAGGTTACCATAAAAGCCTGGTTCTAACAGATTTTGACCAAAACACAACTCGAAGCATGCTTCTTCCACTATTAGGTGTCTCTGACTTAGACTATGTTTGGCAGAGGGGCGGTGGCAGGACAGCCTGCTCACTGCCAGGAAACTCAGACAATGCTTTTCATAGATTGGCAACTGTGGGTACGTCCAGCACACCTGCACCAGTTTCCTTACCACACTTTCAACTTGTTCATTTAAGGAAAGATAAAATATGATGTCTAGGCTCAAGGATAAAGGTGGTATCAATGAGTTGTTGTCAATGAGTTGTATTGGAGAATCTCCACTTCTGAAAATTAATTTAAAGTAACAGTTTCAAAACTGTGTGCTGGGAGCTTGGAAAGATGGCAGAGTAGGAGGACCCTGAGCTTACCCTATCCCACATTTACAATTAGATATCACTCACATCCATATAAATAAATCAGACAGCAACCCGAAGACTGGCAGAACTCCACAACTAAATGTAGAGAAAAACTTCATCTGAGAGGTTAGGAAGGGCAGAAATGTGATCAAGAGATGCCCACAGGAGGGAGGGATTTGTGGGCACAACGAGGGGAAAGCACCAAAGAGCTCACACGAAGACACATTCCCATAACATCTGGCTTTGAAAACCAGAAGGGCTGAATCCCCTGACTTTGTGTAACAGTGAACTTGGAGCCTGGACCTTTAAAAGTCAGCTGATTCAGCACTGGGCAAGATAGCTGGTCTCCACCCTTGAAGAAGAGACAACATAGAAGAGACAGTGTGTACAACACCTAGGGCAAATGGGAAGAAGATCTGTTTATTCTGATTTCAGAGCAGGATGAGGGAACAAAGGAGCTGGCAGGCACCATTTTCCTCCCCCACCCCCAGCATAAACACAGGGCCACCTTTGGGAGGCAGCACTGCACAGACACTCGCTACCTAACTTGCTAGCAGTGCACCCCACCTATGTATTCTCCTGAGGTCTCGCCCACTCCAAGCCTGTTGGCCTCGGCAGTGAGCTCACTGCAAATTTTGCTAATAAAGAGTGTGTGCCCTGCCCAGGCACTGCACAGAGCACCCTCCCCACCCCTCACCCCTGGAGCCACGTCCCCTGCAGCTGCCACTGCCCACTGCATCCCCAGCCACTGCTACCCCTGCTTCTCCCTGGCAACCACTGTGCTTTGAGGATCTGGCCTTGTGCTAGAGTCTTAGTGCATATTCTGCTAACAGCACAATCCCACTCCCAAGCTCTACTGCAATCATGCCCCTTCAGAGCCAGCCTGCATGGATCTCATTAACACCACAGAGAGCAAGCATAGCCCACAACAGGCAGAGTCAGTGCAGACATCTAGACTGAAAGGAAAAGTGACTCAGACGCAAAAATAGGATGCAAACAACACACACAGGAGACCCCCCTGAAGTGCCAGGTTCCAGCAAACAGGAGATACCGCACTGGAAGGCACAGGACTTCTTCTTTGTAAAGCAACTACCTCCAAGAGCAGAATACATACCTGCTTTCCTAATACACAGAAACAGACACAAAGAAACAGATGAGATGAGGTGAAGAGGAGTATGTCCCAAATGAAAGAACAGGACAAAACCACAGCAGGAGATCTAAGCAAAACAGAAATAAGTAATAAGCCTGATGGAGAATTTAAAGTAATGATCATAAAGATACTCACTGGACTCCAGAAAAGGGTGGAGGACATCAGTGAGACCCATGACAAAGAGATAAAAACATAACATCAAAGATGAAGAACTCCATAAATGAAAAGTAAAAATACAGCAGATGGAATAAATATAGGCTACAAGAAGCAGAAAAATGTACCAGTAACCTGGAAAACAGAGTAATGGAAAGTAATCAAGCTGACAGGTAAGAGACAAATACTGCATAATGAGAACAGACTTAGAGAACTCAGCGACAACATCAAACATAGTAACAGTCACATTATAGGGATCCCAGAAGGAGAGGAGAGAGAAAAGGGGGCCTAAAATGTATCTGAAGAAATAATAGCTGAAAACTTCCCAAATCTGGGGAGGGAAAAAGAGATCCAGATTCAGGAGGCACAGAGATCCCCCCCCCCAACAAATTCAACCCACGGAGGTGCACACCAAGACACATATTAAATAAAACAGCAAAAATAGTGATAAAGGAAATTATAAAGCTTATAAGAGAAGAGAGGTACATAAAAAGGAAACCCCATAAAATTACCAGCTGATATTTTAGCAGAAACTTAGAAGACCAAAAGGGGGACTCTGTGAGTGGAAAACAGAAAACATAAGTAAGACTAAGAAAAATAAGAGCAAAAGAAGCAAAAAAATTAAGTATACCTGTAAAACGCTGTCAAGAGAAGCACAAAATGAAAGGATATAAAATATGATCCCAAAGTGGAAACACTGAAGGGAGAAAAGATGAGTTTAGAATTAAGCAACCATCAGCCTAACATATACTTCCATATGCAGGTGTTAAACGCACACCTAATGGTAACCACAAATCAAAAAACAGTAATAGCTATACAAAAAATAAAGAGAAAGAAATCCATGTATATCACTAAACAAACTCAGCAAACCATGAAAAAGAGCAAAAGAAGGACCAGAGAACAACTACAAAAACCACCACCAAACAAGTAACAAAATGGGAATACATACCTATTAGTAAGTAGTTGGAACATAAATGGACGAAATGCTCCAACTGGGAGACATAGGGTGACAGAGCGGATTAATCACACACAACACACACACACACACACAACACACACACACACACACACACACACACACACAGACCCATGCATATGCTGCCTATGAGAGATTTATTACAGACCTAAAGACACCTGCAGATTGAAAATGAGGGGATGAAAAACATTTATCATGCAATTGGAGATCAAAAGAAAGCTGGAGTGAGGAATATGGCGGCATAGGAGGATGCTGGGCTCACCGCGTCCTGCTGACCACTTAGATTCCACCCACATCTGCCTAAATAACCCAGAAAACTGCCAGAAGTCTAGCAGAGCGGACTTTCCGGAGCCAAGCGTAAACGAGAGGCCCACAGAAGAGGGTAGGAAGGGTGGAGAGGCGGTGCGTGCTCCATGGACTGGTGAGAGGGAGCTGGGGCGGTGGAGGGCAGCCCACCTGGCAAGGCAGAGCCCCCGAGTCTGACTTGCAAAAGCGGAGGGGCTAGGCGGAGTGTATTCTGACAGCCAGCGGGACTTAACATCTGGAATGTTATAAGTCAAAAGCTCTGCTCCGAGAGCAGGAGGGCTGGAGGAAAATGGGAGGGAGAGTTGTTGAGCCCCGGAGGACAGGGCTCAGCTTGGCGGGGAACAAAGGCGCTCGCCAGTGCCATCTCCTTCACCCACCCCCAGCCAAAATCCCAAAGGGAACCAGTTCCCATCATGGAACTTGCTTGCACCGCACAAACACCCAACGCTGTTCTTCTGTGGATCCATCCCTCCGACGGGTCTGCCTCCCTCCTGGCACCACAGGGCCCCTCCCAAAGTGGACCACTGAAGGCAAAACGACCTGACTCTGCCCCTCCTGCCCCTGTGCACCTTGTGGATCCACCCCGGCTAATATGTCAGATCCCATCAAAGCAGCACCACAAGCCTGGCAGTGTGCAAGTAGCCCAGACAGGGGCCACACCACTCCACAGTGAGTCCTGCCTCCGGGAGAGGGGAAGATAAGGTACACACCAGTCTGACTGTGGCCCCAGCAGTGGGCTGGGGGCAGACATCAGGTCTGACTGCGGCCCTGCCCACCAATGCAAGTTACTCCAGACAGCACAGGGGAAGAGCCCTGCAGTTCTGTGCCACTCCAGGGACTATCCAAAATGACGAAATGGAAGAATTCTCCTCAAAAGAAACTCCAGAAAGTAGCGACAGCTAACGAAGTGATCAAAAATGATTTAAGCAATGTAACAGAAAATGAATTTAAAATAACAGTCATAAAATTAATCACTGGGCTTGAAAAAAGTATAGAGGACAGCAGAGAATCTATTACTACAGAGATCAAGGGACTAAGAAACAGTCAGGAGGAGCTAAAAATGCTATAAATGAGCTGCAAAATAAAACGGAGGGGACCACAGCTCAGATTGAAGAGGCAGAGGAGAGAATAGGTGAATTAGAAGATAAAACTATGGAAAAAGAGGACGCTGAGAAAAGAGAGATAAAAAAATCCAGGAGTATGAGGGGAGAATTAGAGAACTGAGTGACACAATTAAACGCAATAATATACGCATAATTGGTATTCCAGAAGAGGAAGAGAGAGGGAAAGGTGCTGAAGGTGTACTTGAAGAAATCATAGCTGAGAACTTCCCTGATCTGGGGAAGGAAAAAGGCACTGAAATCCAAGAGGCACAGAGAACTCCCTTCTGACGTAACTTGAATCGATCTTCTGTACGACATATCATAGTGAAACTGGCAAAATACAAGCATAAAGAGAAAATTCTGAAAGCAGCTAAGGACAAACATTCTCTAACATATAAAGGGAGACCGATAAGACTAGTGATGGACCTATCTACTGAAACTTGGCAGGCCAGAAAGGAATGGCAGGAAATCTTTAATGTGATGAACAGAAAAAATATGCAGCCGAGAATCCTTTATCCAGCAAGTCTGTCAGATAGAACAGAAGGAGAGATAAAGGTCTTCCCAAACAAACAAAAACTGAAGGAATTCGTCACCACTAAAGAGCCCTACAAGAGATCCTAAGGGGGATCCTGTGAGACAAAGTACCAGAGACATCACTACAAGCATGAAGCCTACAGACATCACAATGACTCTAAACCCTATCTTTCTATAATAACACTGAACGTAAATGGACTAAATGCTCCAACCAAAAGACATAGGGTATCAGAATGGATAAAAATACAAGACCCATCTATTTGCTGTCTGCAAGAGACTCATTTTAGACCTGAGGACACCTTCAGATTGAAAGTGAGGGGATGGAGAACTATCTATCATGCTACTGGAACTCAAAAGAAAGCTGGGGTAGCCATACTTATATCAGACAAACTAGACTTTAAGTTAAAGGCTGTAACAAGAGATGAAGAAGGGCATTATATAATAATTACAGGGTCTATCCATCAGGAAGAGCTAACAATTATAAACGTCTATGCAACGAATTCGGGAGCCCCCAAATATATAAAACAATTAATCACAAACATAAGCAACCTTATTGAGAAGAATGTGGTAATTGCAGGGGACTTTAATACTCTGCTTACACCATTGGATAGATCATCTAGTCACAGGATCAATAAAGAATCAAGGGCCGTGAATGATACACTGGATCAGATGGACTTGACAGATATATTTAGATCTCTGCATCCCAAACCAACAGAATATACTTTCTTCTTGAGTGCACATGAAACATTCTCCAAGATAGATCACATACTGGGTCACAAAACAGCCCTTCATAAGTATACAAGAATTGAGATCATAGCATGCATACTTTCAGACCACAATGCTATGAAGCTTGAAATCAACCACAGGAAAAAGTCTGGAAAACCTCCAAAAGCATGGAGGTTAAAGAACACCCTACTAAAGAATGAATGGGTCAACCAGGCAATTAGAGAAGAAATTAAGAAATATATGGAAACAAATGAAAATGAAAATACAACAATCCAAATGCTTTGGGATGCAGCAAAGGCAGTCTTGAGAGGAAAATACATTGTAATCCAGGCCTACCTCAAGAAACAAGAAAAATCCCAAATACAAAATCTAATAGCACACCTAAAGGAAATAGCAGCAGAACAGCAAGGACACCCCAAACCCAGCAGAAGAGAAATAATAAAGATCAGAGCAGAAATAAACAATATAGAATCTAAAAAAACTGTAGAGCAGATCAATGAAACCAAGAGTTGGTTTTTTGAACAAATAAACAAAATTGATAAACCTCTAGCCAGGCTTCTCAAAAAGAAAAGGGAGATGACCCAAATAAATAAAATCATGAATGAAAATGGAATTATTACAACCAATCCCTCAGAGATACAAGCAATTATCAGGGAATACTATGAAAAACTATATGCCAACAAACTGGACAACCTGGAAGAAATGGACAAATTCCTAAACACCCACACGCTTCCAAAACTCAACCAGGAGGAAACAGAAAGCTTGAACAGACCCATATCCAGCAAAGAAATTGAATCAGTGATCAAAAATCTCCCAACAAATAAGAGTCCAGGACCAGATGGCTTCCCTGGGGAATTCTACCAGACATTTAAAGCAGAGATAATACCTTTCCTTCTTAAGCTATTCCAAAAAATAGAAAGGGAAGGAAAACTTCCAGATTCATTCTATGAAGCCAGTATTACTTTGATTCCTAAACCAGACAGAGACCCAGTAAAAAAAAGAGAACTACAGGCCAATATCCCTGATGAATATGGATGCACAAATTCTCAATAAGATACTAGCAAATCAAATTCAACAGCATATAAGAAGAATTATTTACCATGATCAAGTGGCATTCATTCCTGGGCTGCAGGGCTGGTTCAACATTCACAAATCAATCAACGTGATACATCACATTAATAAAAGAAAAGATAAGAACCATATGATCCTGTCAATCTATGCAGAAAAAGCATTTGAAAAAATTCAGCATCCTTTCTTCATAAAAACCTTCGAGAAAGTCGGGATAGAAGGAACATACTTAAACATCATAAAAAGCCATTTATGAAAAGCCCACAGCTAATATCATTCTCAATGAGGAAAAACTGAGAGCTTTCTCCCTGAGATCAGGAACACAACAGGGATGTCCACTCTCACCGCTGTTGTTTAACATAGTGTTGGAAGTTCTAGCATCAGCAATCAGACAACAAAAGAAAATCAAAGGCATCAAAATTGGCAAAGATGAAGTTAAGCTTTCACTTTTTGCAGATGACATGATACTATACATGGAAAATCCGATAGACTCCACCAAAAGTCTACTAGAGCTGATACATGAATTAAGCAAAGTCACAGGATACAAAATCAATGTACACAAATCAGTTGCATTCTTATTCACTAATAATGAAGCAACAGAAAGACAAATAAAGAAACTGATCCCATTCACAATTGCACCAAGAACCATAAAATACCTAGGAATAAACATAACCAAAGACATAAAAGACCTGTCTGCTGAAAACTATAGAAAGCTTATGAAGAAAATTGAAGAAGATATAAAGAAATGGAAAAAAATTCTGTGCTCATGGATTGGAAGAAGAAATATTGTTAAAATGTCAATACTACCCAAAGCTATCTACACATTCAATGCAATCCCAATCAAAATTGCACCAGCATTCTACTCGAAGCTAGAACAAGCAATCCTAAAATTTGTATGGAACTGCAAAAGGCCTCAAATAGCCAAAGCAATTTTGAAGAAGACCAAAGCAGGAAGCATCACAATCCCAGACTTTAGCCTCTACTACAAAGCTGTCATCATCAAGACAGCATGGTATTGGCACAAAAACAGACACATAGACAATGGAATAGAATAGAAACCCCAGAACTAGACCCACAAAAATATAGCCAACTAATCTTTGACAAAGCAGGAAAGAATATCCAATGGAAAAAAGACAGTCTCTTTAACAAATGGTGCTGGGAGAACTGGACAGCATCATGCATAAGGATGAAACTAGACCACTTTATTACACCATTCACAAAAACAAACTCAGATAAAGGACCTGAATGTGAGACAGGAAGCCATCAAAACCCTAGAGGAGAAAGCAGGAAAAACCCTCTCTGTCCTCAGCTGCAGCAATTTCTTACTTGACACATCCCAAAGGCAAGGGAAGTGAAAGCAAAAATGAACTATTGGGACCTCATGAAGATAAAAAGCTTCTGCACTGCAAAGGAAACAATCAATGAAACTAAAAGGCAACCAGCGGAATGGGAAAAGATAGTTGCAAATGACATATCAGACAAAGGGCTAGTATCCAAAATCTATAAAGAACTCACCAAAATCCATACCTGAAAAACAAATAATCCAGTGAAGAAATGGGCAGAAAACATGAATAGACACTTCTCTAAAGAAGACATCCAGATGGCCAAAAGGCACATGAAAAGATGCTCAACGTCGCTCCTCATCAGGGAAATACAAATCAAAACCACACTCAGATATCACCTCATGCCTGTCAGAGTGGCTAAAATGAACAAATCAGGAGACTATAGATGCTGGAGAGGATGTGGAGAAACGGGAACCCTCTTGCACTGTTGGTGGGAATGCAAATTGGTGCAGCCGCTCTGGAAAACAGTGTGGAGGTTCCTCAAAGAATTAAAAATAGACCTACCCTATGACCCAGCAATAGCACTGCTAGGAATTTACCCAAGGGATACAGGAGTACTGATGCATAGGGGCACTTGTACCCGAATGTTTATAGCAGCACTCTCAACAATAGCCAAATTATGGAAAGAGCATAAATGTCCATCAACTGATGAATGGATAAAGAAATTGTGGTTTATATACACAATGGAATACTACATGGCAATGAGAAAGAAGGACATATGGCCTTTTATAGCAACGTGGATGGAACTGGAGAGTGTTAGGCTAAGTGAAATAAATCATACAGAGAAAGACAGATACCATATGTTTTCACTCTTATGTGGATCCCGAAAAACTTAACAGAAGTCCATGGGGGAGGGGAAGAAAAAAAAAAGAGGTTAGAGTGGGAGAGAGCCAAAGCATAAGAGACTCTTAAAAACTGAGAACAAACTAAGGGTTGATGGGGGGTGGGAGGGAGGGGAGGGGAGGGTGGGTGATGGTAGTGAGGAGGGCACCTTTTGGGATAAGCACTGGGTGTTATATGGAAACCAATTTGACAATAAATTTCATATTTAAAAAAAAAACAACAAAAGAAAGCTGGAGTACCAACACTCATACAGAACAAAACAGACTGTAAAAGAAAGACTGTAACAAAAGACAATGAAGGCCACTATAAAATAAAGGAGACAATCCAACATAAAGTTAAACAATTGGAAATATTTATGCACCCAACATCCAAGAACCCAAATAAGTTCCTAAGAAACATAAAGGAACTAATTGAGAGTAATACAATAATAGGAGGGACTTTAGCACTCCACTTACATAAATGGATACATCATCCAAACAGAAAATCAATAAGGAAACAGTGGCTTTGAATGACACATTGGACCAGATGGATCTAAAAGATATATTCAGAACAGTCCATCTTAAAACAGCAGAATACACATTCTTTTCAAGTGCACATGGACCATTCTTCAGGATAGATCACATATTAGGTCACAAGACAAGCCTCGACATATTCAAAAAGAACGAAGTGAAACCATCCATGTTTTCTGACCATACACTATGAAACTACAATCAACCGCAAGAAGGACCACAAATACATGGAGGTTAAATACCATGCTACTCAACAATTAATGGGTCAACCACGAAATAAAATAGTAAAAAAATGCATGGAAACAAATAAAAACAAAAACACAGTGATTTAAAATCTTTGGGACACAGCAAAAGCACTTCTAAGAGAGAAGTATATAGCAATACAGGACCTCAAGAAGCAAGAAAAATCTCAAATATACAACTAATATTATACCTAAAGAAGCTAGCAAAAGAACAACAAACAAAACCCAAAAACTGCAGAAGGAAGTAAATAATAATAATTAGAGTAAGAATAAATGATATAGAATAAAAAAAATAGATCAAAAAATTCAATGAAACCAGGAAGTTCTTTTAAAAGATCAACAAAATTGATATACCTCTATCCAGAATCATTAGGAGCAAGAAGAGGGCGAAAAACTCAAACAAAATTACAAATGAAACAGGAGAAATAACCACCAACACCACACCAAACAATTGTAAGAGAATATTATGAAAAAACTATATGCCAACAAATTAGACAACCTAGAAGAAATGGGTAAATTCCTAGAAACATAGAACCTGACAAAACTGAAGCAGGAAGAAATTGAAAATTTGAACATGCCAATTACCAGCAATGAAATTGAATCAGTAATCAAAAACCTCCCAATAAACAAAAGTCCAGGATCAGGTAGCTTCACAGGGAAATTCTACCAAACATTTAAAGAAGTGTAAATACCTATTCTTCTCTAACTATTCTGAAAAATAAAAGAGGAAGGAAAACTTCCAAGTTCATTCTATGAGGACAGCATTACCCTATTACCAAAGCCAGATAAAGACACTACAAAAAAAAAAAAAAAAAAAAAAAAAAAAAAAACTATAGGCCAATATCTCTGATGAACACATATGCAAAAATCCTTAACAAACAAACTGAATCCAACAATGCATTAAGGAAATCATTCACCATGATCAAATGGGATTTATTCTCAGGATGTATGAGTGGTTCAGTATCTGCAAACCAACCAATGTGATACATCACATCGATAAGAGAAAGGATAAAAATCATGTGATCATTTCAACAGATGCAGAAAAAGCATATGACAAAGTACAACATCCATTCATGATAAAAACTCTCAACAAAGTAGGCTCATGGGGAACATATCTCAACATAATAAAAACCATAGAGAAAAAATATCTAGCATACTCACTGGTGAAAAACGGAGAGCTTTTTCCTTAAGACTGAGAACAAGACAAGAATATCCATTCTCACCACTTTTATTCAACATAGTACTAGAAGTCCTAGCGACAGCAATCAGGAAATAAATAAATAAAAAGCATCCAAATTGGTAAGGAAGAAGTAAAACTTTCACTAATTGCAGATGACATGATACTGTATCTAGAAAATCCTATGGACTTCACCAAAAAAACTACTAGAACTGATAAATGAATTCACTGAAGTCACAGGATACAAAATCAATGAACAGAAATCCATTGCATTTCTACAGACTAGTAACGAAGCATCAGAAACAGAAATTAAGAAAATAATCCCATTTGTAATTGCACCCAAATAATGAGATATCTAGAAATAAACCTTACCACAGAGGTATAAGGCCTCTACTATGTAAACTTTAAAACACTGATGAAAGAAATGAAGATGACACAAACAAAGGGAAAGACATTCTGTGCTCATGGATTAGAAGAATATTGTTAAAACGTCCATACTACCCAAAGCAATCTACAGATTTAATGCAATCCCTATCAGAATACCATCAGCGGTTTTCATAGAACTAGAACAAACAATCCCAAAACTTATGTGGAACCACAATAGACTCTGAGCAGCCAAAGCAATTTTGAAAAAGAAAAGCATGGCTGGAGGTATCACAAGTTATAATTCAAGTTATATTACAAAGTTACAGCAATCAAAACAGTCTGGTACTAGCACAAATACAGACATAAAAGAGCCCAGTAATAAACCGACAATTGGATGGTCAATTAATCCTCAACAAAGAAGGCTAGAATATGCAATGGGGAAAAGACAGTCTCTTCAACAAATGGTGCTGGGAAACTGGTCAGCAACATGCAAAATAATGAAACTGGACTACTTTCTTACACCATACACAAAAATAAACTCACCATGGAATGTGAGACCCGAAACTGTAAAAAATCCTAGAAGAGAACACAGGCAGATATGTCTTTGGCATTGGCCATAGAAACATTTTTCTAGTTATGTTTCCTGAGGCGAGGGAAACAAAAGCAAAAATGAACTTTGGTAATACATCAAAAAAATTTGTTGCACAGGGAAGGAAATAATAAATAAAACTAAAGGCAACTTATGGAATAGGAGAAGATATTTGCAAATGACATATCCAAGAAAGGGTTATTATCAAAATGTATAAAGAACCTACACAACTCAACACTCTCAACAACAAATAATCCAACTAAAAATGGGCAGAAGACATGAACAGACATTTCTCCAAAGAATACATCCAGATGGCCAACAGCCTCATGAAAAGATACTCAACAGTCACTCATCATTGGGGAAATACACAAATCAAAGCTTCACTATCACCTCACACCTGTCAGAATGGCTAAGATCAAAAACATAAGAAACAACAAGTGTCAGCAAGCATGTGGAGAAAAAGAAACCCTCTTACACTGCTGGTGGGAATGCAAACTGGTGGGGTCACTCTGGGAAAGAGTATGGAGTTTCCTCAAAAAATTAAAAATAAAAATATCATATAATCCAATGATCACACTACTGGGTATTTACCAAAAAATTACAAAAACACCAAATCAAAGGGATACATGCACTCCTAGGTTTATCGCAGCATTATTTACAATAGCAAAATTATGGAAGCAACCCAAGTATCCATCCACAGAGGAATGGATAAAGAAGATATGGTATGTATGTGTATATACACACACATATACACACATACAATGGATTATTCAGCCATAAAAAAGAATAAAATCTTGCCATTTGCAATAATATGGATGGAGCTAGAGACTATAATGCTAAGAGAAATAAGTCAGAGAAAGACAAATACCGTACGATTTCACTCATATGGGAGCATTTAAGAAACAAAACAAAGGAACAAAGAGTAAAAAAAAGGAGGGAGAGACAAACCAAGAAACAGATTCTTAACTATAGAGAACAAAGTAATGGTTAGCAGAGGGGAAGTAGGTGGAGGCATGGGTCAAATAGGTGATGGGGATTAGGGAATGGACTTGTTGTAACGTACGCAACTGACAAATCACTACATTGTATACCTGAAACTAATATAACACTGTAAGTTAAATACACTGGAATTTAATTTTTTTTTAAAAAAAAAGAGCTGTGTGCTAACTGGGGTGGAACGCCTGAATTTTCCTGGGAATAGGGGCACATGCTCACCCTGCACTGTGAGTCCCTCTTAAAGGCCACCTGGGCTCTGCAACAGGACCCCAGGAGGATTTGATCTGTACACAGGGAAAATTTTAACCCAAGACAGATGGGTTTGAATATATTCTTCCCCTGAAATAATCTTCCTGGGCAGAATGCTAAAGCAGACTGCCCTGAGGGTGCTTCTCCCATGGTGGAGGGGAAGTGTGAAGAAAGAGCCTAAGAATGTGCCCACCCAGGATGATGGCACAGTTTATATGCACATCGTATGGTATCCAGGCTGCACATTTCCTGGGATGAAAAAAATACTTCCCCCAAACAGGGCCTTCACTTTTAAACAAAATCATGTGCCTTAAAACATCCCCCAAATCACAGAACTCAGGGCTTCCAGACTCTCATTTTAACTAATATAGTAAAGAGAGAAGGAAAGAGGAAGATAAGAGGGGAGGGAGGTAAAGGTAAGAAAACCAGCCCTCTACCTTCTTTGGCTTTTTTACAGATTTGACTGACTAGAAGATGGTAGTTCTCATCCAGAAATGGTAGATAACACTATACATTTTTCTAGATTTAGATGTAAAAAATATTAGTAGTAATCACAAAGAAATAAGTGAGAGATGGGAAGACAAAAGCAAAAGCAGGTACTCCAAAGAAACTCTCAGTTAAAAACTAACTGGATAGGGGCATCTGGGGGACTCAGAAGTGTCCAACTGAAGTGTCTAACTTCAGCTCCTATCATGATCCCATGGTTCATGGGTTCAAGCCCCACATCAGGCTCTGTGCTGAGAGCTCAGAGCCTGGAGCCTGCTTTCCATTCTGTGTGTGTGTGTGTGTGTGTGTGTGTGTGTGTGTGTGTGTGTGTGTCTGCCCCTCCTCCACTCATGCACTCACTCTCAAAAATAAACATTTTTAAAAAGTTAAGAAAAAAACTGGATGGGATGTTATATAATCTAAGTGATCATTTCTCCAAAAATACTTCATTATAAAAAGCAGTGTGTGTGTGTGAGAAAGAGAGAGAGAGAAGAGAAGAAAGTTAGTTAACACTTGAAATATTCTGAACAGGAATCCCCACTCCAGAGAAAGTTGCTTAAACTCTTTAGATATCTTTATTAAAATCTATACGGGAAGTTGTTTACCAGCTAAAAAGAGACCAGAAATATTTTTTTCAGAACCCAATAGAAAAATGGACAAAGAATATGAACAGACAAGTCACAGAAAAGGAAACCCGAGAGGCTAAAAGGCATATAAAGATACTCTCAAACCCATCAGCAATGATAAAAATGCAAATTTAAACCCAAATCAGACTCACAGACCCATCACTGGCAAAAATTAAAGAGCTGAATCCTGCCGATAGTTGCTGGAGTCCAGAAATAATTGTGCATCACTGGTGGGAAACACAGCAGGGACAGCGCTCTGGAGAGCAAGTTAGCACCATTGCCTGGGCCCCAGGAATTCCCTGCCCATGATCCCCAGACACTCGCTCAGATCTATACAGGAAATGGGGGCGCTGGGTACAACATCCTTCCCTACCAGGAAGCTGAGGCTGTCTGCAGACACAGATGAGGAAGTGAGGTGGGATGTGAAGCAGGGTGGGAAATGTCACACTGGACTTAGAGACCAACTGACAGATAGCATGTGTGCTCTCCAGCCTCTGTCTCCCTTCTCTTTCAGGATAGAGGCAGGCACTCATTCCTCCAGCTCCTGGAGGTGCTGACCACTGATGCTCTTATCTGAGTCCCTCTTAGAAAACTGTTCTCAACCAAAGCAGCCCCTCACTCCTGTCCACCACCTCAGCACTTCCAAGGCACCTCTGCCTCAAATAAGATGTTGATGGCTTGCAGTCTGGCCCCTTGTCTTAGGTCAGGAAAACTTTGCTGAATCACCCCAACTCCAGAGCCCCCCACTAGATCACTGAGATTTGCACCACAAATCAGGGGCTCCCTCTGCCCAGTCCTGCCTCCCTCCCCTCCTGGGGCAGAAAACATTCATAATAAACTTCCTTCATGTTAATCTCTAGCTCAGAATCTGTGCCCTGGGAAACCCAACCTAAGACACATAGCAACATAGGTGGATCATGTAAAAATAGCAAAAAGGGAGGGAAAAAAATAAGTAACAGAATGAGATCCTAAGCCACTAGAATAAATGTAAATTAATAGTAGCTGCACACAAAAATATATGTGCTTTCAAGAACATGTACAGATAAGAGAACACACATTTACACATTAGACAACTTGCCTATGTGAGGAAGGAGGGATCCAGAGTGGGAATGAAGCCTTGAGCCGAGACCAGTGAAGACAGCAGGACATGAGCTGTCGGGCTCACTAAGTCAACACGTTCACACCTGCAGTTCACATTACTACTATTACTAATAACAGTAACCTAATTTGAAGTGATGAAATGAGGAGTGGTTCTTGATATGTGACTGCCTACAGAGATGGTTTGGGTCTCCATGGCCCCTGTGTTAACAGGTAAGCAAGCGAACGCAACAGCCTGCTTTCTTCAGAACAGCGCTGAGGTCTAGAGTCCCATTGCCTCTGTGAACCCCCAGTTTCCAGAGCACTCCATCCAGTCGCTCAACTCTATGGCTGGCTAGTTCTGCCACTGAGTATCTTGAGTACCTCTGGGCCTCCCCTGAGGTGAACGTGCCACTGAAGACACTCATAGAAATCGCTAAGGATAAGGAGGGGGCACTTCCTTATGTATAAGCATAGCTCATGTGACTGTTGTCTAACTTCTTATACATTCACTGGAATTGAGTTTAGAAAATTCTTGTTGTGATAGTTCTGCAACAAAATTGTGGGGGAGAGAAATATAGCCCCACTAAACTCTAATTACCAGACACAACCAGTGTTTGTCAAAAGGACCTGGTAAATATTGAATAGCCTAATCAGCTGTGTGGCAAAGACAGGCCATTTCCCAAATCCCTTCTTCTTCCTGGCCAGCAGTTCCCAGCACCCCCTCCTCACTACAGGGCCCCAGTTAGTGTGGTCCTGTGATGAAGTTCTAGCCAATGGCATGTGCACAGAAGTGATGCCAGCCACTCCAAGTCTGGCCCCTATAAACCTGCTGTGAATAGTTTCCTGAGTTCTTCCCCTCCTGCCACCAAATGCAGATTAACATGCATCCTTGGAAGCAGAGGTGGACAACAGCAGGACTAGAAGATGGGGCACTGGACGGAGAGCTGCCCACTGATCAAGAACACGTGCTTTGCCAAATGTCCATTGACTGATGAATGGATAAAGAAGATGTGCTATGTGCGTATGTATGTGTGTGTGTGTGTGTGTGTGTGTGTGTATTCATACACAATAGAATATTACTTCGTTATTAAAAAGAATGAAATCTTGCCATGTGCAACAACATGGATGGAACTAGAGGGTATAATGCTAAGCAAAGTCAGTCATCAGAGAAAGACAAATATATGACTTTACTCACGTGTGGAATTTAAGATACCAAACAGATGAACATAAAGGAAGAGAAGCAAAAAATAATACAAACACAGGGAGGGATACAAACCATAAGAGACTCTTACATACAGAGAACAAACTGAGGGTTGCTGGAGGGGTTGGGAGTGGGGGGATGGGCTAAATGGGCAAGGGGCATTAAAGAGGGCACTCGTTGGGATGAGCACTGGATGCTATATGTAAGTCAAGAATCACTAAATTCTATTCCTGAAATCATTATTACACTACATGTTAACTAACTTGGATGTAAATTAAAATAATAATAATAATAATAATAATAATAATAATAATAATAAGATGAGAACACCTGCTTTGGCTCTTACACGAGCAAATTCAAAAGGAATTAAAACATAGAACAAAGCTAGGAAAGTTAACATTTCATTGTCTATTAATCATTCTATATGCTTCGGCTTGTGTGTTAAGGCTTCTAGCATTTCCTTAATTAGGCCTGTTCACCTCGTCCTTCTCACCCCACAAATTAACCAAAAGAGTCCTCATTTTATTTTAAAATAACCAAAGCTCCTTTTACTTAAAAAGAGAAAAAGGATAAATACTCAGGTGTCAAATAGAGAAAGCTGTAAGAACATAGCTGAGAAGTGCTCTAAGATAGCTGTCTTTTGGGGAGGAAAATCCTAACAGTGGCCAATTATAAATAAAATGAAGAAGGTTACTCATGCACTGGTCAAATAAATATGGGCATGTGAAGTTTTAAATTACAGAAGTAACTTTAATTCAGGTAAGTTCAGCAGCCCTTGCTAACTGCCTCTTCTGTATCCAGTCCCACATTCTCACTGACAGAACAATTCAAACCATCCAGTCTCCCAGCCCGGGCTGCTAAACATGACCACTTCACTCAGTTCTGGCCAATAAGATGGAGCTGGGGAAGACCCTGGGGAAGATATTCTTGCCTGAATCTCAAAACAAGGCTTTAGGGGCCCATGGGTAGCTCATTTGGTTAAGTGTCTGACTCTTGATTTTGGCTCAGGTCATGATCTCACTACTGTGAGATCGAGCCCCACACTGAAGCCTGCTTGGGATTCTCTCTCTCTCTCTCTCTCTGCCCTTCTTCCATTTGCTCATGCATGCACATGCTCTCTCAAAATAAACAAACACTTTTTAAAAACTTAAAAATTTTTTTAAAAAACACAAAAAAATAAGGCTTTGTAAGTAGGTAGCCTTTGCCTTTCCTGTTCTTCCTGACTGCTGCCAGAACATGAGTGAGAAGCTCTGAAGGACAGCAGCCACCTTGTAACCACACAACACCCAGCTCACGGCGGAGGCGGGCATGCCGAGGGTGACAGTATGGAGCCATGCAAAGAAGCCTGAGCTCCTGGCAGCTGTGCTGAGCCACAGCTACAGCCTGGATCCCTACTGCCTCCCTTTAGAACCCCAGCTTTTTGTGATCTGTTCAGCCAACTCAGTTGAGTTTCTCTTATTTGCTGACAAACGGGTTCCTGATACCATACAGTAGTCTTTCTGCTCCTTTTCAAATACAAAGAATACTGTTTTTAGAACATAGCTGTGAACTTAATGCTCTATAATTTACATAAATGTTCTATAATTTATAGTTTTAAAATGATATTAAGAGATTATAAGTCTCAAAGAGAGAGCAAGACATTGTCTGATAAGTAAGGGCTTCTCCTAAATACGCAATATAAAATATAGGTAATTGAAGGTCTAAAACCTCATTTGTAAAAATGTATTTTAAGAACTTCTTTCAGAAGAGATTGCTGGGAAGATGGCAGAGTAGGACAACCCTAAGCTTACCCTGTCCTATGGACATGACTAGATAACACTCATATCAGTGTCAACAACCCAGAAAATCACCTGAAGACTGGAAAACAAACCCCACACGCTAAATGTCAAGAAGATGTCACACTGAACAGAGCAGGAAGGGTGGGGATGCACTGAGAACTAAAGGGACCCCGGGGACTGTTCCCAGGAGGGAGGAACCCATGGGCAGGGACAGTGGAGAGAAATAGACTGTCACACTGGAAAGCCCACAGAGGGAAGACAAAACCCGTAACATTTGGCCATGAAAACAGAGGAGCTGAACTTAATGAGCTCTTAAAGCCGGCAGGACTTAAAACCTGGAATTTTACAAAAATCACCCTTGCTCAGCTCTGGGAGAGCCGGGAGGGCAAGAAGAAATGGAGTCGCTGCTCTTAAAGAGGTAACAAAACAAATATCCCCACAGAAACACAGCACAGAAGTAGCAGTTTGAAAAACGTGTGGGGCATAGAGAAGGGAGAGTTGTTTATTAATCTCAAAGCTAGTCCTAGAGGGATACAGATCATTAGGAGACTCCTCCGGGAACAAAGGAGAAGGCCAGTTTGATTTCCCTCCCCTGCCCCACAGTATAAACACAGCCAAGTGCAGGAACCACCACAGTACCAACACTTGCTACCTAACTTTGAGTCCTGCCACACCCCACCCTACTTTGGTCCTCCTCCAATCTGGCTTGCCTCAGCCCTGGTGCTGCCGGTTCCTTTCCTCAGAACACCAGTGCAAATCTTTGTAACACCACACTTCCCTCCCCCACACACTTTGCAGAATGATGCCCTCCAATATATTCTTGGCTGGAGCCCATCCAAAGTGGTTGCATACCCTGGCAGTGTGCAAGCAGCCCCAAAAGTGACTAGACCACTTCAAAGTGACTCCTACCCTGGGGAGAGGGCAAGAACCATACATACCAGTCCTACTCCTGCCCCAGCAGTGGACTGCCCCAGCAAAAAGCTGGTCTGACTACAGGCCCTGCCCACCAAACAAACCTTCTCAGACAACAACACAGGGCAAATGCCCTGCAGTTTGGTTCTACTGCACCTCTGGAAAATGCCTGGTATGACTCAACTCAAGGCCAAGGAGGCCCTAGACTGGTCTACTAATACCACAGAGACCAAGACTGCACACAAAGGCAAAGAGAGCCACTTCAGACAACTGGACTGAAGGAAAAAAAAAAAAAAAACAGTTCAGTCACAATAGCAGGGCACAAGCAACACATAGAAGTGACACCCCCAAAGCACCAGGTCCTGGTGAACAGGGGACACTTCACTGTAGAGCACTACAGGACCTCTTTTTCATAAGACCAATACTTTCAAGAGGAAGAGACATAGCTGACTTTCCTAACACAGAGAAACAGACATAGAGATTTAGACAAAATGAAGATACAGAGGAGTATGTCCCAAATGGAAGAACAGGACAAAAACACAGCATGAGACCTAAGTGAAACAGAGAGAAGTAATATGACTGATAGAGTCATTAAAACAATGATCACCAAGATACTCAATGGACATGAAAAGACAGTGGAGAACATCAGTGAGACTCTCAAAGAGATTAAAAAAAAAGAACCAATCAGAGACAAAGAATACCAGAAATGAAACTAAAGATACACTGGATGAAAAAAAATAGTAGACCAGAAGAAGCAGAATAAAGGGTCAGCAAACTATAGGACCAAGAAATAAAAAGTAATCAAGCTAAACAGATGAGAGGAAAAAAAACTGCAAAATGAGAGTAGACTCAGGAAATTTTGCAACACCATCAACATAATAACATTTGCATTATAGGGATCCCAGAAAGAGAAGAGAGAGAAAAGGGAGAAAGTTTACTTGAAGAAATAATAAATGAAGTTTTCCCAAACCTGGATCTCCTCCAGATCCAGGAGATAGAAACCCAAACAAAATCAATCCAAGGAGGTATACTACAAGTCACAGTAATTAAAATGGCAAAAAGTAGTGATAAAGAGAAAAATTTTAAAACAGCAAGAATAAGAAAACAGTTACATACAACAGAAAACCCAAAAGGCTATCAGCTGATTTTTCAGCAAAAAGTGTGCGGGCCAGAAGGGAGTGACATGATATATTCAAGGTGCTAAAAGGAAAAAAAAAAAAAAAACCTGCAACCAAGAATACTCTATCCAGCAAGGCTATCATTCAGAATAGGAGAGAAAGAGTTTCCCCAGGCAAACAAAAGTTGAAGGAATTTATGATGACTAAACCAGCACTACAAGAAACGTGAAAGCAGATTCACTGAGTAGAAAGTAAAGACCATAAGTAGAAGTAATAAATGTAGGAAGCACAAAAGTAATAAAAGTAAGTATATCTATTAAGATCAGTCAAGGGGCTCACAAAATACAAGAGTGTAAAGTATGATACCATGTACCTAAAATGGGGGGGGGGGGACGGGGAGGAGTAAAGAATGGGTTCTGACATAAGGAACCATTAAGTTAATATAGATTACTGTATGCAGAAGGCATTATATATAAACCTAATGGTAAACACAAATCAAAAAACCACAACATATACGCAAAAAATAAGGAAAAAGTAATCAAAGTATCTCACTAAAGAAAGCCAACAAACCATGAGAGAAGAGAGCAAGAGAAGAAAGGAACAGAAAATAACTACACAAACAACCATAAAACAAGTAACAAAATGGCAAAGAGTATTATCTATCAATGATTGATATCAATAATATCTATTGTAATTATTATCTATAATTATCTATCAATAATTACTTTAAATGTAAGTGGATTAAATGCTTCAGTAAAAAGGCACAGCGTGATGGAATGGACTTAAAAAAAAAAAGAAGACCCATCCATATGCTGCTTACAAGAGACTCATTTCAGACTGAAAGACACACACAGATTGCAAGTGAAGGATGGAAAATCATTTATCATGCAAATGGAAGTAAAAAGCAAGCTGGGGTAGTAACACTTATATCAGACAAAATAGACTTTATTTTTTTTTAGTCTTAATTATTTATCTTGAGAGAGAGGGAGAGAGTACAATCTTGGGAGGGGTAGAGAAAGGAAGAGACAGAATCCCAAGCAGGCACCCTGTCATCAGCACAGAGCCTGATTCGGGGCTTGAACCCACAAACCATGAGATTGTGACCTGAGCCGAGGTCTGGAGTCAGACACTTAACTGACTGCGCCACCCAGACACCCCTTGAACAAAACAAACTTTGAAACAAAGACTGTAGGGGCACCTGGGTGGTGCAGTCAGTTGAGCATCTGACTTTGGCTCAGGTCATGATCTCATGGTTCTTGAGTTAGAGCTCTGCATTGGGTTCTGGGCTGACAGCTCAGAGCCTGGAGCTTGCTTCATATTCTGTGTCTCCCTCTCTCTCTGACCCTCCCTCGTTCTCGTTCTCATTCTCTCTCTCTCTCTCTCTCTCTCTCTCTCTCTCTCTCTCTCAAAAATAAATAAACGTTAAAAAAATTATAAAACAAAGACTATAACAAGGGACAAAGAAGGACATTATATAATCATAAAGGAGATGATCCAACAAGAAGATAGAACAATTGTAAATATTTATGCACCCAACATAGAATCACCCAATACATAAAGCAGCTAATAACAAACATAAAGGAAATAAAGTAGAGTAACAGAAAAATAGCAAGGGACTTTAACACTCCTTTTACCGTCAATGGACACATCATCCAAATAGAAAATCAACAAGGAAACAGTGGCTTTGAATGACACATTGGACCAGATGGATCTAACATATATTCAGAACATTCCATCCTAAAACAGCAGAATACATATTCTTTTTAAGTATACATGAAACATTCTCCAGAATAGATCATATACTAAGTCACAAAGAAAACTTTATCAAACTCAAAAAGATCCAAGTGACACCATGCATCTTTTCTGAGCACAATGTTGTGAAACTAGTAACCAACCACAAGAAAAATTCTGGAAAGACCACAAATTCATGGAGGTTAAATGCCATACTACTAGGAGTGTCTGGGTGGCTCAAATGGTTGAGCATCCAACTCTTGATTTCGGCTCAGATAATGATCGTAGGGTTGGTGAGATCGAGCCCTGCGTTGGGCTCTGTGCTGACAGTGCAGAGCCTACTTGGGATTCTCTCTCTCCCTCTCTGTCAAAATAAATAAACAAACATTTAAAAAATACCATACTAGTAAACAATAAATGGGTCAACCAGGAAATAAAAGAATAAAACTATACACAGAAACAAATGAAACATAATGCTCCAAAATCTTTGCGATGCAGCAAATGCTACTCTAAGAGGGAAGTTTATAGCAATACAGGCCTACCTCAAGAAGCAGTAAAAATCTCAAATAAACAACCCAACATTACACCTAAAGGAGATAGAAAAACAACAAACAACCCCAAACCAGCAAAAGGAAGGATAAAATAAAGATGAGAGAAGAAATAAATGAAATAGAAAATAAAAAAATAGAATGGATCAATGACACCAGGAACTGGTTTTTTGAAGAGATCAACAATATTGAAAACTTTTAGCCAAACTCATCAAAAGGGGGGGGGGGGATTCAAATAAAATCAGAAATGAAAGAGGGGAAATAACCAACAAAATAAAAATACAAAGGCTTGTAAGAAAATACTATAAAAAATTATATGCCAACAAATTGGACAACCTAGAAGAAACTTATAAATTCTGAGAAATATAGACCCTCCCAAAATTGAATCAGGAAAATATAATTTTAACATGCCAATTATCAGCAAAGATATTGACTGAATCAGTAATCAAAAAATTACCAAAATTAAAGTCCAGGACCACACAGCTTCACAAGTGAATTCTACCAAACTTTTAAAGAAGAGTTAATACTTATTCACAAATTATTCCAAAAAAAAAAATAGAAGACAAAGGAAAAATTTGAAATTCATCCCATGAGCACAGCATTACCCTGATACCAAAACCAGTTAAAGATACTACAAAAAAGAGAACTACAGGCCAATATCTCTGATAAACAGAGACATAAAAATCCTCAACAATATATTAGCAAACCAAATCTGCCACTACAGATTAAAAAAAAAATCATTCCCCACAATGAGGTGGGATTTATTCATGGGATGCAAGGGTGATTCAATATTCACAAATCAATTAATGTGAGATGATACATCACATCAACAAGCGAAAGGATAAAAACTATATTATCATTTCAATAGAAGCAGAGAAAGCATTTGACAAAGTACAACATCCATTCACAGTGAAAAACCCTCAATAAAGTAAGTGTAGATGGAAGATATCTCAACTTAATAAAGGTCATACAGGAAAAACCCACATCTAACATCATACTCAATGGGGAAAACATGAGACTTTTCCCCTAAGATCAGAAGTGAGAAAAGGATGTCCATTCCCACGACTTTTACTCAACAGAGTACTGGAAGTCCTAGCCACAGCTATCGGATAGGAAAAATGAATAAAAGTCATCCAAATTCGTAAGGAAGAAGCAAAACTTACACTATTTGCAATGGCATGATACTATACAGGAACCCTACAGATTCCTCCCCAAAACTACTAGACTGATAAATGAATTCACTAAAGTCACAGAATACAAAATCAATGAATACACAGAATACAAACTGCACAGAAATCCAATGCATTTCTATACACTAAAAATGAAGTAGCAGAAAAAGAAATTAAGAAAACAATCCCACTAACTGCACCAAAAAAACTGGAGATACCTAAGAATAAACCAAGTAGGTGAAAGACCTGTCTGAAAACTATAAAACACTGAAGAAAGAAATTGAAGAGGACACAAAGAAATGGAAAGACATTCCAGTCTCATGGATTGGAAGAATAAATATTATTAAAATGTCCATACCACCCAAAGCAATCTACAGATTTAACACAATCCCTATCAAAACATCTACATTTTTCACAAAACTAGAATAAACAATTCCAAAATTTATATGGAACCACAAAGGACTCTGAACAGCCAAAGCAAGCTTGAAAAAGTAAAGCTGGAGATATCACAATGCCAGACTTCAAGTTATGTTATATTACAAAGCTACAATAATCAAAACAGTCTGGTACTGGCACAAAAACAGACACATAGATCAACAGAACAGAATAAAGAGGCCAGTAATAAACCCACAATTAGAGGGTCAATTAGTCATCAACAAAGGAGGCAAGAATACACAATGGGGAAAAGGCAGTCTCTTCAACAAATGGTGCTGGGGAAACTGGCAACTACAGGCAAAAGAATGAAACTGGACTACTTTCTTATACAATACACAAAAATAAACTCAATATGAATTAACAACCTAAATGTGAGACCTGAAACCATAAAAATCTAGAAAAAAACATAAACAGTAATTTCTCTGTTGGCCATAACAACATCGTTATAGACAGGTCTCCTGAGGCAATGGAAACAAAAGCAAAAAACAACTAATGGGACTACATCAAAGTAAAAAGTTTCTGCACAGCAAACAACCAACAAAACTAAAATACGACATACCGAATGGGAGAAGATATTTGCAAATGATATCAATAAAAGGTTAGCATTAAAAATATATAATTAAGATATACCTCTCAATACCCAAAAAACTAATAATCTAATTAAAAATGAGCAGAAAACATGAACAGACATTTCTCCATAGTCTTCTTTTAGAAGATATAAAGATGGCCAACAGACACATGAAAAGATGCTCGACATCACTCATCATCATGAAAATGTGAATCAAAACCACAATGAGATACCACCTCATACCTGTCAGAATGACTACAAAAAACTCCACAAGAAACAACAAGTATTGGCAAGGTTATGGGGAAAAAGGAACCCTCTTGCACTGTTGGTGGGAATGCAAACTGGTGCAGCCACTGTGGAAGATAGTATAGAGGTTCCTCAAAAAAATAAAAAATAGAACCACCATATGAGCCAGTAATTGCATTACTGGCTACTTACCCAAAGAATAGGAAAACACTAATTTGAAAAGATATATACAACCTTATGTTTATTGCAGCGTTATTTCCAATAGCTAAATTATGGAAGCAGCCCAAGTATCCATCAATAGATAAATGGATAAAGATGTTGTATAGATACAATGGAATATTATTCAGCTATAATAAGGAATGAAATCTTGCCATTTGCAACAACATGGATGGAGCCAGAGAGTGTTCTGCTAAGCAAAATAAGTCAGAGAAAGACAAATACCAATGATTTCATTCATATTTGGAATTTAAGAAATAAAACAAATGAATAAAGGGAAAAAAGACAAACCAAAAAATAAATTATTAACCACACAGAACAAACTGATGGTTACCAGCGGTGAAGTGGGTGGGGGAATTGGTGAAATAAGTGAAGGGAATTAAGAGTACACTTATCTTGATAAACAATGAATAACATACAGAATTGTTTTATCGTGACATTGTACACCTGAAACTAATAACACTGCATGTTAACAATACTGGAATTAAAATAAAGATTTAAAAAAAAAACTTCATTTAAAGAGTTTCCTTAGATGGGACACCTGGGTGGCTGTTAGTTGAGCTTCTGATTCTTCATCTCAGCTCGGGTCATAATCTGACATTTCATGAGTTCAAGCCCCATGTTGGGCTCTGCACGAATAGTGTGGAGCCTGCATGGGATCCACTCTCTTCCTCTTCCTCTATGCCCCTCCCCTGCTCACACACAAGTGCTCTCTCCCTCTCTCAGAAATTTCTCTCTCTCTCCCTCCCTCCTTCCTTCTCTCTCTCTCTCTGAAATAAATAAACTTAAAACAAGTTTCCTTGAAAATAAATATATTCTGACAGGAAAAAAAGAAATACATGCAAGTATTTGTAAAGAGCTGCAAGTTCCTGACACAGGGTTCCTATACCCTTGTATTTTCTTAATAAGAACACTAAGAGCATGTTTTGTTCTTTTTTTCTTTTTAATTTATATCCCAGTTAATTAGCATATAGTGCAATGATTTCAGGAGTAAAATCCAGTGATTCGTCCCCTACATATAACACTCAGTGCTCATCCTAACAAATGCCTCCTTAATGCCCTTTGCCCGCTTAGCCCATCCCCCACCCAAAACCCCTCCAGCAACCTTCAGTTTGTTCTTCTGTTTTGTCTCCCTCCCTGTTTTTATATTATTTTTGCTTCCCTACCCTTATGTTCATCTATTCTGTATCTTAAATTCCATGAGTGAAGTCATATGATATTTGTCTCTCTCTGACTTATTTCATTTAGCATAATACACTCTAGTTCCATTCACAATGTTGCAAATGGCAAGATTTCATTCTTTGTGATTTCCAAGTAATATTCCATTGTATATATATACCACATCTTCTTTATCCATTCATCAGTCAATGGATATTTGGGCTCTTTCCATATTTTGGCTGTTGTCGATAGTGCTGCTATAAACATTGGGGTGCATGTGCCCCTTCGAAACAGCACATCTGCATCCTTTGGATAAGTACTATCCAAATCCTTTGGACAAACTGCTGAGTCATAGGTAGCTCTATTTTTAATTTTTTGCGGAACCTCCACACTGTTTTCCAGAGTATCTGCACCAATTTGCATTCCCACCAGCAGTGCAAAAGTGTTCCCCTATCTCTGCATCCTTGCCAACGTCTGTTGTTGCCTGAGTTGTTAATTTTAGCCATTCTGACAGGTGTAAGGTGGTGTCTCATCGTGGTTTTGATTTGTATTTCCCTGATGAGTGATGTTAAGCATTTTTTCATGTGTCCATTAGCCATCTGGATGTCTTCTTTGGAGAAATGTCTATTCATGTCTTTTGTCCATTTCTTCACTGGATTATTTGGTTTATTGGGTGTTGAGTTTGATAAGTTCTTTATAGATTTGGATACCAACACTTTATCTGATATGTCATTCTCCCATTCCACTGGTTGCTTTTTAGTTTTGCTGATTGTTTCCTTCAATGTGCAGAAGCTTTTTATCTTGATGAGGTCACAAAAGCTCATTTTTGTTTGTTGCTTATCTCTGGAGACTTGTTGAGTACGAAGTTCCTGTGCCCAAGGTAAATGAGATTTTTGCCCATGTTCTCCTCTAGGATTTTGATGGCTTCCTGTCTTACGTTTAGATCTTTCACCCATTTTGAGCTTATTTTTATGTATGGTGTAAGAAAGTGGTCCATGTCATTATTTTGCATGTCGCTGTCCAGTTTTCCCAGCACCATTTGCTGAAGAGACGGTCTTTATTCCATTGGATATCCTTTGCTGCTTTGTCAAAGATTTGCTGGCCATATGTCTGTGGGTCCATTTCTGGGTTCTCTATCTTGTTCCATTGATCTGTGTGTCTGTTTTTGTGCCCGTACAATACTTTCTTGATGATTACAGCTTTGTAATACAGCTTCAAGTCCGGAATTGCCATGCCTCCAGCTTGGTTTTCTTCTTCAGGATTGCTTTGGCTATTTGAGGTCTTTTCTGATTCCATACAAATTTTAGGATTGTTTGTTCCAACTCTGTGGAGAATGCTGGTGTTATTTTGATAGGGATTGCTTTGAACATGTAGATTGTTTTGGTTAGTATCAATATTTTAATAATATTCTTCCAACCCACGACCATGCAGTATTTTTCCATTTTTTTGTGTCTTCTTCAATTTCTTTCATAAGCTTTCTATAGTTTTCAGTGTATAGATTTTTCACCTCTCTGATTAGGTTTATTCCTAGATATTTTATCAGTTTTGGAGCAACTGTAAACTGGATCAATTCGTTGATTTCTCTTTCTGATGCTTCATTATTGGTGTATAAAAATGCAACTGATTTCTGTACATTGATTTTATAACCTGCTGTTTTGCTGAATTCATGAATCAGTTCTAGCAGTTTTTTTGGTGGAATCTTTTGGGTTTCCCACATACAGTATTTGTTGTCTGTGAAGAGTGAAATTTTGACTTCCTCCTTGACAATTTGGATGCCTTTTATTTCTTTGTGTTGTCTGATTGCTGAGGCTAGGACTTCCAACACTATGTTGAATAACTGTGGCGAGAATGGACATCCCTGTCATGTTCCTGACCTTAGGGGGAAAGCTCTCAGTATATCTCCATTGAGGATGATATTAGCTGTGGGTCTTTCATATATAGTTTTAATGATCTTGAGGTATGATTCTTCTATCCCTACTTTCTTGAGGGTTTTTATCAAGAAACAATATTGTATTTTGTTGAATGCTTTCTCTGCATCTATTGAGAGGATCATGTGGTTCTTGTCCTTTTATTGATGTTATGAATCACAATGATTGTTTTGTGGATATTGAACCAGCCCTGCATCCCAGGTATAAATCCCACTTGGTAACGATGAATAATTCTTTTAACGTATTGTTGGATCTGTTTGGATAGTATCTTGTTGAGAATTTTTGCACACATGTTCATCAGGGAAATCGGTATGTAGTTCTCCTTTTCAGTGGAGTCTTTGTCTGGTTTTGGAAGCAAAGCAATGCTGGCCTCATAGAATGAGTTTGGAAGTTTTCCTTCCATTTCTATTTTTTGGAACATCTTCAAAAGAATAGATGTTAACTCTTCTCTAAATGTTTGATAGAATTCCCCTGGAAAGACATCCGGCCCTGGACTCTTGTTTTTTGGGATATTTTTTTATTAGTAATTCAGTTTCATTCCTGGTTACAGGTCTGTTCAAATTTTCTACATCTTTCTGTTTCAGTTTTGGTAGTTTATATGTTTCTAGGAATTTGTCTATTTCCTCCAGATTGCCTGATTTATTGGCATATAATTGCTCATAATATTCTCTCATTATTGTATTTCTGCAGTGTAAGTTGCGATCTCTCCTCTTTCATTTGTGATCTCATTTATTTGGGTCCTTTCCTTTTTCTTTTTGATCAATCTGGCTAGGAGTTTATCAATTTTGTTAATTCTTTCAAAGAACCAGCTCCTGGTTTCATGGATCTGTTTTTGTTTTCTTTTTTCTTTTTTTGTTATCATTGATTTCTGCTCTAATCTTTAGATTTCCCATCTTCTGCTGTTTGGGGGCTTTATTTGCTGTCCTTTTTCCACCTATTTAAGGTGTAATGTTAGGTTGTGTGTCTGAGACGTTTCTTCCTTCTTTAGGAAGGCGTGGATTGCTTACGACCACCTTTGCTGCATCCCAGAGGTTTTGGGCTATCATGTTATCATTTTCATTGGCTTCCATGTACTTTTTAATGTCCTCTGTAATTTCTTGGTTAACCCATTCATTCTTTAGGAGAATGTTCTTTAATCTCTAAGTATTCATGGTCTTTCCAAATTTTTTCTTGTGGTTGATTTCAAATTTCAAAGCACTGTGTTCTGAAAATATGCATGGTATGATCTCGGGTTTTTTTGTTGTGGTTTTTTTTTTTGTTTTTTGTTTTTTTTTTTTTTGTATTAGTTGAGGGTTGATTTGTGTCCTGTATGTAATCTATTCTGGAGAATGTTCCATATGTGTATTCTGCTACTTTAGGATAAAATGTTCTGAATGTATCTGTTAAGTCCATCTGGTCCAGTGCATCATTCAAAGCCATTGTTTACTTGTTAATTTTCTGCTTAGATGATCTGTCCATTGTTGTAAGTGGGTGTTGAAGTCCCCTACTATTATGGTATTATTATCAATGAGTTTATGTTAATTTATGCATTTGGGTGCTTTCACTTTGAGGCACAAATGTTTACAATTGTTAGATCTTCTCAGTGGACAGATCCTTTAATTATGATATAATGCCCTTCTTCACCTCTTGTTACAGTCTTTATTTTAAAATCTAGTTTGCCTGATATAAGTACAGCTACTCCAGCTTTCTTAGCATGATAGATGGTTCTCCATCCCCTTACTTTCAATCTGAAATTGTCTTTAGGTCTAAAATGGGTCTCTTGTAAGCAGCATACAGATGGGTCTTGTTTTCTTATCCATCCATTTCTGATACCCTAAGTCTTTTGATTGGAGCATTTAGTCAAATGATATTTAAAGTACTGAAAGATACAAATTTATTGTCATTGTGTTGCCTGTCGAGTTGGGAGTTTCTGGTGGTGGTCTCTGGTCCTTTATAGTCTTCCTTGCTTTTGGTCTTTTTTGTTTCATCCTTTCTCCGCTCAGAGAGTCCCCCTTAAAATTTCTTGCAGGGCTGGTTTAGTGGTCACAAACTCCTTTAATTTTTGTTTGTCTGGGAAACTCTGTCTCTCCTTCGATTTTGAATAAGAGCCTTACTGTGTAAAGAATTCGTGGTTGCATATTTTTCCAATTCAGCACATTGAATATATCCTGCCACTCCTTTCTGGCCTGCCAAGTTTCTGTGGATAGGTCTGCTGTGATCCTGATCAGTCTTCCCTTATGGGTTAAGGACTTTTTTTCCCTTGCTGCTTTCATGATTCTTTCCTTGCCTGAGTATTTTGTGAATTTGACTATGATATGCCTTGTTGATGGTCAATTTTTGTTGAATCTAATGGGAGTTCTCTGTGCTTCTTGGATTTTGAGATCTGTGTCTTTCCCCAGATTATGAAAGTTTTCCACTATAACTGACTCACATAAACCTTCTACCCCTTTTTCTCTCTCTTCATCTTCTGGAACTCCTAGGATTCAGATGTTATTCTTTTTTAATAAGTCACTGTGTTCTCTAATTCTTGTATTGTGCTCTTCTGCCTTAGTTTCCCTATTTTTTCTGCTTCATTATTCTCCATAATTTTGTCTTCTATATCACTGATTTTCTGCTCTGTTCCATCCACCCTGCCACCATTGCATCCATTTGAGACTGCATCTCAGTTATAGCATTTTTAATTTCATCCTGACTAGATTTCACTTCTTTTATCTCTGCAGAAAGGGATTCTATGCTTTTCAACCCCAACTACTATTATTATCATGATTCTAAATTCTAGTTCAGACATCTTACTTATATCTGTGGATTAAGCCCCTGGCGGTCATTTATTCCTGTTCTTTGTTTTGGGATGAATTCCTTCATTTTGTCATTTTGGAGGAAGAAAAAGAATGAAATAATATAAAAATTAAAGTTTAAAAATTAAAAATACATAAAATCAAATAAAGGAAGGTAGATCCTAGGTCTGTTTTGTTCTGGTTGTTGAAAGAAGCTTGATAGAATAGAGAAAACAGAGAAAGAAAACAAAAAGAAAAAAAGTAGAAAATAAAATAAGATGAAATGAAGTAAAATAGAATGTTAAAAGTTACCAAAAAATTAAAAGTATAGTTAAAGAATCCAAAAAAATTTTAATGGAAAATAAAAATGTTTCTCTTTCTGTATCCAAGAAAAAAAAACAATTTAAAAGCAAAAACAAAAACGTATAGATGAACTAGCAAACAGAATAAAACCTGAATGAAGTTACATCTAGTTTCCCCTAGAACTCAAGCTATGAAGCACTCTATAGTCTATACAATACACAGTCAGAGAGACTTGTGTTGCTCCTCTAGGGCATGTGCTTGGAGAGCACAATTGGGTGGGGCTTGCTGTAATAGTTCCATTCTCCACTAGGTGGTGCTGATTAGCTTACTGGGGTGTATCAGTAATGAGCATGTGCGCTTGTACGTGCATGCCCGGGAGAGGTGAAAATGCTTACACCCAGCTTCCTAGTTTCTGGCCCAGGAACTCTGTGCTCTCACTGACCAGCAATCAAGCACCCCACCCGTCTCAGGCTTCTGTTCACTCCACACTTCCACACTCTCCGTGTCCAAGCCATCAATCACCCTGCCATGCAGCACCTCCCTCCTGAATCTTACCTCATATGGGGCTCTCACTTCTGGGAACCCTGCAGCTTGGACCTGCTCTGACCCTCGGGGGAGTGCCTCTCTGAGCAATGGCCAGGTACCAGCTTGCCCCAGAGAATGCTCGTGCAATCTGCCTGTGGCAGAGGTTCAGAGACTGTGGTTGGGTGCTGGCTGCCTCACAAAACTTTCATGCCATCAGCAGCGGCAAAGGTTCAAAGATTATGGAAAATCACAACACACAGCCAGCACCAGGTTTCACCACACCGAGCATCTTTGTAGAAATACCAGCAAATGTGGCTGCCCTCTAGGGTCTGCTGGGACCTCTGCCTGTGGGGAGGCTGAATGCCCTCCAAGCAGGGAAACTACTTCTCCTGTGTGGCCCATGAACCCCTCAAACCTCACTGCCTGCTCCTGGGGATTTGCCCCTCCTCCCCACCAGAGCACTGCCAGGTATTGGGCTCTGGAATTTCTGACTCTGCTCTTGTCTATTTATAGAGTCCTAACAGTATTGAACCCCCCCTGATTTCTCCTCATCAATGGTTTTAGGGAACAGATTTCTTATTCAGTCCCTGTGAGTGTTTCCATTATTTCTTTCCAGTTACTTTTTGGGGGAGTTCTTTTCCCGTACTCTTCCAGTGTGACAGAGTCTCCCCCCCCTTCTCTGTCCTCCCTTTGCAAAAACAGCTCTCAAACCTCAGTGGCTTCTCCCCCCACCCCAGCTCACCTTTCTGTACTGCATGCCTGCCAAGTTCTATGGCTCAAAGTATGCAGATTTTTGTGTTAATCCTCAGATCAATTTCCCAGGTGTGCAAAATGATTTGGTGCTGATCTAACTGCATTTCAGGGATGAGAGAAGCCAAGAACTTCCAAAGCATGTTTTGTTCTAATATTCGGTCTTGGACCCTGGTTCCTGACACAGGACTCCTAAATCCCTCGGAATTTCCTGGGTGAGAGGATAGTCTTTTGTTCTACTTAGGTAACTTGGTGGGCTCCTGGATGGGAGCTGCTCACCAGAAAGACTGAATAATGATTAGAAGCTTGGAATTTTCACCCCAGTCCCCATCCTCTGGGAAGGGGAGAGGGGCTTGAGATTTGAGTTAATGGTCAATCAAGCTTATGTGATCCTCCATAAAATTCTCAATACTGGGTTCAGAGAGCTTCTGGGTTGGTAAACACACCTGCATGGCAGGAGAGTGGCACACTCCAATCCCAAAGGGCTAAGAGCTCCTGTGCTCAGAACCCTTCCAGGCCTCACCCTCTCTCTTCATCTGGCTGTTCATTTATATGCTTTTCATATTCTAATAAACTTGTAAACCTAACAGTTTCCCAGAGTCTATCAGCCATTCCAGCAAATTATCAAGCCCAAGGAGAGGACTATAGGAACCCTGATTTATAACCAATCAGAAGTACAGGTGACAACCTGGGACTTGTGATTGGCACCTGAAGTTGGGCAGTCTTATGGGACTGAGCCCTCAGCATGTGGGATCTGATTCTGACTCCAAGTAGATGGTGTCTGAATTGAAATGAACTAGGGGCACCTGGGTGGCTCAGTCGGTTAAGCATCCAACTTTGGCTCCAGTCATGATCTCATGGTCGTGGGTTCAAGCCCTGCGTCAGGCTCTGTGCTGACACCTCAGATCCTGGAGCCTGCTTCAGGTTCTGTGTCTCCCTCTCTCTCTGCCCCTCCCCCACTCGCATTGTCTCTCTCTCAAAAATAAATGGATATTAAAAAAAAACATTCAAATTGAAATGAATTACAGGACACCCAGCCAATGTCACAGAGAATTGTTTGATGTATAGAAAACCCACACATGTGATCAGAAGTGTCCTGAGTGTGTGAGTAAAGGAGACCCAAAGGTTGGGGGGGGGGGTTCTCTTTAGATAGGCCAAAAATCTTTTTTAAAAATGATCAAAGTGTCACTTTCAATATTGGAAATGGTAGATTCTGGGCCCAGAAAAGTAAATGAAACTATCACCTAACTTTTCTTAAAAAAAAAAAAAAAAAAAAAAAAAAAAATCTTACCTATGAGCTTTGTTTTCTCTAAATGATTAGGAATTCCCGACATAGAACTTGGTACTGAATGCTTTTCCTTCCAAATAAAAATGTATTGTATAATAAAACTGGGAAATTTAACATTTCACAGTCTAGTAATTTCCTTATAAATTAGAATGAGAAAAAAATCTGTTGGTGAATTAAGTTTTTGTTGAAACTCAATTTCTTATAAGTGACTGTGTTTTATCTCTGTAGTATTTGTGCACTTATTACAGAAAGCAAAGATAGAAACATATCATGACATATTTAAATTATGTTACGATTGGGTTTTACCACAAAAGCAAAATAGCTAAAACTTTTTTACTGTAATTTTCTCAATTTCCTATACTTACTTTCATATAAAAATAATAAAAAATCCTCTAGTTACTCTTAATTAAATTAATATTGGAAAATATATAAGTGGAATGTCAATGTGGTATTACAATTAATATTACAAATATGATGTCAAAATCTAAATTACTAGGGTTTTAAAAAAATAAATTGCTTCCAATGAAACCAGACATTGTAAAATGATACAGATGCATTTCCATTTGTATTTGTTTAGATAATTTGCAACGAAAGTATTTCATGAATACTTGTTCATATTAATTGGAAGGTATTTTCTTATTGTTTTGTTTCTATTTTCCGACCTACATTGGTTTGGGGGACTTTGGATTTATACAATATTGGGTGTGGCAGAGATACACTGCCCACCATATATGGATGTACTCCTCCACATCCCAACTCCTAGGCAGTTAGATGGGGTTGTGTGACTTGTCTGGGCCAAAGAGCTGGTCATCAAAGCAATACATGACCTTCCGGGACAAAGCACTATAGAGCCAGGGCATGATACAACAGCTCTCTTTTTGTCTGTCCGGTGCTTGAGGAAGCCAAGTGTTCCAAATGGTGGAGCTTCAAGATGATGTACCTTCTGTCAGCCTGGATCCCTGAATAGCCTTAGGGGGCCAAACTCCAACGGACCCTATCCCAGATAGGAATTATGACTGGGAAATAAACTTCTGCTGTGTTAAACTACATAGCATTATTCTAATTAACTGAGATAACGAGTATCTATACTCCTCTACACAGAATACAACACAAAACTACTATTCTAAGAGTTAAATATTGTCATTAGTAAATTCAAATGCATGTGCAAAGTAAATTCACATTTTAGGCCACAGAGATACCTACAGGATCATTGTAGGCAAAACCTCAACATTTTTTGTATTTATCCACATTCTCTGCTAGTTTCAGGAAATGTCTGCCTTAGGTACTGAGAACACTATAGTTGTATAGTCCCTCTGAGATAAAAATAAAAAGAGAATGCAAGTAGTAGAAGTAGTTGGCCCCTCCAATCACCAGATGCTGCCAATGTGGAAAATCACATGGAACTGTAAAAAGGAAAACATGCTTGCTGTTATCTGGCTTTCCCCAAGCTCTGCCTCATCCTCTCCTTTTCCAGGTCATGCCCAAATTCAGGAAAACTTCCCTGGAGACTGATCTTTCTCCTACACTTTACCATTTTCTTCCCAGTGTCCTACACACGCTTCTCTTCTCTGCCTTCAGTATTAGTGTTTTCAGGGTTTGGTGCTATGCCCTTGATTCTCTCACCTCCCACTGACTCCTTCGAGGAGCTCATGCCTGCTTCTGGCTTCACTGACTTGCAAAAGTCATCACTAGGGCAGGTTCCTCACCTGTGCGGTGGGTGTGTTTGAAGACCCTTCACGGGGCATCTTTACTCTAAGAACCTCAAGCAGCTCATCATCTTATCTGCTTCTCTTCCTCTGTCCCCTCATTTGACATCACCATCAACCCGAACACCTGGGTTGTTACCCTTGGAAATCCCCACTCATCCAAAGGTTTTTTCCCCCCTCATTCCTTATTCTTTTTCCTAAAAAAAAAAAAAAAAAACTACTCTACTCATATGCAGCCACTCTCCCACAGGCTATGCACCAACCTAGTCTCTCCCCACTCCTTTCCAATTCCACCCTGCTTCAAGTGAGCCTTCTAAATGCAAATCACACCTGCATCTTCCAGTACCTCCCAGGGCCCATCCTCCCTTTACCATGGTCTCTACGTCCTTTGCCATCCCCCCTCTGCTTTTCTTTTGAACCTCTTTCTTCTCCTCTCCTGGCACTCTGAATTCCAGCCATACCAAACTGCTTGTGCATTCTGTACTCTGCAAACACCCATACCTCTGGGCCCTTGCTCTCAATGTGCCCTCTCCCTGAAATGCCTCTCTCGTCTTTTTATCCAGCTAAGCACTGGCCACCATTTGGGTTTCAGCTTGGACACCATATCCTCAAGGATGCCTTCCCTGCCCTCTCTGCTCAGCTAGGTCCTGCCTCTCTGACTCTCCACTGTCCTTGCTTCCCTCTGACACAGATCCATCTTATCACCCTGCGTGGCCGGTCTCCTAGCCTGGCTCCCTTGCTCCCTCCCTCTTGTATGAGCTCCTATGGGCACCTAAGGTGGATTCCCCAACAAAGCTGAGGGTGCTTTCCTCAGTGCTCCTCACTTGCCTGGCCCCTTCCCAAGACCCTGACGGCAGCCTCAACAATGTGTTCTCATGGTCACATGATTTGTCCAAAATAAGATATGTGAACATAATCAGTTAATAATGCTGTCATTCACCAGCTGACTTCCTCTCTGGGTCATTTCCCTTCCTGTAGGTGGCACTGGAGCAGCTGTGCAATCAGTTTAGTGGGTATTTTACAAAAGGGCTGGGTGGTCACTTACTGCCCACTGTGCTGATCCCTCCAGCCTCTTGTACAAAGGCACAAGTCCAGAGATGACATGTATAAACATGATCCACAGCACCTGGGGGTGGAAGAGAAACCAAGTTCAAAATGCACGGAGTAAGAGCTGGTCTCTTAAACACTCTTACAATCACAGGAAGATTACAATTATAAGTAAAGGCTTCATTGCCTATCCACCCTCTCCTCGGCAGTGCTATCCTAGATAAAAATGTCTCTCTTCTCAGAATACACCTAATAATGTTGTATATACAATGATAAAGTTGGCATACATTTTAAAATTATTTGTTATGGGAATGTAACAAAATAAATTTTGTAATTCTTGTGCTATAGGGCACAAACCTGCAGCAATAATACAAACAGAAAACACGTCTATGTAGAAAACAGCTTTATTTAAATGTCCCCGTGAATCAGGGCATATCTTAGTATATCTGACACAATTTCTCCTCTAAAAAATCTGGAAGTTTCAGATAAAACTGCATACAAATTTACCACGGATGCAGGAAAATGGCCTGAAGAAATTTGCCTGGCTAAACTCCTACACAGTCAATGTAGATCGTATAAAAATAAGTTGATTTCACAATTATGCAAATACAAAGTACTAGCATTTAAAAATATATTTGGATTTCTTTGTGTTCCTTAATTACAGATTTTGTGTATTTTTTGAGAAGTAACGATCATTCCAAAACTCAAATACAACAGAAAGGAAGTATCCTAACAGAAGCCAAAAATATCAACTGAAAGACTAGCAGAGGCCTCAAAACGTCTAAACTTTTTTTTTTCCAGCTGGAGAGAGAAAGAGCACACGTGTGCGCACATGCACGCGCAAGTAGGGAAGGGCACAGAGAGAGAATCCCAAGCAGGTTCCCCACCGTCCACACGGAGCCCAATGCAGGGCTCAAACCTATGAGCCATGAGATCATAACCTGAGCTGACGTCAGATGTTTATCTGACTGAGCCACCCAGGAGCCCCAAAATGTCTAAAGCTCTTACATCGCACTAGATTGAAATGCTGACATTCCAAATGAAGATAAGGAAGGCATCATGGTATCCAAAAAGTGCAGATCATGGACTAACAGAAGAGATTAAAAATATATATATATATGAGGAGGATCAGAACACTACCAAACAAGAAATAAGCAGAAGGAAATACGTTCCATATATTGGACATAGAGAAGTTTTCCAAATTTACAACAATCCTCACCTTTCCATGACATACTCTAATGATTCATGAGGATGAAAAATGTTTTCCTAAACTACCAATAACATACAGCAATGTCTGATAAACTGTGCAAGAGGGGAGACTGAATCACCTTTCTGTCCTCACAGAAAAAAACATTACAAAATTGTCCCCATCTGAATTGACAATCAAAGAATACGCAATCAAAATAGGTTAGTAAAAAAATCTCCAGAGCTGCATCTGGCTGTTAATTCAAGCACATTATTATTTGCCTGTTTTTGTCAGCTTTTAAAATCTGCAATGTCTTTCTTCCTCTAAATAAACATGTACTTTTTACCTACTTTTGTGTTCATCATCTTGTATTATTTTCACCAAAGCTGGGTCCACTGCCAGGTGCATGGGGACTCTGTTTCCACGTTTCTCTCCACTGCTTCACCCTGTGCCTCGCTCAGGAAAGCAAACGGCCGGCTTTGTGAGCCAGCTGTACTGTTACTGCCCTACCTCGAGTCTCCTTAGGTCACTTCTCAGTTTCCCACTCTGCCAACGTCCAGTCCTTTCTTGCCCCAAGGGCTGTGATACCTGGACCTGGGGAAATGCCAGGTCAGAGTGCACACACAGCTGTACATCAGAGAGGAGCCAATACCCTGGGAGCTCTGGTTTTCATGTCCAGAGCCCAACAAAGAGCCCCACCTCCGGGCCTGAATCACTGCAGTCAACCCAGCATCACAGAATTGAATAATCACCTGTAGAACCCCCCTGCTCTGTGCTCCCACTCTGGACAGTCTACAAGCTCGTCTGCTTGTTCATGAAACAGGGCTCCTCACCGTTTGCTAAAGAGGGAAAAACTCTCTCCCCCTCTCCCACCACCACTTCCTTGGAAATGTACGCTCAGTGAGGATGCTCAGGCCTGCATCTGGCCAGGTCCTCACTGCCGCTCTTCCTGCTGGCTGCCTGAGTCCAAGACAAGAGCTGTCCTCCCCCTTGAAGGGCTTTTGGATATTGGTGAAAGCATTTTCTCCTGGGTGCGTTTAAAAGGACCCAGGGCATTGCTTAATGGCTTGCCTCAAACAGTATCTTCCAAAGGGAGGATACCGCTGAGCAGAAGCCATGCGTGGAGCCAGGCCTCCACTACACGGACCAGTTCCACAGGCCAGCACAGAAAAGGCCTTTCCCACGGAGTATGCAGCCGTCAGAAGGAGCTACAGCCTGTGCAGGGACTGTGCCTCGCCTTTCCTGCACTGCTAGTAATAACCAGGGGGCACTTCTAGTAGAATAGCTCTAGGGCAGAAGCACAGCCTAAGTGCCTTATTTTTATGCTTATTCTTCTCAACAACCTTTGAGGTTGTACTATTATTAACCCCATTTTGCAGATGTGGAAATTGAAGTCCAGACGGACTAAGCGATTTGCCCAAGGACAAGCAGCTGGGGATGATATTAAAACAGACATTTAGACCCTGTGTTTAACATTATTTTCTTAATTATAAAATAACAGTGATCACAGCAACCTCATGACCACACGTGTACGTGGTGCCAGCCCCTGGGCAAGGCGATGGCAAGTCACAGTGAGAAAGATATTTTCTTTGCCCAATGCCTGTAAGGAGCCCATGGGGTGGCAGGTGGGGACGGACACAGACATTTGAGGAGGGGATTTACAACACAGGGAAAATGCAAATACAACGTGTGTTAATGGAAGGAGGCTTGGACAAGTAAGGAAATACTCCTAATGCAGGTCTAAAAGAGAGCCATTGGGGCACCTGGGTGGCTCAGTTAAGCATCCAAAACTTTTTTAATGTTTATTTATTTTTGAGAAACAGAGAGCATGCACAAATGGGAGAGAGGAAGAGAGAGGGAGACACAGAATCCTAAGCAGGCTCCAGGCTCTGTCAGCACAGAGCCTCATGTGGGGCTCACACTCCCGAACCGTAAGATCATTACCTGAGCCTAAATCAGATGCTTAACCTACTGAGCCACCCAGGCGCGCCGAGCATCCAAAACTCTTGACTGCAGCTCAGATCGAGATCTCACAGTTTATGACACGCAGCCCCTCCTCCGGCTCCAAGGCTGTCAGCACAGAGCCTGGTGGGATTCTCTCTCCCCCTCCCCCACCCCTTCCCTGCCTGTGTGCTCTTTCTCTCTCTCAAAATAAATAAACTTCTAAAAGAAAATAAAAGGGAGGCGCCTGGGTGGCTCAGTCGGTTAAGCGTCCAACTTCGGCTCAGGTTATGATCTTGCCTCTGTGCTGACAGCTGAGAGCCTGGAGTCTGCTTCAGATTCTGTGTCTCCTCCTCTACCCCTCCTGTGGTCACGCTCTGTCTCCGTCTCTCAAAAATAAATAAACGTTTAGAAAATATATATTTTTAAAGAAAATAAAAGGGAGCTATTTTGCTTCCCATAGTAATTCTCTACAGAAGTCCTTCTGAATTACATCTACAAATGAGCTGATTTTATAGAAGGATGCGACAACAGAGAGGTACAAAACCAGCATCAAATCTTCATTTCTGTGTGTCTTTCCTCATTATTCTTCATAGCAACTCCCATTTCTTTTATTACACCCATTCAATTACCACCATTTCCCAGGCTAAAAAAAAATACTGAAGCTCAAAGAGATAAGGGGACCAGGGTCAGGTCACACAGCACAACCGACATCTGAATGCCCATCTATAAAACTGCCAGGTCCACCCGTTCTCCAGCACCGGCACTGTCTTTTTTTTCCAGAATACAGCCGTTACACCACCAAGGGACCAATGCAGGGCCTGGGACACGACAAACTCCAGGCGGAATCCGGAGATTTTGAGTCCTGCCCTCCTCCTGCTCAACCACAGCTGTTTCACCTCACCAGGCCCAAGATTCATTGCCACCGGCATTCGGGCCTGAGCTCAGCTCTCTGGGGACCACGCCGGAGGAGCTCAGTGACTCAGGGCCTCCACTCTAAATTCCTATTAAGTACTCTAGATTTAATAGCTGCTATTAATACAAATTATGCTTCATTAAGCGTGAAGCTAAGGAGAACTCAGCTCGGAGGCTCCAGTTCAATACAGGGCTGAAGGACAAACAGAGCAGCTATTTTTAATACTGGCAATGTCAGTGGGGAGAGAGCAGCCTGACATTGCATGTGCCTGGCGCTACTGCTGAAATTGAGTTTTTCACATTTTCACATAAATATCTCTTGTTTTCAGCTCAAGGTGTATAACAGAGGCAAACCTTTCCAATTCTTGAGGGATGGTAATACCCAGAACATTCTTCCTTTCAGAAAACATTTTTCTAAGGAACCTGAGAAGGAGGGGGGAGGGAGGAGCTCTCAGTAGGCCTTCTGGCAGACCCTGCCCCACAGCTCCCAGCAGGCTCCACCTGCCACAGGCTGGGGGATTAGCAAGGTCTGTCCTGCTGCCCTTGCAGTCACCTTGCTGGTTGTGTAGGGGTCTCCAGAGGCAACTCAAGAGTAGGCAAAAGTCATACCTGTGGCATCCTTCTAGATTAGGGTCAACAAAGATTTTCTGTCAAAGGCCACAGATGGGGTGCCTGGGAAACTCAGTCGGTTAAACTTCTGACCTCAGCTCAGGTCGTGATCTCACAGTTTGTGAGTTTGAGCTCCACGTCCGGCTCTGTGCTGACAGCCCAGAACCCACTTCGAATCCTCCGTCGCCCTCGTGCTCTGTCGCTCCCCCTTTCTCATGCTCTCTCTCAAAATAAACCAAAAAAGCCAGAAACAAACTATTTTAGACTTCATGGGCCCTGCGATCTCTGTTCCAACTATTCAACCCTGTCATTGTAGCACAAAAACAGCCACAGACTACCATAAAGGAATGAATGCCCAGGACTGTGCTCCAATAAAATTTTATTTACAAAAATTGGGGGGTGGGCCAGATTTGGCTCCCAGGCTATAGAGTCTCCTACCTCTGTTTCAAATTTTCTGTTCCATCCTAATGTTTTTGCAATGGGTATAAACTTAGTCTTATACAAAGTTCTATCACCTCACCTAGATCTGTTTACTCCCTACAAAGTTGCAACCACTGGAAATCATTAATAAACAAGTCTCTACAGGGTACTAGTACAAGATTATGGCATAATCATGTTTGGATTCGTTGAATTTACTCATTATCTCCATTATGCTCAATGAGGTCTGAGATACACATTCACGGGGGTGCAATTTGCTCTTGCTGAGAAGTCAGTGTGCATGCTTTTATATTTTGTATAGCACATGATCATTTTTATTTGTTCTAAGAACCTGCAGTGGGTTCTGCTCATGAAATTCTCCAGTTCATTCACTGTAGTAGGTGTATTAGTCACGGTTCTCCGGAGAAACAGAGCCAATATATATAATGTTGGTTCATGCAATTAAGGAGGCTGAGAAGTTCCATAATCTGCCACGTACAAGCTAGAGAAGCCAGGAAGACCGGTAATGTAGTTCAAAGGCCTGTGAGCCACAGAGCTGATAGGGCAGATTTCAGCTGAGTCTGAAGGCAGAGGACAGAAGATTGATGTTTAGTTCAGCCAGCGGGCAGAGGAAGAATTCTCCCACCCTCTGCCTTTTTGTTCTATTCAACTCCTCAGTGGATTAGAGGGTGCCCACCTATGCTGAGGAGGGCCATCAGCATTACTCTACTCATTCAATTTCTTCTAGAAATGCCCTCACAGACACCCCTAGAAATGTTTACCCATCTGTCTAGGCATCGAATGGCCCAGTTCAGTTGATGCATAAAATTAACCATTTAATAGGTTAGATACTTGTTCAGGTAATATTTATTTCCACATCCTTTGGAGAAGTTCATTGCCCTGGAGTTTGATTTGATTTGCCTTGGCCAATGGGAGGTCAGAGTACATTAAAGGACAAGAGGCTTAAAATCACAGAGTTGTGCCTGCCTTTCACTAGAAGGATGTGCCAGTAAGGTGGTAGAGCATGTGAGGAACAGGTCTACGTAATCCTCAAAAGGTATTTTTTTAATGTTTGTGTATTTTTGAGAAGGAAAGAGTGAGCAGGGGAGGGGCAGAGAGGGATAAACATAATCTGAAGCAGGCTTTAGGTTCTGAGCTGTTAACACAGAGCCCAGTACGGGGCTCGAACCCACAAAACAGGAGATTATGACCTGAGCCGAAGTCAGATGCTCAACCGACTGAGCCTCCCAGGTACCCCCTCAATAAAAGGTATTTTAAAAAAGAATGCTTCGGGGTGCCTGGGTGGCGCAGTCGGTTAAGCGTCCGACTTCAGCCAGGTCACGATCTCGCGGTCCGGGAGTTCGAGCCCCGCGTCAGGCTCTGGGCTGATGGCTCGGAGCCTGGAGCCTGTTTCCGATTCTGTGTCTCCCTCTCTCTCTGCCCCTACCCCGTTCATGCTCTGTCTCTCTCTGTCCCAAAAATAAAAAATAAAAAAACGTTGGAAAAAAAAAAAAAGAATGCTTCAATAAGATTTCCAGGAAAAAACAAAAACAAAAGAAATTCTTTAAAAAGGATTGCTAGGCCAGATGCAAAACTAGTTACTGTTCTACAGAGCAATAAAACCATAATCTGTGGGGGGTTTGTTTTCTATCAAGCAGAACTCAAGTTAGCAAGTAACTTTACAATATCTGAGCTTTAATAAATGGTAAAACACAAGGTCAAACACAGGAACATCTCATAAACAATAATTCTTGGTTGAGCCTGTTAATTTAAAATGTCCCATATTTTTGCCTTATTTTCAAGCTTCAAGAAAACTTTCTTTACCCTTGTTTGAGGGGTACACCACAATCAAGGAGAACAGCCTTGGGTTATAAAGGAAACACGGTATCCTGAACAAGGAAGCCCAGGAACGCCTTAGGTAGAGCAGACCTGGTGATGCTCCTGCTGATACATCACACTATGCAGATAAACTACACGTTGTGCGTTCCTTGTTGCCTTGGCTATTCCAGCAGGAGCAGGAGATGGATGGGAAGAAACCCTAAGGAGAAGGACTCCCTGGACTGACCACTGTGGTAGCCTGCAGCTCTGCTGGGTTCCTTGACCTTGGGGCCACCTAGAAGCATGTGCTGATACAAATGTGTTAGGATGAGTGGTCAGCGGCTTTTACTGGCTTTACTCTAACTAGATGTCACCAAAGCAAATAATGTAACACCCCAAAACCTTCACAAAGATGCAAATAATCACAAATATTTTATTGTTTCTAATATGACACTGTCTTTAGTTCTTTCCCTTCCTAGTGACATAACATCTCAGAGGGAATTAATGGGGCACACGTCAATGCTGAACCTCACTCAGCCTGTCAGACCCAGGCAAAGTTAAGTGCACTTAGATTTATCTTGGTAAATGGATAAGCATCATGAAGACCTCACACACCCCGAACAGGTATAAGGGGTGCAGGAAAGTTTCCTGAATCTCTCAGGGCTCTACCAAAATTCATATGTTTCTTCTCAGTAAACTGAAGACCAAACTTTTACTGCAAAGGGTCAGACGGCAAATATTTTGGGCTTTGAGGGCCATACCATCTCCAGTACAACTACCCAATTTTGGCGATACAAAATGTAAACCAACAAATAACTGTAATTGAAGTCCAGTAATTCACAACAGGTGGCAGGCTAATCTGGGGCCATAGTTTGCCAACCCCTATTCCAGACTATAGCAGCCTCCCTAAACCAACAGGACAAAGCCGCCTCCCGTGGTTGCACAGCCCTGATAAGCCCACTTCCTACACCTCCGTACCTGTGTCCCTAAAGCTTAAAGCAAAATCAACTCATGGTTGCTTTTCCCACCATCTGTGGGAGCTCATCATGTACAAGCAATTAGCACAGAGGTGAGGGGCTGCACACAACATTACCTCCTTAAAAGTGGCCAAGGGAAAGGAGAAGGCTCAGAAACTGCTGCAGCCTGAGTGGCTGGGAGCTACAGCCCCACTCACCAGAGGGCGACTGGACCCAGTTATGGCCCCCAAGGCCAGGCTCAGGGGCAGGTGCATGGGTGGAGCCCTGAGGGGCTGTAGGGCGGAGGCAGTCCTCGGCCAGCCCCACACAATGGGCCAGCAGCGACAATGACAGGGATGTGAAGGTGGAAGCAGTCAGAGGCTGGGATCGGGCTTGAGCAGAAGCCCAAAGCTGACCGTCCTGGAAAGACCCCTGGACTGTGAGGAGGGGGTAATGCTCCCGCGGCAGCAGCCAGAGCCCCTCTTCACTTAAACAGCAGCAGACCCGAAGTTGGAAACAACTGGCAAAGGAGACGTCACGCAGCCCTATCACTACCTACCTTCAAATACCCTTAAGGGTGCCTGGCTCAGTCGGTTGAGTCTGAGACTTCCCCTCACATCATGATCTCATGGTTGATGGGTTCCAGCCCTGCGTTGGGCTCTGTGCTGATAGCTCAGAGCCTGGAGTCTGCTTTGGATTCTGTGTCTTCTTCTCTCTGCCCCTCCTCCATTTGTGTGCGCTCTCTCTCTCTCTCTCTCAAAAGTAAATAAGCATTTAAAAAAACTCTAGTAAATTGCACAAAACTAACTTGTCTTGGGGGAAGCGGGGTGGAAAGAAAAAAATTCTGGAAACAAGGCCTTTGAAATGCTGAACTCCAATTCCCTTGGAAAAACTGCTAGTAAACAACCTGTATAGAACTTTCTTTTAACTTTGAAGGAAAAGGGAGAAATGAATTCTGAAAACAAAGCCTTTGAAAGAAAGTCTTGGAAACAGCCTCACCTCTACTCCTAAAACTCAGCCCGCCAGTCTACAAAAGCCAGGGATCAACAAATACCAGCAGGTTAAACTAAGTAAGTGCCTTGTTGTTCTGATCTGTAACATAGGCCTTCCCACGGGAAAGAGACAAAGCTCTGATTCCCCTCACTCTCCAGCCCCCTCCTCACCCCATGCCCATGAAGTTCCTAATGGGCAAGCAAGGCGGGTTCATGGGTCAGTGTATTCGTATCCTACCTCTGTCATTTCCAAGTAGGAAATCACGCTCCATTTAAATTAACCAAGACTAAATATTGACCCTCACAACTGCCATGATGAAGCCAGTTCAAGTTCTAAGTGACGAAAATTCATGGTTTTAGGGGTGATTTTGGAATTCTAATCTTATGGAAGGTCCATTTGCGCTACAGTCTCAGCCCTCAAATGTTAATAACCTGAATGTACAAGTGTGGCCTTGTAAGTTGAACATTATCTTGTTGAGAGTGTTTGTGTCTTGTTGATTGGAGCTTCACCTGTTTTAAACCTAAGTCCAATGTTTATCTTGTTGAGGGTGTTTGTGTCCTGGTGATTGGAGCTTCAGCTAGTTTAGGCCGGAAGTGAACGTGCATCTTGTTGAGGGTGTTTGTGTCCTGTTGATTGGAGCTTTGGCTGGTTTAAGCCCGAAGTGAACGTGTATCCTGTTGAGAGTGTTTGTGTCCTGGTGATTGGAGCTTTGGCTGGTTAAAGCCCAAACTGAACGTGTATCCTGTTGAGGATGTTTGTGTCCTGGTGATTGGAGCTTTGGCTGGTTAAAGCCCAAAGTGAACGTGTATCCTGTCGAGGGTGTTTGTGTCCTGGTGATTCAAGCTACACCTGGTTAAGCCTAAATTGAACGTGCATCTTGTTGATGGTGTTTGTATCCTATTGATTGGAGCTTTGGCTGGTTTAAGCCCGAAGTGAACGTGCATCCTGTTGAGGGTGTTTGTGTCCTGGTGATTGGAGCTTTGGCTGGTTTAAGCCCGAAGTGAATGTGCATCCTGTTGAGGGTGTTTGTGTCATGGTGATTGGAGCTTCAGCTAGTTTAGGCCCGAAGTGAACGTGCATCCTGTTGAGGGTGTTTCCTGTTGATTGGAGCTTTGGCTAGTTTAGGCCCTAAGTGAACGTGTATCTTGTTGAGGGTGTTTGTGTCCAATTAATTGGAACTTTGGCTGGTTTAAGCCCGAAGTGAACGTGTATCCTGTTGAGGGTGTTTGTGTCACGGTGATTCAAGCTACACCAGGTTTAAGCCTAAATTGAATGTGTATCTTGTCGAGGGTGTTTGTGTCCTGGTGATTGGAGCTTTGGCTGGTTTAAGCCCGAAGTGAATGTGCATCTTGTTGATGGTGTTTGTGTCCTATTGATTGGAGCTTTGGCTGGTTTAAGCCCGAGGTGAACGTGGATCCTGTCGAGGGTGTTTTTTGTCCTGGTGATTGGAGCTTCGGCTAGTTTAGGACCTAAGTGAACGTGCAACTTGTTGAGGGTGTTTGTGTCCTGGTGATTGGAGCTTTGGCTGGTTTAAGCCCGAAGTGAACGTGCATCTTGTTGAGGGTGTTTGTTTCCTGGTGATTGGAGCTTTGGCTGGTTTAAGCCCGAAGTGAACGTGCATCCTGTCGAGGGTGTTTGTGTCCTGGTGATTCAAGCTACACCAGGTTTAAGCCTAAATTGAATGTGTATCTTGTCGAGGGTGTTTGTGTCCTGGTGATTGGAGCTTTGGCTGGTTTAAGCCCGAAGTGAATGTGCATCTTGTTGATGGTGTTTGTGTCCTATTGATTGGAGCTTTGGCTGGTTTAAGCCCGAAGTGAATGTGTATCCTGTCGAGGGTGTTTTTTGTCCTGGTGATTGGAGCTTCGGCTAGTTTAGGACCTAAGTGAACGTGCAACTTGAGGGTGTTTGTGTCCTGGTGATTGGAGCTTTGGCTGGTTTAAGCCCGAAGTGAACGTGCATCTTGTTGAAGGTGTTTTTGTCCTATTGATTGGAGCTTCGGCTGGTTTAAGCCCGAAGTGAACGTGCATCCTATTGAGGGTGTTTGTGTCCTGTTGATTGGAGCTTTGGCTGGTTTAAGCCCGAAGTGAACGTGCATCCTATTGAGGGTGTTTGTGTCCTGTTGATTGGAGCTTTGGCTGGTTTAAGCCCGAAGTGAACGTGCATCCTGTTGAGGGTGTTTGTGTCCTGGTGATTGGAGCTTTGGCTGGTTTGAGCCCGAAGTGAACGTGCATCCTGTTGAGGGTGTTTGTGTCCTGGTGATTGGAGCTTCAGCTAGTTTAGGACCGAAGTGAACGTGCATCTTGTTGAGGGTGTTTGTGTCCTGGTGATTGGAGCTTCGGCTGGTTTAAGCCCAAAGTGAACGTGTATCCTGTTGAGACTGTTTGTGTCATGGTGATTCAAGCTACACCTGGTTTAAGCCTTACATCCATATAGGTTATAAATGGTGACTCTCTTCTTTATCCTTCTGGCCCACATCCATGAGTTAATTTGTGTTAGTTTGATCATTTGCCCAAGACACAACTCACATCCCATAATTCCAAATAGACAGAGGACTGGGACTTGGATCCAGACAGCATTATAGGGGTTCCTGGGTGGCTCTGTCAGTTGAGACTCCGACTTCAGTTCAAGTTACAATCTCACAGTTCATGAGTTTAAGTCCCATATCAGGCTCTCTGCTGTCAGCACAGAGCCTGCTTCAGATCCTCTGTCCCCCTCTCTCTGCCCTTCCCCTGCTTGTGCTCTCCCAAAAATAAATAAATATTTTTTTTAAAAAGATAGCATTGTACAAATTGGTGCGGCCACTCTGGAAAACAGTGTGGAGGTTCCTCAAAACATTCAAAATAGACCTACCCTATAACCCAGCAATAGCACTGCTAGGAATTTACCCAAGGGATACAGGAGTACTGATGCATAGGGGCACTTGTACCCCAATGTTTATAGCAGCACTCTCAGCAATAACCAAATTATGGAAAGAGCCTAAATGTCCATCAACTGATGAATGGATAAAAAAAATTGTGGTTTATATACACAATGGAATACTACGTGGCAATGAGAAAGAATGAAATATGGCCCTTTGTAGCAACACGGATGGAACTGGAGAGTGTTAGGCTAAGTGAAATAAGCCATAGAGAGAAAGACAGATACCATATGTTTTCACTCTTATGTGGATCCTGAGAAACTTAACAGAAACCCATGGGGGACGGGAAGACAAAAAAAAAGAGGTTAGAGTGGGAGAGAGCCAAAGCATAAGAGACTCTTAAAAACTGAGAACAGGGGCGCCTGGGTGGCGCAGTCGGTTAAGCGTCCGACTTCAGCCAGGTCACGATCTCACGGTCCGTGAGTTCGAGCCCCGCGTCGGGCTCTGGGCTGATGGCTCAGAGCCTGGAGCCTGTTTCCGATTCTGTGTCTCTCTCTCTCTCTGCCCCTCCCCCGTTCATGCTCTGTCTCTCTCTGTCCCAAAAATAAATAAACGTTGAAAAAAAAAATTAAAAAAAAAAAAAACTGAGAACAAACTGAGGGTTGATGGGGGGTGGGAGGAAGGGGAGGGTGGGTGATGGGTATTGAGGAGGGCACCTTTTGGGATGAGCACTGGGTGTTGTATGGAAACCAATTTGACAATAAACTTCATATATTGAAAAAATAAAAAAAATTTTAAATAAAAAATAAAAAGATAGCATTGTAAGTACATCGTTTGAAGCCACTTTCCTTACCTCCAATCTGAGCACATGTTAATGACAGATGAAATATAAAAATAAATATAAAAAAATTATAGCCAAAATCAAGATGACTGTGTCTATGGATGTGAATTGGAGGAGAAATCCAAGGTGGTGACTAAAAGCTGGAACTGGGGCGCCTGGGTGGCGCAGTCGGTTAAGCGTCCGACTTCAGCCAGGTCACGATCTCGCGGTCCGTGAGTTCAAGCCCCGCGTCAGGCTCTGGGCTGATGGCTCAGAGCCTGGAGCCTGTTTCCGATTCTGTGTCTCCCTCTCTCTCTGCCCCTCCCCCGTTCATGCTCTGTCTCTCTGTCCCAAAAATAAAAATAAACGTTGAAAAAAAAAAAATTAAAAGCTGGAACTGCTGTCTTGCTAAGCTCTCAATGAGTCTGGGATGTCTGAGAGTTTTGTTCTTGCACAGCAGGCAGGCAATATATGCGTTGAACACCAGGTGAAGGACCCAAATCAGGCTCACTGCTCAGGGCTTCTGGGAAAGGTTTTCTTCCAAATAAAGCATTTGTGGGGAAAAAAACTGCTGTCTTCTGCTTATATCTCCCATGTTACCTGGGATGTTATTATGCAATGACATGATGCCAGAAGCTGAGACAGCCTCTTGCAACTGCTGAAGAAAAGGAAAGATACTGACCTGGAATCCTGATGTTGTTGGACCACTTAATGAACCTGGGACCACCCATCCTCTGTACTCCTAAAGTCAGTAATACATTTCATATGGTTTAACCAGTGTTGGTTGGATTTCCTCCTACATGAAGTCAAATGCATCCTCACTGAAATACCTTCCAAGGATAGGGAGGTGGGCAAGACCTTGCTCTTAAGATGAGCCTGCACACAAAAATTCCAGTACAAATGAGGAAATCAAATTCGATAAAAGACTCAAAACAAAATACACTAATAAATTACCAAACATGAATTTACTCCAAACAAAAGTAAAATTATAATCTGAAAATGGCTTTAAATAATATGTCTAGGATCCTCTGTGAGAAGAAATGATCAATAAAGAGACAGAAATTAGGAGACAAAATCAGGCAGAAAGTAAAATAACAATAAACTATTGAAAAAATAATTTGAAACCCTGAAAATGAAATCTATACTCATTGAAATATACTTAATAGGCAAAGTGTACAAGAGACTGGACACAGGGGCACCTGGGTGGCGCAGTCGGTTAAGCCTCCGACTTCAGCCAGGTCACGATCTCGCGGTCTGTGAGTTCGAGCCCCGCGTCAGGCTCTGGGCTGATGGCTCAGAGCCTGGAGCCTGCTTCCGATTCTGTGTCTCCCTCTCTCTCTGCCCCTCCCCCGTTCATGCTCTGTCTCTCTCTGTCCCAAAAATAAATAAACGTTGAAAAAAAAAAAAAAAGAGACTGGACACAGTGTGAAAATGGACTCAGAGGAAGTGAACTGTAGGAAAACCATAACAAGGATAATTATCAGAAAAATCTGTTAAGAGACATGGGTGAGAGTGAAGAAGCAATACTTGAGAGAGGAAATTAGAACATTTCTAAGATTTAAGAGAGACATAAATTCTCAAAAGTTTGCTCTGAGCACAAAGCAGGATTGACACAAATTAATCCAAAAGTTGATATGAAAAAGATAAAGAGAAAAATCTTTAAAATACCCAGACAAAAAAAGATCGCTAAATAAATAAGGCATGGTGATTAGACTGCCCTGGGGTGTGGCTGCAAACTCTCCTTTCTCATCCTGAGCTGTCCTCACTGCTCTGACTTCTGTACATTATCTTTGCTAACACCCTCTCAAATCTTGATCCTGTCCTTAATTTCTTATCCCTCCCCCCACCCTGTTCCCCACATTTCTTCAATATTCAAAGCCCACTTCCCTCCCATTTCAGCTTTTTTGTTCATATCCCCTCTTGCTCAACTCCACATCAGCCATGCTCCCTCAAAACATCATCTTTTTTTTTCATTTATATCTCTATTATTTTTCCAAATAAGATTTGTGGTGCTTTGAAATCTGTATACAATAGACAAAAACAGAGTAATTGATTAGCAACCATCAGAATAAGGCACTGAAGCCACAATTCCTAAAAATGGACATTACATAGTCCTTCACTCTTACTAAGGTCACACAATTCGATGGGAGCTTCCAAGTGACCAAAGCAAAAAGAGAAATACATTCAGCACAATATTTTTACTTTCCATAAAATACAAGTGTACTAGTTGGTAAGGAGAAGTATTTCCATACAAAAGTCAGGCATATGGGACCATGTTACAAGCCCTCTCTTGCTCTCACCCTCAATACCATTTCTGTGGCACCAAGCAGGGTGGGCAGGTGTTAAGTCACAGAAACGCAATTCAATTCCTACTGAAGCCTCTGAAGGACTCCGGCTGGAACAAGAGCATGATTTGGCGATCCTGTCTTCTCCCACCAAGCAAGCTGCAGCTGACCAGAGCACGCAGTTCCTCTGAATGTGCTTCTTTGGCAAATAGATATTTATCACACGTGCAATTCTTCATATTCAATGTATCTGTGTAGCTCCTTTAGAGCCTTTTAAATTTTTCATTTTTTTTCTCATTCACTTATTTTTAAGCATTTTAAATATGCTTTGGTCAATTCCTCTCAGGGCATATCAGTTGGATTGGGTAAAAATCTTTGACATATTAAAGAAGACAGGAGATAAAACGATGTCTCAAAGAATGTAGAAATTATATACAGAACCAGTTGTAATACTAATTACATACACTGTCCAATTTTGTGATGTTAAGCACGAATAAATTTAAGCACATATGTCATCAGATGACACAACAATCCTAAAAATTTACGTGACATTCCAAAAATAAATTATTAAGCCAAAAAAACATATCTAAAATTATCAATAATAAAAAGGAAATTTGAATCAGCCATGCTGGAGGAAAGACTCAATTACCATTTAATTCTGTCTGTAAACAGTGATATTACAAAATTATTGACATGTGAAAAGTCAATCAAAGAGTATATAGCCAAAAAAGTAGCAAGAAAACTCCCTTCTAACTTACAAAAGTTTTGCTGAGAAATCAGCTCATAGTCTTATGGGTTTACCCTGGTAGGTAAACTTTCTGTTTCTCTCTTGCAGCTTTTAGGATTCTATCTTTAACCTTTGACATTTTAATGACTATGTACCATGGTGTGGACATGCTTGGGTTCGTTTTTATTTGCCATTCTCTCTGTGCTGCTTGGGTTTGGACATCTATTTCCCTCCTTAGGCTAGGGAGTTTTCAGTTGTTATTTCTTGAAATAACTTTTCTATACCATTCTTGCTCTTCTTCTGGGACCCTTATAATGTTTGTTCACTTGATGTTGTCCAAGAGATCTCTTAATCTATCCTCATCTTTTTTTTTTTTTTTTTTTGCATCTTTTTTTCTTTTTGCTGTTCAGCTTGCATGCTTTCCATTACCCTGTCTTCCACATCACTGGCATATTCTTCTGCATCCTGTAATCTGCTGTTGATTCCTTCTGGTGTGATTTTTATTTGTTATTGTATTCTTCGACTCTGATTGGTTCTCTTTAACATTTTCTATCTCTTTATTGACAGTGTCATTGAGTTCTTCCATTCTCTTCTCCAGCCCAATGAGTATCTTTATAATCATTACTTTGAATTCTTTATCAGGCATATTGCTTATCTCTTGCATTTAATTCTTTTACTGAGGATTTTTCTTATTCTTTCTTTTGGAGCACATTCCTCTGTCTCCCCAATTTGCTTGGCTTTCTGTTTGTTTCTATGAATTAGGAAAAATGACTATTTCTCCTAAAGTTGAAGGAATGGTCTTGTATATGGTGACCCCTACAAAGACTGGGTATACTTGATGACTTTTGGTCGCTGGCTGGAGCTATGACTATATATATGCTAGTTATTACTCTTTTAAACCATGACTTTTTACACAAAGAATAAAGTGATAATAATAATGTAGAAAAAATAAAATAATAGAAAAAAAAAGAAAAAAGAACAAGAAAGAATAAAGCCAAAATGAGAAAAAAATAAGAACAAAGCAAGATAAATTCTAAAAAAGTCAAAAAAATACAATAAAACAGTAAAAGCAAAGCAAAACACAAAATCACAGCTTCTTGGTGCCCCAGCACCACAGGGTGGCTAGTGTGGACTTGTGGACCCCAGACTCACTGAGGTCACAAGCTTGCCAGGAGCTGGACCCTGCTAAGGTAGAGGAAAAGAGAACATTCCTGCAGTTCCTCAGCCCTTTGAATCTACAGCATGCATTTATTTATTTATTTATTTATTTATCTATCTATCTATCTATCTATCTATCTATTTATTTATTTATTTATTTATTTATTTATTTTGTGCTTCAGTGTGACTAAGGCTGGTGTGAGCCTGCAGACCCTGGGCTTGCTAAGGTCCCAAGCCCTCTGTGATGATCTGACCTGCCAGTTATGGCATCGGGACCCTCAGATTATGGCCTCTGAACCTGCCCTTTATGGCAGCCAGACCCTGCTCTGGTCTGAACTCTTGATGGAGGGAGAGACCACAGTTCCCCAGTTCCCCAGCACCTCTAAACCACAGCTTTTCCTCTGTCCAGTGCATCTAGGACTGGTGTGGGCCTGTGGACCCTGGGCTCACTAAAGGTGCAATCCACAGACACGCCTGGACCCGCCCGCCAGAGTGTCCGGACCCTGCTCCAATCCAAGCTTCGCCAGTGAGGTGGGAATAGAAACTGCGTCATTCTCCGGTCCCTCTGACCTGCAGAGATTTCCTGGGGCTCCTCCGCCGCTTGGCAGAGTCCTAGTGTTATCTCTGTTATATGCTAGTTGCTCTTTTAAACTGCAGCTTTTTTCTGTGCCCAAGGACAGAAGAATCTCTTCTGCTCCTGTTCCCTCAGTGTTGTCCCTCCCCACTGCTGCTCGCAGCACTGGGGGTGGGGGGTTCCCTTTGTTACCATGTGTCCACCTCTCTTGCTGTTCTTTTGCTGTTCTTTCCGTCTTTGGTCCTTCAACAGCAGTTCAGTCTGCCCTCAGCTCTTCATGGTATTATTTGGCGTGTTCCATGGAGGAGGTGAGTTCATAGTCTTCCTATGACACAATCTTGAACTGGAATTCCCACCTTGAAGCCTGCATTCACAAATGAGGGATATGCATGCAGACTAAGGTATTCTGTCCATTCACCAAACACTACCAAAGACTTGTAGCCAGGTGACATTTCCACTCACTGACTCAAAAGTTTTAGCCGTCAAGGCCATTGGCCTTTTGGCTTTTAACCCAGAGGCCTGTACTGATTGTTGAAGTTGTCCAAGCAGCAGCAAATGGCCCAGCTTCAGCCTTTCCCTTGAAAATTATTGTGTTAAGGTTACAGAGTCCGAAACACAGGCTGCTCCCCTCCATTTCTCAGTTCGCTAGGTGTTTGGCGGGGTTGTGTTCTAAAGACAACTCATATGGAATATAGTCCCCAAATGTAAGACAGCTAATCATAGCTCAGACAATCAGTGCTCCAGACCCCAAAGGAAGTTACTTCTCCATTATAGGCCTTCAGACCCCAACCATAATCTACACCATTGGATCTCTGGTTCACAGACCTTCAAAGTACACCACTGGCCTTCCTGAGTACTCCAGTTTGCAGAGGATCATGGGACTTTTCAGCCTCCCAATCTCATAAGCCAATACCCTCTAATAAATATCTTTATTCAGTTATTCATTCTGATTATATATATAAAATACATATATATTCTTATTATGTATATGATAGATAGATAGATAGATAGATAGATAGATAGATAGATAGATGATAGACCGATCTTCTACTGATTCTGTTTCTCTGGAGAACCCCGACTAATACACCCACCACAGTGCATAAACTGGGGCATCTCACTAGTAGAACTCATTGTGGTGCACTCATTGCCAGATTCCTAGAATAAATAAAAATGATCATATACTACATAAAAAAACTAAATTCCACCCCCAAGGAATACGTACCACAGACTAGGTTGAGCATAGTGGAAATAATAAGGAAATTACCAACTGCGATAATTTTATGTGTCAGCTTGGCTGGGCTACAGTGCCCAGATATTTGGTCAAACATTACTCTGGATGTTTCTATGACAGTGCTTTTGAATGAGGGTAACATTTAAATCGGTAGACTTTGAGTAAAGCACAATGTCCTCCTTCGTGTGGGTGGGCCTCGTCCAATCAGTTGAAGGTCTCCTCTGTGAAAGACGGCGTTGTGCAGCAGACAGCCTTCAGACTTGAACCGCAACACTGGCTCTCTCCTGGGTCTCTATAGCCTCAACAACCAATTCCTTAAATAAATCTCCATCTCTTTCTCCTACATACACACACCCTATTGATTCTATTTATCTGGAAAACCCTAATACACCAATGAAGATGGTTTAAAGTAGCATATGATCCAAAACTCCAATACAATATGTCACATCTTTGAACATAGCCTATGGCAAATTCCTTTTTGTTGTTGTTGTTGTTCTTAATATCACATTACAATAAAATTATGTAGACCAGATGTTGCAAATTTGGGGCCTAATCTAACCCACAATGTGCTTCGTTAGACTCCCAATGCAAAGTTTTTGTTAATTTTGAAAGTTATTTAACAGTTAAAACTCAGGATATTTCACTGCTGCGTTCACTTTTAGATTCAGATTCCTGCTTCTCTTGGAAAACCAAGGGAGCTAGCCACATGGAGCTGGCACTCGTGTTTGGCAAAACTTGGCTGGAGCTGAGGAGCTGCTGATTTAGACGGGGTACATCCCCCACAGCTCAGCCCCCACAGCCCCACCCTCCTGTCTGACCCTCTCTATCTCCCTCTTCTACAACACCTACCTGGCTCCTGAAGGCATTTAGGTGTGTGATCCCTGATAACAACAAGAGGATAAGGAAGCCAGGGTAAGACTAAGAGGAAAAAGAAGACAGGGGGTCCTGCCTTTCTATCCATCTTCTATCAGAATCAGTGCTCACTGGCTGGGTGACTTTTGACAAGTCTGTAACTTTTAGGAGACTTGCTTTTCTCCTGGGTAAAATAGGGCTAATGGTATAGATCCTGCACGATGTTTATGAGGATGAAATTGTATAATGTTTGCACAACACCTGGTAGCTATTATTATGATTTAGTTTATTCAGACGCAAGCCATATACTCTATCCAGGAAATATGGGGCTAAGCCAGCCAGAGCCTCGCACAGATCAGAAACCTGCTGTGAATGCTGCTTCCTTATGCAACTTGAGCAATGTGGAGTTTGAAAATGCAGTGTTCGATATTCTGTTAGTGCCTCACAATGATCTTGGGAGGTTGCTATTGCTGTCACCCACATTTAATAGATGAAAGTGCTGAGGTTCAACAGTCCTGGCCCCAGTTCTCTCCTGCCTACATCTTTGTATCACAGCCCTCACCAAATGCATTATGACAATTACTTATGCCCATGTCTGCTTTTCCCCCTGGGCAGTGAGAACCTTGAAATGAGTCGCACCACAGCCCTGGCGAGTCACAGAGGGCCAGGCTCAGGAAAATACTTGGCCAAATCAGTCAGTCCATCAACAGAGGAAGGGGCCCAGGTCAGACAATCAGCACAAGTCCCCGAGGCAGATGCTGCCCTGGCCTGGCTCTGAGACCACTGTTCTCTCTCCTTGACAAAAACAGCAATGTTTTCCCTTCTACCTCTTCCATCTGCTCTGGGGCTCACTACTCCTTAACCAGCTAGCCATTGGGGGTTTCACCTGGGCAGTCAAATGTGGATCCCAGGTAGTGATGGGGACTCCAGCAGAAAGAAATGTGACATCACACTCCCATGATGTGCTAGAGAAGTGGAAACCTTCCAGAGAGTTGCTGGCACCTGGGCAACCCAGGCTGCAGACCTCCAACCTCACCATACCCCACCGCCTCCCTAACCCAGGTCCTACAGCACTCCTCCACCCGATTCCCTGCACAACAACACGAAAACCTTGTATCAACACAATAGATGCTTCAACAATTTTAAAAATCAGATTTATTGCAGTGTAACTTACAAAAAGTCACTCATTTTAAGTGCACAGTGTGGTGAGTTCTGACAAAAGTGTGCAATCTTGTAACTACCACCACAGTCAAGATATATAGTTGACCCTTGAACAACATCGGGGGTTAGGACTGCCAACCCCCGCCCACAGTTGAAAATCCCAGTATAACTTTTGACTCCCCCAAAACTGAACTAATAGCCTATGGTTGATCAGAAGCCTTATCAATAACATACACAGTCAACACCACATATTCTGTATGTTATACATATTATATACTGTATTCTTCCAATAACATAAGCTACCGAAAAGAAAATGTCATTAAGAAGATTGCAAGGAAGATGGGGCGCCTGGGTGGCTCAGCTGGTTAAGCCTCCGACTTCAGCTCAGGTCATGATCTCACAGCTTGTGGGCTCGAGCCCTGTGTCGGGCTCTGTGCTGACAGCTCAGAGCCTGGAGCCTGCTTCAGATTCTGTGTCTCCCTCTCTCTCTATTCCTCCCCTGCTCTCACTCTGTGTGTCTCTCTCTCTCTCAAAAATAAAGATTAAAAAAAAAATTTTTTTAAAGAAAATTTCAAGGAACAAAACATACATTTACAATATTGTACTTTATTTATTAAAAAAATATCCGTGTATAGGTGGGCCCCACAGTGCAAAAGTTCCCTGCTTCAGGCTACTGATGTGCATCCTGTCTCTACACTTTGGCTCTTTCTAAAATGTCATAAAATGGAAGGTTAAAGTGTATAGTTTTTGGAGTCCTCCTTCTTTTGCTTACCATAGTGCTTCAGCTCGGGTCATGATCTCGCGGTCCGTGAGTTCGAGCCCTGCGTCGGGCTCTGTGCTGACAGCTCAGAGCCTGGAGCCTGTTTCAGATTCTGTGTCTCCCTCTCTCTGACCCTCCCCCGTTCATGCTCTGTCTCTGTCTCAAAAATAAAAAAACGTTAAAAAAATTAAAAAATATATATGAAAAAAATAAATAAATAAAATTCAATTCCATTCTTGCATCTACCATTAGCTTGTTCCTCTTTATTGCTGAGTAGTACTCCATTGGGTGAATATACAACAGTTCATTTCTCCATCACCTGACAGACATTTGTGCTGTTTCCAGGCTTTGTCTATTTTGAATAAAGCTGTTATGAACTTTATGTAAAAACATTTATTCAGGATACGTTTTTATTTCTCAAGGATGAATATCCAACACTGCAATGGCTGGGTCATATGGTAGATGTATGTTTCACATTATAAGAAAATAGCAAACTATTTTCCAAAGTGGCAATGACATTTTGCTCTCCCCCTAGCAATTGACAAGCAGGCCGGTTGTTCCACGTCCTCTGTGGCACTTGGCACAGACAGTCTTTTAAAAAAAAATTTTTTTTTTTAAGTTTATTTATTATCGAGAGACAGAGCATGACCATGGGAGGGGCCGAGAGACAAGGAGACACAGAATGGGAAGCAAGCTCCAGGCTCTGAGTTGTCAGCACAGAGCCTGATGCGGGGCTTGAACTCACAGACCATGAGATGATGACCTGAGTCAAAGTCAGATGCTTAACTGACTGAGCCACCCAGGGGCCCCTCTCAACCAGTTTTAATTTGAATTTCCATTAGGAAATGTCCTTTAGGACAACTGATGTTAATCATCCTTTCATATGTTTATTTGCTATACCTATATCTTCTTTGGTAAAAAGGGTCTTACTAAATCTTTGTCCATTTTTTTTTAACTGGGTTGTTTGGATTCCCAATACTAAGTTTTAACAGATCTTTAAATATTCTGAATCCAAGTCCTTTACCCAATATATGGTTGACAAATATTTTCTCCCAGTCTGAGGCTTGTGTTGCCCTTTTCTTAACAGGGTTTTTCAAAGGGCAAAAAGTTTCATTTTCATGAAGTCCAATTTATCAATCTTTTTCTTTTATAGTTTCTACTTTTTTGTGCTTTATCTAAGAAATCTTTACCTAAGCCAGGGTCGCAAACATTTTCTGTTTACTTCTAGAAATTTCATATAGTTATAGCTTTTATATGACAGTATGACCCATTTTGGGTTCCTATTTATATATTATATGAGGTCAAGATGAAGGTTCATTTTTTTTTCCATATAACTATCCAATTACTTCCACTCCATTTGTTGAAAAGACTAGATTTTCTCCAGTGAATTTTCACAGCACCTTGTTGAAAATCAATTGAACATGTATATGTGTGTCCATTTCTGAATTTTTCCTTCCATTTCATTGAGTTATATGTCTATCTTTATGACAAATCCACACTACCTTCATTACTGTAGTTTTGTGTAGTGAGTTTGGAAATCAGGTACTGTGCATTCTCCCCTGTTATTCTTCTCTGCAAAAATGGCTTTGGTTATTCTAGGTTTTTTGAATTTCTATAAAAATTATAGAATGAGCTTGTGAAAGAAGCTGTAAGGAGCCTACTATGATTTTGATTAGAATTGTTTTGGATCTACAGATCAATTTCAGGAGAATGGACATTGTAACAACACTAAGTCTTCAAATTCATAAACCTACTCATATTACTCTATTTCTTAAATCTTTTTTAAGCATACATAAGCATATATATACATATAAGATACATACACAGGCATGTATAATCAAATACAATAGAAATCACTTTTTAATATTTTATTTTTTTCTGAGAGACAGAGACAGATGGAGCATGAGTGGGGGAGGGGCAGAGAGAGAGAGGGAGACCCAGAATCCAATACAGACTCCAGGCTCTGAGCTGTCAGCACAGAGCCCGACACGGGGCTTGAACCCACGAACCGTGAGATCATGACCTGAGCTGAAGTCAGATGCTTCACCAGCTAAGCCACCCAGGCGCCCCTATGACACAAGTCATTTTAAATGAACTGTTACCTATTAGATCAATTAAAAATAAGAAAAATAAGTTTTTATTTTACCTTCATGTATTCCTTCTTCAGTATTTTCCTTCCTCAGTATTCTTGTTTAGATCCAAGTTACTGATCTATGTACTATTTTTCCTCTCTCTAAAAAACTTCTTTTAACATTTCTTGCAAGGTAGGTATACTGGAAACACATTATCTCAATTTCTGTTTGTCTGAGAAAGTCTTAATTTCTCCTTCACTTTTGAAGGATAATTTCACAGGGTACAGAATTCTAGGTCAATTTTTTTCCTCAAGATTTTAAATATTTCACTACACTCTCCTTGCTCTCATGGTTTCTGAGACGTCAGATGTAATCTTGTTCTTTTATAGATAAGATTTCTTCCCCCTCAGGCTTCTTTCAGAATTTTTCATTATCTTTGATTTTCTGTAGTTTGAAAATAATATGCCTATGTGTAGCTTTTTGGCATTTATCCTGCTTGGTGTTTTCTAAGCTTTCTGGATCTGTGGTTTGATGCCTGACATTAATTTGGGAAATTTTCTGTCACTATTGCTTAAAATATTTTTTCTGTTCCTTTCAATCTCCCTTCCCTCCTGGTACTACCATTATTTGTATTTTATACCTTTTGTAGTTGTCCTATAGTCCTTGGATATCCTGTTCCGTTTTTTCCAGTCTTTGTTCTCTTTGCTTTTCAGTCTTGAAGGACTCCACTGAAATTGCCTCTAGCTACAGATTCTTTCCTCAGCTGTATCCAATCTACTAATAAGCCCATCAAAGCAATCTAAATTTCTCTTACAGTGTTCTTCATCTCTAGCATTTCTTTTTGGTTCTTTCTTATGACTTCGATGTCTCTGCTTACATATACCATCTGTTCTTGCATAAAGTCAATTTTATCCATTAGCTTCCCTTAACATAACATAACATAACATAACATAACATAACATAACATAACATAACATAACATAACATAACAACATAACATAAAAAAATAAATAAAATAAAATAAAATAATAAAATAAAATAAAATATCATAATCATTTTAAATCCTTGGTGTGATAATTCCAACATCCCTGACATGTCTGGTTCTGATGCTTGCTCTCTCAAAGTGTGTTTTTTGCCTCTTGGTATGCCTTGTGATTTTTTCTTGATAGCTGGATATGATGTACTGGGTAGAAGGAACTGCTGTAAATAGGCCTTTAGTAATGTGGTCATGAGGTGTGATGGGAGGGAAAGCTTTCTACAGTCCTGTGATTAGGTCTTAGTCTTTTAGTGAGCCTGGGCCTCTTGACTTTGAACTTCACATGCGTTTCTTGGTTTTTTCTTCCCCACCTGAGGTGGGACAAGACTGCTACAGCCAGCTAGAACTCGTGCTCTCCCTTTCCCCCAGTCTGAAAAATACCCCAGCAAAAGTTAAGCTCTGGTTAACTAGTTTCCCCTGAGTGCAGACCTTGTTAAGAACAGAGTACCCAGGCATATTTCAAAATGATTCCTTTTCCCTTCTGCCTGCCAGAATCACAAGGGGACTTTTCCTGGATATTTACTGTGGGAAAGTAGTCTAACTCCTAGAGATAAATCTCATAGAATTATGAGATCCTCCCCTATGACTGGGGTCCTCCTGGAGTTTTTAACTCTCATACTTTTCCACACTGAGCCTCCAGCAGTTTGTCAATTATAGTTCAGGGTTTCCTACCCCGGCACTGGTTCCTGTGCTGGTTTCTAGTCATGACTCCCTGCATTTGCATGTCTGCCTCACAAGTCTTGGGTGTAGTAACTGGCCCTGTGTCCTGTGTCCTCCCCTCTCCTATGGATCTAAGAAGAGTTGTTGATTTTTTGCTCATTTAGCTTTTTACCTGTTGTTAGGACAGAGTGGAGACTTCCAATATCTTTACTACAGAACCATAAACTGGAAGTCTCTTAAGTCTTTAAAAATTTTTCTCAGCAAATATTTTTCAGTACACTAAAAATATATTCAATAAGTACAGATTTGTGTGTAAATGTTTTCCATAAATATTTTATATTTTCTCTAAATGATTTTATATTTTTGATGTTATTTTAAAAGGCACTATTAATTTCAAGTCTGATACTTTTGTTGCTAATATAGGGAAATACAATTTATCTTTGTACATTTTGTACATTTTGACCTTATGTCCTACAAGCCCATAAAATTACTTAGTTGTTCTAATAGCTTTTTAATAGATTTATTAAGATTTTCTATGGAGACAATTATGTCATCTGGGAATAGTTTATTTCTTTCCCAATATATGTCATCTCTTACTTCTTTTTCCTGTCTTATTGCACTGGCTATGACTTCCAGTACAATGTCAAATAGATGTGGTGAAAGTGGTCATGCTTTTCCTTATTTCCCAACCTAGAGGGAAATTATTCAATCTTTCACCAGTAAATATGATGTTAACTGCAGGTCTTTCATAAATGCTCTGTCAGGTTGAGGAAATTCCATTTATCCCTGGTTTCCTGAGAGTTTTCATCACATGTTGTTGTATTTTCTCAAATGTTTTTTTCTGCATCTACTGGGATGAATAAATTTTATTTCTTTGTTAGTCTTTTGCAATGGTGAATTATAGTGATACATTTTAAATAATAAACTGACATACTGCTTTATTTCAAACTGAAATGGCCCATATATCAATAGGACAATGGTTTAAAAAATGTGACTTACATACATACACTTCTCCTTTATTCTCTATTGTATCAGCAACAAGAAGGCAAGAAATTTAAAAAATACAAACAATATACATGGGGAAATCACAGGAAAGGAAACCCCAAGTTATTGACGAGTTTATGAATTTTTTTTTTTTTTTTTTTACCTCACTGGTAACCAGAGAAGTGAAAAAAGAAAATGCCATGTTTTTTTTTTTTAATTTTTTTTTTCAACATTTATTTATTTTTGGGACAGAGAGAGACAGAGCATGAACAGGGGAGGGGCAGAGAGAGAGGGAGACACAGAATCCGAAACAGGCTCCAGGCTCTGAGCCATCAGCCCAGAGCCCGACGCGGGGCTCGAACTCACGGACCGCGAGATCGTGACCTGGCTGAAGTCGGACGCTTAACCGACTGCGCCACCCAGGCGCCCCGAAAATGCCATGTTTTATCCAGTGATCTCAATAGTCATGAGCTTCTGGTTACTTCCCCCCCAGGAGGACACAAGATTTGATGCCATGATAAGACACCCATTTATTGACAAAAAATTAAACAATTACTATCTAATGCCTGGCTGAGAAAAGAGTAACTGGTGTTGCTGTGTTTGAGGGGGCACACAGCAGACATGATTGACAAGCAGCGGCCCCACACCTTCGTCCTTACCTGGAAGAAACTCTTACACAATCCGAGGACAAGGATAACCACGCAAGAATGTTTATCACTGTGTTGTTTGTGATAGTCATGGCACTGAGACCCCGCATCTACTGAATAGAAGTTTTTCATGGGAGCTTGTGGACTGAATTGCTTCTACTTACTTGTATCCATTCCTCCATTGCCCTGCTTTCTGGTCTACGCAGCATGGCTCCCTCTTCCCAACACTCTCAGATCACTCACTGTCCTAGAACAAATTCGCCATTCTATGTTCACTCTAAAATATGTGAAACAACAATAATTAATATTTCATGATTAATAGTTTCCTTTCCTTCTTGGAAATTTGATGAGCTTTTGAGGAATCACTTGGTTAGCCTGAGTCTGTTAATAAAAGATGCCCAAAGAAATTTATGCTGAAATTTATTTTTCACCCCGTAAAGTTTTGCACTGCAAGAAGATGCAGTCCAACATCTTTGAAGCTATGGGTATTTCCCTTAGAATTTCAATGATGAGGTGGCGTCTCTCCCACTGAAACCATTAGTAAAAGGCTTGCTCAGCATTTCATGCCTTTATCCTCTCTTACCTCCTTCCTCAGGTCAGGTGCTCAGATTCAGATGGAAAGTAAGCTAATGGGAAACAATAATGTATTTTCCAAAGGTTTCTCTTCCTTTTTCTGTCAATGGGCTGACTTGGCATTTTGTTGGCAGCCTTCAAAGCACTTCACACTTCCCTGGAAAGTGTTGAAAGCTTGTAAGTTCTCAGCACATATAATAAATAGGTTTTCAAAACAATCTCTTTTAAAATTGCCAACAATATATAGACTGGGTGAGACACTGTTTCTTCTCTGCTGGTTTTCCCTGGGAGATATTACCAAATAATTATAAAGACCATAGGGATTGAGGTAGCAGTTCAGCCACGATAAATCACTGAAGTTCTGTGACAGGCTTGTCATTGCACAAAGAAAAATATGTTCCAGAAATGACAATACACTGACATGAAATTACTTCTCTCAAGCTGGTTTTAGGTCTAGAAGTTCAAAATTTTTGGTCAGATCAGGTGTGGTGAATACCTACAGCTTTTGCCCCACCCTCACCCCCACCACCCGTTTGCCACTCTGCTCCTAACTAACCCCTGCCTCCCTCTGGAGAACTAGCCCCTCCCACACTGAGACCCCCATCCTCTGAGTCCGAGCCAACCCCAGCTCCAGGGCTGAACATAAAACTTGAGTCTAAGCCAATCAGCACACTGCATTTCCATGGCCCTAGCCATTTGCTTAGGAATGGTCACATGAGCCAACAAGAGCCAATAAAAATGTAGTTAAGCTTCGGGGAAACAGGTATTTTCATTTCTGGATTTAAACTGTGGGGAGGAAAGCATTGGAGATTTGTTCCCACCATCATGTTATACCACAAGAAACCTGAGGCTCTAGTCAAGACAGAAAGAGGCAGAGCAGAGATGTGGAAAGAAACTGAGTCCTTAAATTCAGCAATGTCTGAAACTATAACTGTACGGTCCTGTTAAATGAAACAATTTTTTTCTTTTTTCTACTTAAGCAGGTTTTTTTTAAAGCTTATTTATTTATTTTGAGAAAGAGAGAACCAGAAAGGATGGGCAGAGAGGGGGGTTGACCGAGGATCTGAAGCAGGCTCTGTGCTGACAGCACAGAGCCAGACGTGAGGCTCGAACTCACAAACCCTGAGACCACGACCTGAGCCAATGCTTAACGAACTAAGCCACCCAGATGCTCCATAGCAGGTTTTGATATGATATTCTTTTACTTCAAAATCAAACCAAACAGAGACTGTTAAAAACTGAGAACAAACTGAGGGTTGATGGGGGGTGGGAGGGAGGGGAGGGTGGGTGATGGGTATTGAGGAGGGCACCTTTTGGGATGAGCACTGGGTGTTGTATGGAAACCAATTTGACAATAAATTTCATATATTAAAAAAAATAAAATAAAATAAAATAAAATAAAATAAAATAAAATAAAATAACAAAAAAAAATCAAACCAAACAAAACCCCTCAGTGTTCCACCATATACCCTGATATTAGGTTTGAAAAATAGATTCAGTGTAGGTAAAAGTATAAATTAAGTGATGTGATAAAGAGCCTGTATTTCTACATTTCCCAAAGCAGCAAGCACATCCTGGCCACACTCTAGCTTTCCAAGATGGGGTGTGTGTGTGTGTGTGTGTGTGTGTGTGTGTGTGTGTGTGTGTGTTGGACTGACTGAGTGGGCCCAGAAAGAATAATTCTGTTGGGAATAATTCATGTCAACTGTTAGGGAATCCCTGGGTTTCAAAGCAACAATCACTGGAATTTGGAAGTTCTCTAGTAAATATGCAACTGCTTGTCAATGCTCAATGAGTAGAACTCACTAAAAGCTGAGCCACAGAATAAAATGTCTGTGAGCAAGAAGGCTCTCACTGACCATCTCCTGGCAAGGCCACCTATCTCCCTGAAACAGGAACTCTGACAAACCTGAGAGAAGGCCCCTCCCATCCCCACCTCCACATTGCAGATGCACCCCCGGAGCAGTGAAAACTCAGAGTCAGGGCCTCAGAATGCCTTTCACATCAAAGGGATGTGAGGGTGAGAGCTGACATGGGCAGCACGAGTTTACGGAAGAAACTCATGCAGAGCCTGAGGTACATAGCAGGAAGAAGCTGGCTTTCTCCTGACAGTGCAAGTTCAGCATTCTCAGCAATTCAAAACTCTTTCTAGACAGGGAAGGCACAGGACTCCAGAAAGAGGAGTCCTCATGAGACCTAGAATTGAAGGAAGAACCGAGACTTGAACAGGAATGGCTTCAGAAAACTATAAACTGAGCAAAGTTCTGTTCTCACTACTGAAGCCTGTGTCCCTTATCAGCACCTCCTTCCCAGAGGTCCAGGGCTCTTCCATGGCTTCAGTCACTGAAGAGATGAGTCAGAGACTTCTTTGTACAAAGGAGTTAGAAATCAGTGTGAGCAAAGGGACACGAAGGAAGGAAGGAAGGGAGGGAGGGAGGGAGGGAGGGAGGGAGGGAGGAAGGAAGGAAGGAAGGAAGGAAGGAAGGAAGGAAGGAAGGAAGGAAGGAAGGAAGGAAGGAAGGAAGGAAGGAAGAAATAGAGTGGAGAGAGAGGAAGGAGGGAAAGAAGGAAGGAGGGAAAGAGGGATGCAGACGGTATAGTGAGCCTTCGGATGAACTCAAGTGGTGAAACTTCTCAGGCATTGACAACATTCTCAGGCACTTCCCCAACTTCCTTCTCTATATAAGGAATGAAATTCCACTGCTGGAGTTGTATTCCTTTAGCTTTTGGCTTTAATCTCATTAAGATACAGATGTCTTTGGAAAGAAAGTGGTTCAGACATTAAACTGTTGCTCCTCTGTGTGAAAGCTTTTTTATTACAGAAGAAAGTGTGATATCTAGGAACAAAAATACAAGAGGAAGACAAAGAAATGGGATGCCAAAGAGGGGAAATGGTATTTGGGCAAGTGGTACCCTGGGATGGGCAAAGCACAGACTTTGGAGTCAGAAAGACATGAATTCAAATCTTGATTCTCTTACCTACTAACCTTTACATTTGGCTAGTTACTTCACTTCTTTGAAATTCTACTACCTTCTTTGTGAAATAGATATATATATGCCATCTCTGTGCCTTAGATCATTGCATCCTCTCTGTGGGACTATGCCCACATAGTCCTTGCCATTTGCCTGCTGACTCCTACCCAGGCTATATTTGATCCGTGTCTTCCTCAGGAAGACTGGACTACAGCATCCACTTACACAGAACAGAGGCAACATCAGTTGTAACCATTGCTATTCCACACTGTGACCTCTCCCTTTGACTGTCTCCACTACAGTGAGATGGCTTTGAGACCCAGGGTCTGTGTGTCACTCACTGGTGCATCCCCAGTGCTTAGGAAATCTGAAAACATCAGGGAAAGGGATCTGGAGAGCTCTCTCCTAGGAGAGATGGAGACACTGGTCTTGAGTGAGCCAGGGGAGAAGCAGGGACCCCTGTGGAAGGCTGTTCCTCCACCACATGGGGAAACAAAAAACAATGTCGACAGAGCTGAGAGAGGGATAGGCAGCCATACCACTTTTCCTTTCCCCAAACCAGCTTCTTAACCTGGAGCAGAAGCCTGAACAGAGACAAGGCAGGAATTGTGACCAGTGTTATTAGACAAAGTTGAATTCAAGGTCAAAAGCACTGTGTGCGGCCACTCCACAATGATGAAGGATGCAATCCACAGTGGAGATAATACTGTCATGATCCATTAGGAATCGAATAACAAAACATCAACATCAGTAAAGTAAAACCATAGGAAATACAAAGAGAAATTGACAAAAATATGAAAGTAATAGAAGGTTTTAATACACGCTTCAGAGCTCTGACAGATCAAGTATATGAAAATAAGTAAAGATATAAAATATGTTAAGGATATAATTAAAATTATGTCTTTCTAGGTTGCTATGGTGCATTTACAAAAGTTATCATCTTTTGGGCATAAATTCCAAGGTGTTATAATGCGAAGAACTACATTCTAAGATTGCAATACAATAAAACAATAAATAAGTAGCAAACAGAAACATGGAAGAGTCAAATACTTGCAGATTTGGGGGAAAACATCTCTCCTAATTAACTCTTCGGTCACAGGTAATAGATAAATTACAACTATCAAATATTTAAAAAATAAAATAATAGCATTACCAATTAGAACTGGGAAACGTTCATGGTCCCTGGGTGGCTAAACGTCTGACTCTTGGTTTCAGATCAGGTCATGATCTCATGGTTCATGAGTTGAGCCCCATGTGGAGCCCCTGGTGGAGCCCTGCTTTGAGCTCTGCTCCAACACTGCAGAGCCAGCTTAGGAATCTCTCTCTGCCCCTCCCCCACTCGTGCACACTCTATCCCTCTCTCTGTCTCAAAATAAATGAACAACTTTAAAAAAATAAAAAGAACTAGGATACATTCAAAATTGTACTTACAGGGAAATTCACAACTTCAAACACTTATACTATTAAACAAGAATAAAAATAAATAAGCATTCAACATAAAAAAGTTCAAAGATAAAGAAAAAAGAAGAAAAATATAAACTCACAAGACCATGAATCTGTGATCAACAAATAGTAGAATTAAATTAAGAGCAGTTTCTTTGGGGAAAAAAAATCAATACAACGAATACATCATTGGGCAGCCTAATCAGGAATGAAAGAGAGAAAGTGCAAAATTATAACCTTAAGAATCAATAAAGGAGAAAACACAAATGCAGAGAAAAATCCAAAGATACATAGGAGAGCAGTTTGCCCAACACTGTATTAGCAACTTTGAAAATATGAATAGAACATATCTTTCCTTATCCCAAAATGTCATATTAGTTTTCTTTCCCACAGGCTTGCTGCTTCTGGATGACAGTCTCACATCATAATGGTGACTCCTCACAGACCAGACATCGTGGGAAATTCCGCAGCATCTCACTGATAGGTAAAAATGGCCCATGAGGTAGGCATTCCTATCATCATCCTTCTGATTTCGCAGATGAACAAACAGTAACTTTGAGAAATTAAATGGTTCATCCAAAACTACATAGCTAATTAGGAACCATACTGAAACTTGACCCCAAGCAGCCTGACTCAAAAGCCACAGCAGCGTGCCTCCAGCTGGATGCACTGGTGCTGCTGGTCCAGAGCCCACACTTGCAGCGCAACGCAAGGCTCCATCCTGCCTCCCAGCAGACTGTCCACCGACTGGCACCTGCCACAAGACCGACAGGGCACAAGACGTTCTACAGATTCTACTTACTTCATTGCCATGACCATCCTAACACTCATAGGTATTATTATAATTCCCATTTGGGGGGGGGGGGGGGGGAGTGAGGCCTAGAGAGTTAAGTGCTTATCTAAAGTAAGACAAATCTAAGAGGCAGAGGCAGGATTCACACCCAGATCTGGGAAACCCCCAAACTGGTTTTTTTTTTTTTTTTACACTTCACCAGGCACTCTCATCTACTTGTCTCCACGGGAACTGCCAGGTTTATTCACGGTGTGGTAGTTCATGGGATCAAGAAATGAAACACTGCCCAAGAAAATTAGGAGGCCACGGCCAATAATAACTACATAAGAAATACTGCCACAAACTGTGGTGCTTTTGATAATTCTCTCAAGAGAAGATGCATTATGTTAGTTTATCATTTTAAATAAATTCTCAACAAGCTCTTTACCTGTCAGTCTGTATCTGTGGAGACGGTTTTTGTAACATCAGATAAATGAGCAATTAGAGACTTTAAAAGGCTCTTAAATGTGGTGGAGCTTATAAACCTAAACTCCCAGGGACAGTAAATGTCACATCAAATGGCTTCAGTACACATTTCCTATCTACCCTTTGTTTCAACAGCTGTAATATGGCACTCCATATCCCAGTCTGAACATATCTGCCTTTGAGCGGGATGTAATGGGAAAATTGGGGACCTGGGACATAGGTCACCTGGACTCTAGACCCACCTGTCCTTGGATGACCTTGACCAAGTCAACATTTCTCTCAGTTATTTGCTAATAAAATGAGAGGGTTGCAACTAGAATATTATGAACAGCTCTCCAAGCTCCAATGGTCTATAGCTTCACAAACCTATGACTTTGACTATGCACAGCATCATTCTTTATACTTTTCTATGCAGAATCCTACACAAAGGCAAGTTTAGCCCTTGATAAGTATTAGTTATCATTGTCATCATCATTATTACCTGATGAAGTCATAAAGTCTACCCATAGCAAAAGAAGCAGAACGAGGATCTAAAATTCTACCATTACAGACTCATTCCTTTGGTTTTAAAAGGTTCTAAAATATCTCATATAGGAAAAATGCTCTAAAAATTTATTGTTTTTAAGAAGCAGTCATCTTTTTTTTTTAAGTAAAACTCTTTAATGAGCCCCGATATACAAACAATGGATACTGAGTTTTTCTGGATGAAGTGGGGAATGGAGCAGGGACAGGGCGGGAATGGGCGCGGATACCTGGAAGTTTCTCCACTTATTTCTTTCATTCACATGGACACCAAGGCACTGCCTCAAAAACCTGTGATTCCTCAGAAGACCATTTACAATTCATTTCTTTAAGCCAATACCACTTTCCCTCTTTACAGATTAAGGAGCCAATAAAGATTAAGCTGAGTGATTGAAAATGGAGAACAGCGGGGCAGTCGCAGAGGAGGCCAGACTCTAGGACGGAAGGGAGAGGAAAGAAGCTAACCTTTACTGAGGGTCTTCTGTGCGTTGTGTATTTTGCTAGATCCTTTAAATATGCAATAAGGGGAAAGCATTTAAATGATACATATTTACCAAGGCGCGGTTCCCACGTCAATCCCTTTTCTTGTGTACCAGATCCCATCCTCGCTTCTCTACTCAGGACACTGCTCTCTTCTAAATCAGTATCTCCCACCTGAGTCACAGCTGTGGCTTCCTGCCTCCCACCAATCCGCAGTGTGCTGTCAGCGTGGCACTCTGACCAGAACCTGCAATCCCTGTGCTCAGAGTAAAAGCCAAAATCCTCCACTGGCCTCCAAGGGATGCGTGGTCTGGGCCTGATGCTATCTGGCCTCATCTCCTGGTTCACCCCCTCACACTCTGCTGCAGGCACGCTGGCTCCCTGCTCCTCTGGGAAGATCCCAGGCACGCTTCTGCCACAGTACCTTTGCACCAGCTGTCCCCTCTACCCGGGACACCCTTCTACAGACATCCACGTGGCCCTCTCTCTACCTCCAGCAAGCCTTCTCTCCAACCCCCTCTCAACAAGTTTCCCTATTTAACACGACTGACCACTCACCCGCTTGGGCATTTCAACCTCCCCTCCTGTTAAGCCAATTCATACACTGAAGTCTGAACACCCAGTAGCTCTGAATGTGACCTTATTGGAAATAGGGTCATTGTCAATGTAATTAGTTAGGGTGAAGTCATGCTGGAGTCACGTGGACCCCTGATTCAACATAACCGGTGTCCTTATAAAAAGAGGAAATTGGGACGCAGAGATGGACATGCCCACAGGGAGAAAGCCATGTGAAGACTGAGGTGTTGCTACCACCAGCCAAGGAACAACCAAAAGCCAGGAGAGCCACCTGGCCCACAGATCCTTCCCAGACCCCTGGCCTCCAGAGGTGACGGCAAGGAATTTCTGTTGCTTGCACTACTCAGTCTGTGATACTTTGTTACCACAGCCCTGGAAACTAACTCACTCCTTCTGTTCTGCTTTTCCTGTTTCCCATGGGACTTTCTAATGTGTCACACAGTATCACTTCTTGCTGTTTTTTAAATATATTGTCAAGTTAGCTAATATGCAGTGTATACAGTGTGCTCTTGGCTTCGGGGGTAGATTCCCATGATTTGTCACTTACACCCAGTGCTCTTCCCAGCAAGTGCCCTCCTCAATGCCCATCACCCATTTTCCCCCTCCCCCTTCAACCCTTAGTTTGTTCTCTGTATTTAAGAGCCTCTATGGTTTGCCTCCCTCTCTGTTTGAAACTATTTTTTTCCTTTTCCCTTTCCCTTTCCCTCTCCCCATGGGCTTCTGTTAAGTTTCTCAAATTCCACATATAAGTGAAAACATGTATCTTTCTCTGACTTATTTCACGTAGCATAATACCCTCCAGTTCCATCCACGTTGTTGCAAATGGCAAAATTTTATTCTTTCTCATTGCCAAGTAGTGTTCTATTGCAAATATAAATCACATGTTTTCTATCCATTTTTCCTAAAATTTGTGTGAAACCACAGAACACCCTGAATAGCCAAAGTAATACTTAAGAAGAAAACCAAAGCAGGAGGCATCACAATCCTAGACTTTAGCCTCTACTACAAAGCTATAACTATAATCATCAACACAGTATGGTATTGGCACAAAAACAGACACATAGACCAATGGAATAGGATAGAGAATCCAGAAATGAACCCACAAATGTATGGCCAACTAATCTTTGACAAAGCAGGAAAGAGTATCCAATGGAAAAAAAAAAAAAAAAGGCAGTCTCTTCAGCAAATGGTGCTGGGAGAACTAGACAGCAGCATGCAAAAGAATGAAACTGGACCACTTTCTTACACCATTCACAAAAATAAACTCAAAATGGCTGAAAGACCTAAATGTGAAACAGGAAACCATCAAAACCCTAGAGCAGAAAACAGGTAAAAACCTCTTTGACCTGAGCCACAGCAACTTCTTACTCAACAGGTCTGCAAAGGCAAGGGAATTAAAAGCAAAAAGGAACTATTGGGGCTTCATCAAGATAAAAAGCTTCTGCACTGCAAAGAAACAATCAACAAAACTAAAAGGCAACCAACAGAATGGGAGAAGATATTTGCAAATGACGTATCGGATAAAAAGGGTTAGTATCCAAAATCTATAAAGAACTTACCAAACTCCACACCCGAAAAACAAATAATCATTTCTTTCTTTTAATGTCTATTGTCTTATCTCCTCCTTCTGGATTATAACATAACCTCTAAAGGGGCACAGATCTTGGTCTACTTTACTCACTGATGTCTAATGTAAGTGGATTAAGCAAATGCTTCCAAATGAATGATTAAACAAATACATTTACCTCCTTTCTTCTATTTCCTCCAGAAACTAGCATTAAATTTGGCCTTACTCTTGTGTGCCTTAGTTCTCAGACTTATCTTCCTGACCGACAGCCCTCCCCCACTTTACCCACTCTCACTACCCATCTTCCCACCTGGAGGGACAATAAGAACATGTTGAGGGGCGCCTGGGTGGCGCAGTCGGTTAAGCGTCCGACTTCAGCCAGGTCACGATCTCGCGGTCCATGAGTTCGAGCCCCGCGTCAGGCTCTGGGCTGATGGCTCGGAGCCTGGAGCCTGTTTCCGATTCTGTGTCTCCCTCTCTCTCTGCCCCTCCCCCGTTCATGCTCTGTCTCTCTCTGTCCCAAAAATTAAAAAAAAAAAAAAACAAAAAAAAACAAAACAAAACAAAAAAAAAACGTTGAAAAAAAAATTTAAAAAAAAATTTAAAAAAAAAATTTAAAAAAAAAGAACATGTTGAGAGGGATGAGGCCCACGAGGGTGCAATTACACTGATGTTGCACATATTTAATCGTCATGTGAGCCCTGTGAAGCAGACGTTGCAATCCCATTATATGGATAAGGAAACTGAGGTTCATAAAAGTCAAGTAATATGCCCCTAGCATCCTGTGTGGAAAACACTTACACATGTTGACCTACTCTCTTCCTTCTTTAGCATGGCAGCTTCCGAGGGGCAGGAACAGCAATGGTCATCTCTGTGTCGCAAGCACGCAGGCCAGACCGGCACACAACAGGTGCTTCGTGAACACTGCTGGACTCTCCACTGTGACACCACTGGCAAGCGGCAAAGCTGGACTGCAGCGCAGGCTGGCCCCACGGCCATATAGCCCACCTGGCCGGCGGAACATGGGCACATCACAGCTGCCTTTTATTTTTCCTAAGTTTTTCAGCGGCCCCATCTCCCCACCATCCACCCAAAGCACTTTCCCACTCCCCCCGGCCCCAAGTAACCATGTTAATAACACCTGCTGAACACACTCCCATATACACAAATGCAAATGTGCCTACGTAGAATTTTTGCCGGTTTTCTTTTTTTTTTAATGAGGTCTCCTCCATTCATGTGTGCATCTTGCTTTTCTCATTCAGCAACAACATTCCTGAAAACTCATCTAAGGTGAACTGGTTTGCCTCCGAATATTTCCTTGTAATGACTGCATGGTGTCACAATTTATTCAACCATATGTCACTGTTGGGGATTCAGCTTATTTGCAGAATCTTTTTTCTCTTGTGTTAGTTTTGCTACATTAAACATTCATACATGGATAACACCTATGGATAGATTCCCAGGAGTGAGATTATTATATTAAAAATTAAATGTATCAGGGCCCCTATGTGTCTACGTTGGTTGAGAATTCAACTCTTGATTTCGTCTCAGGTCATGATCCAGGGATGTGGGATTGAGTCCCATGTCAGGCTCCACCCTGAGTGGGGAGCCTGCTTGAGAATCTCTCTCTTTGCCCCCACTCGCTCTCCCTCTCTCTCTAAAATTAATTAATTAGTTAATTAATTTAAAATGTCTCTCTCAAAAAAAAAATTAAGTGTATACATGCTTCTATTACTTATAATGGAAATTCTCAAACATATAAAAGTAAAGGACCAAATAATGAGCCCCCCTAAACCTAATGCTCACAGCTTCAATGGTTATGAAATCATGGCCAATCTGGTTTCATCAAATCCATTACCCACAGTCTAGAATGTTTTGGAGGAAAACTGATATTCTATCACATAATCTGTAAATATTTCTGCCTGTATCTCTAAACGTTGAGGACTTTTTAAAATAATACTACCAGAATATTATTATCAAACCTAAAAAATTAACAATTATTTCTTCCTATCATCCAGTCTTCAGGCAGTGTTAAAATTCCCTGACTGAACCAAAAACAATATTTTTACAGTTTGCTCAAACCAGAATCTTATTAAGTTTCAAGAATTACAATTGGTTAATATGTTTCTTGTCTCTTAAGTCCCTTTAATTTATAAATGTTCCCCTTCATATGTGTGTGTGTGTGTGTGTGTGTGTGTGTGTGTGTCCCTTGCAATGTCTTTGTTGAAAAAACAATGGTCATGGGATGCCTGGGTGATTCAGTCAGTTAAGCCTCTGGCTGTTGATCTCACAGTTCATGAAATCGAGCCCCATATTGGCTCTGTGCTGACAGCAGAGACTGCTTGGGATTCTCTCTCTCTCTCTCTCTCTCTCTCTCTCTCTCTCTCTCTCTCTCTCTCTCTCTCCCCCTGCCCTTCCCCTGCTTGTGCCCTCTCTCTCTCTCTCCCCCTCTCTCTCACTCATACAAAATATAAATAAACTTTTAAAAAATGTTTAAAAAAAAAGTCACATGCTTAAATGCAGGCCTAGGCCACTCTCCCCTATTATGATTTTACCCTGCATGCTCGCTCTCTCTCTCTTTCTCTCTCTCTCTCTCAAAATAAATAAACATTAAAAAGAAACAAAGAAAGAAAAAAGAAAAAACAGTCATTTGTCCTAAACAGTTTTCCACAGTCTTCATTTTACAAATTGCCTCACCCCAATATCATCTTGTCCCCAACAACTGGTATTTAGATCTAGAAGCTTGATCAGATTCAGGCTGGAACTCTTTGCAAGAACACTTCATCGGTGGTGCTGTATACTTCCATCCGGAGCACACAATGTCTGGTTGTCCCTCTTGTGCTATTAGCAGTCACCGATAATATTGCCTAGATTCATCTTTTCTGTAGGAGATAAATGTAAATGGATGGAATCTTAAGTTCATCATTCTTCATTTCTCAGCTGGCATACTTCGATAAAGAGAAAACTCCCCTTACCAACTCATTTATTATCCTAAGGCACAATCCATATAACCAAGTCTGGATAAATTATTCTTTCCCTTTATTTGCCAGGTTTCAAAATAACAAGGTAGTTTTCTAGTATCACCTAAATGAGGGTTGTTGGGATTTTTGTTCTGTTTCAATTATCTTTACAAACTTGCGGGTTTTCAAATGCAAATATAGGGTTAACAAATTCATTCTCCTTTTCTATGGAAAACTGACCTTGGGTTAACTTTCTAGCTCTGTTCCCCTGGAAACCTAATAAAGGTGGAATGCCATCTATGTTTCCAGGCAACATTGCTCATGGTAAAAATGACCTCTAATTAGTAAACTATACCTGGCCTGGGAGGACTGTGAATTAACTATAAATACCCAGTGAGAATCCATAGTTTGAACTCCTCTGGATGCAGTGCATTCTTGCAACTGGGTATGTCCCTTGCTAGGCCTCCTGAAAGCTATTCCCGTGGGAGGAAATAAAACATATTGGCTCATATGGGGAGTGGAGCTTATAAACCAGAATAGCACCTATACTCATTCACGTGGGCCAGATTCCACCAAGAAACAGACTATGAAATGGAGATTTGTGCACAGGAGGTTTATTGGAGAGGGCTCTCAGGGAGTGAGGGAAATCAGATTTTGCAGAGGAAAAAGCTAAACTACAGTATAGTTTCAACTGTAAACCTCAGCCAATCCAATCGGACTTCCTCAGTAGCTGGGATGGCCATTTAAAGTCCTAATTTAGGAAGCTCCCTGCTCCCTGAATAGGGGCGTACTCTTGGGCAAGGCAGCTTTTTTCCACAGAACGCAATCCCCAGAGATTGGTTCAAGTGTGAACTGTGCGCAGCCAGCACTCATACAACTGGGGGAACAATTATCTGGGTTTTGACAAGGATCCCCAGGCTCAAGTACCACAGCATCACTACACCTGCTCATTTGGTCTCATTCCTTCACACCTGAGCCATCACACCTGCCTCTGCCCTGCTGAAAAGCTGTCCTTCCTGTCCTACCTCGACCAGCACAGCTAACAAACGGATGCCACAGGGGACCTGTTCAGTTTTGGGAAACGTAGATCTAAACCCACATTTACCTTGTACATTTCCTGCCCCACATCTGGTATCATCCATTTCTCCAAAGAGCCTGGCTTCTTTTCAGTAATATTCAGGACCACAATCCAGGAGACGGAGGGCGCATTACTACTGGTTAAGTCATGGTTTCTGGGACTTTTCAGTGGCTGGAGTTAAGAAATATGTTGCTGTTTGGTTTTTTTTTTTTTTTTTTCCCCAGATAAGATACGTCATGAGTTTCATATTCAGGACTACATAATTTTCTTAACTTCATCAGTTGTCCATCTGTATGCCCCTTCCCGTTGTCCAAAATGGTGATTCTCACTGACACCAAGCTAATTCCTTGTTTGCTTTACTGTACAAACAAAGCCTTACCCGCATAAGATTTCCAGAATAAGAACACCAACACTACATTACTGAAAGAATTTAACTTCTCTTTGCTTTGTTTTATTTGTTTGTTTTGTTTCCCCTTAGGGATTAATGCCCCCTCCCAGGGATATATCACCAAATTACTGTGTTTTAAACTAACTTAAAATAATTCCTCTTCATATGTGCCACAAATTCACTTCACAGATTCATTTGTTTCATTTTGCTTTAATTTTTAGGATTGGGCTTTTTAGTTTAATTTTGTTCTATAATTATGTAAAATATTTAAGTAGTTTCAAAATCAATTCTATAAATTAGGTCGTATAGGCCCCTCAATCTTTTTTCTGCCCTCCCTCATAAATCTAATCTTGTGGTTTATTTTTCAATATCATAGGGAAAGATTAACCAGTGACTTAAGACCTTTCTTGAAATGAATAGTAGCATATTACATGCACATTTCTACACCTGGCTTTTTGTACTCAACAATATATTTGAGAAATCATTTTGAAACAGTCAACAGAGGTCTTTTTCATTGGTTTATATAACTGCATTAGACAGTGGATGTACCTGTGTGGATATGTTTCGGTTTGTGTAGATATATGTTAGTTTATTTGATCAGTTCCCTATTGATGGGTATTTGGATTGTTTCTCATTTTATGCTCTCAAAATAGTGCTATTATAAGTAACACAATGAGTGAAACTCTCTTCTTTGTGGTTTTTTTTTTTTTTTTTTTTTTTGCCAGTATATCTTTGGGAGAGATTCTTATCACTGGAATTGCTAGGTAAGGAGATGTAATTTTGAGATTCCACTTTCATGCCCACTATGATGGCTATAATAATAATAATTTTAGGAGAACAATAACAAATTTTTGTGAGGGTGTAGAGAAATTATAACTCATATATTGCTGACAGGAACGGAAAGATGTAAAATCCATCTGTTTTGGATGCACAGTTTGGCATTTCCTCAAAAAGTTAAACACAGAGTTACCATATGACCCAGCAATTCCACTTCTAGGTGTATACTCAAAAGAACTGAAAACATGTTCATACAAAAACCTGAACACAAATGTTCACAGCAACATTACTCATAATAGTCAAGAAGTAGGAAAAACACCTATGACCATCAATGGATAAGCAAAATGTTGTATACACCTACAATGTTATTCAGCCATAAAAAAATAAAACACCGATACATGGTAAAACATGGATGACCCTTGAACACATTATGCTAAGAAGCCAGATACAAAAAGCCATATGCTATATGATTCCATTTATATGAAATGTCCAAAATAGACAAATCCATAGAGACACAAAGTAGATATATGGTTGCCCAGAGATGTGGGAAGGGGGCATAGAAAGTGATGGGTAATGGGCACAGGGTATCTTTTTGGGGTGATGGAAATATTCTGGATTTAGCAAGTGGTGATGGTTGCACAGTCTTGTGAATATACTAAAAACCATCGAATTGTTCACTTTAAAATGGTGATTTTCATGGTAATTAAACTATATCTCAATAAAAAATTTAAAAAAAAAAAACTAAAACAACAAGGAGCCTTACACAGACCAGTGATGAAAACGTACTATAAATCCAGGAGTAAAACTCAAACCTCTGTGCCTGGAGGATAGAGAAGAATATTTGAGAAAATTGGGAAAATGGGGGTGGGGGGGAAGCATCTCCCATGCATTGTTGGTGTCAGTAGAAACTGACACATTCATTTAAATAAGTAATTTAATAGTAATCTATCAAAAAATAATAATAAAACACACACCCTATGATCCAGAATTTCCATTTGTAGGAACTTAAAATCAATGTGTGGCTGGCACAGTTAGCACTCAGTGAATGTTCTTTCCTAATATAAAGGTGATAATCACAGGGAGAGATAATAAATTACACAATAAACTCCTACAGCCAAATTCAGCTCTCGCTTCTGCTCCCTTTTGGAAAAATACTGAGACAGTGTTTGTACCATAGGGTAGTATGATCATGAAACCTTTCTCTTTTAATCTTTGCAAGCTGCATAAAGTAAAGGAAAGCGAAATTCTCCCCTAAAATATAAGGCCATTTCTAGAAATACTGAGCATATACTAAAAGCAAAGTTAAAGATGATCATGTAGAGTTCCAGCCTCTTGATAAAAGGGAGATCACGGGGAGGAAAACAGCTTGAGCCTCAGCCAAACACCATGAAGCTACAAAAAAGCCAAGAAATATTTAGAGTGACATATGCATGAAGCCTCCTGAAACTCAGCAATGACTATGCAGCAATTGACAAACTCAATGACTACTGAAAGGCATGCCTAAGTGAACTTCTATCTTTTTTTCCCTTTAATTCTTTCTCCAAATGTTGATTTCCCTTAAATGTGGCATTGCCATGATTTGTAAATACAGTGCTTTGTTCATTGCATTAAGAGTTTAATCAAGGCAGAAAAGCCCAGGGAGAGGAACATCATGTCAGTCCACTCCCAATTAACCATTCCAGACCTTTCAGTCCATGAAGACATACCCTGAAGTCAACTAGCCCAAGCGGCAGGGAAAACCTCAAGCAAAGAGAAATAGCTTCTTGAATCCACCCCATAACCCAAAAGGTGACAAACCTCCAGGATGCTGTTTGCATCAACCCTACTCTGGACCTGATCCTGTGGAAGCACGGAGTGTCCTTCAGCAGCCCCTGCCACTAGCCCCAACATCTCACCCACCCAGCATAGTGAGACATGGTGGGGAGACAGGGATTGTGACATAAGCAAATGGCCTCAGACTGATATAGGTAAATGCCAACCCAGGAGCTTCCTAGTAGGGACGCTGCCTGTAAAGTCTCACGACAGCCAACCTCTTGCAACCTCCAAGCTGAGGACCTCATCAGAGGGAGGAGGGACTCCTGCCTGGGAGCCCACTGGATTCTGGTAGAGAAGGCGTCAAGAGCTCTGGGCAGCCGGTAGCCATCATGTAGGCGCCATGGAGACTGCCATGTGTGTTTGCTCTCCATGTTGTACATGGCAGAGATGTTGTCCTCAACTATGCTCCTGTCTGTGCTGCAAGTTCCTCTTCACCTCAGAGCGGAACTGCACCTGCTTCCCCTGCCCTTACAAAGATGAGCGCAATTGCCAGTGCTGCCACTGCACCTGCTCTGAGAACCCCAACTGCCACTGGTGCTGCTGCTCCTGGGCCAATGACCCCAACTGCAAGTGCTGCTGCACGACCAGCAGCAACCTCCAGTGCTACTACTACGAGAGCCGCTGCTGCCGCAATGCCACCATCACGTTCCACAAGGGCCGCCTCAGGAGCATCCGTACCTCGTAAGTGCCGGGCGCCCGACGGGGCCCTTGCCAGCTGTGGGCTCCATACGTACCCCCGCCCCAAGTCCCTTTCTCCCTCTGAAAAAAGGAGGCCAAGAACTTTGTAGCAATTAAGCCTGTCCTAAATAGCCAGTGACCACATCTAGCCCTGAGTCCCACATGCACGCCCCACCAGCTGTGTGAATAGGCACTGGGCTCTCTCACCTGCACTAAATAGTAGTGGCTAATACTCAGCGTGTAAGCCACTTGCCAGGCACTGTGTGCCCCCCAGCAACCCTCACAGCACGCCCACCACACCAACGAGGAAACGGAGCCTTTGGAAGGTGAAGTTGCCCAGGATCACACAGCTAGTAAGACGCAGCCAGATTTTGAACCCGGAATCTGTGTCTTAAAAATGTTGCACTGCAAAGTGGAGAGTATAGGATCTGTTGTGATTCGGTGGGTTTGGGGATTAACGTATGCACCTTGTAATCTGTTACGGGATTTAAAAATATAAGTTGCCCTTTCTCTTCCTCCTCTGAACTTTTGATACCTTCAACACTTATTGGAAAAGTAGTAACTTCCACAGGCCACTTTTGACCCCTATGTCCTTTATAAGTACCCCGGACCAACTCCTGCCAGCCTTCTCATTCTTCCCACCTGGAAGTCATGCATCTCAGGGTCTCAGTTACTCACGTGGGGCATGAATGCTCTGTGACAAGCAACTGCATATTCTCTTCCTGCTCTGACCAAGGCAGTCCTTTTATGTCACATGTGAGGGGAGTTTGGAGTAGCAAGGGCAGACTTCTTAGAGAAGGAAAGATCACAGCTCAGAACCATAAGAGGAGAGCTTTTGGAGAGGCAGAAAAATGAGACGCAGGTTTGAAGCCTTTCAGGCTGGAAAAACAATTCTGTGAGTAAAGTTTCAGGGAATTCAGGAGAAGGATATGATCCATCTTGCAGTTCAGCACTTAGGAGATGCTTAACAGACACTACTCTCCATTCAGGGAGCTCTTGTGGTGTTTGCATGAGTAGAGGATCCAGGGGTTCTGGATGCAAGTCCAGAGGTTCTCAGGTGCAGAAAGTAGCATCCACATTCCTCTCTCCTAACTCAACGCCCCATTTCCTGCATATCAGCCATGGCGAGTCACTGGCCACAGTTCAACGGAGGAGGGATGACATTGGTGTTGTGGGAAGATGTCTTAGGTCAGTAACTCCCAAACTTTGCTTTACAGGAATCACCTGGGGGTCTTTACAAAGGTCCTCACTGCCAGACATTCTGATTTCATTGGTCTGGGGGATCACCTGGACATCAGAATTGTAAAAGCCACCCCAAGTGATACTAAAATGCAGATGGCCTGGAGGGATCAGGAGGGAAGCCAGGAGACCTTCCGGGTGACACAGTGAGAACCCAGGTGCTAGGGGAACAGGCCTGAATTGGAGGGAGGGTGTGTGCAGAGGAGGAGAGGCCAGATATCTCAGCAAGAAGGCAAGGCTGCTGGGTCTGGTGGCTGTTTGGGCGTGGAGCCACAGCCACTGAATGCCCGGGTCCAAGCCTGAGGCTTTCAGAGGATAGTCAGAGATGCTATTGCAAGTGTCAGGAGGTGGGCAGTGGGTACACTGAGGCTTGTCTTCCATCTGGCCTCTCTCCTGGTTTCTGAATCCCTGCCTCCCCCTGCTCCTCATCACCACTTCCTGCTCAACACCTTGCTCATCCAGCCCACTCTGGTCTCAAGCATCTCTTTCTGACTTTCTCATTTCTTTCCCACTTCCTTTTTGACCTCCACCCAAACTCCCTGGGCTGCCTCTCAGCCCTGCTGTTTCTTCTACCAATGTCACCTTCCCTCCCGCTTTATATTACACCATGCCATCTCCCTCTTTATATTACACCATGATTCTCAGAATCCTACCTTATCAAACTAAAGAGGTTCATCCAGCTACCACGTGTACAACTCACTGTGCCTCCAGTGACCCCTTTAGGGCCCAGGCAGGAGACCGAGAAAGCAGAGAGGAAATGAGATGAGAACATCGAGGCCAGCAGGCCTAGGACCCAGCATCCAAATCCCTAAGGGATGAACTTTCCAGGAGCCTGAGTGCCACAAGAGGCATTCTCTGCCACCACAGGGCCACTCCCTTTCAGTATGCTTTGGCAACACCTTTGACTGTCTGGGCTCTGAGACATAGGTCCATGGGGAAGGAGATAGGAGCATACAGGAACCTCAAGAAGTCCGAAGCAGAAGAAAATACAGCCACAATGTCACGATCAACACCCAAATTATCACTAACGTGAACAGAAGATAAGAGACAGGATCAGTCACAAATTGTGTATCTGTTTACCTCCATCCCCACAGCTAATTCATTTATTTTCATAAACTGCTTTTGCCCTGATTGTAGCTTCTTAAAATATGCAATTGAATTTTACAAGTATGCTTTTACCTCATCCATGGTTCCTACAATTAAATATATGAAATCCACCTCAGATATTAGACAAATAAAGAATCAACACACACACACACACACACACACACACACACACACACACACAAATAATAGAAGCATATACTTCTCATGGACGTGACCACTCTTTTCCTCTACTGTGGACATTAGCTGGCCAGTACCAGAGGGGAGTAATTGCCGAGGCCACATTTATTGAGTCCTTACTATGTATCAGCAGTTAGGCACTTTATCATGGGTTACCTCATGTAGACTTTGTAAAATTCTCATGAAGGAAATAGTATTGTTAGCTTTGACCATTGGATTACAGATGAGAAAAGTGAGAATGGGAGGGATTAAGAAATTCGTCTCAAAGGTGCAGCTCTAAAGGGGTACATTCCACCATGAACAATCTGTCCCTAGAGCCTAGACCCTTAACTCTTACCTGTCGGTCTGCTGGTTCTAGACTTAGTTCAAGGGACTGACCTCCTGGTGTCCTGAGGACACTTTACCCACCCTCTTCTGTGTTCTACCCTATATACTGTAATACTGATGATGCCAATGCCTGCCAAGCAAGAACATGCTTGTAGGTGGACAGGATTGGATTTACTGAGCCACTGCACCAAGTGAGAACATACACCATGGTTAAGAGTAAGGTGTCTCGGTAAGAAGGCATCTGCAAGTTATTATGAAATTTAGGCTCATTTCAGGTGAGGAAGTGGGGGTAAATCTATCAGGTATCTTAATAAAAATCTGGTTTACAAGATGGGAAGGTCACAGGGCACCATATGCTGCAATCGATGAAAAAGCAGCAGTCGCTCCCATGAACCAGGACAGGCGAGATCTGGTCGTTTTGTGGTTTGGACGATGTTCTTGTCTTGCCTGCGTTCAAACAGGAGGAAGTGGTCTTATTTCTGCTTTGCTCCATCACAGTCCCAGAATGGCTTTGTCGGGTGTTGGTGTTCTGTAACTTTGCTGATGGGCAACAGAGCACTGAGGCCCCACTGATGGTGCCAGACCAGTCTGTCCTGCTTTCTCGTCTTCAAGATTCACAATGTGCAGTCGTTCAGCACTTACTGTGTTCCCGGGACTGCTCTCAGTCAAGCTTTGTAGGTATTAAATGTAGTTTTAGTCTCCTCAAGAAACTATAATGTGACTACTAATTTTATAACGAGGCAAAAGGCAGAGAGAGGTCAATTAACTGCCCTGAGGTCACCCAGCTAAAGGATGTTGGAGGCAGGCTTAGAACCCCAGTGCCCTGGCACAGAGCCTGTGCTCCCCACCATCACACTGGCCTGCCTGGCAGTGACCCCCAGTTCTTCCAGAGGCCAGAAATGGGGTGAGCTCTGGAGCCGGCCTCCTGAAGTCCTCCCGTGTCCGCTTCTCCTTCCAGCTCCAAGACCGCGCTGCGCATCGGCAGCAGCGACACCCAGGTCGATGAGGTGAAGACGATGCCCGCCAACAGCAACCTGGTGCACCATCTCTCGTGCCCCCTGTGTCACCGGCTGCACCTGCACTCGTTCATGCTGCCCTGCAACCACAGCCTGTGCGAGAAGTGCCTGCGGCAGCTGCAGAAGCACGCCGAGGTCACCGAGAACTTCTTCATCCTCGTCTGCCCCGTGTGCAGCCGCTCGCACTGCATGCCCTACAGCCACAAGATGCAGCTGCCCGAGAACTACCTGCGCGGGCGCCTCACCAAGCGCTACATGCAGCAGCACGGCTACCTCAAGTGGCGCTTCGACCGCTCCACCGGGCCCACCCTTTGCCAGGTGTGCCGCAGTCGGCGCATCGCCTACAAGCGCTGCATCACGTGCCGCCTCAACCTCTGCAACGACTGCCTCAAGGCCTTCCACTCGGACGTGGCCATGCAGGACCACGTCTTCGTGGACACCAGCTCCGAGGACCAGGACGAGAAGATCTGCATCCACCACCCGTCCAGCCGCATCGTCGAGTACTGCAGCCAGGACAACCAGCTGCTCTGCACCTTCTGCAAGACGGCATTCCACAACGGCCACGACACCGTCAACCTCATCGACGCCTGCTCCGAGAGGGCGGCCGCCCTCTTCAGCGCCATCGCCAAGTTCAAAGCAGGTCCTGGTCCCCTCCCCTCCCCTGCACAGGCACCCCTAGTTCAGGTACTGATGGGGAGAACGGCTCCAGGCAGTCCACTTGGTGAGAGCCTCCCCCACCTGGTGGGCCAGTCCAAGCACTGGGAAACACTGAGCCAGGCTGCCAGGCACTGGCCTGGTGTGCACGCCGGGCAACCATCACCAGCCTCCTAACCTCCCTGGGCCTTGGCTTTCTCATCTATAAAACGGGCATAGCGGTAGTAACTCCACTGGGTGATTGTGAGGATTAAATGGGTTATTCTATGTGAAGCAGGCAAAAAAGTATCTAGCACATAATCAGTGCAGAAAGATTCTATAATCTTGGTTATAATCTTCATGACCTTGGGCCTCATTTCCTCCTTTGGAAAATGATGAGTTTGATCTTCCAGTATCCTGAAGTTCTGTGAGCCTTTCTAAAGGGTTTTGTCACAAAAGTTGAGTATCTTCGGTGTTTTCCCAATTTGCAGAGGGAAAAAATTAAATCGATGTTGAGAATTATTTCAATTTAAAATTTTCCCCGACAGCATTTTCCCCAAAACTTGCAAACATCAAAGTAAACAAACTGGTAACAAACACATAATAACAGAAAAACTCAGAAATAGCCAATAACATTCTGGTCAATGGCTGGTTTTTCCTCTGCATGCCTGCTCAAGGTTATTGTAGATTGGTTACCTATAAAATAGTACATTTTTGTTAAGGGAAACTGAGCCTAGTTTCCATGCTGGAACCCAGTACAACAATATCTTGCAGGGTTCAGTCAAGAGCCTCATAATTTCTGGGTGTGGATCCACTTGATTAGACATGAGGATCTCCGGCATCCTTTTAGGGCTCTTAGCCCCTGGGAATAGCTTCCTTGAATAGAGGCCTACTTTGCCCAGGCCCTTTAGAAGAAGTATGCCTGGTCTCCTCACTCCTCCTGCAGTACAGGAACTGAAATTCCCTCCATGAATAAGACAATGGGGATTCCATGAATTCACTGGCACAAGGCAACTTGTAAATGGCAGACCCAATCTATCTGACTCCAACATCCATGTTAAATCCATAACATTCCTTTGACAACCTTCTCTGTGCTAAACAGCAACCAGAATCTAAAGACTGGAGGACTGGAACACAACAGAAACCACCACCACCACTACCACCCTCACAATCTGTGGTCTATCTCATTTCCTTAAGGACCGGCCTGCATCAAGTGACCAAAGTGCCCCAGATCACCCCAGCCCTTTCCCTTTGTGTCCATGTGTAAATATGCCCGAACATATGAGTGGGAGAGTTTTTCTCTGAGCTGCACATAAAGGTCCTATTGGATGTAGAGATGGGTCAGAGATGGACTTTGCTAACTCTGTCACCTAGGACCTCTCACCAGCATGGGTGTTTCGGGAATACCTTCATTTCTCAATTGCTTATACTAGGAAACACTGTTTGTCGATTGATATTTATTCTGTTTTGGAACCACCATCAGGGAAGTCTCTATATTAGAGAAACTCTATAGGAGCCACATTACCAAGCAAATGGGTAGTCCCACTGGTTCCCAGAGGGTTTCTTAAGGTGGACTCACTGCCTGGGCTCAGCTGGATTCTCTGGGGCCTCAGCATGGGAAGGGGTTGCTGCCTATAGTCTGCTGTGCCCCCCATGCAACTATAAGAGGCCTGGGCCTTTAACACAGGAGAAACCTAGGATAGTTTTCTCAGAGTCCAGAGCACCTAGAAGCCAGACAATGAAATTCAATTCAATATGAGGGGACATCAGTTCAAATTCCAAAGAGCCCAGCAATTGGAAGGACACAGGGGTCACCTTCATGGCATATCCATTTATTTATTTTTTTAATTTACATCCAAATTAGTTAGCAGATAGTGCAACAATGATTTCAGGAGTAGATTCCTTAATGCCCTTACCCATTTAGCCCATCCCCCCCCCCAACACCTCCAGTAACCCTCTGTTTGTTCTCCATATTTAAGAGTCTCTTCTGTTTTGTCCCCCTCCCTGTTTTTATATTATTTTTGCTTCCTTTCCCTTATGTTCATCTGTTCTGTGTCTTAAAGTCCTCATATGAGTGAAGTTATATGATGTTTGTCTTTCTCTGACTAATTTCACTTAGCATAATACCCTCTAGTTCCATCCACGTAGTTGCAAATGGCAAGATTTCATTCTTTTTGATTGCTGAGTAACACTCCATTGTGTACATATATACCACATCTTCTTTATCCATTCATCCATCAGTGGACATGTGGGCTCTCTCCATACTTTGGCTATTGTAGATAGTGCTTCTATAAACATGGGGGTGCATGTGTCCCTTTGAAACAGCATACCTGTATCCCTTGGATAAATACCTAGTAGTGCAATTACTGGGTCCTTAGGTAGTTCTATTTTTTATTTTTTGAAGAACCTCCATACTGTTTTCCAGAGTGGCAGCACCAGCTTTCATTGCCACCAGCAGCGCAAAAGAGATCCTCTTTATCTGCATCCTTGCCAACATCTATTGTTGCCTGAGTTGTTAATGTTAGCCATTCTGACAGGTGTAATGTGGTATCTCATTGTGGTTTTGATTTGTATTTCCCTGATGATGAGTGAAGTGAAGCATTTTTTCATGTGTCTATTGGCCATCTGGATGTCTTCTTTGGAGAAGTGTCTGTTCATGTCTTTTGCCCATTTCTTCACTGGATTATTTGTTTTTTTGGGTGTTGAGTTGGTAAGTTCTTTATAGATTTTGGATACTAACCCTTTATCTGATATGTCATTTGCAAATTCTGTCAGTTGCCTTTAGTTTTGCTGATTATTTCCTTTGCTATGCAGAACCTTTTTATTTTGACAGGTCCCAATAGTTCATTTTTGCTTTTGTTTCCCTCATATGGAATATCCATTTATATGTAGGTAGAGAATTTACCCTGTCCATCCTTTCTGAGGGAACCCCCTCACCCACCCCTCAAATATTTTTAATTAAAAAAATTTTTTTTAATGTTTATTTATTTTTGGGGCGCCTGGGTGGCGCAGTCGGTTAAACGTCCAACTTCAGCCAGGTCACGATCTCGCGCTCCGTGAGTTCGAGCCCCGCGTTGGGCTCTGGGCTGATGGCTCAGAGCCTGGAGCCTGTTTCCAATTCTGTGTCTCCCTCTCTCTCTGCCCCTCCCCCGTTCATGCTCTGCCTCTCTCTGTCCCAAAAATAAATAAACGTTGAAAAAAAAAATTAAAAAAAAAAATAAATGTTTATTTATTTTTGAGATAGAGAGGGAGAGAAACAGAGCATGAGTGGGGGGCAGGGTGGGGGGAGGGAGGGCAGAGAAAGAGGGATGCACAGATTCCAAAGCAGGATCCAGGCTCTGAGCTATCAGCACTGAGTCCAATGTGGGACTCGAACTCACACACCATCAGATCATGACCTGAGCTGAAGTCAGACTCTGAACTGACTGAAAGGTGCCTCCACCCCTCAAATTTTTTTTAACCAGAGTTCAAACTTGCTTTTAAGGACTCAACTTATTTTGGGGGAAGGTGCCATAAATCTACATTTTAAATAAATCTTCAAGTAATTCAAAATCAGGTGATCTGACAATACACTGAGAAACTCTGGGTCCTGGAGGAAAGATCTAGTTTGGGTCGATTGAAGCTGTGGTGTCGACCCCCAGGTGCACACTGGAACCCCCTGGAGAGCTTTACTAACTAGGGCCAGCAGCAATGACACCATCCAGGAGCCCGGTAGGCATGCAGAACCTCAGGCCTCACCCATACCGATTTTGTGGGAATCTGCACTTTTAACAAGATACCCCAGAAGATTCCCGGCAGCTGCTAACTGCCTCACCTGGATTCCTGAGCCCCAACTCAGGCCAATTCATAATCTCAGCAAGTGAGGCCAAGAGGAGAGTTTTCTTTAAAGTTCTCCCAGAAGATTCTGGTGCTCACAGAGGACTGAGAACCATGACTGGAACAATTAAGAACATAGGCTTTGGACTCAGATAAACAGAATTAGAGACAGGCCTTGGTTTCTCCCATATACTTGCTGTGTGACACTGGACAGTAACTTAATCTCCCTGAGCCTTAGTTTCCTTATCTATCAATAGGAACAATATCTTCCTCATAGGAAGATACATGTAATATATTATAATAGAGAGATATGATCCATAATATGTGAATTATATAGATCTGGCCCATAATATTTAATAAATAATAGCTACTTTTAGTGTATTTCCTGAGAGAGATATGGACTTAACTTTGCTCTAGGACCAGCTCTTGCACAGCTGCCATATTTGTAAGATGGGAGGAGGGGTGCTTCTGGCCTCCTCCTTCTTTTCTCGTGGTGCTGCCTCTTTCCCCCTCACCTAAGGAATTTTTATGCTACCTCTCGGGACTTTACATAAACTTAATTAATCTCTAATGAAGCAAGGAATTTCCTATGCAAGATTCTTTGGCAGTGAATAACAATTGAATAGTCAAAGAAATTAATGAACAAAGTGGAATTTCAGCTGCCATAAGCCACAGTAGGGCTTGCACTGGGGAGGGCAGGAAGCATTTCTCAGCTCCTCTGCAATCACCCTGATAGTTTCCTGTTCAGCCCCTGTCTGCATTGCTTCCTCATCCCTTGTGTGCCAGCCTGAGGGAGGAGGTGGGCAGAGGAAATAGCAGCTTCACAAAATAGGCCGGAGAGTAACACTTACCCCAATGATGTCAGAAAACAGGACAGAATGGCTTTCACTCAATAAATACCTTTCAAGCCCTTCTACACACCCTAGTCATAGTGATAACTAAGAGAGCCATGCTCCCTGTTCTCATGGTCTGACAGGACTCCTGGGTTTCTCTTACTCAAATGCACATCATTGTTAAAATGGCCACAACTCACAAAGGTCCAGCTTACTGTGCACCTGGGAATATGTTAAGAACAAAGTACAAAAAAATCTTGGGCACGCCTACTCCTGAGTAAAATCTGATGAGGATTATAGCCCATCAATTCACTACAAAGTTGGCCTATCAAGGGAGGACCTTACCTTTAGACTAGGCCACAGAAGGTTGACATGTCTTCACATCACTGTCACTGCCTGATGCCTAAATCACTGTAAAGCCAACAAAGGTACTCATTTCAGAGAGATGTACCACATACTCTCAATCATAGCATCCTCTACACTATAGTATCCTTGGATTTATGAGTCTCTTGAGCATCGGTGCCCTCTCATATTCATATCTGTATCCCTAGTACCTTGGAAGGCATGTGACATAGGTATCCAGTAAATGTTTGTTGAATGACTGAGTGAACTTAAAATCCAAAAACCATGTAAGAGGATCCAGAACAAACTGGGTTCTCTTTGAAGTGCAACAGCAGACTCTTTTTTAGAAAGAAATGAGGAAAAGGCAAGAGAGGAAGCCCAGCTGATTTCCTACTGTTGTCTAGGGCTGGGTTTTGGTGAATGAGGCAAGGCAGCATTTAGAAGAAGTCATCAGAAATTTAGTTCTTTCTCTTGCCCCTGCAGAAGCTTAGCTTTCACACAGGGAAAACCAGTCACTTTGAGACATCACCTCTTCTCAAGTCCAACATGCTGACACGTGATGTCTGAAACTCATATCAAGGGTGGCCTTGAACTTTCAATTCCAACCCAGAGCCGCAGGGATTACTATAGCTATAACTATGCCAAGGAAAGAAAGGCTGGGACTCCTGAGGGAAGTATTAGACAAGGAGGCGGCGGTGGGGGGGGATCCTGAGGGAGGCCAGATGCATCTCATAAACCTGTTCAGGCCTATTGCAGTTCAACTACAAGTGCCCTCCCTCCCTCTCCACCCACTTTCATGGAATCTGAGGGAATTCCCTGCAGTCAGCTTTGACACCTGGGGAGATGAAAATTTTAACCAAAGTAACTAACCTGGTTGTTTTGCAGTCCGCTATGAGATTGATAACGACCTAATGGAGTTCAACATTTTAAAAAATAGCTTTAAAGCGGACAAGGAGATGAAGCGAAAAGAGATTCGAAATGGATTTCTCAAGCTGCGCAACATTCTACAGGAGAAGGAGAAGTACATCATGGAGCAGCTAGAGAATCTAGAGGTGTCCAGGCAGAAGGAGATTGAAAAATACGTGTACGTCACAACCATGAAAGTGAACGAAATGGATGGTCTGATCGCCTATTCCAAGGAAGCACTGAAGGAGACAGGCCAGGTGGCATTCCTGCAGTCGGCCAAAATTCTGGTGGACCAGATCGAGGATGGCATCCAGAGCACTTTTAGGCCTGACCCACAACTCCGGCTACACTCCTTGCACTGCATGCCCTTGGACTTTGCTGAGCTCTCCAGTGCCATCCACGAGCTCTTCCCCACAGGGCCCAAGAAGGTATGCTCCTCAGGGGAGTCCCTGCCCTCCCCTTATCCCATGCACTCAGAAATGATGATCTCCAGGAAGGTCACTTTCAGCACTCACAGCTTTGGCAACCAGCAGATATACCAGCGAAGTTCCTCCTTGCTGTCCTTCAACACCACCAGTGGTGAGAAGGCCAAAATGGGTCTGGAAGCCTATGGGCGAGCCCAGTCAGCCACACCTGCCAAACCCACAGATGGCCTCTGTACATACTGGAGCGCAGGGGCAGAAAACCAGCCTGTGCAGAACAGCAGCAGCTTCCACAACTGGTACTCATTCAATGATGATTCTGTGAAGACCCCAGGCCCAATTGTCATCTACCAGACTCTGGTGTATCCTAGAGCTGCCAAGGTAAGGAAGGCTCTGGGCCCATGAGGAAGGCAGGAGGATGGGTGGTATGGAATGGAGGTGGGTAGTCAGAAAAGGTTGCACTTACCTCTTTGACCTCTGGGGTTCAGTCACTCAAATCTGCTCCTAAATTCCTAAAATCTTAAGTAGCACAATATTGGCTTAAACCAAATCATGTATTTAACTCATAGTCAAAAATCTATCTGAAGGCCCCAACCCCATTTCAAATGCAACCCAATTTGGGAACCAAAGTAATTTGAAGAGACTGCTTGGAGGGTGTAATGTTTCCCAGGGGCAAAGCCTGTAATTGTAGAGAGAACATAGAAAATCCAATTAGAAATATAGGCTCCATTATCTATCAGCAGTGATTCCTCTAAATTGCTACCTTTCCTAAAGAAAGTATTCATACTCTCTATGATTTGGAAAGAATAGAAGGATAATCCCCAATGGAATTCCAATTCTAATCTCATAAGATTTAGTTTTAGAGGGAGGGAGTGTTGATCTCTCACAGACCTCTACAACTGCCATCATCTGACTTCAGGAGACATGACTCCTCCTTGACCCTCTTGACCTAACACAGACAAATAACCTTTCCCTTAACATTCCATTCAAATCCAGCTGAACCTAAATCAAACTGTTTATAGAATGTGTTATTAAAGTTCAAGGAAGGAAAAAGATTAACTTGCAATTAGAGATCCTGTTAGAGCATAACTTGCCTCTCTTGGGGTTCCCTACAGGGACATCTCCCAGGCCAGCCCATGGCCTGCTTTCATGTGGCAGAGCCCATCTTTTGCCCTCATAATCTGAAAACATTCCCAAAGACTTTTAGCATCCTTGAAGTCTAAACCATTGGTTCTCAAACATTAATGTGCACCTGGAGGTCTTGTTAAAATGCAGATTCTGTTTTAGTGGGTCTCAGGGGGCCCTGAAATTCTGTTTCTAACAACCTTCCAGGTGCTGCCATTGCTGCCAGTCTGCACACCACACTTTAGTATCAAGGGTCTAAAAACAAGAAAATGAAAGCCAGACACTGACCAAGCTTTACTTTGCTGTTCTCCTGAGACATCATAATCTATGTTTTAGAGTCTATAATCAACAGCAAGAATGACCTTACTCTGAAAAGTAGAATATACCTTCTCATGGGCTATCAGACACAGCAAAGTATCTCTACCCTTCATATAAGAGACACCTACAACTGAGTAACCGAACCTTCATTTCCAAATGATACCAGATCAGCAAAGCCTCCAGTGTATGTGACATTAGCTCAGTGATGGCATTAGGTCTCTCCATGCAACTTAGACCTGGGAGATTGACAGTTTCTCGCTCTGCTGATGTCTGCCCCATAATTGGGCTTGGAAAACAGTCACCCCATGCCACTGGTTAGTGGTCCCTGCAAGAGCCCAAGAAAGGGGCCTAGGAAAGTCAAGTCATTGCCTGTCAAGAGAGGACACCTAAATCTACTGCCAAATAGTGGTATTTGATGTGAAGATATCAGTGATCCCTATTAGGATCATGGAATGGAAATCATACAGGAATCCTAGTGTTTAATGATGCCGAAGATGAAATCTGTGCTGACTTCTCTCTCAAATGATGGTTGACTAATAGCCCACTTTAGGCTTTTGGCATAGAAAACATTCTCAAAGTTAGTCTTATAACTTGTCAAATACGTATCTTAAAAATCCTAAGGATTTTTTCCTAAAAACTCAATTTTATTTCTAGAAAACTTTCCCAGAGAAATGATTAAAAATTCAGGTGAAGATTCATGCCCCCAAAGTCCTCATTGCATCATTATTTATCGGAGTGTAAAATTAGAAACAACCTAAATGTTCGACTACTGAAAGATTAAATCACTTATGGGACAGCTATTAAAATGGTGCTTTACTAAGTTTTTAATAATATAGGGAAATGTATAAAATATAAAAAATGAAAGGAAGCAGGAATCAAAGCAATATAATCCAAATTGTATGCATTTCTGTATTTGTGAATGTTCTAAAATTGGAAGGAAATGAATTTTGAACTGAATTTTGGGATTATAAGTGATGTTTATTTTTGTCCCTTGTATTTTTTCTGCATTTTCCAAGTCTTTAATAATGAGTATGTTTGTTTTGATACTCAGAAAAAAATAAGTTAATTTTTACTGACAAGTTATACAAATTTATAAAAAGTTTTAAAAGTATAAATATATAAAAATAACTACAAAGTAATTATAAATTCACAAAACTTTATGCACTTAGGAGTAATTTTAAATTAACTTTATAAACATAATAACATTTAAATTTGTTAAAGCTTAAAGAATACAATATCTGTTTAGAAATATAATCATTTCAAAATATTTGTGTGCCAGACACAATCTGCTAATTGATATTTGTTAATATATCTCTTTCCGAAAGCTGATATATTATGTTTTGAGTGTGAATATATATTCTTCATGCCTTGGGTAAGCCCTTGCACCTCTCTGGTACTCTACTTCCTTATGTGTAAAATACAGGCTTGGAACAGATACACTTTTCATTGTCTAGTAGTCTGTGGTTCTATTGGAATTTGCTAAATGTAACCTTTCTGAGCCTCAACTGTAAAATGGGATAATAAAATCTCCCTTCCAGGGAGTTGTGATGACTAGGTGAGTTAGGCAATGTCTGACACAGAATCTGATGCATAGAAGGTATTAAATAAATGGCAGCTACCTTGGTTAATGGTGTCAAGAGAACAATGGTCACTGCCATGTTGACTGATGGTAACAGAACCCAGAGGAGCATTCTTTTGTTCTTGAAATGCATTATGAGCATCATGTCAGGTCTTATCAGGTAGCCTTTCAAGACTGCTGCACATAGTCCACATTGAAGTCCTCAGCAGCTAGAGGAGATGGGGTCAGCTTAAATCTGCCCCACTGATAGTTAATGACACAAATCTTTACGGGAAAGAAAACTGAATGGTGTATATTAGTACCACACCCATATGTTCATTGCTTCATAGGTTTATTGGACATGCCCAACAGAAGATGTGGACTCTTTTGAGATGGAATTTTATGAACTCGTTACTACCCCTCCCAACAATGTACAGACAGAGCTCTGTGGGCAAATTCGGGATATAATGCAGCAGAATCTGGAGCTGCACAACCTGACCCCCAACACTGAGTATCTGTTTAAAGTTAGAGCCATCAACAATAATGGTCCTGGACAATGGAGTGACATCTGCAAGGTACTGTGCATATTTTTTTTCTCAGACTTTCTTTGTAAGCTCTGGATGCAGCTCTGTCAGGATGATCACAAGATCACAGAACCCACAGTGTGACTGCCCCCTCTATTCCCAGAAAACTTGTTAACTCAGAGTCAAAGAGAGGGCTGCTGGCCTCAACCAACTTGGCAAATGAGGCCTAAGAATTGTTAGTTCAGTTTGATTCAAAAAACATTTGGGCCAGGCATTCCGTTAGGATGTAGAGATTCTGAGGAAAATAAGGCATAATCCTTACCTTCAAGGAGCTCAGGGTCTATTAAACAAATAATTGTGGTATGAGAAGGACAAAAAAAGAGTTCATTGTTAATCCCAGTGGTGATTCAAAACAAGCATAGGGTGCCAGATTTAACAGACATAAATAGAGGGCACATACAACAAATAATTTTTAATGTAAGTATGTCCCATGCAATATTTTATTTGTTGCTTATCTGAAAGTCAAGGAGTAACCACTGAGCATGTCAGAATGGTATCCCCCAGAAAAAGGGACATGATTATTCCTATCTTTCTTTGTGATTCGAAGCTGACTCTTCTTTATATCTCTGGGGGATATACGTTCATGAGTATAATTTTATTGATACTCAAAGGAGAAAAGGAAGAAAAATACCAAGGGCTATCGTACTGTAGAACCATAATGATGTTCTTTGGGATACCAGTAGATTATGGCTTAATCAGGAATTCTTTAGAGGAAAGACAGTAAGTTCATTCATTTCAGCTTTTGAAAAGGGAAATGTATGGTACAGAGAAAGAGGAGTCTCATGAGACCACTTCCAGCCAGGACAAACATCTAATCCTCAAGGGAACTAGAAAGCCATCAGTTTCTCTCCCTTCCTCTGTCCATCTCTCTGTCGCTGTCTCTGTCTCTCTGTCCTCCCTCTGCCCACACTTCCACGTCTGCTTCTGTCTGAATCTGCACCACTTTCAGCTAGTTTGTAGTATTTCCTCCCCCAAATTCAGCTTTGCTTGTGGCTTTGGATTGTCCTGGCCCAACTTCAGTGTGACCAACACAGTCTAACTAGCAACCCTCCCTTTGTCTCAGGACAAATGTTTGCAGAAGAGAATCTGATTGGTTGCTACTTCTAGTGATGAGGGAAGCACAAGGGAGGGTGGGGGCAGGATTATGCTGTAGGTCATTGTACCAGTAGCAAATCAGCTGAAGGCAGAGGCTCTCTAGTCCATCTGGACTGCTTCTGGAGCCAGCACCCACATGAACCCCTTCCCACTCTCATGGAGGCCAGATACTCACCTGGGCAGGAGGCAGAAGGAGAAAGTCGGCCTGCCTGCTCCTCTCACTCTACCCCAGCCAGCTACCCTGTCAATCGCCCAATTCTTGTTGCCACCCTTCTTTCCCAAGCATGGAACACCCACAGCTGCTACCATATTTTGCAGCATGTCCTTTCGACTATGGATTTTTCCTTCATCTAATTCCATCCGCCTTCTCATTTTTTAGAAATTCCTCAGACATGCCTTGCCCATGAAAGGCACTCAGTGCTGTTACTAATATTTTTAAATGCATCTCCTGTCGTTTTTACATGCTAGGCACAAGGACAGGGAGTGGAGAGACTGAAGTGTGTCGGCCTGTCTTAAGTAGATGTTTTGTCCTCCCTCTTAAGCTCTGAACTCCTGAGAACAAACTTCACATCTAATTCATCTCTCTTTCCCCCGCAATGCTTACCACAGCAATGTGCATATCACAGGTTCTTAATGGTTATTGAATGAATACATGACTGAAAATGTGATCAAACAAATGAATATATGAATGAATGTCTAAATTAAAGAGTAAAGAAATAAATGGATGAATAAAATTAATAATTACAAAGTACCATAAGATGCCCAAAAGCTAAGTGTTTTATGCAATCAGTCAAGAAGTAACATTCCCCCTAAAATTGTGTTTATGCGATTAATTTGTACTCCCTATATGGGAAGGAAACTCATTCCAGTTTCTTTGCTTTTTAACACAATTTCTAAATGAGCAGAGCACTAATTAATGAGGTTTTCTGGAAGCTTCATTTTTATCTGACTTGCAGAGCTGCAATATAGATTTTTCCTTCAGAAGTAATTCTTCCTCCCTCTTTGTGATTATATTAGCATTCTAGGGGAAACACTGGTTTCCTTAACATTTGTCATGATTTGCATAAGTAAAGGCTTCAATAGCAAATGAAAATAAGATGGTGTGTTTGAATGACATTTATAAAGCTTCATAAAAGTAATGACTTCAGTTCTTTCCCATAAAATCGAAATACTTTTCCTTTGGCATCGGTCCTATGCAGGTATTCCTGAAAGGTTTCATTTAAAATGCTGTAATGAGGTAGCAGAATCATTTCTTATCCAAAATACAATATTTCCATCATACATACTTTTGAAAAGGAAGCGAAATAACACCTTTCATATTTGATTTTCATAGTCTGTGACTTGCTGATTTTTTTAAGGGATTTTATTTGAAGTATAATATACAAAGCATGAAAATTAACGTGAATGCATTTTAAAGGTCCCATTTATTGAAGGCCGACTCCCTGTCAGATACTGTGTATTTGTTACCACTGATCATGCCAACCACTGGAGGTGGGGAATTATTGCCTCTATTTTACAGATGAGGAAACTTAGGCTCAAGAGGGAAGGTGCTCTCATGTAACTGAAGAAAGAGGTGAGTGGGAACTCAGTTCTCATCCAAGGCTGGAGCTCTTTGTTCTCCTGCACCACAGTCACATTCAGCTAAATCTGGGCCAGTGGGCCCCACCCTGGGGACCTGGCACCTCATTCTGGGAGATATTGTCAAAGCCAACAGCTGTGAGAGCAGGAGTTTTTCTCTGAGAGGCAAGATTGAGCATTGGACTTGACCTGGTGTGCCATGGCCCAAGGCCCAACTCCACTAGGCTGTAAGCCCAAGGTGGACAGGTGCCTTGCTGGCCTTCCTCACTCCTCTCGGTCCACAACCTTCAGCCAAGAGCCTCTTACATCCAAGAGCCTGATAGTTTTGAAGGAATGAAGAAATGTGTTTTTAGGCAAGTCATATATCCTTGATCCTCAGTTTCTCTTCCTATTCTTCCTCTAATCCGCAGGGTACCTCCTGACCACCATCCACATTTCTGAAAAGAGCCTCCTTACTTTGTCTGCCTCTGACTTCAAATCTCTGCTAACTTCCAGGAAGTCTTCCCATGACAAACCTAACTTTCTATCTGTGCATTGGTTTCCCATTGCCACCATAACAAATCAGCAGCTTAAGCAATACAAACTTACTTATTATCTTACAATTCTAGAGATCAGAACTTCAAAATGGGTGTCACCCAGTAAAATCAAGGTGTGAGCAGGGCTGTGTTCCTTCTGAAGACTCGGAAAAGTTTATTTTCTTGCCTTCTCCAGCTGCTAGCAGCAGCCCACATTCCTGGGCTCATGGCCCCTTCCTGCATTTTCCAAGGTAGCAACATCAGGTTGAGTCCTTCTTACACCTTCATCTCTCTGGCTCTCTTCTGGCTCCCTCTTTCTTTGAAGGACTCTTGTGATAACATTGGACCAACCTGATGATTCAGCATAATCTCTGTCTTAAAGCCAGCTGACTAGGAACTTTAATTCCCCTTTACTGTGACACATAACACATCCACATGTTCCCAAGATCACAACGTGGATATCTTTGGGGGCCAAAATTCTGCCTACCGCAGTCTATAAACCAGATATCCCCAGCTACATCACATTTGGAGGTAAAAATTCAGGCCTAACAATAGTCACAAACTGCTACTTTTCTGGGCTTTTCCTGATTACCTCTTCAGGAAATGCACCCATTCCTGCCCCCACTCATCCCCGCAAATTCCTCCCCAGTCTGTATTGGGGGTCACCTCTGGTGTCTACCATGTGCTCAGGAAACAGCCCTGCCAACTACTCTCAGTCTCTGCAGTGCTGACCCCTTCCTGCCCAGGCTGGAACTCTAGGCACAGAGCCAGGCTGCCTGGCCTTCCTGGGCATCTTACCTGGGTTTCATGAAATCCCCTACTGGTTTTACCTCTGTCTCTATTTCAGACCTCCTGTCCAGGCTGAGATATGCATCTTCAGGAGGTGGGGTTGCAGGGCAATCTGAGAGACCAACACTATCCCACACTATCATACACTCAGAATAACTGCCCCAAACCTACCTCACCCACCCACATACTCACAGCCACCCCCTGCCCTGAAATGAGAGAAAAATGGTTTGCACTCCCTATCTCCTTAGGATTTATTCTTTTCCAAATTGCTGCTTGATCGTTCATGCAAATAGAGAATCCTATCACCTGCTCTCTACTTGCTCTGCAGAAAGACATGAACCCTGGAGTGAGGATAATTTAGATCAAGCTGGACCTATTACTTTTAACTTCATACACAGAGGGTTGAATTAATCATACACTTCAGTTCATGGTCCATTTTCAACAATGGCCTATGCAAGGCCCTTTTCTTGTCTATGTATGTATTCCCTTCTGCAGCCATTCCTTCCCAGACATCCATTCTAATACGTTTCATGTATATCTTATTGCTTTTATGAGTTCTTACATGGTATGTATTGTTTTGAATGTGCTGGTAATTTGCACAAATAGTGTTGTGCTACTTAACCCTACTTTGTTTCTCACCTTTTCTCCCAGAACACTGTGTTTTTTATGCTGTAGCAATGGAGTTATACACATTTAGTCCCTTACTCCTAATGCGGCCTCATCTTTCACAATGTGCATTTGGGCACCATATTTCACCTGTTCACTTAGCCAAGACAGACACCCAGATGATCTCCAGTAATGATGCGGTGAACAGCCTCATTCGTGGCACTTTGTGGGCAGGATAGGGGTATGAGAATTTCTCTGGAACATTGTATTTGTTTGCTAGGACTGCCATACTAAAATGCTACAGGTTGGCTGGCTTACACAACAGAAATTTAGTTTCTCACAGTTCTGGAAACCAGAAGTCCAAAATCATGATGTCGGCAGGTCTGGTTTCTTCTGAGGCCTCTCTCCTTGGCTGGAGACACTTGCCTTTTCCCTGAGTCCCTCACATGGCCTTTTCTCTATGCCAGTGCACCTTTGGCAGGTCTCTGTGTGTCCACATTTCCTCCTTTTATAAGGACACCAGTCAGATTGGATTAGGGCCCTCCCTAATGACCCCATTTTAACTTAATCACTTCTTTAAAGGGCCTCTCTCCAAATACAGTTGACCCTTGAACAACATAGGTTTGAACTGTGTGGGTTTACTTATACACTGACTTTTTACAGTACAGTACTATATTTTCTCTTCCTTATGATTTTCTTAATAACATTTTATTTTCCCTATCTTACTTTATAGTAAGAATACAGTGTATAGTAAATACATAAAATATGTTAATTGACCATGTTAATGGACCAATTGACCAAGTCATCAGTATGGCTTCTGGTCAGCAGTAGGCTAATAATAGTTAAGTTCTGGGGGAGTCAAAAGTTATACATGGATCTTTGACTGCATGGGGGTCAGTGCCCCTAAGCCCCGCATTGTTCAATGGTCAACTATACAGGCACATTCTGAAGTACTTGGTGTAGGACTTCAACATATGAATTTTGGGAGGACATATTTCAGCCCTTATTAGAATATACCATGAGTGAAATTGCTGGATCACAGAGTATGTGCATACTTGATTTAAATGTGGGAATGAATGAGGGACCCTATAGCCTAAGCCCCACCTGTATGTGGCATGGTCCAGCTTTCTACTATTTTGTTAATCCAATGGGTACAAAATGCGATAATCTCCTTACTGTTTGAAATTTCATTTCACATGCTTGTTAGTTTTCAGGATTTCCTCTTCTGTAAATAGCCTGCTAAATATCTTTCACCCATTTTTCTATTGCATTTGTTCTTTTTCTAGGTGATTTGCAGTATGTTCTTAAATATTCCAGATAATGCTTTTAGACATTGCTAATATCTTCTCTGTTCTGACATTTGCCTATTAACTTTGTTCATAGTGTATTTCATGAAACAACAGAAAACTTCCATTTTGATATGACTGAAGTCATCAATTGTTTTTTTCTTCTGGTTTGACCTTTTGAAGTTTTATTTAAGAAAGTCCTTCCATAGGCTTAGTTCACAAAGATAATCTTCCTCATATTCTTTTATTGTTCTTTTATTAACTTTCACTTTACCTGTCAAACTTAGGACTTTAATCCATCCAGAGCCCATCTTTGTGTGTAGTGCCAGGTAATGATGCACATTTTTGACCGTCTAGTGAGGCAGTTTTTCCAATAGCATCTACCAAGCAATGTCTTTTCCATTAGTATATGGTAAATGTACCACTGCGATCTTATATTAAAGTGCCATATATTCAAAAGTTGTCTCTGAGCTCTCTATAGTCTCCTGTTGGTCTATTTGTCTGCTTCTATGTCAATACCACACTGGTTTTATTGTTTAACCTTAGCTTTCTGCTTTGTCTTGATGAACTGCTAAGGTAAGTCTACCCATTACCCTTCTTTCTATTTTAAGGTTTATTTATCTAATCATAGGAATTTGTTCCTTCATATAAATTTTGCAGCGAGTAATTGAATTCCTAAAAAAAAAAAAAAAAAAATCCAGATAGAATTTGATTAAGATAGCATTAGGTCTCTAAGTTAATTTGGAGACATTTGATATTTTTGTAATAGGTCTGACATTTATTAAATCATCTTCAATGTGCTTTACTAGGGATTTTAAATTCTTCTCATAGAGGTACTATATGTTCCTGGTTAACCAGATAGTTGACAGACTTTGTAGATATTATGAATGTTATCTTATATTTGATTATATTTTCTAATGTATTGCTGGTTTAGAATAAAAGCCATTGGTGTTTGGAGGTTAATCTTGATTCTAGAAATCCTGATAAACTCTCTTATTATTCTGAGAGTCTATCTGTTGATTTTGCTTGCTTTTCCAGGCTATGGTCCTATCATTTATGAATAATGATAGTTATATCTCTTTCTCACAATCCTTGAACCTCTATTTCGTTTCTTTCCCTATACCTTTGGCCAGGGCCATGAGTCCTACAGAAAATAGAGGCTGAAATACTTGATATCCTTGTCTTATTCCTAATCTTAATGTTTCTCCATTGAGTTATGATGATTTTTAATTTAGTTTTTGTGGTGTATAATTCTCATTGAGTTAAGGAAATTTCCTTCCACTTCTGAATTGCTGAGAGCTTGTACAACCTTATGCAATTTTTTTTGTATTATTTGAGACAATCATATGATTCTTCTCCTTTAGGCATTAATGAAATGAATTACATTGATTTTCTGATGTTAATCTTGACTTGCATTCATGGAATTAACCCCATGTGATCATGCTGTGATTATTTAATATACTTGGTTTTACTTAGCTCATATTTTATTTTGGATTATTGTATCTATGATCATAAGTGAACTAGCCCTATAATGTCTTGCCTATATTGTTTTTATCTGGCTCCAGAATCAATATCTTATTAGCTTAATAAAATGAGGTAGGAAGCTTTTGCTCTTTTCCTGCTTTCTAGAACAAACTTTTCTTAAAAGTTTCTTAGAATTCATTTGGAAAACCATCTGAGCATTTTGGGTAAGGAAGGGGATGTCAATTATTTCAATTACTTCAGTATCTCATAGACTGTTCTCTGTTTCTTTTGTCCTTTTTCATATGATCCCCTTGTTCATAGACACGCCCCAATCCTTACTGCTCCATCCACACATCACACATGATCTTTGTCTCTGGATACCCTGACTATGACAAAATTCAACTCCCCTATGTTGTATGAGTCAATTCCCAACTCTGCCACAACACTGTTATTCCTTCATTATCACCCACCCCCATTGCTCAGTGTGTTTCTTTAACACTATTTTTATTACCCTTACCAGGGCTGTCTCTTTGTGTTATCTCAATTTTTATCCAGCAATGGGTAACATAAAGACTTACTAGCTTTGTATATAGGGACATTGTACAAACATCGCTCTTTGCCACCCAAACCACACCTCCACCCCATCTGCCCTGTGAGTCCTGATTCATCTAGACAGAGCCTACTGATCCAGTGGGCTCTCATTCCTGGATCTCAGCCTCACTCCCTAACCGCCTCTTCAGTCAATGTGTACAGGGAAGGAACGGGAATGCTGCCAGACCAGAGGCATGGAGAAACCTAGCACCTTCAAAGAAAAGCGGGGAGATCCACGTGTAAAGCTGAGTCGGTTAGACTTGTAAGAAACTTGCTCAGTGCAGTCTCCCCTTTCCAGGTAGTTCTGACCACTCACTGCGATCACAGACAGTGTGAACCATCAGAGGGAGGCAACTGGCAGATATACATATTGTGGTTCTATTCACCTTGCATCCACTTCTCTAAGAAGCTTCTCTTTACCATAGCCAATGTTGGGATTACAGAGATGAAAGATGGTCACTTCCCCCACACCCCAGTCAGAATGCTCAGTCTGTTAAGAGTCAAACACATTTGATGGAATTTACAAATGATAAGAGCTACGACAGAAGCAATCTCCAGGGGCTGGGGGTCACCTGGAGAGCTATTCTATGGTGAAGCCCACCTGGGGTCACAGCATGCAGTTAAATGAGGTGCCTTTTAAGGAAATGGAACCTGGTCTGTGAAATCCCAGTCTCACCACATATTAGGTATGTGACTTTAGAAAAGTGAGAAGTTATCCAGTCCTTCTGAGCCTCAGTTTCCTCTCACTCATACAGTGGGGTCAGTGGCACCTGCTTCATGAAGACTTAATGAGATGTTGTGTGTAGGGTCTGGTGCACAGCAGTGGCCAAGCTCCTGGAAGCTGCTGTTTCCCTTGTGACTGGTGCCATGGTTCTCTGCTCCTGATTGCAGGTGGTAACCCCAGATGGGCATGGGAAGAACCGAGCTAAGTGGGGCCTGCTGAAGAACATCCAGACTGCCCTCCAGAAGCGCTTCTGAGCTCCTCGCAGAGCAGGAAGCAACCTCAGCAATGTACCACAGATAGACATATATACACACATACATACGTATTTTTCTCAACACATGCTTCAGTGAGGCTATCACTGTAGGCAATGTTCCCAGGACCTCTGAGTCTTCTAAGAGCTAATAAAAGGAAATGCCTGATGTCATGGCTTGCTGTTTGCTGATTACTTTGAAACTAAGATGGAAAACAGTCCACAAGTCTCTATGCCTCCAGTAGCTCTGAGCCTAACCCTTGGCTCAGAATTCTGTGGTGTTGTGTACATGGCAGCCACGGGGCCTCGGGGTGGTAAAAGGGGTGGTCTTTTTGCAGTCAGTTCCTGTGGGTATGCATTCTGACCCTAGTCTAACTAGATTTTAGTGTTTGAGCAAGTCAATGATTGATGAGAAGCTCATTACCTCACCCTGTTGTCTATTTGAACAATAAGCAGCCAACATTGTTAGAATGCTCTTCCTAACTATGGAGTCTGGACTTGCCTTCCCATAACTTTCCCCATGCTCTGAAGCTTGCCCCTGACCCATAAAAAATGAGAGCACTCCCTCCCCTCCATACTTCTGCTGGTCCCCAGAGCAAAGAACAGTAGAATGCTTGGTTGGAGGCTCCTCTATGGTCCTTGAAATCAAGGTAAGAAAGAATGGCAGAGTCACAAGTCAGCTCCAGCCTGTCAGAACTTGCCCTGGCCCTTCAGACAATAAGAGGCCCCCAGGGTCTCTTGACTGACAAGGCCCTATCTGCCTAGAATGACCTTCTCCTGAACCCCACCTCATTTCTGCTGGTAAAACACCACCAGTCTTTAAAGACCCAGTTCAACCATTTCTGGGAAGCCTTTGCTGATTTTCTAGGTAGGGATGACACCTCCTTCCTCCCCTGGATCCTCACTAAACAAATTCTCCTCCCCCACTCTCATCCCCCACAGAGATACCTATTCCAGCCCTTGAAACTCAGGCACTTGCATTTGTCCCCAGTCTGTAGGGCAGAGATGGGACCTCATTAATTCTGTTCTCAGTGCCTGGCTTGGTGAGGCTCACATTGCACATCAGTACTGGGGAGGGAAAGAGTATGGCTAGAAGGCAGGCACACAGAATAACCCTCCTCTGAACCTCCCCACGTCAATCTGCATGACGAGGGTCTACACACAGAAGTGGGAGTGGGTGTGGAAAGGCACATGCAGTCACTGGTCTCCACCTTCTCTAATCCCATTCTTTTCATGAGCTGTTCCATAAAACAGGTGTGGCCATCCCATCTAGCTTCACCCATAGGACCACTGCTTTGCAATCCTTTATTTTGCCCTGAGACTCAGCATCAAAGGCAGAAAAGGCCCTTTCCCACAAGAGGTGCCCTGTGAGGATCTTCTAATAATGTAGGATAAAGTCGAGCAGATTCCTGCCCCGCTCCATAACAGTATTACAAGAAGAAATTCCCCAGGGAGCTTCGTTATGATCCTATTACTGTAAATGATGGCTTGAATCCACCATCAGATTTGGTATTACCATATAATCATTTCTGTAAAAGGCTTCAGAATCATCATTAGCACAGGGAGCAAATTAAATGACATGCCAGCAGGGATTTTAGTACTGATAAACTAAAATGAAATTAAACTTAAAAAAACAGAGTGGTATGAATATTGCATTACAATGATCACACCTACACACAGAAAAGCAAATACAGCCAGAATTGGATAAGCCACGGCACCCAGACCTTCCTTCTCTAGAGGACACATAGCCTTGCCTTCAGTGACCACAAGAGTTGGCTGGATTCTCTGAGAGGTCCACTTAACCAGTAGCCAAGCCATCCTACCAAATGCAAGGTAGGATTTCTAAATAGCATCGAACCCCTTACACGTCATGCAGAGGCCCCCTTCCCAGGACCCTTCCTGAGGTACAAAAATGGAAGCAAGGATCTGGTTTTAACACCAGCTCTTTCTGAACTTGAGGAACTTGAGGAAGTCTCGCTCTCACACTGGGTGTCAGCTTCTTTGTCTGTACAATGATGCGGTTTGATGTGAGATTTTACAAGTGATCTTTAATAAAATGAGAATAATGCTCCTTTCCCTGACTCCTAGGATTGTTGTTGGATTCAAATGAGCAATACAGCTGACAGCATATTACAAAGTGGAAAATGCTGGTAAGAGGAAGAGGTTTTATAAGATGAAAAGATGTATATGCACCGAAGTATATATACATAAACATGTATGCCACTTATAAGCAAGAAATTCACAGGTATATGCCACTGTGTTGAGCCATAATCTCTCTGTATATCTACCTATTTCAACATCCCTATTAGTCTTTCCTCAGAGAAGAGTTTAGGGCTACACGAACAGATAATTAGTGGTCACATCTATTCTAAAACAGCTTGTAGCTGTACAGTTGCTAGCTAAGTAAGCCGTGATTTATTTACACCTCTCCTCTTTTTCCTTTTTTTCTTTTCTCTTCTTTTTTTCCTTTGATATCCACTCTACATTTATTCATTCATTAGGCACATCTGTACTGAGACCTGGGTGCAAGGCGTGGGAATACAGTGGTAAATTAAGCAGACACAGTCCCTGCCCCATGTATTTTACACTATAATGAGGGAGGACAGATAAAGATATAGATATGTTGATGACTGGAAATAATGACAATTACTACGAAGGAAAGCAGTATGGAGCCTGGGAAGTACCAACTCTAAAGAGGGTCCAGTGGACTAAGTATTTGTGCCCCCCCCTCCAAATTCATATGTTGAAACCCTAATCCCAAGGTAATCGTATTTCAAGGTGGGGCCTCGATTAGGTTGTGAGGGTAGAGCCTTCATGAACAGGATTAGTGCCCTTTATAAGAGAGCTAGCTCACTGTCTTTCTACCATGTAAGGATATAAGAAGCCAGCCGTCTGCAAGCCAGAAGAGGGCCTTGCCTGGATCCTGACCATGCTGGCACCCTGACCTTGGATTTCTAGCCTCTAGAGGCTAGAAATACATTTCTATTGTTTATAAGACACCCAGTCTATGACACTTTGTTATGGCAGCCCTCCCTGTTAAAACAAAGGATGTCAGTGAATGGTTCCCCAGGAGGTAAATTTAAAGTTATTTCCTTAAGAATGGGGAAGAGCCAGCCATAATGACAAACAGAGGAGAAAAGCATTCCAGATAGAAGGCAGTAGATGCCAAGGTCCTAAGGCAGAAAAGAGCTTGGCATGTTCAAGAAACAGGAACACAGCTGGGGAAGCTGGTGTGTAGGAAAGGAGGAAAGACAGACAGGAAAGTGGCCTTGGCAGGATCTATGGGTCATCACAGAAGGTATGTGCCTCAGGAGGCTGTTGAAAGATATTAAGCTACACAATATAACATCCTATTTATATTTCAAAAGTAGTAGTACTTTTGATTCTGGGTAGGAAATGAGTTGTGAGGGGCCAAGAGAAAAGGCAAGAGGACTGTTAGTACAAGCATGGATACCTGGGCTGGGAGAGATTCAAGGTGGAATCACAGCCCCTTCTAACCAATGGAAGGGGGGGATGGGGTGGGTGCAGGTGAGCAGGAGAGAGGAATGAAGCATGGTGCCCAAGATTCTGGATTAAGCACTGAACGGATGGCAGATCCAGGCAGCGGAAATTGGACAAGCTCTGGAGAATATCACAGTTCTGACTCGAATGGGTGAAGATCTTGAAGGACTGGTGAATCAAAGAGCAGCAGCTATGTGTTGCTATCAGTTGGGTTCAGCTTGGAAAACAAACACCACACCAGCCCTTTTAACAGAAAACTGAACATAGTGGCTAGCTGAACAGACTGGAGGACTGATGATAGGAAAGGGACACTGAAAAGACACAGGCCAAAGAGAAGGCTACCATGAGGATGGCCTGCAGAAGAGCAAGAAGGAATGGCCCCTAATAGGTACAGAGAAAGCACTCACTGGTTTGGGTTGTTAGACTCTGAATTTGCCATGTATTTCCCTCTTTTTGTTTTGAGAAATAATAAGAAACAGGGTATGTGGGGAAATGTTGATATAATTTAAATTGCTGATATCATTTCAACAGCTGCTCTACCCCAAAGTAAATACGGAGGTATATGCAGAAAACAAAGACAGATAATACGACTACCAATGTGCTGGGAGAACACCTACATATAAGCGTCCCTAATTCTGCCTACTGCCATGACTTCCTAGTATAAGCTATCACCAGTACCCAGCCCCGCATACTCAGCTATGCCACATACACACACACTCAGACACACAAGCACATATGTACATATATATCAACATACACAGGCACACACACACACACACATACACACATATGCTTGTATCCATATATCTGTGTGGACACACATATGCTCATGCACACACACACTAGTACGCACACATACACTTGTATGGACATGTATACACAGGTGTGTGTGTGTGTGCATACACACAGGCACATTCCACATTCATTGCCTCTGAGCCACATCATCCAATCTGAGGTCAGTGAAAACTTCCTGAACTAATAGGGGCTTGCCTTGAGGCCTGAAGGACTAGAAGATCAAATAGACATGGTTCTGAGAGAACACTTCAATATCTGCTATGGGAAGTAGGACAGGGAGGAAGGGTAGGTGACAAGAAGGAAGGGGGTAAGGTGAGACATTTCCACGGCCACCCTGGTCTCCAAATGATCCGTGAGGACATTCTGGTTTGACATCAAAGGGTTTCTTTGCCAGAAGATGACCAGAAGAATCCAGTTTTGTAGAGGTTCTCAGAAAAACTAATACAGTCCAAGGCAAATAATTGACTGAAACCAGGAAAAAATGCAATTTGGGGAAAAGCCCAAGGGACACGTGTTACTGCAAAGCTGAAGTGGGCCCAGAAGCTTGAATTTTTTATACCAAGTTGTAGAAGTGAGCAAAATAGGGTCCAAAACAGAGTTCTTCAGATGCTGTGAATCTATGCATGACTTCATTTCCATTCCCTTAATTCCACCAGGAGCCACAATTTCTAAATTTTCCTTCAGGAAAAAAATCATTTAGCTCAGAAATAATGCTTTCTATATAAAACTGTAGCAGTTTCAGGGTTTATTTCTTTGATTTTGTTTCCTTCCAAGAAAATAAGAATAAAAGGAGTATTTCATCTTAATAAAGAGAGACGTGGGAAGTTTCTCTCTGAGCACCGACGCAGACAACAAATTCACTCAGGAAAACATGACCAAGTGCTGCGCCCATCTGGCCGTGGGCACATGGAGTAGACAGGTGTGCCTTCCATGGGTTTCCACACATGAAAGCACGGGAGAAAATCAAGTCCTACCCCTATGTGGACTTTGGTGTCCAGGCCAGGTTTCACAGAAGGAGTGGGGCCCTTCATGATGTCCCTGGGGTGATGAAGATTAAAGGGAATTGAAGTAGCGGAGAATGAAAAGTAGGCATAGTAGGTAGAGGAACAGTGTGAATAAAGGTGCAGAGGCTGGACTAGCATGTCAGATATATGAACGCAAGACAGTAAGAAATATATATCAGTCTCTGCCCCAGGTTCCTGACACAGGGCTCCTAAACCCCTATAGTTTCCTAAGCAATAAGAGCACTAGGAACATCTTTTGTTCTAATATTTGGTCTTGGACCCTGGTTCCTGACACAGGGCTCCTAAATCTCTTGGAATATGCTGGGTGATAGGAGTGTCTTTTGTTCTAATGAGAGAGTTCAGTGGGCTCCTGGTTGGGGGCTGATCACCAGAAAGACCAAGCTATGATTCAAAGTTTGGAATTCAGTCCCACCCCTCATTCTCCAGAGTTAATAACCAGTCATGCCTATATGGTGAAGCCCCCATAAAAATCCCAATAGTATGAGGCTCAAGGAGCTTCTGGGTTGGTAGACACATCCACATGCTGGAAGGGTGGCACACGCCAACTCCATAGAACCAGAAGTTCCTATGCTTAGGACCTTCCCAGACCTTGCCCTGTATACCTCTTCACCTGGATATTCTTCTGTATCTTTTATCATATCCTTTATTATATCATAAACTGGTAAATATAAGTATTTTCCTGAGTCCTGTGAGCTATTCTAGCAAATGACTGAACCCAAGGAGGAGTTGTAGGAACCCTGATTTATAGCCGGTAGGTCAGAGTACATGTGACCTAGGATGTGTGAATGGTGTCTGAAGTGGGGCGGTCTTGTGGGACTGAGCCCTTAAGGCTGTGGGATCTGACGCTGATTCCAAGCTGATCACGTCAGAATTGAAGCAAGTGACAGGACACCAGCTGATGTCACAGAGAATCACTTGGTGTGAGAACTGCCCCACACATGTGGCATCAGAAGTGAAGCGTGGCAGCAGTGTGAGAGAGAAGGAGAAATACACAAGAACATGTTTTTACTCTTCAAAAGTGATAAGCCTAGATAGGATTTGAGGCACATTATAGGAGTCAATGAAAAATAGATTTTGAGTTTATCCTATCACTAATGAGAAGCATACATAGGTTGTTGGGTTGGAAATGAATAGTCATTATAGTAGTAATGGCTAACATTTATGACATTACAGGCACTGTACAAAGCATGTCACATGTACTGGCTATGTAGTTCGCACAAAAGCCCTTTGAGGTAGGCACTACTAGGATCGCCACTTCACTGATGAAAATGAGGCCCAGAGGGGTCAAGTAATTTGCCCAGCGTCACACAACTTCTAAGTGGCACAGAGAGGTTGAGGTAGAATGCAGCCCCTGTCCTGGAGGGTGTGATGGGTGATGGTCCCACTGTACCTTCCCTCTGTGCCCTGTCTCACAGAGAGCTTGTCTGAGGATGAGGCTGAAACACGAGAGAAGCTGAGGTGAGAGGTGGCGGGGGTGGGGGTTGGCGATCCGGGGTCTGGATCAGGATCAGGATGCACCCCTGCCTTCTTGAATCCTCTCTTGTGTCTTCAGCTAATTGGAGTAGGGGTTCTGCCACTTACAACATGCCTTCCCTTCACCTTTTATAAGTACCAGATTGGGGCTTGTCTGTACCTTCTTTAGCAGCACCCTACTAAGTACTTGCTAAGTGCTGGGGACACTAAGATAAGGGAGACAGTGCCCCATCCTCAGGATGGAAACCATGTAGAAAGGGGCACAGCATTCAGGGCAGGGTGGGTCACAGCGGGACCAGGAGGGCCCAAGATGCTCCAGCCAGTCAAGGAAGTCTCCTAGGGGAAGCAACATGTGGCAGCACAGAGGGTGCATGGAGTTTGCCGGGTGGCACAGGGTAAAGACGCTGGAAGAGAGACCCAAGTGCTCGCCTAGGCTGAGGGACACCCAGCAAGATCCTGTGACAAGGTCCAGACAGCCCCTTCCCTTGCATGGTTGCCTCATGTCAGTAGAGGCTTTTGGGGCCCATCTCCCCACAAAGAATAGTAACAGAAAGGCCACTGATATCCAAGTGCCAGACACTCAGTGTCCCTAACTAAATTGTTTCCCAGTTAAAAAAAAAAAAAAAAAAAGCTGCAGGTCTTATGCAGTTAAAAGTGAATGGCTATAGTTTAGAGAACTACATAAGCTTCTTTCTGCACCAGCCCAGAACCTCTGTAGGTTTAAAGGCAAGACTCTACCTGTCAGGTTGGAGGGACCTCACCTCAGGCCTCACCTGTGAATACTGGGTTTTCTCAGTGGATCAGCTCTAACTATGAAAACAAGGTCTTCCCCCTGGCCCCAGCTCTCCAGGAATAGCCAGGAAGGGAAAGTGAAGTCTCCGATGCATTTGCAGCATCACCAGGAGGACACCTCCTTTGAGCAACTGTCACCTTCCCAAGGTGATACCCCAAGAGAGCACCAGCATCGAGGAAACCAGACCTGGGCCCATGTCCCTTCTCTACCACTCTGTTCCTATATGACTCTGTCCAGGTATTTATACTCTCTGGGCCCCAGGACTTCACTCTGTAAAAGGGGATATATATGAACTCCCACTGGGAAGGATAGTCATGAAGACTACGGGGGTGTAAAATGAGAATATATCCCTACAGTCTCAAGCATAGTGCCTGGCCTGTGACAGATGCTCAGCAATTGAGATTTGTTGCTACAATTGCAGTGATAATGCACACGACTGCCATTATTCCGTTCAACTGTGTCTTGATGCAGCCTGCCTCTTTTAAAGCAGAGCAGTTCTAACTTTTTCCAAATTACTGGGCTCTTTTTGAGAATCTGCAGAAATGACAGACCCTAACGAAAGCACAAACACACGAGATTTTGCACAGGATTTCAGTGAAGTCAAGAAGACCCAAATTCTAAATATTTAAAAAAGAAAAAAAAATTAACAAGCCCCAAATTCCACGTCCACGCCTCACCCTGCAGGAGTCCAGGGCCACAAGTTCTGAGGCCCCACATCTGGAGATCTAGCCTATCTCTGATCTGATTTATTTTGCACCGAGATAAAAGTGAGATGGACTCTGCACTTTCCCAGAGCAGTGCTGGGCGATCGGTCGTTCATCTGCCATGAACGGCTCACAGAGATCTCCTGGCCCAGAGAGGCCCAGCACTGGGCCACCGAGCAAACAAGGAGCTCCAGGAATCGGCATGTACATCAAGCACTGTTTGCAGCCTGTGAAAAATAGCAGCGCCTATCCCATGCATGAACTTGCTTGCGTTTTTCAAATGTGGGAAGCTGCTGCGGCAATGAACAAAGAGTTACTACAAGCACAAGCACCAACCTGTGGAGGTACCAGAAATATTTTGCCATTTATGAAGACCCTCAAACTTGACAAGGTCAGAAATCCCTGCTGTGGTCCAACTGCCCTTCCCCAGCCCCCAGGCCATGTCAGCATCCATGACAGAAGGTTGCCTAGGCAATGCCTGCACGGTTGGCCTGCTGTGCCAACTGATATGATTAAAGTAGAAATCTTTTCCAGCACAGTTTAAACAGAAGTGAATCATGCTACAACCAACGGCCCCTTTATTTAGCTTCTGCAAATAAACCCCATTTCCAGGGTCCCTGGGTCACGGTGTCTGCTCAGAGCCACTTGGCCAGTTCTCCACATCTAGCCTCTCACACAAAAAGAGAAGGTTTAGGTTGAGTTGTTTGTCTTTGTTTTTTCTTCTATATTGCTCTCTTAAAGTCACAGAAACTAAAGTTAGATAAAAAGAGTAGTTTTGCCTGATTCTCAAATTCAAGAAGCCTGTGTTCCACTTTGCTCCCAACTGCTACTCAATCAAAATAGCAGGTTTAAACTGTCTTCCACCTACTATGCTTTAGCTGATGAAAACATGTTTTTACAACTGTAACAAGTACAGATGCCTTACGGCAAGAGAGGTGAATGAATAAAACTCTTTCAAAGCCCCTCCATCACATCTGTGTTCTTCCTCTGATCCCAAGCCTATGCTTCTTCCCTCCTCCCTCACCCCTCTTCCTCTCACTTAATATCCAAAGGCTTTTGTCTTGAAATAAAGTTGAACAAATCTATCATTCCCTTTCCTTCATTTCTTCCTTTGAAATGATTGGTCACCTGTATAACCTGCAATTCAGGAAGGCTCCACCAGGGGATGATACTCCATTATTACAGACTCAGCAATAACATTTGTCTAAGTCAGAGTCAAAACACCAACATTTGTTCTATAAGCTTCTAGGTGGTAGGATTATGAGGTAAATATGTTTCTACACCTCCGTGCTTTCCCTCTACTTTTGAAAAAGAATATATTTCTTTGATAATCAAGAAAGAAGTTTATTTAAAACATTTTAAAGTTATTACAATGTAATAGTATTATTCAAATACAAAGAGCAAAACGAATGCTGGGGCATTACCTTTTGCTATTATTAAATATAATGGTGTGCATATGATGAATTCAGGTACTCTGATGCAACCACAGTCTATAGCTTGCCCACCCTATTAAAAGGCTATTTATTATTTGAATGCTCATCCTTGTCACCCCTGCACTCAGCATGTTAATTTGCCTCTGAAGAAAGATACCAAATGCTGCTATTGCAAAGAATGTGAATCCCAGAAACTCCAATGACTGGTCTCACCTTTGGCCTTAAGACATCTTTTCAATCTGTCACTGTTGGTCAGTGTGTGCACAGCAAAATTAAGAGAAAGGAAAAGGGACAACTGAGATGTCTCTCTTGCCTTTATCTCCTTAACTCTTCTCAGATTTATCATTGGGATTTTCCATTTTCCCATCAGAATTGCCAGTCTGAAAATATTCTAAAGAATAATAATGCTTCCGGCAATAGCAGTTGTAAAGAAATGTTATATGAACATGTTGTGTTGAGTTTTAATTTCTCCACACAAAACTAAAAGACCTTTTTCTGGGGTTTATTGCTAACCCAGCAATCCTGCTTTTAGCAATATATTCTGTGGAAATAAAACAAATATATAAAGATGCCTGTCAAGGAGGCTTGTTTGCAAAGAAGTTCAAAATAACAAAATAAATAAGTAAAAGCAAACTAAATGTCTACCATTTAAGAGCTTGGTTATTTAAATATATCTTTATACTTGGAAACACTATAAAGTCATTAAAAGGAGTGAAAGTAGCATTTATGTGCTGGCATGGAAAGATGTCCACTGATAGGTATAAGGGGGAAAAACAAAAGGAGCTAGTATGAGAGGAACTATAGCATCATCCAGTAGAAAGAGACTAGTTAATTGGACTTTTCCATTGGTTGATGTAAGCTCCAAAGCTGAGAACAAAAGGTGATACATATACATCCATTCTAAAGAGAATTCCTAGACACATCCATACAGGCCTTGCTGAAAGGCAGTGAAGCCAGTCCAGAAACAAATATTCCATCCTGGTTATAAATGAGAAGATGAGGGGCACCTGGGTGGCTCAGTTGGTTGAACGTCCGACTTCAGCTCAGGTCACGGTCTCGCAGTTTGTGAGTTCGAGCCCTGCATCGGGCTCTGTGCTAACAAACAGCTCAGAGCCTGGAGCCTGCTTTGGATTCTGTATCTCTCTCTCTCTCTCTCCCCCTCCCCTGCTCATGCTCTGCCTCTCTCTGTCTCTCAAAAATAAATAAATGTTTAAAAGTAAATAAATAAATAATAAATAAATGAGAAGATGAGTCATTCAGATAGAGTTCATTGAACATGAAGTAGGATTAGTGAGTTGGTTTCCTCTCTTCATCTGTAGTGGAGAGGGTGTCCCCAGGAAGATAACTGTTTGAAGAGACTGGGGGTGCTTGTGAGAAGCAGGGCTACTCATTTGCTTACCACCTAGAAACTGAGTTGTAAAAATGGAGACCCATCTCAGTGATTGTGGTAAATGAGATCTCTACTGAGCAAATATTCCCTCCAATCAACCATCTACATGGGAGTGTTCTTTCCCATCCCAAGTGTTGGGCTTGGTCATGTGACTTGCTTTGGCCCCCAGGTGAGCAGAGTATATGTACCGTTAGACTTTGCACTCAGTCATGGGACTTGCTCAGGCCAACGAGATACACAGAGGTTTGACAGGTACATACATGGTTTAGTTTGTTCCCTTACACTTCTGTCATCTTCTGGGTATAGCTCCCCTAGATAGCTGCTTCTTCTTTAGCTTTGGCCTAGAAGAAACACACATGGAACAAACCTAGGCCAACCAGCAACAAGGAGCCAAGGCCAGCAAGAACCACCACTTAAAGCCAAGCTTCCCAGAAAAGGCCAACTTGTCAATCAGCTGAATTGCAGCCCAATGAGCATGAGAATAAGAACTTATTCTTCCACACCACTGCGTTTAGGGGTGGTTTGTTATATAGTGCTATTGCACCAAGAGCTAACCAGTACAACAGTGGGTTCTTCAGACCTTTGATAATTGAAGAGTTTGTGACTTAGTAAGCCTACAGACTCATGTTTGATTCCTGTCTGGAAACTTATGAGGACTGAATCTAGCAGAAGTTGCCCATAATGTCCATACAAGAAGAGTTGGGACAGAGTTGGACAAGAACAAGGTTGTATGTCCAGGGTAACACCCAGGGTGTCAAATGGACACAGAGGTTAGTGGGTTTGAGCCATCCTGGTGGAATTTTACTCAAAAGTAGAGTCTACCAGGTGGGGAAATCCAATGAGAAGAGGCTGTGGGTATACCTTTGAGGGGCAAGAGTAGAGGGCACAACAGGCAGCAATCAGGGATGTGGAAACACAACAAGGAAGAGCAGAAAGGTCATCATTCCCCCTTTTCCACTGTAGATCCCAAGCCTGGGTCATTGTAAACTGGACAAACAAGTGAAATGGGAGATAAGGGCTTTATTTAGATTTGGCTAGACCTTTTAATACCTGAAAACAGAATGACCAGAGCTATGGAATTTTGAGGTTACATTATGGGGAAAGAAACAAATCTGACAGACCATATGAGATGACAGTGACGGGGACTTTATTCAATAAAATGGTGACACCCACTATATAAATTATGTAATACATATAATATATTAAGCATGTCAATAGACAGATTTATATTTTTATTTCTATTTTGGTAAAACAAATGGCCAGGGGTGGGTCTGAGCCAGGGCTGTTTGTCAGGTAAGGGGCTTCTGCAGTGGAAACAGACTGCAGGCTTCTCCTCTCCTTAGTTCCCTCGGCTCTAACAATACAGCTCATTCCTCAGCAAATTTCCCTTCAAATGTTCAGCCTGTGGCAATGAGATATTTTTATAGCTTTTTATTTAACATCCCCCTGAGAATTATCATTTGCTTTTACGCAGTATTATCAAGAAACAAAAGCAACAAAAACGCATTTTAATTGTTCAAACTATTTGGCTCTTCTTTCAGACAGTGGACAAATCAGAACCCTGTAGGGCAGAGAACTAAATCCCAGAGGCAGAAGACAGGGATTCTTGTCAGGTTGGTGGCCTGAACTCCCCCATGGGACCTAAAGCAAGGCTCTCAACTTTCTGGGCTTCATTTTCCTCTCATGTAGATCCTCTGCAAGATATGCCCCCAAATCCTATGTGTCAGGGTATCTTTTGTTATGGAAAAATCTGAAGCTACATTAATTAGAACATCTGTGTTCTAGTCCTTCCTATTTTGCCAAGGAGCACTATGATCTAAGCAAAGGATTTAGTGTCATTGAGCATCAGTTTGTTATCTTTAAAACAAAAAAATAAGTCATGCCCTCCTTCTCTCCTTCCCTCCTTCCCTCCCTCCCAGGTTTTACTGTTGTTTTTATGGTTTGGTTATCTAGTGCTGTGTTAACATACTACCACAAAAGATAGTGGTTAAAAACAACCATCTATTTTGCTCATGATTATATGGGTCAAAGATCTGGGGAAGGATGCAGCTGGATGGTTTATCTTAGCCTTGCATGGGATCGGCTGGGGCTTCTGGGGCTGGAGGATTCAGTTCCAGAATTCTGCCTCATTCATGTATCTAGCACACTTCTTGATCTCTCTCTCTCTCTCTCTCTGTCTCTCTCTTTCTCTCTCTCTATCTATCTATCTCCCCTCTCCCCTGCCTCCACATGGTATCCCAGAACCTAAACACAGCAGTCAGGAAGCAGAAACTTCCAGCCAATTAATAGCTACTTCCAGAACTAGCACAACATAATTTCCACTGTATTTATTCTATTGGTCCAAGTATTCACAGTCCCACCTAGAATCCAGGATGGAGAAATCAACTTCATCTCTTGATGGAGGAACAAGAACATCACATTGCAGAAGAGCAAATGGGATGATAGATAATTGGAAAATAGAATTTGTCACATTTTGTTTTTGTTGTTATTCTGAACAAAAATTATGATATAGAAACTCTGAAAAATAAATCTCTGTGCACCTATCAAGTGCCATTATGATCCCTACTTCAATTTTCCATTTTTAATCTACTCTGGTTAGTGTTACTGTGAGGTAAGTAATAGACCCATTCCAAATCTGGCCACAGTGGCCACCAAAGCATTATCTGTCCCAAAATCAAAGCCAATTAGAGACCCAGGTAATTCCTTCAATAGGAGACACAGGGTTCCTTTGGTTGAACAGAGACATGACAGATATGCCAGATTACGATCTAGTAACTAACAACCCCAAAATCGATGTCTTAAGATAAGAAAATATAACTCTCTCTTGCTGCGTACCTGTCACAGGTCCTCTGGGGTTCTGGGGTTCTGAGACACGGCTGATAGAGCATGTCCTATCTGAGCCTTGTTGGGCACCTCAGCAAAGGGACGGAGCGTGGCTTCCACAAAGTAAGACATGTCACTTCCACTCATATTTCATTGGCCAATGCAAGTCACATGGCCACATGTGACCTCAAAGGGGCAGGTGTGTAAAACCTTGCCATGCCTCAGAAGGAGGAAAACCAAGATTACTGGAGAACTGCATTCCTAATGACCACATCTGGATTAGAGTTTTTCAGGATTCTGTTCAAGGACATTTTCAGAGCCCTTTCTTAATGCACAAGCACCTATATGAAGATGAAGAGAGAAAATGCATGGTGTTATCCTATATTCTTCTGCTCTAATATGTTGTATTTTTTTTTTGCCAAGCTTTTCGTTGCTCCTTCTTGTAAGGACATTTCCCAGGGAAGTGACAGTGGTTGAAATCCTGACCTTGCCTAGAGATTCACAGAGAACAAAACGCTCCCCGGGGTATTCACAATCATATCCATCTGCTAGCTCCATGGAACACATGGAGATGCCACATGTGACCCATATCAGTAAGTTTCTACCCAGAGGTTCATTTTCTTGGCTTAGACTATGGTGTGTTAGTAAGAGTCAGCACAGCAGAGTGGAAAGAGCAGCGTAGTGGGTATCACAGTGTGTGGGTTGAAAACTACCACCTCTAGCATGTGACTATGAACAACTTTTTCAACTTCTTTGAGCCTCAGTTTCCTCAGCTGTAAAATGACAATAGTAATAGTACTTCAGAGACTGTCGTGAGAATCAAAAGACATAATTTGTGTAAAACACTTAGAACAGTGCCGAGGACTTTTTACATTGCTCTTCTTGCTGTTGTTGGTGTTGTCATTTGGCCTGGCTCTGCAAGCCTCCCTGCCTGCTGTTCAATCTCGTGCAGGAACTAATGGTCATACTCATATTGCCAGGTGCTCGGTGCTCACAAAGGAGCACACGGCCAGTAAGTGCTATAAGAACAGGATGAAAAAAGGTGTGAACATCAGAGATCCCCTGCATTTGTGATAGGATGAGACAGTTTTGTGCATGGAACAAGGTGGTAGTTACCCTTCTTACCCAAAATGTCTCCCCTGCCAAGCTGCCAAGATGCCTGATATTTTGTCATTAGAAATTAATTCCCTTGGTTTAACCATTATCTGGTCTAAGTGCATTACAAACATCACTAAGTGTAGGAGGCTTAGAGGGAAAGGGCATAAAGGGGCTAGCCAAGGTATTTCTAACATAGAGTTGGTGAAAAGGGTTAGAAAGTTCTCCTTCACAGTAATTTCCTAGTTACCCAACAAGAGTAACTAAGATTTCACCATGAGTGATGACATGTTAAATTCTTATTAAATGATTTTTTTAACTGTATCACTGAAATCATTTCTGAACCAGCATGCTTATTTCCAATCAACCTCCTCTAATTATAGCCTCTAAATTACTGCTAGGGTGGGAGAGGGGAAAGTGGGTGATGGGCATTGAGGAGGGGACCTATTAGGATGAGCACTGGGTATTGTATGGAACCAATTTGAAAATTAATTAATTAATTAATTACTGCCAGGATAATCTCTACAAATAGATGTGATCATGTTGTATTGGGTTTTGGTGAGGCATGGGAGGTTTCAATCATCACACTCTTGGCCCCCACTTTAGCCTTGTATTTCACTGCTACCACTACCCCCAACTCTTTCATACCAATCAACATTCTAACCCATACACACAGACTGACTCACCTGGAAGCATCACATTCTTACTTTTCCTGTCACCTTTATCAAAGTTATCCTCTTTGCTTCCATCACATTAAATGGAAATTGCAGTCTGGAGGGTACTTTCCTCCCTCAGCATTATCACGTGATTCCTGTGGGACCTATGATCACAAGACTCATTCCTTCTAGATATAGGAATGGGCATGTGACTCGGGCTCAGTCAATCAGAGAAGTACATTTCCCCCTGGAAATAACATTGGGCCAGGTATGGCCAAGTGATCCAAATAAGGAAAATCAGATCCTTGCCTTTTGATGTTATTAAATGAAGAGAAGTATGTCTTATCTCTTCAGTCAGATAGAATAATGTACACCAAGGGCTGCCAAAAGCCATCCTTTCCCCCCTGCCTCCAAGGTGGAGCGATCGTTAGCTGGAGAAACTAAAGTGGAAAAGTTAGCAGGAGAGAGAGAGAGAGAGAGAGAAGGAATGACAGACCTCATTTTCATCCCTAGATCTGGTGAATTTAGAATATGTTAACAAATTATCTGATACTTCTCCCTTCAACAGGTGGAGCCCAACTCCCCTCTCCTTGTGTATGAGCCAGATTTAGTGTCTTGTTTCTGATGAATCAACTGAATGGAATCGAAATTACAGAACATGACTTTGAGCATAGGTCTTAAAAGCATTGGTGGCTTCTATCCTGCTCCCTCTTGGATCATTTGCTGTGGGAGAAGCCAGCTGCAATATCAGAAGACATTCAAGCACCCCTCTAGGAAGGCCCACATGGTGAGAAATTGAGGCCTCCTGCCAACAGCCAGAGAGGAACTGAAGGCCTTTGCCCATAGCATGAGAGTGAGCCATCTTGGAAGTGGATCTTGCAGCTGTAGTCAAGCCTTCAGATGCCCCAGCCAATGTCTTATCTGCAACCTCATGAGAGGCTCTGAGCCAAAACCACACAGCTAAGCTGTTCCCAAAATCCTAACCCTCAGAAACTGTGAGACAATAAATGTTTGTTGTTTTAAGTCACAAAGTGTTGTGGTAATTTCTTTCTCAACACTAGGTAATTAATACATGAAGCATCTCCAGCTCTACCTTAGACATCCTATACCATACTTTTTTCTGTAGTTGGGATTCTATCTTTCACATCTCAAATCTCCCTATTTACAGTATCATCTTTCTCTGCCCTCCCAACTTCTTCACCAGGCTAAGTCCCTACTATGCTCAGATCCTTACTGAGTATCACCTCCTCTGGGAAACCTTACCTATCCTGCTCCCCATGCTCTACCTCTCCAAGCTAGGTGAGGATCCCTTCTCTGAGTCCCCCATGCTTCCTTCCATTCAACACAGCCATTGTCATCTATGTGGGTATCCCCAAGTAGATTCTGGGCTCCTGGAGGCAGAAACTACTGCATTCCCATTACCAAGAAGAGTTTTCCCACATCAAGATCCTCAGTCAATGTGGTAGACACTGTCACTGCCCCACTCAGGTACCTTTACTGCCCAGTATGGTGCACAACTTGTGCCAGACTTCCCAAGACTTTCCAGGTTTTGGCACCAAGAATCCCACATCTGGGAAACTCCTCAATTCTGGGCAAATCAAAATGGCTGGTCACCCTTAAGTGTCATTTACACCAGCTTCAAGAGCTGGTACCAAAAGCTTACTTATGTGACCATCTCCAGTGAATGGCCTTTGGCTGACAGCAGCTGCTTTGCCCAGAGGCACTAGGAGATTACACCACATGCAGGGGCACAGTAACTGGCTGATACAGGGGTATGAACACAGAGCTCTCTTGCCTCAAGATAGGGCAACTCTATGAAGCTGTTTATGGTCCAGAGCCCCCAAAGTGTTTTAGGCCAAGGCAAGACTACACCTGACACACCACATCATTGCTCATTCCTTTCCTCTGCCTATCCTGCTTCCCCCACTTCCTTGTATGATTCTCCTGAGAGCATTCCCTCAATACATCACATATGCCCAATCCCTGCATTAGGCTCTGCTTCAAGGAACACAAACTAAGACGGTAATTGTTATTGAATGAATAAAGAGAATCTTAGTCACTTAACATCTCTGAGCCTCAGTTCCTGACCTATAAACAGAGATAGTAATACTCAACTTACAGACCTACCATGAGAAGTAAAGGAAGGTCTCTTTGCAAAGTACTTGGAGCTGTGTCTGCCCTCATGAAGAGTTATTCAATAGCAACTCTTAAGCAACCTTCCCCATGTGAAAGTCCACTGCATGGGTGGTCCCCCCACTCTGCCCTTTGTTAAGCCAGTCCCTTCCCTTTGCCCACAGTGAACTACAGCTTTCCTGAGTCTAACCCAATCCACAGGAGATTGAGGTTGTTCCTGAATTTAAAGGAGGTGCTGTCTCTGAAAAAAGCTAGACAGGTAGACAGGGAGTGACTGTCAGGCCATCTGATAGCAGGTTTAGGTTGAAAGCTGTTTTGGTTGAAACACATCTCATTTGTTCCTTGAAGATAAAGTGAGCCTGCCAAGAACCTACTAGCAGGGAAGTGTAAGTTCCATCTTGGAGAGAGGAGACGCCCAGACTTTTCCCACTTTAAACTTCTCCAAGTTTATTGCCTCTGTTGGTAAAGAGACATGGGATGTACCCAGGATCCTGGTGACAGTAGCAGGCTGCATGTAGAGTAGTGGATGGAACCCAGCCCCCCACCCGGCTGCCCCAGAGGCACCTGCCTGCCAGACTATGGACCTGTGGTTTGCCTCCCTGGGAAAATCCATTCTGATTGGATGTTTAACAGAGGAAGACCCCTGCCCTTGCTCTGGACCACAGGACTCTGAAGAGATGGACAATGGGCTCTGGTTATGGCCCTTCAAGGGAAATTGTCACTCCTCCACCACCTAAAAGTGTGTGGCAGGTCTCTGGTGCTAACTCGTGAGATGGGGGAAGAAGTAACCCCAGAAAAATGCTTAGGTCCCAGATAAAAGAGACCCCACTCAGAATCAAGCAGAAATGGACACAAACCTGGCCCTGTTCTATTGGCTCTCTGACCTTGGGTGAAGTCACATCTCCATATCTCTGAGCCTTTGTTTACTCATCTATAAAGTGGGTACAATCAACTCTGCTTCAAAGGCTGTGGTGAAGATGAGCAAACACCACAGCTATGGAGCGCTGGGCTCACCAAAGGCACTCATGATGCAGAAGCCATGCCCTCCTTGAGCCTGACAGCTGAGCCAGGGCATTCAGGCTGCATTTTCAATCCACATGATCTAACTTCACAATCCCCCAAGCTATCCCCCTGCCCATCCCCTTCCCTCATCCACGTGTGCAAGGCTTCAGGCAACAATGGACCCTAACCCCAGTAAAACCTGAGATAATATGGACCTCATATTTTAAAAGGGGAATCCAGATAGCTTAATATCTAACCCAAGGAAATAAATTTGTCCATGATGGAATTTCCACACAATAATAAATGTTGGATCTTGATGGTTACCATTATTTATTACTGCTTAACAAACAAATGCAAAATATAAGTGCTTAAAACAAAACTCCCTATATATGTATGTGTGTGTGTGTGTGTATATATATGTATATATGTATATATATATACATATATATGTATATATGTATATATATATACATATATATATAATATATTGTAATATATACTATATATATAATTATCTTCTTGGTTCTAAGGGTTGACTGCAGGGGCGCCTGGGTGGCTCAGTCTGTTGGGTGGCCGACTTCTGCTCAGGTCATGATCTCGCGGTCATGAGTTTGAGCCCCGCATCGGGCTCTGTGCTGATGGCTCAGAGCCTGGAGCCTGTTTCGGATTCTGTGTCTCCCTCTCTCTGACCCTACCCCGTTCATGCTCTGTCTCTCTCTCTCTGTCTCAAAAATAAATAAACGTTAAGGGTTGACTGCATAGCTCTCACTTGGGGTCTCTCACACAGTGGCTAGGGTTAGAGCCATCTGAAGGCTTGACTATGCCAGATGTACAAGATAACTCATTCACATGGCTGACAGTTGATGCTGGCTTTGCCTGGGAGTTCAGCTGGAGCTGTCATCTGGAGCAACTACATATACATCCTCTCCATATAATGATGGCAGCTGGGTTCTGAGAGCCTGCAACCCAAGAGCAAGCCCTTCAGGAGGCCCAAGGGAAGCCGCAAGTCTCTGGCTTCTGGTAACCTAGCCTTAGAAATCACACGGCATCACTTCCACTGCACTCTGCTAGTCAAGTGCCAGTCACACCCAGCCCAGATTCTAGATGTGGATGTCAGGAGGTCTTACTCATGGGAAGCCATCTTTGAAGACCAATTACCACGGAAATAAATGTTAAGGATGAGAAGAGGAAGATCAGCATTTATGAAGTGCCTGCTGTGTGCCAGGCCTTTAAACAATAGCACCTTCTATAGTCCTCACAACAATCCAGAAAGGTGATCTTGCCCCCATTTTAAAGAAAAGGCAACAGAGGTTCAGAGAGGTTATTTGTTTACCCAGGGTCACAAAACCACAGGGTGGCCAGGCCAGAGTTTGAACTCAAGTCTGTGGGCTTCCAAGCCTGTGGCTCTCCTCAGATCAGCCTGGGCTATGGAGATTGCCCAGGCAACCATTTCTGGCCTTCTGCCTCAAGAAACTGAAGATTTCACATGCAGATAATTCTCCTTTCCACATGAACAAGTTGTCCTTTCATTGGAAGGGAAAATGACTTCTGGCTCCATCTGGGAAAGCCCCCAGCTCCATGCTCTGCCCATGGAGACAGAGAGGCCCATCCACCACTGAGACCTGACTCGCCTGGCCCCTTATTACTGCATTAGCTCAGACCCCTAGGTCAGCCAGGAGGACAGACAGCCCTGCTGCTGGCTCCTCCCCAACTTTCCTCCTCCCCCTCCCACTCTGAGTCCCCATTTCTCCGTGGATCTCCCAGTCTTCTCTGCCGACTGGCTTCACTAAGGTTCCCTGACTTTCATAGACATAAACCAGAGCTGAGTCATTAAGCCTGAATCTTTTGAAATCCCAGAGATTCATTATCCAATATTATGTCTGTCGTGAGTAAGGAGGGAAGTATACATGACCTGGCATTATAGATTCAAAGCCTCTGGGAATATGAAACCCCCTGGGAGGATGGGGTTAACTCCAAGGGACCCCAGAGTCTGAAGACCAGAATATGCTGTAACTCTTTGCCAAGTATTCCTGTGTAACCAGCTATGAGTAAGGCCTGTGGGGGACCCAAGAGAAGAGTCAAGAGCCCTGCCTCCAAGATCTTTGAGTTCAGCAGAGTCCTGACATACGGATATCCGTTGATAAGTGCATGAAAGAATGAATGAGTGAATGAACCTTATATAGCACAATAGCAGATTTTAAAGGAGCATAGGAGAGGCACCTGGATGGCTCAGTCAGTTGAGTGTCCGACTTTGATTCACGTCATGATCTCACAGTCCGTGATTTTGAGCCCTTCATCAGCTCTCTGCTGTCAGCACAGAGCCTGCTTCAGATCCTCTCTCCCCCATTCCCTCCACCATTCCCCAACTCATGTGTGCGCTCTCTCTCTCTCTCTCTCAAAAATAAACATTTTAAAAAATAAAAATATTTTAAAAAAATAAATAAGGGAATATAGGAAATACCCCCGGAAGGTATTATGGTAGGGGAAAAAAAAACTAATTCTATTCATTTCAATTCGAGCAGCTATTTTATGTCTCCACCATTAGAATGCTCTTACCGACTTAACGGTCCGAAGTGCAGAAAAGATCGTGGTGGCCAGAAGCTGAGCAAGCCAGCTCTGCTCAAGTGAGCTTGCACATGGGCCACGGGCAGAGAGGGACCCACTGCCTTTGGACACGGGATGTGACAGAGAAGCATGCCTACAGGCCCTCTAAGACATGGTGGCCCTGACCCTACTAACATGACCCCTCTGACCCAGGTGCTAATTAATCACACTAGCAGAGGAAATCAAAGCAGGATGGAGAGTGGGTTTCAAATGTCCCTCCTCAATACCTCCCTAATAGGCAAAGGCTGAAATATGAGAAGAATGTGAGAGCTTTCCCTATCCCCTGTGCACAGAAGTGACAGCCAAACCAGGAAGTACCGCAATGCCAAGGACTATTCACAAAGGCACCTCTCCTTGGGTAGAGACCGTGGGGCACGTGCCTGAGCTAAATGGTCTACCTGTGGGTGTAAAGTCATCAGTATCCTCAAGCAGTGTTCCCCTCCTTGGGTTTGAGTCCATGTTCCTGGAGCCCATAGGGAAGGCCTAATGGAGAAGAAAGGATGCACATCCTTCCATGGGGCTCATTTGTAATTCTGGTTCCAGGAATTACTCTGTTTTCCCCAAATTAGGACACTAATGCCCTTGCCTCTTGCCCTGGATGGCAGGGCCCTGGGAAAGTAAAATTACCCTATTACCCTTCCCAGCCTGTTTCTCCCAAGAACACAGAGCACCTTCCTAACTATAAGAACACATGTGCTCATATTATCCCTATTTTATGCTAAAATTAAGCTGTTCTCGTTCACTTGCCTCATCCTCTTGATGAGATATTGAGCTAAATAAAGGCTCCTCCCAGGCCTTAAAGCCATGATTTTTATGTCAGAGTGATGGAGTGAAGTTAAAATGGATTCACCCATAGAGAATTACCTATAATTTTTTCCATTAGTGCTATTCTCTGCTTCTTCAATCCCAGGAATCATTATGCTTCACCAGTACTGGTCTCAGTCCCTGCTCCTCCACTGTGTCACCTTGGGCAAGTTGCTTCACAGCTCTGAGGCTCCCCTCCTCAGGTGAACATGGGGCTGAAGTTAGCTGACTCATGATGTCACTACAAAGATCAAATGAGATAATGTCTGCAAAGCACCTAGTTCACAATGCACTCAGAAGACGCTCAGCAAATGTTAATTCTCTTCTAGTCCCTCCAGCATTCCCTGCTGGGAAAGAAATCTCCACAGGAACATTCTCAACCTTGCTATAGGAGTAAGATTTCTTCTGTTCCATCCATGACTGGCTGTTCACATCTCTTCCCAACCCTGCATTCAATGACCTCATATGGGCAGTCTGAGATCGGCTGTAGCAGGAGGATTTATACTACAGTAGTCAGCAATGCCAAAAATCAAAGCCCCATCCCCCTGGAGCCAGTTTAGCTCCACACCCCCGCTGGCAGGCTACACTTCTCCACCATCCTACCCATCCAGGTCCACCAGGGTGCACAGAGGCAAGAGGCTAGACATTATGGGGAACAATAGGCCTAAAGCACAGCTTCCTCTGTACAAAACAGTTTTTCAACAGCTTACATGGGGCACCCAGAGGCCCACTGATAGCCAGCTGCCATTGATTTTTCCAAAAAGAGGAAAAACCAGCAAAAAGAACATGTGCTCAGAGGCCAGTCAATCTTTTATCGGATCAGATGAACCCAAGTGAAAAAGAACTGCCAAAAAGCTTTTGACCAGGACAGCATAATAGGGACTGTTTCTGAAATAAAACCACTTTGTTGTTCAAATGTACTAAGTTGACAGGTTCTTTTCTCCCCACGAACTGAAAAAAAAAAAATTTCTAAAGAAAATTTAAAAACAGGTAACTCATGAGGAAATGGCAAAAAAAATTCAAGGCCACAGATTGTTCATAATAATAACTCATACACATATATGGCCTTTATTGCTCACCAGGCCTTGTTTTTAGCACTTTACAAAAATTAACTCAGTAAATCCTCATGATAACCCTGTGAGATACTAGCATTATCCCCATTTTATAGATGAAGAAACTGAGGCAAAGAGAGAAACTCTGTGAATTCGAGATCTACAGCCTTTGACAAGGTAACCCCTGACAGGCTTTGCTGAGCCTTTTGTTGAAGGAAGGGGAGGTGGGATGAGAGGGGCGGCCCTAGCATGCTTGTGGCCTCCCTAAATCGTTCCCTTTCTGTAGCAATCTTCTCTGCCTGGACCACCATCCTCCTCTTCAGTCTGGCAAACGCCCATTAATCTTTGCTTTCCATTTTGTGGGCTGTGGCATAAGGAGGTGTGCTTTGCCTCTTTTGGCCTTCTTTCCTTCCCACTTACTCCTTCCTGGAGAACAGATAAGAATCACAATATCCCGTCAAAGTAATGCTGGAAAATGCCACTGACACTAGGAAGAAAAAGGTTTGCTTGTCTTGTGGGGTTCCCTGGAAGGCCCTGAATGCTCTGTATTTCCTGCAAGTCACACAACTCAAAGTTTTCCAGCAGCACTTCCAGGAAGGGTGCGATGCTATAGAAGATGGCAAAAAAGAAGGAAAGTCTGAGGCAGGAGGGAACCCCCGAACACCCACTGTGACAAACCTGAGAGACTCATCAGTGACTCCATAAGGACAGTGGGGACAGATTTTGCATCAATGCCCTCAAATCCTGAGTGTGAGCTTCATCTGCTAACACAAAGACTCATGGGTGTTGTGACACAGCTGAGCGGTTACAAACAAATCCATCCAAACCGGATGTAAACTGAAATGTGAAAATCAAGAATGTATTAAAGATTATTTATGTAAAAAGAAAAAAAAAACTATGGAAGGATCAAGGAATATTAAAGAATATAAAACTTTAATAAGTCACCCAAGCATTGATTTTTACGTGAATAGGGAAATTAATCTAAAAGAATAAGAAAATGGAAAAATCAATATTCAATGATCATGCCTAAAAGCTATATTTTAAATACTGAGCCATAAATCAAGAAAAAATGGAATGAATAATCTCATTTGGGCTTTTACTTGATGACTATGCTATTTTCACGAAATCAGTAATATCACTTAAGAATCAAATTTTGGAACAATTATATATCAAAATTGTATTGGGATTGTTCCTATAAAAATATATGTCTCTGCTACTTCTTTTCACTTTTTTTTCACATTAAAAAATACAGTATTCTTTCATTTGAAAAAAATTAAGTCCCTATTTAATCTTGCCCTGGTTCCCAGGAGAATTATAGGACTTTCAGGCTCATTTCTTCATTCACATACACATAGTGTTTTCCACATAATAGGAATCATACTCTATATATTATTCTGTGACTTAATGTCTTAAAAAATCTCCCTGTCAATACGCACAGATTGACAGAAGTTTTATTCGCCATTACATTGCATTCCATGATGCAATCATTCCCTATTGAAGAACCATTAAATGGCTTCCAATTCTCTAGTAACATAAACTATTGCAATGAACCTTGTGCTCATTTAAGCATTGCCAGAGGAGACTTTCCTAAACATGGAATTGCTAGGTCAAAAGGTGTGATATGGTAGATACTGCCAAATCTCTTTCCAATAATGAGGTTGCAACAAATCTCACACTAAGAGTGAATGTGGATTATTGAATCTGTAAAATAATTTGAGGACAATTGTCACCTTTAAGATATCATGTCCTCTCATCTAGAAACGTGGTATGTATGTTGGTTATTTCAAAGCTCTGTCACATAGTCTTTTGATGGGTTTATTCCTCAGCATTCAGACTTCCTAACTTGCTACCAGTTCTAACAGTTTCTCAATTGACTTCACTACATTTTATGTTAAAAATACCCACTTTTAGGAGTACCTGGGTGGCTCAGCCAGTTAAGCTTCTGACTTTGGCTCAAGTCATGATCTCATGGTTTGTGGGTTTGAGCCTCGCAGGGGGCTTGGGCTCTGTGCTGACAGCTCAGAGCCTGGAGCCTGCTTTGGATTCTGTGTCTCCCTCTTTCTCTGCCCCTCCCCCACTCTCACTCTGTCTCTGCCTCTCAAAACAATGAAAAAACATTTTAAAAAAATTGAAAGACTTCCAGCAGCAGCATTTAGAGCAGCCGAAGCAAGATGGGTCAAAGTCAGAGTGGTGATCATGGCCCTGGAGGTGGCAAGAAGGATGACAAGGACAAGAAAAAGAAATACAAACCTCCTGCACCAACTAGAGTGGGGAAAAAGAAGAAAACAAAGGGACCAGATGCTGCCAGCAAGCTGCCACTGGTGACACCTCACAGTCAGTGCCTGTTAAAATTACCAAAGTTAGAGAGAATTAAAGACTATCTTCTCATGGAGGAAGAATTCATTAGAAACCAGGAACAAATGAAGCCTTTAGAAGAAAAGCAAGAGGAGGAAAGATCAAAGGTGGATGATCTGAGGGGGACCCCAATGTCAGTAGGAATGTTGGAAGAGATCATTGATGATAATCATGCCATTATGTCCACACCTGTGGGCTCAGAACTCTACATCAGCATTCTTCCCTTTGTAGACAAGGATCTGCTGGAACCAGGCTGCTCAGTCCTGCTCAGACACAAGGTTCATGCTGTCATAGAGGTGTTCAGGGATGACACAGAGCCCTTGGCCACAGCAATGAAGGTAGAGAAGACCTCCCAGGAAATCTATGCAGATATGGGGGGGGGGGGGACAACCAAATTCAGGAAATTAAGGAATCTGTGGAGCTTCTTCTCACTCATCCTGAATATTATGAAAACATGGATATAAAGCTCCAAAGGGGTCATTCTCTATGGTCCACCTGGCACAGGTAAAGCCTTATTAGCCAAAGCAGTAGCAAACCAAACCACAGCCAGTTTCTTGTTTTTAAAAAATTTTTTTAATGTTTATTCATTGAGAGAGGAGAGAGAGAAAGAGAGCACGAGAAGGGGAGGGACAGAGAAAGAGAGGGAGACACAGAATCCAAAGCAGTCTCCCACAGCCCAGGGAAGAGAAATTCTGTATGGCTCTCTAAAGCCAACCAACTTTGGAGCCACTCTAGAAAAATAACCCAGAAAACTACTAGACAATCAAGGCTACCGCCTAGTCAGTCAAATGCATACACTTTAGACCTGCATAAAGGAAGCCAACTCACAATACTCTCATGAAATCAGCAAAGTGCAAAGACGTCCCTGAGGAGTCAGCCTGCCTTGTCACACCTGCCTACTCTCCCCAGGTGCTCAGATTTCTCACATTTCAATCCTTTTGTTCTTCTCTACCATGGCAATAGACTCTCAGGAGAAAGGGCTATCAGGAATTTACTCTGTCAAAGGTTTGAAACCTTAACTTAGTTTTTAATAGTAAGATGAAAGACTTCTCCTCTGCAGAAGGAATTTCCAGCATCAGAGAAAAACGGGGGGCTTCCTACAGCTCATGCAAGCAAATAGTGAGGCCCTTTTCTCTTTTTTCTCACAAAGGAAATGTTCAGTGTCAACCAGAGATTTCTTTCCCCAGAAATGTATTTCCATTTCAGGCATCTTCAGCTGAATGAAGATTCTGCTAAAGATCTGTCTTCCCCCCTCCATCTCTTGTTGCTGCCAACACCTGCTATGCTTGCTTAACAACCCATGGCATCTGGGACTCCAGCTGTAGGAGTGGCAGCCTTGGGGAGCCAAGGTAAAGAGGACAGGTGTAAAGCAAGGTCCGAAAGACTTTGTGATCCAAATCCAAAATCTGGACTCTCCTTGCCTTACAGGGGCTCCGTCAGTGGCTTTCTGCCTGCCTGTTGGCCTCATCCCCAGCCATGAAGGCAGGAGGGAAGAGCCAAAGCTCACCCAACCCCCTGCCACTTCCAGGCACCCATCCTCCTTCCATATGGCTCTTAACTCATTCCTTGACAGGTTTGATAGATCATGGACAATATTGAGATACTGCAAAACACTTTAAATTCAAGGAAAATAAGAACTAACAGCAATATTTGGGAGACCAAAACAGGCCAGAGAGGGAAATAATTCAGGGCAGGGAAGTCTCCCAGGTGACCTCTAAATCATACCAAATAGGCAATGATATCTCTTCTTTGTATGTGTTCTACTGGGCAAATACATTGTCCTTCAGGCCTTGTCTGTTTTTACTTAAGGACAATTGAGGGATTCACTTCAATCAAGGTTCCCAAGATGCACTGCTTCTGGCCACCCACCAGATGACTCCTCCAGGCACATTGCTCTCCATGCCCTTGAGCCCTTCCAGAGTCAGATCTGTGTAGCTATGCATGGCCTCAGGATATGAGTCGTTAGGAGTCTCATAAGGACTGTGGGACTTGGCACCTATGGTAGGGGTTTGGGTTTTCCAAACCCAGCCAACCCTGCAAAGATTGGCTGGCACTAATTTAGAAACTTTAGCAGGTGACTTTATCTTCCTAAACCTTACTTTTCCCATGGGAAACCTGGGAATAATGCCTCTTAGAGATTTTGAAAAACTACTGAAATACATATGTAAAATGCATACCACAGTGACTATTATATATCAGGCACTCAATAAATGTACCTATTCTTATTGTTATTTACAGTAATATTAATACAAATTCATGCTGCTAATTTATAGATTATGGTCTAAAATCATAATCTACAGCTATCTGAGAAAAGTAATGACCCACAAAACTCTCTTTTTATGTGTTGCTATTAAACATCTCCCAGCCCTTTGAATATGGAGCAATGTTTTACTTTGCTTGCTCTTCAACACACAAATATCTACCAAGTGCTTGCTGTGTGCAGGAAACACAACAAGCTCAAAGTATCGAGCTTGCCCTCAAAGGAATTACCACCTCAGTGAGGAGTCGAGAAACAACAGCACTGAAAAAGGTGGATCACACTCACATCCCTCAGTGCTCACTGGGTCAAAAGCATTTCCAGAATTCAGAGGTCTTTGTCCTTGGGACAGGAGATGGCACAAAAAAAAAACCTCCTGGCAACTGGACCTTGAAGAAAGGGTAAGTTATGAATATGTGGAGAAGGGTAGAGGTGTCCTACATCAAGACCTTGGTGCAAACAGAAGAATTCTTGGGAATTTATGCAGGAGACATTTTCTCTATTTGTCCTTAGCTCCTTTTCTGTCAGACACCAAGATGGCACAGGGGCTGGGGTGCCTGGTGAGCTCCACAGTTCTGTAAATCGGCACCGCAGTGAGCTGTGTGAGAAGCTCAGTCTGCAAGCTGATTTGCCAATTTGTGCGGAAACTACTCCTTCCAACATGCCTAGCCCTTCTTAGCCAGCTGAGCGAAGGAAATGTCTTGGAATTTGCTTTCTGAAACAGATTTTCTCAATTCAAATTAGCTACAGTGGTGTTGTTAATCCCCTTGTTATGGGATTAGAATGTATTACTGCATTGAGATTAGAACCTGACAGATATGTTGGAGGAGTTTGGATTCAACTCAAAGTTCCAAGCATGTGGGCTCCCCAACAGGCTCTGTGGGCTTTGGCTGGAACAATGGCGCCACCTAGTGGCCAAAAGGGTCTCCATTTGGAAGGGTTTCTTTTTGGGCACGTTTCAACTCTTGAGGCCTTCTGTGTGCTGGGGCCAGAAATGCAAGGATGACTAAAGTAAGCTAACTCTTCCCTCAATGGGGCTTGCAGGTTGGGGCTCACTAGTCCAGATCCCATAGGCTCTATCAAATTCAGCCCCAGGGACTGCCTGGTGGGCAGCATGAGCTAGCCTGTCTGAACCCCAGAGCTGACTTTGAGGTAGATGTCTACAGAGTAGGACTTCAGCATTTATAAAGTGGCCTCTTGGATCCACCTACTCTCTAGTGCCTTAATTCCCTTTCACAGTTGAGAAAACCTGTTTCTATGCCTACACATTTATTCAGCATATATTTACCATTTGCTTCTATGAACCACACACTATACTTAGGACTAAGACATAGACATGTTAAAGACCAACCCCTACCTTTCACACATGGCCAAAGAGATAAAGACATGCCCTCCCACTATCCCCTGCAAGAAACTTGGAGCCCTCTTCCAGGCTACCAAAGCCCTGCATCACCTTAGCCCTGCATCACTTTCCATCCCACGTCACCAAAACAACACTGCCTCTGCCCCACTCTTTGCTGTTCCTTTCTGGGCCCAGCCCTACCACCATGCCTTTTCATGGCTCTCCACCTGGAGGAAATTATCTTTCCTCTCTCTTCAAGGATGGTTGTGCTGAAGGCTCTGGGCAGGGAAGACCAACCTACCACAGTCAGAAAAAAATGACTTCCAACAGCACATACTGACATGAGCAGCTGCAAATAGGCTGCAACTCCAGGTGGACCTGTGGAGAACAGAGACAGCAGCCCCAGAGACAGAGATAGAGAAGGGGGTGTCCCACAGACTAAGGCTCCAGTTCCACTCAGGGACTATAGAGGCATTGGGAATAACAAGAGGGTTTGCATCCAGCAGCTACTAACCATGAGAAAATGGGAGGACCCTGTGTTTTACTCTGAAACTCAAGAGGGGATAGGAAAGGGAGAGAGGGGCAGATGGTAAGGGGTGAGGGGACTCTGTGGGGTGAAGAATGATGATCTAGGGAAATGTCCCTAGATATGATGACCACAGATAGTTTAAGTGTAGGAGTGGCTAATGTCAAACCCTAGACTATCTGCGTCACTGGATGGAAACCCATCTTCAACGTACCTCCAAATCCTCCAGGAAGGCAACTACATTCACATTAGCGTGAATAGGTTTGATTTAAAGTCTGACATTACCTAAGAAATGTGTTTCCATGCCCATGTCAATGTTGTGCCGCATGGAGAAAGTATCCAGAGGCCCAAGAACCTGAGTGACAAGGAGACAATGGGCACATAAGCGCCCTGGAAATGCACAACATCCTGAGGAGGGCTATGAGCTCCCACAAGGCCTGGAACACATTCTAAGCCAATCCAAGGTCCTAGGAGCCAAGAATCCTAGAAGATAGCAGATTCACCCATATTATTTGTACAACCTTTCTCAGATGCAGACATTCTGGGCCCGTTTTCCTGTCTATCATTTCTGCTTTATCCTTGCTGACAACCTCATCTCGAGATGTGTTGCTATGTGAAGGGACTAGCGTGGTGTTATGAAATCAATAAAGGCTTTAGAACAAGAAATATGGGGATGCCAGTCCTGTTTCCATTCATCCTGTCTACATGGCCTTAGCAAATTGCTCAACCTGTATGAGCCTCAATTCCACTTCTGTAAGATGGGGTTGCTAGAAGGCTGAGAGGTAATGTACAGAAGCAATGTTTTTGATGGACAGCAGTTTCATCAGTGTGGCTGGAAGCTCCTGGTTTATGGTGAATACTACCTAGTGAGGATCCAGTCCAAGGAGGGAAAAGGGGACTGGGTTTGGAGGAAGAGGTGATGTCCCCAAAATTAAATCAACAGTACAAGGTCTAAGAATGCGGTGGCAAGCATCTAGGTAGGTCTGGTCACAGCTCCACATGGAATCAGAAATACATGATCTCTGTCCGTCATAATCCCCTTTTCATAAGTAGGTATTTACGGGTTTCATTGTCAGAATTTGAATTTCAACATGGCAGAAGTCACTGAGCTTGTTATCCATTTATGGCATGAATCTGAGCTCTCCCTAGCAATGTAATGCCTTTCTAGAAATTGAGCCTTCCTCCGCCACCCATATGGTTGCAGCAGAAGTTTGGTGTGATGATACAAACCACCCCCTACCTACCATGGACTGGTCTAGGGAAGGGCATTGCATTTGGGGAAGACGTCAGACTCTTTCTGGGTATCTGATGGTGGTGACCATGAGACCACCATGAGAACTGGGAAAGAAGAAGGCTGGGCCACAGCAAGACAGAAGAACGAAGAGCAACATGAATAAATGACACAAAGTAAAGATTCCCAGCTCAGGATAACACTCCAGGCCAGCTCTGGTCCCACTTCCTGGCTTTATCTCTAACACTGAATTCAGCAACACATCCTGAAATTCTTGCAAGTTCTTTCTCACTTGAAGTAGATGGAGTGAGTTTCCACAGCCAACATCCAGAAGAGGCCCAACTCACATGCAAAGCAAGGTTTCATTTAGAGGAGAGGTGGGACAATGATGTTGAATGTGTGTCCCCCCAGATGATGAAAAGCTGCCCCCAAGCTCGGCAGTTTGAGAAAACCCACTCTGGGTATTGTACACCTGCAAAGCTAATGCTTCCCCCGGATGATAATTTCACTCAGGCACAGCAGTAACATTTTACTATTTAATGGGCTGCTTGTAGAGATTTCCTTCCACAATGAGAACGTTTCCTATTACAGGAACAAAATGAAAAAGGAGTCATTCATTCCACATGAAAAACAGGGACTTTAAAAAATGGAAACACTGTCAATCATGCTGAATCACAAGCTGTGATTAGAGCCCCTAGACTTTTTCCCATTAGTGTGAACACATTTGATTTTAGCCTAACACTGTGCCTGTATTATAGAACATCTGATATATTCAGCTTTGAACGTAATGCCAAACATGTCTTAAATGTAAAATACTTATCACCCAAGTTCAAGAAAATTTAGGTCTTTTATTCATGAAACAGTCACAGCACCTCATTTACAACCTTAACTCAAAACTAGGTCTTCCTAATCAGGGAAACGAAGATAAAGCTGGAGTCTATTATTGTTCTGCTGGTGCCTGAAGTATTGTCGGTGAAAGAGAAGCCAGACACTTCTGGAAAAGGCAAGTTTCTCTTCCCAGCCCACACTTCTGTGGCCAGCGATGGATTCATCTTGCCATATCATTTCAAACAATGACAGAGCCCCCTGGGCTAGGTGCTGGAAATATAAGACATGGTCCCTGCCCTCAGGTATTCACCCCCTCGTGAAGGATGACCCTTAAAAGAGAGGGACATTAACTTTAACCACGAGGCTGTGAGCACACAGAGGAGAGGCATGGGATGGGAGGGGCTGCCAAGGAAAGCCTCCAAGGATGAGTAACAATAGTCCTCAGAAGAGGGGGAAGGTCTTCCAGGCCCAAGAGCAGCATGAGCAAGGGCACAAGAGTGAGGAGCCTAGCACACTGGGCATGTCTAGCGGGGCAGCTCTCCACCTGCCCACACTTACCCAGGGGCATGCAGTGACCTGCGCCCAGCACTTGTGAGACCCAGTGACTCAGGGGGCATTTCTGCCCTGAGAGGCAGGGGTGTCCTGAAGGGCAGGCAAGGCTGAAGACAAGAGAAGCAGACAAGAGCCTCGTGCTTCCTTAGTGATCTGATGAGCTTGCAGACATGCTTCTGGTCCAACTGGTGGGACAGCTAAAGAGGAGGTCAGAGGATATTCGTCCAATGTTCAGAATTGAAGGGAGTGACCAGGTAATGTCTCAGCTCAAAACCTATCAGTTTTGACCCCTATGCAGCAGGTACCACTGCTGATTTCAGAGACAGCAGAATCACCACTTCCTACGAGATCAGGGCATCTTCCCTGAATCCACTCCCCCTTTCGTACCCCTCCCCTAGCATTCATCAGCAATTCATCTCACCTCTACCTCCAAAGTGTTCCCCACCTTTGCCCACGTGTATCTCCCATTCCAGGCTCCCTTTGCCTCCCATTCCAGGCTACCATCAGCTTTCATTCGGACAACTGCATCAAATGGACATTGTATTCCGTTATAAACAAAATCACAATGTTCCCCTCCTCAACACCCCCCCCCCAAAGATTTTTCTTCCCACTCAGAATAAGTCTAAGCTCTTTTCTGTGGCCTACAGGCCCTACCTTTTCAGGGCCCCAGCCCACCACAGTCCAGGCTCACCACAGAACACCCTGACATGCTCTCCAGGCTCAACCCCATCACCCTCCTTTCTGTACCCATCTGCCCTAGCTCTTTCCTCTGCCTAGAACATACTCATCACCTAACATTACTGCCTCAAGAAGCCAACACAATGCCTCACTGTCTTCACACAACTTACCTCCATTTCCTTACTGTCTATTCTCCCAACCAGGATACACCAAAGGCCCCATTAGAGGAGGATCTTGTAAACCTGCATCCTTCATGACTGTATTCCTAGAACAAGATTCATCTCATAAAGGGTGTTCAATGCACATTTGCTGAATGAACAATTGCATGCCTCTACCAGTACCCCTCAAAGCTTGGGGACTTGTGAAAACCATGTTTCCTGGAATGTGCCAGGCCAGGGAAGTGTTGTTCTTGTGGGGCCTGATCTGACACCAGGAAGGGGTTCATGTGCCCGAAGGACTCCCAAGCAATGAGATCAAAGGCCATCTTTCCTGTCTTAGCAGAGCCTTTGTGATAGCGCACTCAGACCTCTGCCTCCATGCTGATCACTCTACTCCATAATTGTGCTATATTAGTCAGGGCTCTCCAGAGAAACAAAATCAACAGGATAGCACTCTCGCGCTCGCTCTCTCTCTCTCTCTCTCTCTCTCTCTCTCTCTCTCTGAATGTCAGCTATTGTTGCCACTGGTTTTAGGAAACTCCAAGGAGGACAACCAAACCCTTCTCCAAGGGTTTACCCCACCAACCCACCCAAATCTCAGAGCTCATCCTCTCCCTCACTCACATACTCATTCAATGTATTTATTGACCATCTGCTATGTATGCGGTCCTGTATAGGGCAAAACAACATAATCTGTGACCTCATATAGTTTATAGTTCAGTGGGAACATCAACTCTAAACAGATAAAGGTACGAAAATTTTCACTCAACTGTGGTATGTGCTGCGAGAGAGAAACGTAGGGTATCTATTCATTTGTCCTCTAGATACTGACTGGGCACTAAAACAGGCAAAACCTTATCCTAGGATAAGGTTATTGGAACATATACCAAGACAAAAGCAGGGAGGTAGGAGATGGTCGCCTGAGGAAATGTCACTCAAGCTGATACCTAAAGGACATGTAGGAGGTCACCTGACAAGAAGATGGGGAGAGCATGCTAGTCAGAGGAACACCATACTGGGGTCCTGGAGCAGGACATGGCTGCAAGAAGGGAAAATGAGTCCAGTGGGCCTGGAGCATGGGGTGGCATTGGAGGGCTGGAGCACGGTGCAGTGCAGCTGGACCAGGGGGCAGCCCCAAGGCTCACCAGGCTCTGTGGGCTCCACTGAGAGCTGCCGCTTGATCCTAAGGGCAGGAAGAAACTTCTGAGGAGCTTTAACCTGAGAGGTACTGTTCCCATCATTAACACTGCATGTTGCATTCTCCTCTTTATGAAAGTCTTAGAACAGGTCAAATTTCAGCATGCCATCGTTGAAAGACAATGTCAGGTAAATTCATATTTGAGGTATGATGCACTGCATACCTCTGTGCCTTTTAACACACTGTTCCCCCTGCTTTGTGTTTTGTTCTTTTCTTCCTTGTAAACCCCTATTCACACTTCAAAATTCAGTCTGGCCATTGCCTCATCTGTAAAGCAATCTGATTTCCCGAGGTTTAGATAGCAACTTTCGCTCACCTCCAAATAACAATCAACTCAGAGTATCGGTCTTGACCAGGGACAGTCCCAAACTGTTTGTTACCCATAAACATGAGGCAAGTACAGAAAGTGAGAATAAACATTTAGAAACTTTCAGAGCAATTACACACAACAATTTTATGGCTGTTAAATCTAATAAAAAAAATAGGGCTTGGATTTTGTGTCTTTTATTTCATTTTTTATAATGATTCATTTTTATTATATTTTATAAAAGTATTGATCCATGAAGGATTGAAATTTATTAAAAATGGGGGGAGAGGAGCTTGACCACAGTTTGAGAAACACTTTCCAGAGTGCCTGCTGCTGAAGGCCATCCTCTTCACCCTCGTTCCTCTTCCCCATGTACCCGACCACTGCAAAATAATTCCTTCATTTAAGCCACACAACAGCCTTACAAGGAAAGCAAGTCCTAGCTTGCCTTCCCTTCCCTTTGGAAACGAGCTAACTGAAGCTAAGAGGGGGAAAGCAACATGCTGGTATGAGCTTCCTGTTGCTACTGTAACAAAGTACCTCAAACTTTCTGGCTTCAAACTATACAAATGTATTCTCTTACGGTTCTGGAGGTCAGAGAGTCTAAATGGGTTTCACTGGGCTAAAATCAAGATGTCGGCAGACTCACACTCATTCAGAGGTTCTAAGAGGGAAATCGTCTTCCTTGCCTTTTCCAGCAGCTCCAGGCCTCTTGCATTCCTTGGCTCCTGACTCCTTTGTCCATCTGCAGAGCCAGCAGCATAACATTTTCCAGTATTCTCATTCTCTATCTCCCTCCCTGCCTCACCTTCATCATTCCATCTCCTTCTCGTCTCTCCTTGTAAGGACGCTTATGATTACATTGCACCCACCCAATCCAAGATCATCTCCCCATCTCACAATTCTTCGTGCAGTCCCATCAGCTAAGTGCCTTCTGCCGTTTGAGATAGCGTATGCAAAGATTCCAGGAATTAGGACACGCATTCTTCAAGGGCCATTCCTTTATCTACCACAACGGCCAAATCACACTATTACCAGGGCAAATATTTCCGGGATTCAAACCCAGGTCTTGGTCTCAAAATCCATGTTTCCTCTTCTGTTTTGTTTCCCTGACCAGTCCCCTCCACCTTCATATGTATACATGAAGAAACAGTAGCTGTGTCTTCATATATATATATATATATATATATATATATATATACACACACACACACACGTATATATGTATATGTATACATGTATATACATGTATATACATGTATATACATGTATATACATGTATATACATGTATATACATGTATACATATATATATGTGTGTGTATATATATATATATATATATACACACACATATATACGGATATAGGTAGAAATACTTTGTTTTAAAGCATTAGGAAATTGAGAGCAAGCCGTCATCCTGCAGACAGACAGAGGATCCATACAATCACATCTCCCTCAGCTGTGGAGGTAGCTGAGTCCCTGCGGACAGTCCTGGCAAACACCAGGGGCTGCCCCATTGAAACTCCCACCCAGACAGAGCGTCGGGGCCCAGGAAGACCCGTGATAAGTCACCCGGAGGGCACACGCATATATCTCAGAAAAGACAGGATTTTCTCCAGCAAGGACGATGTTCCTTGGCAGTGTTGAATTTTTGTTCCCAGGCAGATAGATAAATAGATATGCGATTCTTATTAGCAAGAAGAATAACCTGCACAGAGTTTCTCCAGGAAGACATTAAGATAATCCAGCAGTGGCAATCCACTGCCAGCCCCAATCAATTCTTTGTAGTAAACTTGTATAAATCAAACACACAAGACTCAGAATCCCTCAAGAGCTTGTTCTGTGATGTGTTTGGCTGATGCAAATGCTGACACAATACACTGTGTGGGGTTGTTAAATCACGGTGTTTTCCTTGCCCCATCAATTCCAGCTTCTCTCACCTCCAGCCCCAAAACCATCAGCCCCTCCCAGATGCCGTGACCACCTCCCAGAGCAGCACACTGGGGGAGGAGAGCCGAGATGGCTGCTGGAAGCACAGGACCTGCCGTCCCTCTTTGCTCTGCTCCTTAGGCCAGGAGCTGAGCTGTCATCCCTGCCCTGCCCTGCCGTGCCCTGACCTGACCTGACAATTGGGGTTGGGGTCCTGGGGCCTGAGCAGAAGCAGATGTGCCGCACTTCCTATCTGTGCGGTGCAAGGAGCCGAGGGGCTGCCAAGGGACTGCTAAGCCAAACCCAGGCCTCACCCCAACAGGCCAGGCAAGGCACAGGACCAAAACACAAAGGCAGATGGGGCCAAGTCAGGGCTAGTGGTTGGAGGAGACAGGAGATGGCCGTTCCTGACTGTCAGGAAGCCGAAAGCCCTGGGCTTGGGCAGTCCCGGAGCATTTAAAGAGGCCCTCTGGAGCCTCCTTACTGCCACATTCTGCCTCTTATGGCAGCGCTCACTTCCGTCATAATGAATCCTGTTGTTTATATTAAAATGTCTTTACTTGTCTGCTATTTATGACGTTCAGACTGTGCACTACAAGGGCACCACATCCTTGCCATTGCAATCTAGACATCTACTCACTTATCTGCTCACTGTGTAGACTGCCACCTCCTAGCCACTGTGTGTGCTGGGACAGTAGCCATGAGCCGCCTCCAACATAAACCTGCTATGGGCACAGCCAGTCTTGTACACACTTCCCTGGCTCACCCACATTTATGCACCTGTTCCCTGTTCCTGATCGCACTTCAGGCCTTTCCTAACATCACTTCTCTTGCCTATCCATTGCTCTGGGAGATGCAATTCTACTCCCAGAACCCCTATTCAGACTCTGATCCTGACTCAGTTGCTTCCTAAGGGATAGGGGACAGGCAGGGATCTTGGTATCCAGGGTGGTAGGTGGGTGTGGGTGTGTCTGCAGCCACAGGTGCCAGAAAGTTCCCCCAGGTGGAGACACAGCTGCTGGACAGCACCATTCAGGTGGAACAGTGTATACACTTACTGATTTTTCTTTTTTAAAGAAAAAAAAAAACGCCTTTTTCTTCATAAAGCAGAAACACTTTTTAAGTTTTCAGAAAGGTGCCTTATGCTGCAGCAGTGACCTTGTTTGTCTCCCCGCCCCCTAAGTCGACTGTAAGTTCATGGAGTTTGGATTAGGTACTACTTACTGCCTCCAACTACCAGCAGGTGACTGGCTCTTAGACTGACTTATGAGCAGAAGGAGGGAAGAAAAGAAAGAAAGAGGAAAGTAGGTAGGGATGGAGGAAAGAAGGGAGGGAGGAGGATGGATAGATGGATGAATTTCCTAAACCCATTAGACACAGCCTCCTCTCCCCTGGTCCTTCTGTTCTGACCATTTCGGGTCACCCCTACCACTCTGCCCTTCTCTCCTGCCTCTCTCACACCCTCTGGGCTATCCCCTGAATCCACATCTTCTAGACTGAATCATTGCTGGGGTCCGTGAACGGCCCCTCCACACATGTGGCCTGGACTATCTCCCTACTCTGCTAAGGGAGCCCAGCCCTGGGAGCTAGATCCTCTGTCCACAGCACTCATTCCCAGCAAGTCAGTGAGTCTTCCTCTCCCATAATCCCTGGGCAGCATGGTACCCCAGGAGGATCTTGCTGCTACTACCTCCCTCCTGGAATAGAGAACTTCCTTTTCTGCCCAGCCCAGTCTACCCAAACCCTACCTGCACCCTCAGCTGGTTCTTTCATTGGGGAGATTTATTTCCCTGAACATTCTTAGTGCCTAGTGCTGTGAGACTTTCTTAGGTACCCTGTTCCAGAGAACACTGAGCATTTTCAAGGCTCAAAGATGTTGACTGCAAAATTAATTCCCTCAAGGGGCTCCCAATGGGCACTTGACAGTCTGAAGCTGGGGAAGGTATTTTTTGAACCCCTAATCTGTGTCAGACATTGTCCTATGCCCTGGGAACTGCAGTGGATAAGAGAGATCCCAATTCTCCTTGAATAAATAATGAATAAATATTGGCACGGGTCACATCATACAGGATGGACAGTGCTTGTGGTGAGGGCCAGGGAGGCTCTTGAACCCAGGTGGTCTCTGCAGAGATGACTTCAGACTTGAGACCTGAGTGATAAAGTGGAGCCATCGAGTGCAGAGGCAAGGGACAGGAGAGGAGGGAAAAGACTTGGACACTTGGGAATAAATGGAGGCCAGTGTGGGCTGGGCACCACAAGCGAAAGAAAATGAGAGGGACAGAGGTGACAGGGGGACAGGCTGAACACAGTTACATTACTTACATTAATGACTATTCTGTATTGAGTGCTTGCTGTGGGCCCAACACTGTAAGGCCTTCACCAACGTGATGTCATTTAGTTGTCGCAACAACCTCAGAGATGGCAATGATTAGCCCGATTAACAGATACTAAGAATAATAATGTGCACTGAGTACCTATTATGGGCCATGCACTGAGTTGAATGCTTCATGTGCATCATCTCATTGATTCCTCTTGACAACTTTACAATGTACAGGTACTCCTACTTCTCCCATTGCACAGGTGAGAAAACTGAGGCCTGAAGCATTTGAGCAACTTGTTAAAGGTCTCACCACTGTGTTGGATTAGAGTGATATGGGCTTACAACTGTCTACAGCACATGGGTTCTCCCAGTCTACGTCACCGCCCTCTTGTCTGCTTATACTTCAGGTTAGCCTCGATGTTTGGCTTTGGAAAAACAAGTGGCATGATTCCCACGAGAGGAAAACATTGGGAGCGTGTAAGGATTTGTCCAGCTGGGCTCTTTCTAGGGCCCTGAAATGGACACTGTAGAAAAAAGCCCAGAGAAGCCCATGGTGGGGGAGGCCCAGTGTCCTCTCCAGACAGCTATGGCTATAGGCCTTCCCAAAAGTGGGCTTGGAGATTCAATCCAATCCACCACTGCCTTTGAGACCTCTGCCACACTGGAGGACTAGTCTGCCTCTGGAGAAAATCTCCAGAGCAACAGCATTTTCATTCTTCTCTGTCACAACCCAGACCAAGCCCAATCGACTTTAAAGCGATTTGCCTCCCAGAACTCTTCCAGTCCTCCCCGACAGTGTTCAGACCAATAGATCATTTGAAATGTTTTTATAACATAAAAATCCAATCCTTTATAGCGGGCAATCATCAGTCTTAAAATAATTACCCATAACTAAAGAGAAACCAAAGTAAGATCAAATGAAATCTGATTAATGGGTGATGAAGACCAATGTTCTTTAAATAATTCCTTAAAGTAAATTTCAATGGGATAATCTCCCCATGAAGATATTTCTTTAGGGGCTTAAGATAAATAGACTTTTTTTTTCCAAAGCACCTCAAAACTAAATTACATAACATTTTGGGGAGGTTCTGGTTATTTTTCCTAAGTAGAGAATTTTCTGTGTGCTTCTATTTTCCCTCAAGGTTATCACAGAAAGAGAATAAAATTTCATTTTCCTTCTGCAATTATGTAGCCGTATTATTTTTGTAATAAGCTTACAAAGAACAAGCTCCCAAAACACAATTCTCGATCTGAAGTTCACCAGGATGAAATTGAGAGATAAATCCTCTTTGCTTCTAAATGAACTTTTTTTAAGTTCAGTACTGATGACAATTCAGAAAACTCAACTTCTCCTTAGGTGCCAAGTTTCTAAGGCACACCTGGTAGAAATCTGGTGCAGGGCCAACCTGGTGTATGAGAGTGAGGTGGAGAGCTGGGAATGCTAATGCATCCCAGCCCTGGCCTTCACTGGCCTTGTGCCTTGAGCTCTGAAGTAATATAAGGTAGGGGTTGGGGACCTTAAAAATAGGGAAACTGAGAAGGAGTCTGGAGCTAATGAGAAGATGAGGGGTTGATGGTGATCAAAGGACCCTTCCAAGAGGTCGAGAAGAATGAATGGTGTTGTTCAGGTAAAGGGAACAGAATATGCAAACACCAGAAGAGGAAGCTGAGACCCAGCTGGAGCAAGTGGCCCTATACCACTTTTTCCCCATGAGACCAGAGGGAAAGTGACAAAGCTGGTGGGGATGCAGGTAGGTTTGGAAGGTGGAGCAAGAACCCCCTTCTGAGTATCTACTCTCTCATCTCAGTGGGAGGTCATGTCAGTCCCCAGTGGTGAAGGGAGAGGTATTGACAAAGAGGGTTTAAAGGGAGAGGATAAAGCGTGAATGAGAGAGAGCACTGCCAGGAAAACAAGATCTTCCTGTGTGGATTTGAGCACCTAACTCAAGTAATGGTCCAGAAGTTTCTGGTGGCCCAATCTGCAAAATTGGGTGTACCCAACAGTGCTTGGCAACCTATCAATGGAGTGGAGAAGGTAGAGAGCCAGACTGACCCAGTATGGAGGGTGCACGCCGCATGGGTGGCACCGAAGGGCCAATTAGGTAAAGGGAGGGAATATATTGGCAGGAGAGACATTTAAGTGATGGTGGGGATAGACTGGGATAGAGGTGACCAAATGTTGAAAGCAGTAACCACAATTCAGGACATCAGAGTGGAGGAGATCCAAGGGAGAACCAGGGCATGGCTATGAGAACAGGTAGCCAAAATAGAAGACGAAATCTTCTTGTATTAAGGAGACCAAGACCCTGAGGGGGGCAAAGCAAGGAATGGACCACCCATGAGCAGGCTGAAGTCCCCAAGAATGACAGCAGGATGGCAAAGGGAGAAAACTCTGCCCAGTGTACTGGTGGAATCTTGGGACAATCCAATCCACTTTGAGGAGCAGAGACCCACCCTCCTCCCACCCCCAATTCAAACAGGCATTTTTGTAACAGAACTTTCTCCCTTTGATCAACAAACTATATCATAGGGGCACCTGGGTGGCTCAGTCAGTTAAGCGTCTGACTCTTGATTTCGGCTCAGGTCATGATCCCACGGTTCGTAAGATCCGGCTCCAAGTCAGGCTCTGTGCTGACAGCATGGCACCTGCTTAGTGTTCTCTCTCTCGCTCCCTCTCTCTGCCCCTCCCCCACCCACACATGTGCACACATTCGTACTCTCCCTCAAAATAAATAATTAAAACATTTTTAAAAATGTTTTGGGGTGCCTGGGTGGTTCAGTCAGTTGGGCGTTCGACTTCGGCTCAGGTCATGATCTCACAGTCCATGGGTTCGAGCTCTGCATCAGGCTCTGTGCTGACAGCTCAGAGCCTAGAGCCTCATTTGGATTCTGTGTCTCCCTCTCTCTGTCTCAAGAATAAATGCCCCTCCCCTGTTTACGCTCTGTCTCTGTCTCAAGAATAAATAAAAACATCAAAAAAAATTTTTTAATGTTTTAAAACTCTATCATAAATTACCTGAAGCCTCTAGGCCTTAAACTAAAAGCAAGAGCACACAATTAGATTAACAAGGTAGGAGACTCGAATTTAAAACAAAGTGCTATGTTTGAAATGTTACCTCCTAAATATGTCTTAAACCTCACAGCGTCTCCCAATCTGCACATCCCCTGGTCCCTGGTCCGAGCTACCACCACCTTCTGTTCTTCCAATGGCTTCTCACTGGCCCTCCTACTCTGGCACCCTCACCCAAAAAATCCTTCTCTACACTTCAGTGCACTCAGTCTTAAAATGCAGGTCTGGTCATCTACCACATTGGTGGTTCCCTAACACCCCCTACCCTGCTGGCATCTTATATGGAACTTACCTAAATAGCATAAGAATGTGAAATGTCTTGGTTGACAAGGGATAGGGACTTTAGAGACCTCTGCATAAATAGCCCCACCTTCCCTTGCCCATCCACATCCCCATGAGCCTTTATGCTTATTTTTATGTTCACATGCATGAAACAAAAGACCACATAAGAAGAATGGTATTAACACTCGACACAAAATAGTAGAGGAGATACCATCATTTTACAGTATGGGCAGTGCTTCAGAGGTTTGGGATACAGGCACTGGGTTTGAGGTGTGTGATCCTCCCAAGTGACCTAATCTCTTAGTTCCCCATTTTGCACTATAGTTAAATGACAATAAAAACAGTACTTAATAAGTTAATAACTTACACCTACCAACCTTGCTAAACATTCTCAGGCCTTACTTCCCAGCAATGTCAAAAAGATATTGGCAGCTCTGCTACCTTTGCAGAATGGGATGTGCATGCCAAGAGGGACCTGGTTTGCTGGTCCTTCTCCAGGGTCCCATGATGGTTCAGAGGGTTAACCCTACCTTCTGGACTTTTCAGAGGCCCCAGACACCCAGAACCACCATGAATACATAAGACGGAGGAAGCCTACACTCAGATCAATGGAACAGAATAGAGAACCCAGAAATGGACCCACAAACGTATGGCCAACTGATCTTTGATAAAGCAGGAATAAAGACAGTCTCTTCAGCAAGTGGTGCTGGGAAAACTGGACACTGACATGCCGAAGAATGAACCTGGACCACTTTCTTACACCAGACAAAAATAAACTCAAAATGGATGAAAGACCTCAATGTGAGACAGGGAGCCATCAAATTCCTCAAGGAGAAAGCAGGCAAAAACCTCTTTGATCTTGGCTGCAGCAACTTCTTACTCAACACGTCTCTAGAGCCAAGGGAAACAAAAGCAAAAATGAACTACTGGGACCTCATCAAAATAAAAAGCTTCTGCACAGTGAAGGAAACAATCACCAAAACTAAAAGGCAACCGACAGAATGGGAAAAGATATTTGCAAATGACGTATCAGATAAAGGGTTAGTATCCAAAATCTATAAAGAACTTATTAAACTCGAGACCCAAAAAACAAATAATCCAGTGAAGAAATGGGCAAAAGACATGAATAGACACTTCTCCAAGGAAGACATCCAGATGGCCAACAAACACATGAAAAAATGCTCAACATCATTCATCATCAGGGAAATACAAATCAAAACTACCACGAGATACCACCTTACACCTGTCAGAATGGCTAATATTAACAACTCAGGCAACAACAGATGTTGGCGAGGATGCAGAGAAAGAGGATCTTTTTTGTATTGGTGGTGGGAATGCAAGCTGGTGCAGCCACTCTGGAAAACAGTAGGGAGGTTCCTCAAAAAACTAAAAATAGAACTACCCTACGACCCAGCAATTGCACTACTAGGCATTTATCCAAGGGATACAGGTGCGCTGTTTCGAAGGGACATGTGCACCCCCATGTTTATAGCAGCACTATCGACAATAGCCAAAGTATGGAAAGAGCCCAAATGTCCATCAATGGATGAATGGATAAAGAAGATGTGGTATATGTATACAATGGAGTATTACTTGGCAATCAAAAAGAATGAAATCTTGCCATTTGCAACTACGTGGATGGACCCAGAGGGTATTAAGCTAAGTGAAATTAGTCAGTCAGAGAAAGACAAAAATCATATGACTTCACTCATATGAGGACTTTAAGAGACAAAACAGATGAACATAAGGGAAGGGAAACAAAAATAATATAAAAACAGGGAGGGGGACAAAACAGAAGAGACTCATAAATATGGAGAACAAACTGGGGGTTACTTGGAGGGGTTGTGGAAGGGAGGATGGGCTCAATGCATAAGGGGCACTAAGGAATCTACTCCTGAAGTCATTGCTGCACGATATGCTAATTTGGATGCAAATTTTAAAAAATAAAAAATAAAATTTAAAAAAAAGATGGAAGAAGCCTTGGAGACACATTTCTTGACCCTTTTGAGAGGCTTTTCTCTGACCCTCTCTCCCAAAGCCCAGTGTTGTCAAATCCTGATCACCTCACCCTGTGACCCATCATGACAGTTAACAGACCCACTGCTGTCCAAGGGCTGGGATTCACTCTCAGAATTTTTTATCTTTCCTATAATTTCATGGCTGACTATTCCTTTCTGTCTTGGCCCAGGCTGCTGTAACAACATGCCATAGTCTGGGTGGCTCTAACAACAAGCATTTATTTCACACAGTTCTATAGGCCAGTAAGTCCGAGATCGAGATGCTGGCAGTTTGGGTTTGTGGTGAGAGTCCTCTTTCTGGCTTTCAGATGGCTGTCTTCTTTCTGGGTCCACATATGGTAAAGAGAGAAAGAGCTCTGGCTTCTCTTCCCCTTCTTATAAGGACACTAATCCCATCATGGGGGCCCCATGCCCTCATCTTCATGCCCTCATCTTCATGCCCTTCATGCCCTCATCTAAACCCAATTATTCCCCAAAGGCCCCACCTCCAAGTATCATCACAAAGGGGACTAAAGCTTCAACATATCAATTTGGGAGAACATAAACATTACATTCAGTCCATAAGACCTTTCCTTTACCTTCCTTTTCTCCCCAACTCCTCCATTGGGGGTGGGGGGGTTACCTCTGCAAAAGGACTCAATTACTAAACCCCAAATTCTGATGAAAACTAGCAAGAATACACAGAAACAAAAAGTGCATCTCATGGAGTGTAAACATACGGTGGAAGAGCATGAACTAAAGATACAAGGCTGGGTTGGAGCCCAGCTCAGCCACTAGCTTGCCCTGGGTCTTTGGGTAAGTTTTTCATTGGGGCCCACTGTCTCACCTGTGATAGGACAATAAGAATACTTACTTCCTAGGATTTCTATAAGGATTTATAACTAAGTTGACATAAAATGCTTAGAACAGTGCTTGGCATATGATAAGTGCTAGATATATGTTTTCATCATGCTGAGGCTACGAGTGAGCAATGCAAATGTTGGTGAATCAACACAAAAAAGCAAGGAGCAAGTGGCCAAAGTGAGTCCAATCCCTGACTCCCAGAAGGGGCACTATCTAGAGAACTCAGTTCAGGAGGCTAAGCTTGCTACCTGTCCCAGTTTGGGTTGTCCCTAGGGGGTGGGGGGGGTGCATGCAGCAGGGGTAGGAAAGAGGGTGAGTGGTATGGGAGACAAGGACAATCCGTAAAGGCACATTATTAAGCCAACAACCACAATGTAAGATTAACACTTAACCCCATGTGGAAATTGAAACATGACACAAAAATATGACTCAGAATTATCTGGCCAGGGCTCCAGGGGACTGGGAGACTCTTGCCTGAACATCCAGTGGTTAAGGATGACTCTTGCCAATGGTTAAGGGCTGACCCTAGGGGGAAGTTAATTCATAGGTATTTCCAGCTAGCTGTGCACAGGGATGAGGAGATTCCGGTAGCCTCAGGGCAAACACCAACAAAGATGTAGGTGCTGGCTGCCATAGGTGGAAATGGTGAAAGCATCTGAGTAGATAGAGGCAGGGCACCCACTGCAGCTACACCTGTCAAACTTGAATGGGCGTCCTCAATGGGATCGTAATTCTGGTGCAGCTGTCATAAGGTGCAAATGTTCTTAACTATCAGCTCAAACCCTGCCCTCTACTTCCCTCAAGACCCATGTGATTGAATTCAGTTTTTCCATGTAGTGCTCGCTCTGCCCCAGTTGTCGATACTGCTGAGAACACTCAGTGTGAAAACTCCAGGGGTTTCCATCAGTAAAGGTGAACGTGTGCGCAAAGAAGTCCTCCACACGGATGCACTGATACTGCGACTTGAGTGTTCAATGTCATATTCCTCACAATTCCAGTCAGGGGCAAGGTGGGGGAAGAACCAGCAGTAAGAGAAAGGGAATCATACTTGCTGAGCACCTACTATGTGCGAGTGCTGAGCTGGGTCTCCCCACTTCACTGAATCCACAGCCAGCCCGGCAAGTGGCAGTGAAGGGACACCCTTTCCCCCCCACCCTTGCCAACCCTAGAGCCAGCCACCATGAAGGATGACAATGGATTTATCTCAGGGTTGTTTTGATTTGAGTCTGTCTGCTTATAAATGAGGTTGGACAGCGTTTCAGGATTATTGTTCCCTGGCTTTTTAGTCTGTACATCATCGCCTTCCTCAGCATACATATGCCACTTCCTCACCTGTTTGTAACAATGTTCTCCTGGGAAAACCAACTTCTGATCCAACATGCAGTTTTGAGGAGCCAGCTATATTTCAAGCCTGCTTGTGCTCACAAAAGAACCAATCCCAAAGGGCAGAAAAGGAGGTCAAGACAGCAGTTTCTGCAGTGCTTCAGAGATTGAGCCCCTGCAACCCCTGACACCGAACTTGAAGACTGAAGCCAAAGGCTGACCTGCCTGTGCTGATTATTCCCCACTTACAACCGCCCTCCCTGTGCTTTCTGCCCTGCCCTGTGCCCGGACGCTGGCCCAAGGGACACAAAGCTGCTCCTTCACTGGCTGGTTTCCAGGTGGGTCTGGCCAGTGAGAGGCACCATCATGAGAAGAAGGCAGGAGGACAGAGCTGAAGGAATTTTTCCATCATCTTTGATTGGTTCCCTAGGGTTGCCATAACAAATTACCATAGATTGGGATGGCTTAAATCAACAAAAATGTATTCTGCCACAGTTCTGGAGGGTGGAAGTCCAAAATCAAGGTATCAGTGGGAACCAACCTGTACAGGAGAACCTGTTCTATGCTTCTCTCCTACTGTTGGAGGTTCCTGTTGTCCTTGGTGCTCCTTGTCTCATAGATGCATCTAATCTCTGCCTCCATCTCCATGTGGCATTATACTCTCTGGGTCTGGGTCTCTCCTCTTCTTATAAGGACACCAGTCATACTGCATTAGAGCTTACTCTAATGACCTCATCTTAACTTGATTATATCTGCAGAGACCCTATTTCCAAATAAGGTCACATTCACAGGTGCTGAAGGTTAGGACTTCAACATAGTTTTTGATGGGGCGGGGGCACAATTCAACCCATACCATACCCCACCTGGTCACCACTCTGGCTCTGGCTCATTCCTCCGAGCCACCACATCTGTCCAGCAGCCTGTCTTCCATAAGTACACTGTTCCCTCCCAGACCCCTTTGGGGCATGGTGCTGGTATCTAAGAGTTTTGCCATCTTTTGTCTTCACCCTGCCACACCTCTGTCCATAGGCCCTTCACTAAACCTTAGAGTTGCACTCTAAGGGCACACAGCCAAATTGTGAAATCAAGAAAATCCAAAATGGCATCACAAGAACCATTTGGGAAGGCTGACTTGCACCACTGGTGTCTGACAGGTACCAAGACAGGTACAACACCTAGGTCTAAAAATGTGTATGAGAGACTTGGCTTCAAGCAGCCCTCCACCAACAGCGGAGCAGAAATGTGTGTTATATTTCACCCTCTGGGCTTCATCATGGAAGCGGAATGGGTCATTATGAAAAGACCAAAACTGCCTTCTATCTCAGGACAAGGCAACCTCTGTAAGCAAAAACTTTCAGATAAGCTTTCCTACCCCTTATCTTACATCCAACTCGGAAGGAGCAAGAGGCAGTCTGAGAAGGAGGGTAGGGGTGGTTAGAAGAGCAATTCAAGGATAAAGAGATGCTGGCCATAGATGCTGGCTGTACCCCTACACTGCAACCCCCAACAAGATTCCCATCCCAAAGCAGGCTCAAAGCTGAAGAAGTCTAACCTAGAAGAAAGTTCTGAATTTTGGTTACTGCTCCAGAATGAACACTGTAATTATTAAGATGAGACTGTTCTTGTGGTTGAACATCAATAAAAGCTGTTTGTCCTTAACGGTGACAAGAAAAGTTATGGAAATTCACAGCAATGTTCATTCAAGGCGCAAGGAACTATGGTCCACAGAGCAGGTCTGATGGGACAGTGGGAGGAAAGAATAAATATATATAAATACTTGTCTCCTGCCAGCACCCTATTGGGTGCTACTCCTTCTGTGTGCTTAATAGAAGGAGCTAGAGCTAGGGATATGACTAATCACATATATCAGATAAAATCATGAAACAAGAAGTGTAAATACAACAGAAAGATGAATAGAGGACAGCATACATAAATATGGGGTTCACAGGGTCAAACACTGGTAAAAAAAAAAAAATGAACTGCAAATATGTCTCTGAGTTTCCTGGCAGCCAAAGCAAGACAATCAATTACAAAATTGAATCTGTCCACAAAAAATAAAGCACAGTAGTTTTCTAGATGAAACAATGCCTTTCTTGTACTCAAGCTTTAAATTTTTCATGTGGCTCTTCAAACAAGGTCCACTGATTTAGTGGACAATATCCTCACCAACAAGCTACGATAAATACCCTAGAGGATTTCACCCACCCATTTCTTACATCATCCATCAAAGGAAGCCAAGAGCAAGGCAAAAAAAAAAAAAAAATAAAGCATGTTAGTAGAAGTTAACACAATTGGACGCAAGTAGGTAGCTCCCCGTGGTCTGGCTTACTAGGTTTTTACTGTTTGGGTTGTAGCAGCCTTTACAACAGTGCACACCTGATGAATTTCACAGCAGGAAAAGGGAGCAAAAAGAACAGATGGAAGGGTCCCTTGCAAGCAGCGGGGTCACCATTTTTCATCATCCACCTTCCTCCATGCCCAGGAAGGAAAATGCATCCATCATTCATAGCGAACGCTGGCACAAATGGCCTAAACAGTTCAGCCCATTGAAGCAAAATCTCAGGATTTCCAGGGTACCCAGAAGGCACCATATATAAGAAGCCTATTTTCTTTTTGAGGCAAATTTTTAAGTTTTTTTCTAGGCTTTGATTCACAAAACACAATTAGGAGCTCAGTCATGCTAATTCTGGCTACAATCGAACACCGAAGCTGAATGGTGTCAACAAATGGAATGATATTCCACCAAGATTAAATATGTGTGTCCTGAAAGACTATGTTTCAAAAGTATAGAGTAATTCTAACAAGGAATTGATTTGGATATACAAGTATACTATTATTCAAATAACTTTCAAACATAACGGAGCTTAAAGAAAAATGTCATTTTCTACCTCAGCAGAGCATGTAATGGTTTGTCACTGCATGTAAAGTTTAATTTGTACAAAGGCTCAATATGTCTTCCCTCTCTGAGACCCACATCGGGTAACATGAACCTCCTTTCTCCTTTCTGTCTGCCTATGATGTTTTAGGAATGAATGAAAGAGTAGGAGAAAGTATGTCACCAGCTGGGCTGCTCCCAATTCATTTAAACTAAAAGAAAGATGAAAGGTGGTCTTTGGGAGGAAATCCCCAAACCTCATGGGCATCACCATGGTCAGAAACCATGTAAGAGTCAGCTGGATGGGGGGGGGGGGGAGGGTGCAGTGGGGGCAAGTCAGCAGGAGGGCACAAGAGGGCATCCAGGCCAAGAGACTGCAGAGCACTGAGGCCACAATGCTTTCAGGGATCTGAGAGGTTCCATGTATGTGGAGGTTCCTGGAGCACCCAAGGGCCAGGAAATGGGGCTACAGTGATGGGCAGTGGTCAGATTTCAAAGGGCTGTCCTTTTGTGTCCTACAAAAGTTAGGTTTTCTTTCTCCTGAAGGTGACCAGAGACAGACCAGGGAAGGGTTTTGATCAGAGGAATGACACTGATAATCAGAAAGCCTGACCAAGCATGTCCACAGACAGTACACAAAATCTAAAATACCAGCTGTGTCGCACACTCCAGCACATCCTCCCTGTCCATTTGGTCATTTGTTTACAATTATCTCAGGTGTCAGCTCCCAGAGGCAGGAGCCAGATGTTTATCTGAGTTCCCAGAAGTCCTGGCCCCACAGTCATGCTCCTTTGACGTTGAGTTCTATCTCTTTGTCCACATAACCTTGGATTACCCTCCAGCCTCACTTCAGGATTAGAGTAGTCTATTCCCTTCTTTGGCTCCACGAGTAAGCTGGAACTTTCTCGGGAGGCCAGTGCCTTTGTTGTAATTACCAAAAGGCATCCCTCCTTCAGGGCTCCTTCCCTGGATGCACACAGCCAGGGCATGTGCTTGGGCAACAGGAGACAGGCAGGGTGCTCCTGGAGCAAGCAGAGCCTGCCCAACCATACAGCAGCCCTATTTCTCTAGGCCAGGCCACCGAGCCTTATTTCCCCACCTTAAGTGACTAATACAGCATCACACCAAGCCACAGACACACACAAATACTTGATGAATAATTGTTCAAAATCCTTCAAACCAATACATGGGATGATTTGGGGGAAAAAATCTGCTTCGTTTGTAGTTTGGATGTTTTTGTTTATATATACATTTAGCCTAGAAGGATACAGAGCTCTTATAAGAGGTTATCCTGGGGGAGTGATTTTGGAAAGAAGGGAGTTTTATTTTACTGTTTTTTTTTTATAAGAAGCATATGTAACTTTTATAATGCAATTTTTTAAAGTTTATTTATTTATTTTGAGAGAGGGGGAGAGAGAAAGAATCCCAAGCAGGTTCCACACTGTCAGTGCAGAGCCCAATGTAAGGCTCGAACTCACAAACAGTGAAATCATGACCTGAGTCAAAGTCAGACACTTAACCAACTGAGCCACCCAGGAACCTCAGCAATTTTTAACTTAAAAAAAAAATTCCCTGAAAGCTTAGGTCAGGCCTCAACTCCTGCAGGAAACCTCTTTCAACTGCCAGATCTGTTGTCCTATCCTATCTCTGAACACCCCTTGAGCACAGTGGACACCCCCAGCCAAGTCCATTACCATGTGTTCTGATGCTGCCCATTCATCTCCACATGAACAGAAGGTTGAATGAGATTTTCCTGCTTAGCTCAGAATCACAGCCCCATGGCTGAGGGTCTTCGGTGTTAAGTGTCCCCAATTATGAAGAAAGCACCAAGGTGTTTGTTAAGAAACAATCTAGTGGTCCTGTAACCTTGACCCCACCACTAAGGAGGGTGTTATTGGGGGAGATGGCTGTGAAGAGGAGGGATATTCTGGTCCAACCCAGGCCAGATGAAAAGGGTTCTTGGGGCACCACTCAGAAAGAAGGGATGCTGCCAAAAGGGAACCTGGCCACCCCTCTCCAGCCAGATCCCTGCCACAAGGCTGCTTGGCACAGAATGTGGAGAGAACATTTTTTGGGAAGACTGGCTGAGAGTTGCCTGGACCCTGGGAGAGAGGGGCAACATTCTCCTAGGTGTCAACTGGAGAACTTTATGCAAAGTTTCTGGACCTAGGCAGTGAGAAGCCCCCTCCTGAGGGGCTTCTGAAAAGCCCACACATTTACCTCTAAGAGAGCTAGCATGTCCCTGGAGACCATCTACAGCCAAGCAGGAATAATAGCAGAGCCCATTAAGCAAGTAGACTTTGGACATTTTCTTTCTTCTTTTAAAAAATGTTTCTATTTATTTTTGAGGGGTGGAGGGGCAGAGAGAGGGAAACACAGAATCTGAAACAGGCTTCAGGCTCTGAGCTGTCAGCACAGAGCCCTACACAGGTCTCAGACTCATAAATCACGAGATCATGACCTGAGCCGAAGTCAGACGTCAACCGACTGAACCACCAAGGCACCCCTGGCCCTTTTCTTGAATCCTTCGTTCTCCTACCTACCCAAGAAGAACTGAGGCCTGAGTCAGAGACCACAGCTGAACTGGGGGTGGGAGAAGCTTTGGATGAGAAAGATGCTGAAAGGGACTTGTGCCACCTGCATGTCAGTCTTGATCATCAAAATGACCCTTCCTATAGTTAAAGGGACTATCAAATTATGGAGTCTGCAGAACTGTTATCAAGAGGTGGGAATACAACGAGCATGTTTGAAGGCTGTGACTGGAAAAAAATAATTTTTGTTTTGTGTCCCCAAGAGTTCAGACTATCTGAGACTCCAGTTAAGTATGAGTTTTCCCGGGGCGCCTGGGTGGCGCAGTCGGTTTAAGCATCCGACTTCAGCCAGGTCACAATCTCACGGTCCGGGAGTTCGAGCCCCGCGTCAGGCTCTGGGCTGATGGCTCGGAGCCTGGAGCCTGTTTCCGATTCTGTGTCTCCCTCTCTCTCTGCCCCTCCCCCGTTCATGCTCTGTCTCTCTCTCTGTCCCAAAAATAAATAAAAACGTTGAAAAAAAAAGAAAAAAAAATTTAAGTATGAGTTTTCCCAACAAGATATGCTATCTTGGTGGGAAAGGATTGTGTAGCCTAGTCTCTGGCCTCACCTTGTCCAGCACGGGGAACCTATGAAGGGCCTGAGAAATCTGTGTTGATAAGAGGGTGGTGACCAGACTCAGTAGCACTCACAACCCAGAAAGTCTCCTCCAGCCCCAATTTGGACATCCTGACCTCAGCCAAACAATATGTAACATTTTTAATTAGAAGACCCTACAGAGCCTCTACCATGATGCTATACATCTCTACTCTCCTAGAGGGGAATGAAATATGGGACTTTCTCAAACTCATCTACCTCCCAAACATTCCTTTTGTTAGAATCTTTAATAAGTTCTCAGAAAACAGCTGAGGAAGTTTAGAAACTACTGCCCTAAGCATCACTGACCCAGCATTTGCCAGAGACAGCATCTCCCAGCCCCCAGATGTGGGACCCTGCTTCTCCTGCCCATTCATTTGCTGCAGAAACAGTAGCATGTGTATGCTGCAGCAATGTGCTAGGGGCTGGAGATACAGCAGAGGACAAGACGGACACTGTTGTTTTCCTTCTGGAGCATATGCCCTAGCGAGCGACGGTGATGGTGCACAGGAACAATGAATGGGAATGGAGACATAAGCAATGAGGAGAGCTGGGAGCCATGGAACCCATTATGGGATGGCCTGATCCCACCAGGGGTGTCAGAGTAGTTGTCCCTGAGGAAGGGACACTCAAACTGAGAACTAGAGGAAGAATATAAAGTAGTGGAGAAGAGAGAGAATCAGAGGGAATTCCAGGTTGAAAACAGCAGCACACACAGGGACAGGAAAAATCTTGGCTATATTCCAAACCCATGTTTCAACACTCAAACCCAATTCCACCAGACACTCTGGAGGGGGAAAAAATGCAGAAAAGGAAAACTACACTTTAGAAGTTTCTTGAAAGTTGAAATGTACATCAACAACCTCTTTGTTTTGCAGGAACTACTAACATTTTTCCACATTCCTCTTCTGTGCAGTCTGTCAACTTTAAATTACTTCCTGGCACCCTCCCTGCCAGTCGGGGCATCTAATATCTCCTCAGGTGAGGAGGCATTGATGGATGTGCCACAGTTTTCCTTTATTGCATGGCCCAATCTATCATAATGTGTTTTATAAATTAGTATTCTTAAATTCCCATCGTAAGTCCGTGCCTTTTGATTTATATAATACGGATCTGATTTATGGATCATTGCTGTAATTTATAGCTCAGATAACTAATTTGTCGACCCAGCACCAAAATGGATAAGTCACCTACCACTTTTCTCAATGACATAGATGGGTCCTAAATGATTTGGGTGATTTATATTGGCAGGGGACTAGTTCAGGGAATTAAACCATGGAAAGCCCTAGTTTTCGATCACTCTGAGGATCACTCTTCTCCTCAAAGGTCCCAGAGGAAGGTGGTCAAATGCCCTTGAACCCACACATTCTACTCCCAGGAATTTACCCTAATAGAAATAAATAGTCTAGAAGAAAGTAATGGCTATAAGCACAATTCTTGAGGTGCAATTCAGAATGGCAAAATGTTGGAAATAATATAAATGTCCTGTAATAAGAACTAATTTGGCAAAGTATGAGTCTTCAACTAAATGTTATAATGTTAGGATGCAAATAAAAATGTTTTCCAAAACTCTGGGGTGCCTGGGTGGCGCAGTCGGTTAAGCGTCCGACTTCAGCCAGGTCACGATCTCGCGGTCCGGGAGTTCGAGCCCCGCGTCAGGCTCTGGGCTGATGGCTCGGAGCCTGGAGCCTGTTTCCGATTCTGTGTCTCCCTCTCTCTCTGCCCCTCCCCCGTTCATGCTCTGTCTCTCTCTGTCCCAAAAATAAATAAAAAACGTTGAAAAAAAAATTTTTTTAAAAAAATGTTTTCCAAAACTCAGTGGATCTAAACCAGGAATAATTTTGCCTTCCAGAGAACATTTGGCAACATCTGGAGACATTTTTGATTGTCACAACTTGGGGTTTGGGGCCTGCTGGAATCTAGTTAGTAGAGGCCAGGAGTGTTGCTAAGAATCCTGTAGAGTGCAGGACAGCTCCTCACAACAAATAATGATCTGAGGCAAAATGTCAATACCAAGGTTGAGAAACTTTGCTATAATTACATGCAACATAAACAAGGTGTTTCACTGATATGAGAAGACAACCAGAACACAAAATTATATCCATGCTGTAACTTCAGCTATAAAAATTGTATATGCAGATGAACCAGGACCACAGAATGACACATAAGAAGAAAGCAGATGTATTGTTAGGAGGGTGAAACTATGGGCAATTCTTCAAAACTTATTTTACTTTCGCAAATAAGTTTTTTAAGAAATAAAAATGGAAAAAGTACTTTATGGCAAATGCATGATGTTAGAGAGGAAGGAGATAGATGAGAGCTGAAAGGGAGATACAAAATAAAATAAAAAGTAAAAATACAGAATCCAAACACAAAACAGCTGATTTAGGCAAATAGTTTACCAACCTGACTAACTTCACAGTCCTTTGTAGATATGTTTAAACAAAAACATAGCCCCTCACTATGAAATGACCCTTTTATCTATGGAAATGCTCCTTATGTGATATTATATACCCACATCAGTTTTCATAAGCTTAGTGTTTGCAGAGCACATATCTTTCTTCCTTTTACTTCCACCTGCTTGTGTCTTTGTAGCTGAAGTGTGTATCTTTTAAACAGCATAGGTTTGTGTCTTGCTTTCCTATCCAGTCTGAGAATCTCTGTCTTTTGAACAGAATGTTTAGTCCATTTACATCTAATATAATTCTTTCCACTTATCTATTCTGTTCTCTCTCCCTTTGTTCTTCCTTTCGTTTGGGTTAATCAAGCATTTTTTAGTTCTATATTCTGTGTTTTCCATGGACTATCTAGCTATAACTCATTTTGTTTATGTTTTACAGTTGCTCTCATAATTAAAATATGCATCCTTATCATATTCTGCCTATAAGTAATATTACACCACTTCCTTTATAATAAAAAATTTGCAAAGTGTAATTGTCTTTATACTCCCTCCTACCCTTACACCATCACTGTTGTACATTTCGCTTCTACATATGTTTTATTTTTTATGAAGTATTTTTTTTTAATTTGTATTTATTTATTTTGAGAGAGACAGAGAGAGACAGAGAGAGAGAGAGGCAGGGGCAGAGAGAGAGAGACAGAGAGACAGAGAGAGAGAAAATGAGAATCCCAAGCAGGCTCCATGCTGTCAGCACAGAGCCCAACATGGGACTCAATCTCACAAACCATGAGACCATGACCTGAGTCAAAAGCAAGAGTTGGATACTTAACCAACTAAGCCACCAAGGTGCCCCTTGCCTCCATTCTTGAAGGATATTTTTTCCTAGACATTTTAAGATTTGTTCCACTGTCTTCTGGCCTCCATTGTTTTCTGAAGGCAAGTCAGTGGAAGTTTGGATTATTGTTACCCCATATATACTGAATCTTCTTTCCCTAGACACTTTTAAGGTGTTTTTTCTTTATTTTTGTTACTTAGCAATTTGACAATGATGTGTCTAGGCATGATTTGCCTTGTATTTATCTTGCCTAGAGTTTGATGAGCCTCCTGGATTTGATACTGCTTGTTTTCATCAACTTTAACAAATTTTCAGTCACTATCTCTTCAAAAAAATGTTTCTGCCCCATTCTGTCTTTCATTCTGGAACTACAGTTACATATATTTTAGACCATCTGCTGCTTATCCCACAGGTCACTGTGTTTCTGTTAAAAATTTTTTCCACCCTTTTACACTCTGCTTCTGTTAAGATGCTCTTATTGATATGTCTTCATATTCATTGGCCCTTTCTTCAGTTGTGTGCCAATCAACTGTTCCTTTTAGTTAAATGTCATATATATATAATATTAATATGTTAATATTATATATTATCTATTAATAATATGTTAATAATATATATAATACATACAATTTTAACATTTCCACTTGGTTCTTTTTTAGTTTTTACATCTCTGAAATCCTCCAATCCCTTTACCCATAATATCCATCTTTTGCTATAATTTCTTTAACATATTTATCATAGTTATTTTGAAGTTTCCATTTGCTAATTCTGATATCTGAGTCATTTTTGATCTGTCTCTATTGACTGATTTTTCTATTGTCTATGGTTCCCATTCTCCTGTTTCTTCATATTTCTTATAATTTTTTTTATTATATTCCAGGTATTGTTTCTAAAGTAACAGTAGGATCTAAAGCATATTAAATGTGTGCTTTTGTTAAGCAGCTAGGAGGTCTGATCTAATGGTCTGACCCGTTTGAGCTCACTAGTAGTTGATCTAGTTTGAGGTGACACTGCAACTTTACTCCCTCTAGCAGGACTTTGGAATTGAAACACCGGCAGTCTATGAAAATAACTCTTTGCTTTTGATCCTAGGCTCCAACTTCTAGGACAACCAAGGTCCATTTATCTCATCAGAAAGTGTGCTATTTGTTCAGGGTGAACATTTGATTGCAGCTTTGATTAGGCTTAGTTCTCATCTGTCTTCAAATACTTTGAAGTTAAATTCAGGTCTCTCCCTAAACCACCACAAGGCTACTAGACTCAGTGCTGTGAAATCACAAGACTGTGAGAGAGCACACACTGTATGACACTATGGGACCTCAGAATCTCAGGGCCAGGAAAGCTCAAACCCACAAGATGGAGATATCATGACTTCAAGATCACAATATTTGAACACTGTAAGACTGTAAAATCACCCAAGATCTCTCTGCTTTCCAGCCGTGCCCCAGCCTTTGTTTACTCCACAGAATTTCTATGTCAGAGAATTAAATGTGAATTGTCTTCACATTTAAGACTTTTCCATATCCAAATCCAAATGTCAACCATAGATTTGCCAAAAGTTTGGCTATTTGCCCTCATCCTAGCAAAAACTCTATTTATCTAGCAGTCTTACTCCTTTGTCCATAATACCCCTAACCTCAGCAAATGACCCTAGGTATGAATGTCTCCTCTATCCTTTACTCACCTAGGACTGATCTTTCTGGGCTTAGTTCTTTTAAATTTCTTTGTACCCAAAGCTTTTTGATGGCTTTAAAAATATGACTCATTCTGTGGTTTATCCAGTGATTTCTTTAACAGTGATAGTGAAGGTCTTTTTCACCTTCATTAATCCAATCTGAAACAAAAATCTCCCTCCTGTTCATTTTTGCTCCAAAATGTTGTATGTACATTCCTCCTTATCTTTTGTTTTCCCACTCCCCTTACCATGGAAAACTTTCTGGAATTTGTCTTAAGAGAGTGTCCCGAGACATCATCATTCATGTGTAGAGGAAGAGGATATAACCCCTGAAACCATAAGGCTGGAGTCATGATGGGGAAGTTTGTGCCCAAAGAAGTTTGGTCATCCCCAGTGATGCCAATGCCTCAGCCCAGCACTCACCCTCAGTGACCTCTCAGGGGTCTGTTATACTGGAATTTTACTTCTTTTAAGATTATTTCTGTTACTGGCTTGAAATAATGGGTTCCTCAAATTTCTTCCATTCCGTGAAGACTTCTCCCCATTCTAAGTTTATCCCTTTCAGTCTTTGAGGAAAATCCTCTAATCTATTATGATTCAGTTTCAAAGCACCTGGGTGGCTCAGTTGGTTAAGCTTCTGACTCTTGATTTCAGCTCAGGTCATGATATCATGGTTCATTAGATCAAGCCCCACATTGAGCTCTGCAGGCATGGAGCCCGCTTAGTATTCTCTGTCTCCCTCTCTCTCTTCCCTGCTAGTGTGCACATGCGCTCGCTCGCTCTCTCCCTCTCTCTCTCTCTCTCTCTCTTAAAATAAATAAATATTTTTTAAGAAAGGATTCAGTTTCAGACTCCTACCTCATCATAGGAAATTCATTTCATACACACGCAAGGCATGTATGCCAACCTCACTCCATTCCCTCCCAATGCTATGGTCCCAAGCCTGTCTTGGGCCACTGCAGCAGAAACTGCTTAGATGTTAAACCTAGCTCTGCCACCTACTGGTCAGGTGACCTTGGTTAGCTTCTTAGCCTGTCTGTGCATCAGTTTTCTCATCTGCAAAATGAGAATAAATATAGTAATGCCTACCCCTTCGTATCACTCTGAGCAATCACACATTGCTATTTGTCAAACGTGTTATGTGTCAGGAGCTGTACTCATTATTCCTCATCCATTTTCTCATTTCAACTTACAACCATCCTTTGAGGTATGTGCTATTATAATCCCTGCTTAGCCATTGAGCAGAATGCCATTTAGACAGACAAAGTAATTTGCCCAATGTCCCATAACAAATAAGTGAAAGAGTCTAGAATCAAACCCAAGTCTGACCAGAGCCTAATCTCTTAACTACTCTGCAAATGTTCCCCAGATTACCAGAGTTTAAGAATCCCTTGGGCCCAAAGTAAAAATACAGATCCCCATGCCTCATTCCAGACCCACTGAATCATCTTTCTGGTGGGACCTAGGAGTCTGTATTTTAGCAAGGACCCCAGGTGACTCTTATTAGAAAGTCTGGAAAGCACTTTCGAATAAGCACTCCAAAGCATAAGCTCTACCCATATGTACCTGTAACACTCCCACTAAGGACAGCCCTCTCCTCTGTTTAAACAATGGGTGCTGCATGACAGTTCATGGAAAACCAGACGGGTACATGTATAATTAATTCTGCAAAATGTTTTCATTCCATTTATAGAGGCAAGCGTGGGCATTCTGGGAGCACAGAGGCGGGACTGTCGGCTCACAGGGAGGAATTCTCAAAAGAAGCAGTGCCTGAGCTGAATCTCAAAAGAAATACAGAACTTATTCTGTAAAGGCAGTAAAGGCATTCCAGGTCAAATTCACAGCACAGGCAAAGGTACAGAGCCATAGACATATGCTTCTATGTTCAGGAGACCTACGTTCAGGGAACACATGTAGTTAAGTAGCCAGAAATCAGGCAGAGACATAGATGAGGCCCAGGCCTGCAGGGCCACTGACTTGGTTTCACATGACCACTGCCTATCTCTTGCTGCTTCACACAGTGCAAATACAAGAACCCTCATGAGAACAAGCCATACATCTTTTACATCTCTTTTTCTCTCTCGCAGTCAGCTTTATGTGAAATTGGTGGACCGTGCCTCACCACTCCTCCTCCCCATCCCAAGCTAGGCCCTGTCTCTCACCCCCTTTCCTGTCTGAGAAAATCACAGTTACAGGAAACCCTCAATCAAATCCCTCTATGGGACCCTATGCTTTCACCATGGCATCATTTTTCCCTCTAACTTGAAATTGATAGAATTTAACAGGCTATGGCTAATTTTTACTGCCCTTAAGCAAAACTCATCAAAGATCTATGTACTCATTCCCAGGAGACAAGGCAATTTCAACACAGGAAAGGAACATGTAATGTTGGCATAGTTAGTGCAAGCCACCCATCCCCCTTTCTCTACTATTAAAGGAAGGGGAGGGGCGCCTGGGTGGCGCAGTCGGTTAAGCGTCCGACTTCAGCCAGGTCACGATCTCGCACTCCGTGAGTTCGAGCCCCGCGTCGGGCTCTGGGCTGATGGCTCAGAGCCTGGAGCCTGTTTCCGATTCTGTGTCTCCCTCTCTCTCTGCCCCTCTCCCGTTCATGCTCTGTCTCTCTCTGTCCCAAAAATAAATAAAAAACGTTGAAAAAAAAATTTTTTTAAATAAAAAAAAAAAAAAGGAAGGGGAAACATGTCAATTTAATATTACCAGCTGCACAAAATTCCTGCCCCAAAAAAGCAATAAGGAGAGTGCCAACCCCTCCGACTTTAAGATGAGTGCTGGTAACGACTCAGAGCAGAGAGCAGCTACCCACTCTGCTGCCCACCTGAGGACCAACAGCAGTAACAGCAAACCCTCACACAGCATTTACTCCATACCAGGCACTGTTCTAAGAACATCACATGTTAGCTCACTGATCCCTTCAACAACCCTATGAAGAAGGTGTACGTGTTAAGTATTTTACAGGTAAAGACATGGAGACACAGAAAGTAAGTGACTTGCCCAATGATACACACTAGCAAGTGGCAGAGCTGGGATTTGAGCCTCTACTCTACTCTTTGAGTCTCTACTCTGAGGCACTCAAGCATCCAGGTAAGTGACCACCTGGCAGCCTGAATGACAGCCAGTTAGGACCTGACTTGGTTGTAGCTTGGTCTGTCCTTTAGCTCTCTAAATGGGCAGAATAAGTGATGTGGCCAAGAGAAGGGAGTTCTGAAACCCCCACTGAAAGGTGAGTGATGGCAAACACCAGAGCAAAGCTTTTTTGATCTTTAATAAAGGAGAGTCAGGATGAAAGGGATAAAGGGATGAAAGGAATAAAGGGGTTTTGAGTATGATCCAGAGAGTCTGAAAAGATCTGGAGTTGAGTGTGGGAGGGAATGAAGGTCTAAACAGTCCTACTAAAGTCACCCCACATGGGCACTGCACTCACTGTGGCTATGTTCACCATGCCTGTCTATATGGGATTCCATGGTGTTCAATTTAACTGAATTCCATTCACATTTACTGAGCACCCACTATGTATTAGAGAATTTATTATGTGTTATGAGTAAGGGCTTGGACACAGTCCTCCTAAAGCTCAGGACCTGGGGGTAGGGAGTGGTCAACGGCACTTGTTTATAGTAACAAAATATTGAAAATAAAGTAAATGTCTATGAATAGGGGATCAATAAAATGCGGTACCTCCATGAAGTACTAAGCTGCTATAGAAAAGGATGAAGATGCTTTCAACATAGTGCTATGGGAAGGGCTCCATGATATATTAAATGAAAAAAATCAAGGTACAGAATAGAGTATGTTAACATTCATATAAAAATGCAGAGAAATTAGAACGTATATTAAAGTTTGCTTATATAAGCACAAAGACACTCTGGAAGGACACCCAGAAATCTAATAACAGTGGTTCGTTCCTATGGTTGAAATTGGAACGTGCGCAGATTGGGCAGGGGCTGACAGTGGAAAAGGAAAGTTTCACTTGTTTGTCTTTAATATTATTTTATAACTGAATTTTACAACTATTCAAAAAAACTGAATTAAAAAATAGATGTCATTACAGACAATGGAAAGCCTTAGCGCTGCCTCCCCATGTAAAGAATACCCGTTCTTTCTTCCTTTTCCATCACACCCCAGTGTTTGGTCCCTGAAAAATGATAATAAACAGCAGTGAAGAGACAGTAAACAGGGCACTGGCTTTACCCCATGTAGGAGAGGTCAGATTCCCATCAATCTGACACCCCCTGAGCGATGGTCAGTCTGAAATGGTGGTGTACCAGCTCCCTCAAAACCATCCCTGCAGCTCCTTTCTCATTAACTTCCTGACCCTGTCAACAGTGCAAGAGGATGATTTCAAGGCAAACCCTCAGAGCCTGCTGGACTCTCAAAGGCAACAGAGGACGCTGAAGTCCATGCTCAGCTAAATATTTTTGCTTCTTGCCTCTTTCCTCTTTAATTACAGCATAATTTGCATTTATATGATTTCATTCTGCCATTTTGTGGGCAGCGTTGATGATGATCAACACTCCATAACTTCCCATCATAGTTGGAGAGTCAGGAGGGCGGCTGCCGTCTCCGATAAAATCCTTTCCAATTAAACAGTTCATTGGACATGTCATGGTTTGGGGTTCTCGTTATCCTCTGATGTGCACGTCTCATGGATATTTCTTTACACCCATCACCATAATAAGGTCTTAGTGCAGAAGACGCTCAGAATATTATGCTCCCCCACTGAGTGACTGTAATGACATTGACTTGAAAATGGGCCTCCTTAAACTTGCATGAGAAGCAGAGCTATTACTTTGACTGGAACATTCTGGGCTTTACTTTGCCATGTCTTGTATCCAAGTGGTATCAGATGCTCCACATGATGAAACATGCCAAAGATACAGACAAAATAATGCCGGACCATTAGCAGAGTATACCTGCGGAGGGCAAATGTGTCTGAAGTTTTCTCCAATAACAGCCCAGCTTGAGGTCCTTGCTTTGGATGGTAGTTCACCTGGCTGATGTGATTCACCTAGCTGATATGGCTTACCTGGTCAGCTCACCTGGTTGAAAATACAAAGTCAAAAACTGTCTATCTACAACCAAAATTCCGGGAAGGAAATTCACCAAAATTTTAATAAGTTATCTCTAGGTGGGTATGATTACTGGTGCATTTCTATTTTCCTCTCAATTCTTTTTTGTGCTTTCCAAGTTGTTGGGGTTTTTTAACCATTTAGCACATTGTATTTTTATAATAAAATACTTTAAAATCATACTTACCCTATAAAAGGAAAAAAAGAACAAATTGAAAATGTTTTCATTTACAACTAACTCTATAGCCACAACTGTGACAAAGAGAAAGGGAAATAAACACCAAGAGACCCCTTTAATATTGTCTGATTGGATCTTGTACCCTTAGTTCCACCTCAAAAGCCTCTCTTCATCAGTACCCTATCCAACAAACGTAAACCTCACATGCACCAATGCTGACCAGCAACCACCCATGACCATTTCACTTTGTTCCAGAACCAGTTCTGTTTCTTTGACATCCAGCCTGACTCCTGATCGTCCATTCAGACCCCTTTTACATCCTTTCCCCTATACCATAGTCTTGGTGTTGATTCTGCCTCTGACTCAGACACTGGTCTCTGGTTCTTTCTACCCAAGACCACTGCAAGCGGCCCCTCCCAGTACTGGCCCCTGGTTGGACACTGGCTATCATAGGTGAGATTTTGCCAAATGGCTTGAATCAGGCTGTCTGAGGACCCTAATTACTGAACTGCTTACTCAGAAAAAAAGGCTCAAATGCAGCTTTTCTTAACTTCCTCCTCCAAACACTCATTATGGCTCTTCTTCAAACTTGAGGCCTCAGTGAGAAGGGTTACAAAAGAAAGTGTTGCCTCGGAGGAACCCCAGGGAGAGACTGAAAAGTTTGTGAGGGTTAGATATGTCTAATGCTTTAGGGCCCACCAACCCTGGGGCTACCCCTCTCCCTGGACTAAGTGGTGCTTCAATTATTTTTAATTAGGATAAAATGAAAGTTTTCAAAACCCTAGGTGACAGAAACTGGCCAAAGGGTATCACATGCCTTTTAATTCTGTCAAATGCAAAATCCAAGCAATATCTTGCTATAACCTGCATCCTGCCCAACCATTTCCTTAAACAGCAGAATATTCTCTGATCTGAAAGTCCTTGACCCCAGATTCAACATTTCTCCCTCAGTGACAGAAGGCACTAACAAAGGGGTTGCCTACACCCTACAGTTGAAGCCCCATAAGCCCAAGCAAATTTTTTTCAGGAAAAGGTGGACTTGAATGTCATGACCCTTTGTATTACTTCCTCTGTGCAAAAACTGTGGGTTCAAGGCAAACTCCAGTTGCAACTCTCTTTTGCTTTACTTGGGAGTCAGAGGAAGACATTTCTCTTTAATTTATTACTTTGGAACAAAGGAGCTTTAAACAGGATAACAAGAATGATGTTCTCCCTCCCCCAGTTTGGATGTATAGCAAACATTCCAAGCTAGGGTACAAGAGTCTAAAATTATTAATACTGTTTGTTCTTATATGAAGGAAAAATCATATTTGGCCACATCAGGATTTTCAGGCCCCATTCGGGCAGTCAACTAAAGAGCTTATATAACACCAACAATAGCCTTTGGCTACTGCAACCACAAACTACCATTTACACCTCAGCAGATGTCATGATTTAAGCAAAAATCTCATTCTTGTCAAGTATATGGTAGCAAATGACACATAAAGCATGTTCCAAAAACAAATATAAATCTGTTTATAAATGATCAAGGAATTCACTTCTAGTCTTTTTTGTGAAATCAGGCCCCCCCTATTTCTCTGTGGCACACTCTATTCAGGGTCCCACTCACCAGCATGTTCTGTTCACTAGCAGAAGCACAAATAAGGGCACTCAACTCTCAGGCAGCAGCACAGTCCAATGCCCTAGCAACATCTCTAAAATCACAGTTGTCTGGAAATTCAAGTGCCAACCCAAATGAATTAGGTCTACTACCTCAACACTCTCTCCCACTGGGCACAGCTAAAAATTCAGCCAAAATACAAAAAAGCAACTACTTGCAGACTCTGAAAAGTTGACAAAAGTAAGTAGATTGATGAGCCAACACTTAAATAGTGATCCACATCAAAGGATGAGGTTCCTAGTTTTTTCCTCTTTTATCTTCTGACTTTGACTGAAGAATGGTCCCACTGCAGGACTTTGCAGTAGACAGGGGTCCTAAAACATGGAGAGAAAACCAGAGCAGAGGACATGGAAAAGGGCCCTTGGGGGCTAAAATAGTATGGAGGAAATCTTAGAGAAGAGAGTGCTGAGGAAGGAGATCCCTTTATTCTGTCATAAGTCCAAGGGTCACCTCTGAGCTGTGCATGCACAAAGATCAAATCAAAACACATAGCAAAGACCGAAATCTGAACTTCAGTATCATCTACTGCCCATGTTCCAGAGAGGCGCATGCATGGAACAGACCCAAAGCAGCTTAACAGAAGTTGTGAAAACCAGATGAACATTGGAACCACTGCCCACAGATGGCAAGAGAGAACTTGCAGTTTGCACTCAATCAGACTGATTGCTTGCTAAAACAATGAACTCAATATGCTACAGAGAACTTGAAAGGACTCAAAGGTTCACAATGTAGTGTTTCAAATGTCCAAAATACAATTAAAAAGTACTCAACATACAAACAATTGGGACAATGTGACCACTTCTCAACAGAAAATGCAACTAACAGATGTCAACTCTGAGATGACCCAGATGTTGGAGTCATCAGACAAATATTTTAAAGTAACTATTATAAACATGCTCCATGACATAAAGGTAAACACTCTTGAAATGAAATGGAAAGGTAGACATTCTTAGCAGAAAAATAAAAACTATTTTTAAAATGTAAATTTTAGAACTAAAAAACCTAATATGACTATGTGAAAATTAAAAGTTACACTGAATGAGCTCCAGAGCAGAGTGGAGATGACAAGAGAAAGAGTCAACAAACTTAAAAACAGATCAGTTGAAATTATCTGATCTAAACAACAAAACAAATACAATACCTTAAGAAAATGAGTACAGCCTCAGGAACCTAGGAGACAGTACTAAAAGGTCTAATATTTGTGACATCAGAGTGCCAGAATTAGAAGAGAAAGAGTTTGGTGCAGAAAAAAAAAAATATGTGAAGAAATAATGACCAAAAACGTACTAAATTTTGTGAAACATATGGGAACCAACCTCTCCCTATGAATGGGCACAGAATGGAAAGATACATATTATGATCCATGTGAATGCTCACCAAAGAATATCCACTGCAGAGGAGACCTTATAACATGGACAAGATGAAATGTTCTGTGGAAGGAAGCCAACACTTAAAGAGTTATCCACATCACCCCAGTGTTAGCTCAATAGATGTACAAACTGGGCATGTTGGCAAGGATGGCAACTCTAAACAGGCCCAACAACATGGACTCCCTCTCACCAGGGCTGACATAGCTATTGCTACTACCAAAGATCTAACTTGCCAAAAGCAGAGCCCAACCCTGAGCCCCTAGCATGGCACAAGTCTCCGAAGGGGCTGGCTGACCACCCAGTGGCTTACACTGCACCCACTTCATCGAGTGGGCAGCAGTATATGCTCACTAGACTGGGTATATATTTTGGATATGAGTTGGTCTTCTCTAATTGTGATGCCTCTGCCAATTCGGCAGTTTCTTACAAAATGAAACATACTCTTACCATATGATTCAGCAATTGCACTCCTTGGTATTTATCCAGAGGAACTGAAAACAGGTCCACACAAAACCGGCTCATAGATGTTTATAGCAGCTTTATTCATATTTGCCAAAACTTGGAAGTAACCAAGATGTCCTTTAGCAGGTGAAGGGATAAATAAACTGGCACATCCAGACAATGGAATATTATTTGGTGCTATAAGGAATGAGTTATCAAGCCAGGAAGATACAGAGGAACCATAAATGCTTCTTACTAAGTGGAAGCATTGATTCCAGCTTCCAGGAAGTCATATGATTACAGCTATATGACATTCTGGAAAAGAAAAATTTGTGGAAACAATAAAAAGATCAGTGGCTGCCAAGAATTCAGAAGGAGAAAGAGATGAATAGGAGGACGAAGGATTTTTAGGATAGCAAAACTACTCTGTATGATGCTGTGTCACGGTGGATACATGTCATTATACATTTGTCCAAACCCAGAGAATGTACCACTGGGAGTGAACCCTAATGTAAATTACATGCTTTGGGTGATAAGGGTGTGTCAATACAAGTTCATCTATTGTAGCATATGTAACACTCCGGAGCAGGAGCCCAGGGAGAACAGAAGTGAGCCAGAGACAGAAAAGGACAGAGTGAAAATTCCTCCCTCCCATTAACCAGTGGCATCACCACATGTGCCCTCACTCACCCTGACTTAATTCAGCCATGTTTACTTCCTTCGTCACGCTCCTACCCAGGCAGATATGGGGTCCTGGTGGATCTTCCATCCTGATGTCTCTAGCACCTCTCTCTTCCTTGCTTTTGCATTGCCACTTCCCCTGGTAATGACTGTATCCACTGCAGAGCCCATTATCCCATGTCCCCAGCCCTAAGTCCTCAAATGCTGTGCACAATGACTATCTTAGGTCAGGTTTCCTAGAGCCTAATATGGGGATTCTTATTCAAGTGACTTACTGGGGGAGTACTCTCAAAGAAGGGGGGTGAGGAAAGCAGGATAGGGAAAACAAAGGAACTATGCAACGATATTGGTCTAAGCTTGATCCTGATTCCTCAGGTAAGTTCAAGGGCACCAACATGAGAAATATTTGTGCAGGGTACCAACAGTATCCACTACAATGACCCTCTTAACAAACTTACTTGACTTCATCATGTCTTTGATTAAAACTGTCAGATGACCCCAACTGCACTGGGCTGGGGTGGGGACATACGGCCCTAACTCTCCATCTTCATATAAGACCACCATGGTCCCATCCAAATCAAATCAACCTTCTGATATCTTTGTCTCTGTCTCCTCTCTCTCTCTGTCTCTCTCGCTGACAGAGGTGAAGTAGGCTAGTGAATAGAAGCAATCATCCAGATAATTCAATTTCTTAAGCCATGCATTTTAGAGTAATCCAAACTGCCTTGTGTGGGGTTCATCAAATAAAGCTGATAAGAGCATCCCCTACTCTATCACTTTGACTCTGAGGATGCTGTCACCAAGGCCCTGTTTTCTTGCTTCCAGCCTGATGGGTTTGGAGAAGGTGTCCTGGCATATGAATGGACCGTCAGGCTACCAGGCGTGACATTCCAGCCTGATGCTCTTTTATCCCACATGTCTAATTGGGCTTCGTCATGATCACAGCCTTCTCAGGAGGATGGAAGGTAATGCAGTCTGATGGAAATCAGAAGGCACTGTCAGCTCCTGTCTCTGGGGCCTCAGGACTATGTGAACATGCTGGTCCCAGACCAAGGCCACAGCCTTGCACAGGGACATCATCATGCTGGAAGCAGACATTTACACCACGCAGAGCCATCACTTAAAGGTGGCAATATGCCATTCAGAAAAGTGCTGGTAGCCTGCATCAGGAGAACAAACCTGTCTCCTGGGAGCTGGCAGAGCTGGCCACTCAGCCCAGCCTCTCTGGCATCAAATGCCTACACAGCACAGCCCAAATTTTGAACAATCACAGCCTCCCTTTTATAAAGTGTATTTCCTGAATCCTTGTGCCATATCATGCAGTGGATGCTGTTTCCTTTTCACAGGGCGGAAACCTGAGGCTTGGAGAGATGAAGCCACCTGCTAGCCCCCGCCCCCAGGAACTGAGATTCACATTCAAACCTTTTTTTTTTCCTTCTAATCATTCTACTCCTGAGAAAAGAAAACATGACAGAAGAGGAAACAGAAAGGCTTAGTCAAGAAGAACTAGGTCCATGTGATTCTTCTTAGCCCAGGCACGAAGGAGGCATTGAAAGGGGGGTTTAATGGCCCCATCACTGCCCTTCTGTATTGTTCTTCATGAAGTGGGGACGAGAGAGGGCTGTCTTTGTACAGCTTTGGGATCCATGGAAGGAAGGCCGGGAGAGGGCCTGCTACAGGAGGAAAGCAAAGGCACAAAGTGTGGGACGAGCCTGTTGGTGTATTCCGGGGAGAATTTGGAGGAAAGCACAGCAGCAGGCAGGGTGAGGCAGTGCCAGACAGGAAAGACTTTGCAGGGAAAAGCACAAGTCTTTGACCAGCAGGACCTCCAGAAGTTATAGGCCACTGCTTCTTCTTTGCCATCATCAAGCACAGTACCTGGCATATACAAGACAATAAATGAGTAAGTGAAGGGAGAATTCTGTGGATACAGATAAAGATGTGGTTGCCGAAAGATATGCCCTGCTGAGAGCCAATCCCATTTAGCACATCATTTACCAGAGAAGATTCTTCTGCAGACAAGGTGGAACTGGGGTTGCTGCCCCCCTAAACCAGCAGGCCTGTTCTGCAAGTCAGGGCCCAGGCCAGCTGCTTGCTAAGGAGTCCTGTCGGTTGCCTCCTATCACCTTTAATGAGATGTGATTGCTAAAGGGAAGCAGCTAATTGCATGATGTTTTATTAATCCTTTCTCCATGAAATATTAATCGTGAGCTTTCACAAATACAAAGATCTGTCTGCTTTTTAATGGCTCGAGTTTGCAGTCTCTCCAGATGATTGTCTGAGAGTTTCCTGTTGAGGGACCATGGTGACAAGCATGATGCCAGATCCTGCAGAAGGAGCACAGCTGACAACCCAAAACACATGAGGATGTCAAAAACACTTCCCTCAGTGAGCCGCCCTGCCCAGCAGCCAGGCCTCTGTCCACAGTTGCCAGGAACATAGCTACTTGTTGCCATGCATTGAATTAGACTAAGGAGAGATTTATGTCCAAATACTCAGCCCATTTGGGCCAGAAAGAGGTAGGACATCTACAAGAGGAAGCTATTAGCACCAGCACAGCAAAGATTGTGTTGTGACACTTACCTCTTCCTTCCTCTCTTCTCATGAGATCGGTTCACATGGAAGGGCAAGCATCAAAGAGCAACATGAGCATTAAGCCAGACATGTTGACTGAATTCTGAGGGTGGGGTTTCCCAGAGGCAAGAGGCAAGAAACTGGCTTCTAGCGAGGAACTGGGACAGCTGGAGACAACTCTATGAGGAGCCTCAGCCCATTTTCTTCCTAGTCCTGGAAGGCTGCAGAGGGATGCTTGCTGGCCTGAGGCCAGGACCCAAGCACATATCCTCCCAAAGGGGTGTCCACAAGACTGGAAGAAGTAAGAATGGCCACTCCCCTAACCATCCCCACAGCCGGGACCCAGCACCAGACACAGAGGCTAGTTCTACAGAAACAGGACAGAAATAGGACAGACATGGTTCCAGGGCCATGTGAGAGGATGCCCAGCCTGGCAAAAGGATCACTGGAAGATACCACCAGGAGCCAAAGGGAGGAAGCCTACCCCTCTGACAGGCTCCCAAGAGATGAAGGGGCCATGGTGAGCACTGCCCTAAAACAGCACACAGCACTGTCATGGAGACAACCAATAAAGGCCTCAGCAATAGCTGAAGCCAGCCTGAAGCAGAGTCGTGCATGTGACATTAACCACGGCAGACATGCAGGAGGCTGAAGAGGGAGACTTCAGCTCCCCAAATCTCTTTCCTGCCCTGAAACCCCTGACGAAATACATTTGGAGGTAGGGGGATAATCTTAGGACCACATCACACACCCCCTACTCAATCTAAAAAGGCAGGGCCACAGCTCTAACCTCCACTGGAGAAAGAGAAGAATCTGTACAAAAAGACTGAGACCAAAGTTTTTAAAATAATACATAGGAATTAAGCTTTGACTTCTAGAATGAATAGAACCTGTGAGCGCTAGAAAGTGTTAGAATAGGACAAAAGATCATGTTTACAGATCCATAAAGGGAAAAGGGGCACTTGCCACTCTAAGTGTGGTCCATACATCAGCAACCCTGGCTTGTTAGAAAAGCAGAATTTCTGCCCCTAACCCAAACTAGTTGAACCAGAATCTGCACTGTAACATGGTGATTCACAAGCACATTAAAGCTGGAGAATCACAAGTACAGGTGGATGAAATAAAACATTTAATGTTTACACCTCAATGAATTGAGGTTCTCAATGAATTGATTATACTAGACAAGATCTGTTTCTGTTGCTTGTGATGAACAACCTTAAGCTGAAAAAGAAACTATCACTTGTTACTATGAATAGTGTGCCTCCCAGGATCAGGCCTTCTCAAAGCAATAAGGGGAAGAAGTTGGTCTTAGAGAACATTGAAGCTATCTTGGAGCCTTCCTGATGTCCAGTGCTTTCATCCTGTTACCCCCAGGCCAGAGTACATTCTACATCACACCCACCCAGAGTCACCCCAGGGTCACAGAATGTAATTGCACAACTCTGGAACCACGGTCTGAATCAACATGGCAGGCCTGCTCTTCACCCTCCTGGAAACCTGCTCTAACATTGACTTTTGTAAAAAAACAAAGAGTAAAATTAGTATCAGACCACAAAATTGCATTTCTCAGCTCAGATTTCTCTCCCATACAAAGCTGCAGACACTCCAACCTCCCTTCATAGCACCCCCACCCCAGGGTGTGCCTCAGGCATGTGCATGAATAGTCTCCTCAGTCACCCTTTGGAGTCCTCCATGTTGCTTTTCTCTGCTCGGTTCCCTGCAGTGCTCCCTGCAGACCCAGGGCACAGCAGTGTGCTCAGTGGAGCTGCACTGGAAGGCTTTTTTGTTTTTTAATAGATGTATAATTAATATGCCATGTTATATTAGTTTTGACTGAAGCTACCTCTCACCGAGTCTGGGCACAGGCCTGCAGGGGAGAAGCCAGACAACAATCTCAGTTGTAGATCCTAAGGTGTTCCCCAATTACTTCCACTGGAAACTTCATTTCAAAGGATGCACTGTTTTCCAAAAATATATATGGGGGCAGGTTAACCATTGTTATTCAGCAACCAACCACATTGCCTGACACAGAGTAGGTGCTCAACCAACACTTATTGAATGAATAAATTGATAACTGAATTTCTTGCATAAATAAAAACTTCCCACTTTCGGGGCGCCCGGGTGGCGCAGTCGGTTAAGCGTCCGACTTCAGCTAGGTCACGATCTCGCGGTCCGTGAGTTCAAGCCCCATGTCAGGCTCTGGGCTGATGGCTCAGAGCCTGGAGCCTGTTTCCGATTCTGTGTCTCCCTCTCTCTCTGCCCCTCCCCCGTTCATGCTCTGTCTCTCTCTGTCCCAAAAATAAATAAACATTGAAAAAACAAAAAAATTTAAAAAAAAAAAACAACTTCCCACTTTCAACAAATCACAACCACTCTGGTCTTGGTTTCTCTATCTGTATAATAGAGATTAGAGTATCCAACTGAGATGGTTGTCAGGAAGCTAAGCTCTGTCTATAAAAATGGCTAGCACAGGACTTAGTACCAAGTAGACTTTCAAAAATATTTGTTTATTATTTATGTAATGTTGGTGAAGTGGTATCAGTTGCATATCTAAAACAGTGCTCATCAGGGGCACCTGGGTGGCTCAGTCGGTTGAGCGCCCGACTTCAGCTCAGGTCATGATCTCACGGCTCGTGAGTTTGAGCCCTGCATCAGGCTCTGTGCTGACAGCTCGGAGCCTGGAGCCTGCTTCCGATTCTGTGTCTCCTTCTCTCTCTTCCCCTAACCCACTCACATTCTGTCTCTGTCTCTCTCAAAAATAAATAAACATTATAACAGTTCTCATCAAATGCCAAGTTAAGACCTAAAGAAGCATGTCTGCACGATACAACAGAATGTCACCTCTTCTCTGATAGCACCTTTCTTAGATACCATTAGCTCTGCCTTCTTGGTGTTACCTCCACACTTTATAAGGATCTCTACTAAAGCACTCACCATGTTCCCTATACCCAGCCCTTTATGACCATGACCTTCCTGAGGCCAGACCCTTGTCCTTCACACCCCTGCAGGCACCACACTTGAATGAATGAATAAATGAATGAAAGAACAAATGGCCTCAGGCCTCCTCTCTGCTTTCCACTAGCTTTTTATGTTGAGAAACATACATATTCATTTTGAACATGGGCTCTGAAATCTGACAATCCTGAACTTGAACCCAGAACCAACTAATGACTAGTTATGTGACTTGGGCAAATTTCCTAACTGCTCCATACCTCCACTTTGTATGTAATGTAGGGTTAATAACACCTAACTCTCAGAAAGTTTTGGAGAATTCAGTTATATTTTATATCTCACATGGCTAAAACAATGTTGGTCATTTATTAAATGCTCCATCAACTAAAACTATTACTCATACCAGGTATACTAATCTGCACTTCAATGTGAATTATAAATGAGTCCTCAAGTTGCTTTCATTCCTAGAGAATTTATAAAGTTCACCTCAAGTATTCTAAATTAAACATATTTGCCTGGTCTTTACAAATAAATCAGGAATAGTGAAAATATGGGTATTTAACTGATACATGTTTAGAATGTCATTAACACTTCTTTTGGCTGGCAATAACATTAATATATTCACCAATGAATATTTTCAAAGCCTCTACCACACCTTTAGGGGGAGCTGAGAGGAGGTGAAGGATGGATACAAAGATGTGGGCAGTGTGATGCTCACCTTCAATGAGGCTAAAAGAATATAAGAGCAATACGAATAGAGTGAATTCACATCTCAGGACTATTCAGCCACTCCCTCCTGTAAGTTCCCATAGCACTAGTACATATGTCAATTACCGTGTATTTTAAAAATAATTTTAGAATTATATTAACCAACATTTATCTAGCACTTAGCACATACCAAGCACCGATCTAAGCAATTCTCAACTTTTAACTTTTTAACCTCCCCATCAACCTTCGGAGGTAGCTATTATTATTATATTCCATTTTACAGGTGGGAAGTGGTAGGACAGAGACGTTAAGTCGCTTCCTGAGATCTCACAGGTAATAAATGGCACAGCCAGGATGTATGCTCCCAGCCTGGGTCATCATCCTGCCTCTGCCTAGCTCCTGCCACTTCTGATCAACACTAGTGGGGATGATGTTGAAGATGAAAAGGACAGATGACAAATTCCTCATAGGCAAACAAGTCTTACAGAAGACTTTTAGATGTCTTCAGCAAGAAAAGATAACCATACCTCCATCCTATACATCATCAAAATTAAAATTATAGTACTCAGTGAAAATCACAAAATGTTCATGTACACTGAAAATTAAAATAGCTTTTCTCTAGATACGATGATTGCAGATTCTGGAGTAGTTAATTCAAGCTGAACCTTTTGCAATGTTTTTCCCAGCACCCTACTTGTCTGATTTGGTGCCTCGCATCCCTGACAGTAGGGTCCAGTCCAACCACTGCTATTTCCCCAGTGCCTAGTTCAGCGCCTCACATGCTCCTTCTCTAGAAGAGTTTACTGAATGAATGTTTACCTGTTTTTGGACTTTAATGTTTTGGTAAAATACAGGATGCCTCATTAAACTTGGATTTCAGACAAACAACTAATCATCGCTTAAGGTAAGTATATCCCACATAATATTTAACTGGCATGCTGTATTTTTGTTGGCTGAATCTGGTAACTCTACTCTCTAGATATAAGAGGAACTCAGGTAAGGGAGACTGAGTGCGGCTTGGAGCTGAGGAAGGAGCTGTCATGAAAGACATAGAACCTGAGCTGTCTCTGGAAAGAAGCAAAAAGTACACTGTTAATGGTACCCCCTGGAGTTGTGCAACCCAGTGATCCTGAGAGACGGAAGGCATTTCTAGAAAGCAGGGAAACCAGCATAATTAAAGGCTAAGAGACTGAAATGAGCTTTCAGGATGAAGGACAGTGAGGAGGACAACTGCCCGGAGCACATAGAAAACAGCATTTGCAAACAACTTCCACCCCACCCCCCATTGTCCATTTCCCTTCATGCTCTTCCTACCACCAAGCCTTTGACCATGTAGTCCCTCTAGAATTCCTTCCCCTCCTCTCTGCCTGGCCATCTCCTTGTGCACTAAAAAACTCTGGTATATCAGCTGACTCATCTCTGCCCCAAATCTTTATGTGTCCATCTTAACCACTCAATGCTTGCATGATTTTCCTGTAATCTTCCAGTATACCTCCACCAATAGTTAAAGGAAGTAGAAGGGGAATCATGCAATGACCATGTGTGGCCATCATTTAGGTCCTGCCTACCCAGGTAAAGCCCCCTGAGACTGATACAGTCCTCCTCTCCAGACATGAAGCTAACAGCAATGGGTTTCAAAACCATCTTGAGAATCCTTCTTCAAAAATGTTCACTGTGAGGTCTTACTTAATAAGCCCAAGATCTGATCTACACAGTTAAATGCTATCTTGAACCATTCTGACTGGGTCATTTTTTTAATGTTTATTTATTTTTGAGAGAGAGAGAGAGACAGAGAGAGAGCACAAGCTGGGGAGAGGCAGAGAGAGAGAGAGACAGACAGAATCCGAAGCAGGCTCCAGGCTCTGAGCTGTCAGCACAGAGCCCAACATGGGGCTTGAACCCACGAACCATGAGCTCATGACCTGAGCTGAAGTGGGACACTCAATCAGCTGAGCCACTCAGGCACCCCCTGACTGGGCTATTTTTGAATTCATGACCACTTCACCAAAGCCCTTATGCTACCCGACATTCATGTCTCACAGCCTAGTCCATGCTCTCCCACTCTCCTAAACAGTCACTTAGCTTCTCTTCTCTCCCCACACTGGCATCTCCCATC